>NW_025728019.1:0-666692 GCF_021461385.2 Schistocerca piceifrons | reverse complement strand
AATTGCATCGGAATTAAATACAAAAGACACAATGCCGACTTAAGTACAAGAAGACTGACCCTTCCAACTGTCTATGTTTTGAACCACTCCTGTGACACTAGTTATAGATTCCGATGCTTAACTTCAGGATTACTGTATCCCTCTGACCTTCTTAGTGACGATGAAACACAGAAATTGCATCGGAAATAAATACATAAAACACAATGCCGACTTAAGTACAAGGATACTGACTCATCTTATTGTCTATGCTTTTGAACCGTCCCTGTGACACTAGATATAGATTCCGATGCTTCACTCCAGGTTTACTGTATCCCTTGGACCTTCTTATTGACGATGAAGCACAGAAATTGCATCGGAATTAAATACAATAGGCACAATGCCGACTTAAATACAAGTAGACTGACTCTTCTTACTGACTATGTTTTGACTCATTCCTGTGACACTACTTATAGATTCCGATGCTTCACTTCAGGTTAAATGTATCCGTCTGACCTTCTTATTGACGATGAATCACAGAAATTGCATCGGAATTAAATACAAAATGCACAATGCCGAATTAAGTACAAGAAGACTGATACTATTGTCTTTATTTTGAACCATTCCTGTGACACTAGTTGTGGATTCCGATGCTTCACTTCAGGTTTACTGAATCCCTCTGAGCTTCTTATTGACGATAAAACACAGAAATTGCATCGGAATTAAATACAAAAGGCAAAATGCCGACTTAAGTACACGAAGACTGACTCTTCTTACTGTCTATGATTTGAACCATTCCTGTGACACTACTTATAGAATCCGATGCTACACTCCAGGTTTACAGTATCCCTTGGACCTTCTTTTTGACGTTGAAACACAGAAATTTCATCGGAATTAAATAGAAAGGACACAATGAAGACTTGAGTACAAGAAGACTGACTCTTCTTACTGACTATGTTTTGAACCATTCCTGTGACACTAGTTATAGTTTCCGATGCTTCACTTCAGGTTTACTGTATCCCTTGGACCTTCTTATTGACGATGAAGCACAGAAATTGCATCGGAATTAAATACAAAAGGCAAAATGCCGACTTAAGTACACGAAGACTGACTCTTCTTAATGTCTATGTTTTGAACCATTCCTGTGACACTAGTTATAGATTCCGATGCTACACTCCAGGTTTACTGTATCCCTTGGACCTTCTTTTTGACGATGAAACACAGAAATTGCATCGGAATTAAATACAAACGGCACAATGCCGACTTAAGGACAAGAAGACTGACTGTTCTTAATGACTATGTTTTGAACCATTCCTGTGACACTAGTTACAGATTCTGATGCTTCAGTTCAGGTTTATTGTATCCCTCTGTCCTTCTTGTTGACGATGAAACACAGGAATTGCATCGGAGTTAAATAGAAAAGGCACAATGTCGACTTAAGTTCAAGAAGACTGTCTCTTCTTACTGTCTATGTTTGAACCATTCCTGTGACACTAGTTATAGATTCCGATGCTTCACTCCAGGTTTACTGTATAGCTTGGACCTTCTTATTGACGATGAAACACAGAAATTGCATCGGAATTAAATAGAAAAAGCACAATGCCGACTTAAGTACAAGAAGACTGACTCCTCTTACTAACTATGTTTTGAACCATTCCTGTGACACTAGTTATGGATTCCGATGTTTCACTTCAGGTTTACTGTATACTTTGGAACTTCTTATTGACGATGAAACACAGAAATCGCATCAAAATTAAATGCAAAGGGCACAATGCCGACTTAAGTACAAGACGTTTGACTCTTCTTACTGTCTATGTTTTGAACCATTACTGTGACACTACTTATATATTCCGATGCTTCACTCCAGGTTTACTGTATCCCTTGGACCTTCTTATTGACGATGAAACACAGAAATTGCATCGGAATTAAATACAAGAGGCACAATGCCGACTTAAGGACAAGGAGACTGACTCTTCTCACTATGTTTTGAACCATTCCTGTGACACTAGTTATAGATTCCGATGCTTCACTTCAGGACTACTGTATCCCTCTGACCTTCTTATGGACGATGAAACACAGAAATTGCATCGGAATTAAATACAAAAGGCACAATGCCGACTTAAGTACTAGAAGACTAACTCTTCCTACTGTCTATGTTTTGAACCATTCCTGAGACACTAGTTATAGATTCCGATGCTTCAATTCAGGTTTACTGTATCCGTTGGTCACTCTTATTGACGATGAAACAAAGGTATTGCATCGGAATTCAATACAAAAGGCACAATGCCGACTTAAATACAAGAAAACTGACTCTTCGTACTGACTATGCTTTGAACCATTACTGTGACACTAGCTATAGATTCCGATGCTTCACTTCAGGTATACTGTATCCCTCTGACGTTCTTATTGACGATGAAACACAGAAGTTACATCGGAATTAAATAGAAAAGGCACAATGCCGACTTAAGTACAAGAAGATTGACTCTTCTTACTGTCTATGTTTTGAACCATTCCATTGACACTAGTTATAGATTCCGATGCTACACTCCAGGTTTACTGTATCCCTTGGACGTTCTTATTGACGATGAAACACAGAAATTGCATCGGAATAAAATAGAAAAAGCACAATGAAGACTTAAGTACAAGAAGACTGACACTTCTTACTGACTATGTTTTGAACCATTCCTGTGGCACTAGTTATAGTTTCCGATGCTTCACTCCTGGTTTACTGTATCCCTTGGACCTTCTTATTGACGATGAAACACAGACATTGCATCGGAATTAAATACAAAAGACACAATGCCGACTTAAGTACAAGAAGACTGACCCTTCCAACTGTCTATGTTTTGAACCACTCCTGTGACACTAGTTATAGATTCCGATGCTTCACTTCAGGTTTACTGTATCCCTCTGACCGTCTTATTGATAATGAAACACAGAAATTGCATCGGAATTAAATAGAAAATGTACAATGCTGACTTAAGTACTAGAAGACTCACTCTCCCTACTGTCTATTTTTGAACCATTCCTGAGACACTAGTTATAGATTCCGATGCTTCACTTTAGGTTTACTGTATCCCTTGGACCGTCTTATTGACGATGAAACAAAGATATTGCATCGGAATTCAATACAAAAGGCACAATGCCGCCTAACCTACAAGAAGACTGACTCTTCTTACTAACTATGCTTTGAACCATTCCTGTGACGCTAGTTATAGATTCCGATGCTTAAATTCAGGATTACTGTATCCCTCTGACCTTCTTAGTGACGATGAAACACAGAAATTGCATCGGAAATAAATACATAAAACACAATCCCGACTTAAGTACAAGAATACTGACTCATCTTATTGTCTATGCTTTTGAACCGTCCCTGTGACACTAGATATAGATTCCGATGCTTCACTCCAGGTTTACTGTATCCCTTGGACCTTCTTATTGACGATGAAACACAGAAATTGCATCGGAATTAAATACAAAAGGCACAATGCCGACTTAAATACAAGTAGACTGACTCTTCTTACTGACAATGATTTGACTCATTCCTGTGACACTACTTATAGATTCCGATCCTTCACTTCAGGTTAAATGTATCCGTCTGACCTTCTTATTGACGATGAAACACAGAAATTGCATCGGAATTAAATACAAAAGGCACAATGCCGAATTAAGTACAAGAAGACTGATACTATTGTCTTTATTTTGAACCATTCCTGTGACACTAGTTGTGGATTCCGATGCTTCACTTCAGGTTTACTGTTTCCCTCTGGGCTTCTTATTGACGATAAAACACAGAAATTGCATCGGAATTAAATACAAAAGGCAAAATGCCGACTTAAGTACACGAAGACTGACTCTTCTTACTGTCTATGATTTGAACCATTCCTGTGACACTAGTTATAGATTCCGATGCTACACTCCAGGTTTACAGTATCCCTTGGACCTTCTTTTTGACGTTGAAACACAGAAATTTCATCGGAATTAAATAGAAAGGACACAATGAAGACTTGAGTACAAGAAGACTGACTCTTCTTACTGACTATGCTTTGAACCATTCCTGTGACACTAGTTATAGTTTCCGATGCTTCACTTCAGGTTTACTGTATCCCTCTGACCTTCTTATTGACGATGAAACACAGAAATTGCATCGGAATTAAATACAAAAGGCACAATGCCGACTTAAGTACAAGAAGACTGACTCTTCTCACTGTCTATCTTTGAAACATTCCTGTGACACTAGTTATAGATTCCCATGCTTCACTTCAGGTTTACTGTATCCCTCTGACCTTCTCATTGCCGGTGAAACACAGAAATTGCATCGGAATTAAATACGAAAGGCACAATGCCAACTTAAGTACAAGAAGACTGACTCTTCTTACTGACTATGATTTGACCCATTCCTGTGACACTAGTTATAGATTCCGATGCTTCACTTCAGGTTTACTGTATCCCTCTGACCTTCTTATTGACGATGAAACACAGAAATAGCATCGGAATTTAATAGAAAAGGCACAATGCCGACTTAAGTACAAGAAGACTGACTCTTCTTACTGCCTATGGTTTGAACCATTCCTGTGACACTAGTTGTAGTTTGCGATGCTTCACTTCAGGTTAACTGTATCCCTTGGACCTTCTTATTGACGATGAAACACAGAAATTGCATCGGAATTAAATACAAAAGACACAATGCCGACTTAAGTACGAGAAGACTGCCTCGTCCAACTGTCTATGTTTTGAACCATTCCTGTGACACTAGTTATAGATTCCGATGCTTCACTTCAGGTTTACTGTATCCCTCTGACCGTCTTATTGACGATGAAACACAGAATTTGCATCGGAATTAAATAGAAAATGCACAATGCCGACTTAAGTTCTAGAAGACTGTCTCTTCTTACTGACTATGTTTTGAACCATTCCTGTGACACTAGTTATAGATTCCGATGCTTCACTTCAGGATTACTGTATCCCTCTGACCTTCTTATTGACAGTGAAACACAGAAATTGCATCGGAATGAAATACAAAAGGCACAATGCCGACTTAAGTACAAGAAGACTGACTCTTCTTACTGTCTATGTTTTGAACCATCCCTGTGATACTAGTTATAGATTCCGATGCTTCACTTGAGGTTTACTGTATCCCTTGGACCTTCTTATTGACGATGAAATACAGAAATTGCATCGGAATTAAATACAAAAGGCAAAATGCCAACTTAAGTACAGAAGACTGACTCTTCTTACTTTCTATGTTTTGAACCATTCTTGTGACACTAGTTATAGATTCCGATACTTCACTCCAGGATTACTGTATCCCTTGGACCTTCTTATTGACGATGAAACACGGATATTGCATCGGAATTAAATACAAAAGGCACAATGCCGCCTTATGAACAAGAAGACCGAATCTTCCTACTGTCTATGTTTTGAACCATTCCTGAGACACTAGTTATAGATTCCGATGCTTCACTTCAGGTTTACTGTATTCCTTGGACCGTCTTATCTACGATGAAACAAAGATATTGCATCGGAATTCAATACAAAAGGCACAATGCCGACTTAAGTACTAGAAGACTGACTCTTCCTACTGTCTATGTTTTGAACCATTCCTGAGACACTAGTTATAGATTCCGATGCTTCACTTCAGGTTTACTGTATCCCTTGGACCGTCTTATTGACGATGAAACAAAGATATTGCATCGGAATTCAATACAAAAGGCACAATGCCGACTTAACTACAAGAAAACTGACTCTTCTTACTGACTATGCTTTGAACCATTCCTGTGACACTAGTTATAGATTCCGATGCTTAACTTCAGGATGACTGTATCCCTCTGACCTTCTTAGTGACAATGAAACATAGAAATTGCATCGGAAATAAATAAAAAACGCAATGCCGACTTAAGTACATGAAGACTGACTCTTCTTACTGTCTATGATTTGAACCATTCCTGTGACACAAGTTGTACATTCCGATGCTTCACTTCAGGTTTACTATATCCCTTGGACCTCCTTATTGACGATGAAAGACAGAAATTGCATCGGAATTAAATACAAAAGACACAATGCCGACTTAAGTACAAGAAGACTGACTCTTCCAACTGTCTATGCTTTGAACCATTCCTGTGACACAGGTTATAGATTCCGATGCTTCACTTCAGGTTTACTGTATCCCTCTGACCGGCTTATTGACGATGAAACACAGAAATTGCATCGGAACTAAATACGAAAGGCACAATGCCAACTTAAGTACAAGAAGACTGACTCTTCTTACTGACTATGGTTTGAACCATTTCTGTGACACTAGCTATGGATTCCGATGCTTCACTTCAGGTTTACTGTATCCCTCTGACCATCTTATTGACGATGAAACACAGAAATAACCTCGGAATTAAATGGAAAAGGCACAATGCCGACTTAAGTACATGAAAACTGATTCTTCTTACTGTCTATGTTTTGAACCATTCCTGTGACACTAGTTGTAGAATCCGATGCTTCACTTCAGGTTTACTGTATCCCTTGGACCTTCTTATTGACGATGAAACACAGACATTGCATCGGAATTAAATACAAAAGACACAATGCCGACTTAAGTACAAGAAGACTGACTCTTCCAACTGTCTATGCTTTGAACCATTCCTGTGACACAGGTTATAGATTCCGATGCTTCACTTCAGGTTTACTGTATCCCTCTGACCGGCTTATTGACGATGAAACACAGAAATTGCATCGGAACTAAATACGAAAGGCACAATGCCAACTTAAGTACAAGAAGACTGACTCTTCTTACTGACTATGTTTTGAACCACTCCTGTGACACTAGTTATAGATTCCGATGCTTCACTTCAGGTTTACTGTATCCCTCTGACCGTCTTATTGATAATGAAACTCAGATATTGCATCGGAATTAAATAGAAAATGTACAATGCTGACTTAAGTACTAGAAGACTCACTCTCCCTACTGTCTATTTTTGAACCATTCCTGAGACACTAGTTATAGATTCCGATGCTTCACTTTAGGTTTACTGTATCACTTGGACCGTCTTATTGACGATGAAACAAAGATATTGCATCGGAATTAAATACAAAAGGCACAATGCCGACTTAAATACAAGTACACTGACTCTTCTTACTAACTATGCTTTGAACCATTCCTGTGACGCTAGTTATAGATTCCGATGCTTAACTTCAGGATTACTGTATCCCTCTGACCTTCTTAGTGACGATGAAACACAGAAATTGCATCGGAATTAAATACAAAAGGCACAATGCCGACTTAAGTACAAGAAGACTGACTCTTCTCACTGTCTATCTTTGAAACATTCCTGTGACACTAGTTATAGATTCCCATGCTTCACTTCAGGTTTACTGTATCCCTCTGACCTTCTTATTGACGATGAAACACAGAAATAGCATCGGAATTTAATAGAAAAGGCACAATGCCGACTTAAGTACAAGAAGACTGACTCTTCTTACTGCCTATGGTTTGAACCATTCCTGTGACACTAGTTGTAGTTTGCGATGCTTCACTTCAGGTTAACTGTATCCCTTGGACCTTCTTATTGACGATGAAACACAGAAATTGCATCGGAATTAAATACAAAAGACAGAATGCCGACTTAAGTACAAGAAGACTGCCTCGTCCAACTGTCTATGTTTTGAACCATTCCTGTGACACTAGTTATAGATTCCGATGCTTTACTTCAGGTTTACTGTATCCCTCTGACCGTCTTATTGACGATGAAACACAGAATTTGCATCGGAATTAAATAGAAAATGCACAATGCCGACTTAAGTTCTAGAAGACTGTCTCTTCTTACTGACTATGTTTTGAACCATTCCTGTGACACTAGTTATAGATTCCGATGCTTCACTTCAGGATTACTGTATCCCTCTGAACTTCTTATTGACAGTTAAACACAGAAATTGCATCGGAATGAAATACAAAAGGCACAATGCCGACTTAAGTACAAGAAGACTGACTCTTCTTACTGTCTATGTTTTGAACCATCCCTGTGATACTAGTTATAGATTCCGATGCTTCACTTGAGGTTTACTGTATCCCTTGGACCTTCTTATTGACGATGAAATACAGAAATTGCATCGGAATTAAATACAAAAGGCAAAATGCCAACTTAAGTACAGAAGACTGACTCTTCTTACTTTCTATGTTTTGAACCATTCCTGTGACACTAGTTATAGATTCCGATGCTTCACTCCAGGATTACTGTATCCCTTGGACCTTCTTATTGACGATGAAACACAGATATTGCATCGGAATTAAATACAAAAGGCACAATGCCGCCTTATGAACAAGAAGACCGAATCTTCCTACTGTCTATGTTTTGAACCATTCCTGAGACACTAGTTATAGATTCCGATGCTTCACTTCAGGTTTACTGTATTCCTTGGACCGTCTTATCTACGATGAAACAAAGATATTGCATCGGAATTCAATACAAAAGGCACAATGCTGACTTAAGTACTAGAAGACTGACTCTTCCTACTGTCTATGTTTTGAACCATTCCTGAGACACTAGTTATAGATTCCGATGCTTCACTTCAGGTTTACTGTATGCCTTGGACCGTCTTATTGACGATGAAACAAAGATATTGCATCGGAATTCAATACAAAAGGCACAATGCCGACTTAACTACAAGAAAACTGACTCTTCTTACTGACTATGCTTTGAACCATTCCTGTGACACTAGTTATAGATTCCGATGCTTAACTTCAGGATGAGTGTATCCCTCTGACCTTCTTAGTGACAATGAAACATAGAAATTGCATCGGAAATAAATAAAAAACGCAATGCCGACTTAAGTACATGAAGACTGACTCTTCTTACTGTCTATGATTTGAACCATTCCTGTGACACAAGTTGTAGATTCCGATGCTTCACTTCAGGTTTACTGTATCCCTTGGACCTTCTTATTGACGATGAAAGACAGAAATTGCATCGGAATTAAATACAAAAGACACAATGCCGACTTAAGTACAAGAAGACTGACTCTTCCAACTGTCTATGCTTTGAACCATTCCTGTGACACAGGTTATAGATTCCGATGCTTCACTTCAGGTTTACTGTATCCCTCTGACCGGCTTATTGACGATGAAACACAGAAATTGCATCGGAACTAAATACGAAAGGCACAATGCCAACTTAAGTACAAGAAGACTGACTCTTCTTACTGACTATGGTTTGAACCATTTCTGTGACACTAGCTATGGATTCCGATGCTTCACTTCAGGTTTACTGTATCCCTCTGACCATCTTATTGACGATGAAACACAGAAATAACCTCGGAATTAAATGGAAAAGGCACAATGCCGACTTAAGTACATGAAAACTGATTCTTCTTAATGTCTATGTTTTGAACCATTCCTGTGACACTAGTTGTAGAATCCGATGCTTCACTTCAGGTTTACTGTATCCCTTGGACCTTCTTATTGACGATGAAACACAGACATTGCATCGGAATTAAATACAAAAGACACAATGCCGACTTAAGTACAAGAAGACTGACTCTTCCAACTGTCTATGCTTTGAACCATTCCTGTGACACAGGTTATAGATTCCGATGCTTCACTTCAGGTTTACTGTATCCCTCTGACCGGCTTATTGACGATGAAACACAGAAATTGCATCGGAACTAAATACGAAAGGCACAATGCCAACTTAAGTACAAGAAGACTGACTCTTCTTACTGACTATGTTTTGAACCACTCCTGTGACACTAGTTATAGATTCCGATGCTTCACTTCAGGTTTACTGTATCCCTCTGACCGTCTTATTGATAATGAAACACAGATATTGCATCGGAATTAAATAGAAAATGTACAATGCTGACTTAAGTACTAGAAGACTCACTCTCCCTACTGTCTATTTCGAACCATTCCTGAGACACTAGTTATAGATTCCGATGCTTCACTTTAGGTTTACTGTATCACTTGGACCGTCTTATTGACGATGAAACAAAGATATTGCATCCGAATTAAATACAAAAGGCACAATGCCGACTTAAATACAAGTAGACTGACTCTTCTTACTAACTATGCTTTGAACCATTCCTGTGACGCTAGTTATAGATTCCGATGCTTAACTTCAGGATTACTGTATCCCTCTGACCTTCTTAGTGACGATGAAACACAGAAATTGCATCGGAAATAAATACGTAAAACACTAGGCCGACTTAAGTACAAGAATACTGACTCATCTTATTGTCTATGCTTTTGAACCGTCCCTGTAACACTAGATATAGATTCCGATGCTTCACTCCAGGTTTACTGTATCCCTTGGACCTTCATATTGACGATGAAACACAGAAATTGCATCGGAATTAAATACAAAAGGCACAATGCCGAATTAAGTACAAGAAGACTGATACTATTGTCTTTATTTTGAACCATTCCTGTGACACTAGTTGTGGATTCCGATGCTTCACTTCAGGTTTACTGTATCCCTCTGAGCTTCTTATTG
Source organism: Schistocerca piceifrons (assembly GCF_021461385.2). Classification (NCBI taxonomy): domain Eukaryota; kingdom Metazoa; phylum Arthropoda; class Insecta; order Orthoptera; family Acrididae; genus Schistocerca; species Schistocerca piceifrons. The sequence goes on along the minus strand of NW_025728019.1, from coordinate 656,241 downwards.
AAGATAAAAGACAGAAATTGCATCGGAATTAAATACAAAAGGCAAAATGCCGACTTAAGTACACGAAGACTGACTCTTCTTAATCTCTATGTTTTGAACCATTCCTGTGACACTAGTTATAGATTCCGATGCTACACTCCAGGTTTACTGTATCTCTTGGACCTTCTTTTTGAGGATGAAACACAGAAATTGCATCGGAATTAAATACAAACGGCACAATGCCGACTTAAGGACAAGAAGACTGACTGTTCTTAATGACTATGTTTTGAACCATTCCTGTGACACTAGTTATAGATTCCGATGCTTCAGTTCAGGTTTATTGTATCCCTCTGTCCTTCTTGTTGACGATGAAACACAGGAATTGCATCGGAGTTAAATAGAAAAGGCACAATGTCGACTTAAGTTCAAGAAGACTGTCTCTTCTTACTGTCTATGTTTGAACCATTCCTGTGACACTAGTTATAGATTCCGATGCTTCACTCCAGCTTTACTGTATACCTTGGACCTTCTTATTGACGATGAGACACAGAAATTGCATCGGAATTAAATAGAAAAGGCACAATGCCGACTTAAGTACAAGAAGACTGACTCTTCTTACTAACTATGTTTTGAACCATTCCTGTGACACTAGTTATGGATTCCGATGTTTCACTTCAGGTTTACTGTATACTTTGGAACTTCTTATTGACGATGAAACACAGAAATCGCATCGGAATTAAATGCAAAGGGCACAATGCCGACTTAAGTACAAGACGTTTGACTCTTCTTACTGTCTATGTTTTGAACCATTACTGTGACACTACTTATATATTCCGATGCTTCACTCCAGGTTTACTGTATCCCTTGGACCTTCTTATTGACGATGAAACACAGAAATTGCATCGGAATTAAATACAAGAGGCACAATGCCGACTGAAGGACAAGGAGACTGACTCTTCTCACTATGTTTTGAACCATTCCTGTGACACTAGTTATAGATTCCGATGCTTCACTTCAGGACTACTGTATCCCTCTGACCTTCTTATGGACGATGAAACACAGAAATTGCATCGGAATTAAATACAAAAGGCACAATGCCGACTTAAGTACTAGAAGACTCACTCATCCTACTGTCTATGTTTTGAACCATTCCTGAGACACTAGTTATAGATTCCGATGCTTCAATTCAGGTTCACTGTATCCGTTGGACAGTCTTATTGACGATGAAACAAAGATATTGCATCGGAATTCAATACAAAAGGCACAATGCCGACTTAAATACAAGAAAACTGACTCTTCGTACTGACTATGCTTTGAACCATTCCTGTGACACTAGCTATAGATTCCGATGCTTCACTTCAGGTTTACTGTATCCCTCTGACGTTCTTATTGACGATGAACCACAGAAGTTGCATCGGAATTAAATACAAAAGGCACAATGCTGACTTAAGTACAAGAAGATTGACTCTTCTTACTGTCTATGTTTTGAACCATTCCATTGACACTAGTTATAGATTCCGATGCTACACTCCAGGTTTACTGTATCCCTTGGACCTTCTTTTTGACGATGAAACACAGAAATTGCATCGGAATTAAATACAAACGGCACAATGCCGACTTAAGGACAAGAAGACTGACTGTTCTTAATGACTATGTTTTGAACCATTCCTGTGACACTAGTTATAGATTCCGATGCTTCAGTTCAGGTTTATTGTATCCCTCTGTCCTACTTGTTGACGATGAAACACAGAAATTGCATCGGAGTTAAATAGAAAAGGCACAATGTCGACTTAAGTTCAAGAAGACTGTCTCTTCTTACTGCCTATGTTTGAACCATTCCTGTGACACTAGTTATAGATTCCGATGCTTCACTCCAGGTTTACTGTATACCTTGGACCTTCTTATTGACGATGAAACACAGAAATTGCATCGGAATTAAATAGAAAAGGCACAATGCCGACTTAAGTACAAGAAGACTGACTCTTCTTACTAACTTTGTTTTTAACCATTCCTGTGACACTAGTTATGGATTCCGATGTTTCACTTCAGGTTTACTGTGTACTTTGGAACTTCTTATTGACGATGAAACACAGAAATCGCATCGGAATTAAATGCAAAGGGCACAATGCCGACTTATGTACAAGACGTTTGACTCTTCTTACTGTCTATGTTTTGAACCATTACTGTGACACTACTTATATATTCCGATGCTTCACTCCAGGTTTACTGTATCCCTTGGACCTTCTTATTGACGATGAAACACAGAAATTGCATCGGAATTAAATACAAGAGGCACAATGCCGACTTAAGGACAAGGAGACTGACTCTTCTCACTATGTTTTGAACCATTCCTGTGACACTAGTTATAGATTCCGATGCTTCACTTCAGGACTACTGTATCCCTCTGACCTTCTTATGGACGATGAAACACAGAAATTGCTTCGGAATTAAATACAAAAGGCACAATGTCGACTTAAATACAAGAAAACTGACTCTTCGTACTGACTATGCTTTCAACCATTCCTGTGACACTAGCTATAGATTCCGATGCTTCACTTCAGGTTTACTGTATCCCTCTGACGTTCTTATTGACGATGAAACACAGAAGTTGCATCGGAATTAAATACAAAAGGCACAATGCCGACTTAAGTACAAGAAGATTGACTCTTCTTACTGTCTATGTTTTGAACCATTCCTGTGGCACTAGTTATAGTTTCCGATGCTTCACTCCTGGTTTACTGTATCCCTTGGACCTTCTTATTGACGATGAAACACAGAAATTGCATTGGAATTAAATACAAGAGGCACAATGCCGACTTATGGACAAGGAGACTGACTCTTCTCACTGTCTATCTTTGAAACATTCCTGTGACACTAGTTATAGATTCCCATGCTTCACTTCAGGTTTACTGTATCCCTCTGACCTTCTCATTGCCGGTGAAACACCGAAATTGCATCGGAATTAAATACGAAAGGCACAATGCCAACTTAAGAACAATAAGACTGACTCTTCTTACTGACTATGATTTGACCCATTCCTGTGACACAAGTTATAGATTCCGATGCTTCACTTCAGGTTTACTGTATCCCTCTGACCTTCTTATTGACGATGAAACACAGAAATAGCATCGGAATTAAATAGAAAAGGCACAATGCCGACTTAAGTACAAGAAGACTGCCTCTTCTTACTGTCTATGGTTTGAACCAATCCTGTGACACTAGTTGTAGTTTCCGATGCTTCACTTCAGGTTAACTGTATCCCTTGGACCTTCTTATTGACCATGAAACACAGAAATTGCATCGGAATTAAATACAAAAGACACAATGCCGACTTATGTAGAAGAAGACTACCTCTTCCAACTGTCTATGTTTTGAACCATTCCTGTGACACTAGTTATAGATTCCGATGCTTCACTTCAGGTTTACTGTATCCCTCTGACCGTCTTATTGACGATGAAACACAGAATTTTCATCGGAATTAAATAGAAAATGCACAATGCCGACTTAAGTTCTAGAAGACTGTCTCTTCTTACTGACTATGTTTTGAACCATTCCTGTGACACTAGTTATGGATTCCGAAGCTTCACTTCAGGTTACTTGTATCCCTCTGACCTTCTTATTGACGATATAACACAGAAATTGCATCGGAATTAATCGCAAAAAGGCACAATGCCGAATTAATTACCAGAAGACTGACTCTTCTTACTGTCTATTTTTGAACCAGTCCTGTGACAATAGTTATAGACTCCGATGCTTCACTCCAGGTTTACTGTATCCCATGGACCTTCTTATTGGTGATGAAACACAGAAATTGCATCGGAATAAATTTGCAAAGGGCACAATGCCGACTTAAGTAAGAGAAGACTGACTCTTCTTACTGTCTATGATTTGAACCATTCCTGTGACATTAGTTATAGATTCCGATGCCTCACTCCAGGTTTACTGTATCCCTTGGACCATCCTATTAACGATGAAACACAGAAATTGCGACAGAATTAAATAGAAAATGCACAATGATGACTTAAGTACAGGAATACTGACTCTTCTTACTGACTATGCTTTGAACAATTCCTGTGACACAGGTTATAGATTCCGATGCTTCACTTCAAGATTACTGTATCCCTCTGACCGGCTTATTGACGATGAAACACAGAAATTGCATCGGAACTAAATACGAAAGGCACAATGCCAACTTAAGTACAAGAAGACTGACTCTACTTACTGACTATGGTTTAAACCATTTCTGTGACACTAGCTATGGATTCCGATGCTTCACTTCAGGTTTACTGTATCCCTCTGACCATCTTATTGACGATGAAACACAGAAATAACCTCGGAATTAAATGGAAAAGGCACAATGCCGTATTAAGTACAAGAATACTGACTCTTCTTACTGTCTATTTTTGAACCAGTCCTGTGACACTAGTTATAGACTCTGATGCTTCACTTCAGGTTTACTGTATCCCACGGACCTTCTTATTGACGATGAAACACAGATATTGCATCGGAATAAAATGCAAAGGGCACTATGCCGACTTAAGTAAGAGAAGACTGACTCTTCTTACTGTCTATGATTTGAACCATTCCTGTGACACTAGTTATAGATTCCGTTGCTTCACTCCAGGATTACAGTATCCCTTGGACCTTCTTTTTGACGATGAAACACAGATATTGCATCGGAATTAAATACAAAAGGCAAAATGCCGACTTAAGTACACGAGGACTGACTCTTCTTACTGTCTATGTTTTGAACCATCCCTGTGACACTAGTAATAGATTCCGATGCTACACTTCAGGTTTACTGTATCTCTTGGACCTTCTTTTTGACGATGAAACACAGAAATAGCAACGGAATTAAATAGGAAAAGCACAATGAAGACTTAAGTACAAGAAGACTGACTCTTTTTACTGACTATGTTTTGAACCATTCTTGTGACTGTAGTTATAGTTTTTGATGCTTCACTTGAGGTTTACAGTATCCCTTGGACCTTCTTATTGACGATGAAGCACAGAAATTGCATCGGAATTAAATACAAAATGCAAAATGCCAACTTAAGTACAGAAGACTGACTCTTCTTACTTTCTATGTTTTGAACCATTCCTGTGACACTAGTTATAGATTCCGATGCTTCACTCCAGGATTACTGTATCCCTTGGACCTTCTTATTGACGATGAAACACAGATATTGCATCGGAATTAAATACAACAGGCACAATGCCGCCTTATGGACAAGAAGACTGACTCTTCCTACTGTCTATGTTTTGAACCATTCCTGAGACACTAGTTATAGATTCCGATGCTTCACTTCAGGTTTACTGTATCCCTTGGACCGTCTTATTGACGATGAAACAAAGATATTGCATCGGAAATCAATACAAAAGGCACAATGCTGACTTAAGTACTAGAAGACTGACTCTTCCTATTGTCTATGTTTTGAACCATTCCTGAGACACTAGTTATAGATTCCGATGCTTCACTTCAGGTTTACTGTATCCCTTGGACCGTCTTATTGACGATGAAACAAAGATATTGCATCGGAATTCAATACAAAATCACAATGCCGACTTAACTACAAGAAAACTGACTCTCCTTACTGACTGTGCTTTGAACCATTCCTGTGACACTAGTTATTGATTCCGATGCTTAACTTCAGGATTACTGTATCCCTCTGACCTTCTTAGTGACAATGAAACATAGAAATTGCATCGGAAATAAATAAAAAACACAATGCCGACTTAAGTACATGAAGACTGACTGTTCTTACTGTCTATGATTTGAACCATTCCTGTGACACTAGTTGTAGATTCCGATGCTTCACTTCAGGTTTACTGTATCCCTTGGACCTTCTTATTGACGATGAAAGACCGAAATTGCATCGGAATTAAATACAAAAGACACAATGCCGACTTAAGTACAAGAAGACTGACTCTTCCAACTGTCTATGCTTTAACCCATTCCTGTGACACTGGTTATAGATTCCGATGCTTCACTTCAGGTTTACTGTATCCCTCTGACCGGCTTATTGACGATGAAACACAGAAATTGCATCGGAACTAATTACGAAAGGCACAATGCCAACTTAAGTACTAGAAGACTGACTCTTCTTACTGACTATGTTTTGAACCATTTCTGTGACACTAGCTATGGATTCCGATGCTTCACTTCAGGTTTACTGTATCCCTCTGACCATCTTATTGACGATGAAACACAGAAATAACCTCGGAATTAAATGGAAAAGGCACAATGCCGACTTAAGTACATGAAGACTGATTCTTCTTACTGTCTATGTTATGAACCATTCCTGTGACACTAGTTGTAGAATCCGATGCTTCACTTCAGGTTTACTGTATCCCTTGGACCTTCTTATTGACGATGAAACACAGACATTGCATCGGAATTAAATACAAAAGTCACAATGCCGACATAACTACAAGAAGACTGACCCTTCCAACTGTCTATGTTTTGAACCACTCCTGTGACACTAGTTATAGATTCCGATGCTTCACTTCAGGTTTACTATATCCCTCTGACCGTCTTATTGACGATAAAACACAGATATTGCTCCGGAATTCAATACAAAAGGCACAATGCCGTCTTAACTACAAGAAGACTGACTCTTCTTACTAACTGTGCTTTGAACCATTCCTGTGACACTAGTTATAGATTCCGATGCTTAACTTCAGGATTACTGTATCCCTCTGACCTTCTTAGTGACGATGAAACACAGAGATTGCATCGGAAATAAATACAAAAACACAATGCCGACATAAGTGAAAGAATATTGACTCATCTTACTGTCTATGTTTTGAACCGTCCCTATGACACTAGATACAGATTCCGATGCTTCACTCCAGGTTTACTGTATCCCTTGGACCTTCTTATTGACGATGAAGCACAGAAATTGCATCGGAATTAAATACAAAAGGCACAATGCCGACTTAAATACAAGAAGACTGACTCTTCTTACTGACTATGTTTTGACTCATTCCTGTGACACTACTTATGGATTCCGAATCTTCACTTCAGGTTAAATGTATCCCTCTGACCTTCTTATTGACGATGAAACACAGAATTTGCATCGGAATTAAATACAAAAGGCACAATGTCGAATTAAGTACAAGAATACTGACTCATCTTACTGTCTATGTTTGAACCGTCCCTGTGACACTACTTAAGGATTCCGATGCTTCACTTCAGGTTAACTGTATCCCTCTGACCTTCTTATTGACGATAAAACACAGAAATTGCATCGGAATTACATACAAAAGGCACAATGCCGTATTAAGTACAAGAAGACTGACTCTTCTTACTGTCTACTTTCGAACCAATCCTGTGACACTAGTTATAGACTCTGATGCTTCACTCCAGGTTTACAGTATCCCTTGGACCTTCTTTTTGACGATGAAACACAGAAATTGCATCGGAATTAAATACAAAAGGCAAAATGCCGACTTAAGTACACGAAGACTGACTCTTCTTACTGTCTATGCTTTGAACCATTCCTGTGACACTAGTTATAGATTCCGATGCTACACTCCAGGTTTACTGTATCCCTTGGACCTTCTTTTTGACGATGAAACACAGTAATTGCATCGGAATTAAATAGGAAAAGCACAATGAAGACTTAAGTACAAGAAGACTGACTCTTCTTACTGACTATGTTTGAACCATTCCTGTGACTCTAGTTATAGTTTCCGATGCTTCACTTGAGGTATACAGTATCCCTTGGACCTTCTTATTGACGATGAAGCACAGAAATTGCATCGGAATTAAATACAAAAAGCAAAATGCCGACTTAAGTACACGAAGACTGACTCTTCTTACTGTCTATGTTTTGAACCATTCCTGTGACACTAGTTATAGATTCCGATGCTACACTCCAGGTTTACTGTATCCCTTGGACCTTCTTTTTGACGATGAAACACAGAAATTGCATCGGAATTAAATACAAAAGGCAAAATGCCGACTTAAGTACACGAAGACTGACTCTTCTTACTGTCTATGATTTGAACCATTCCTGTGACACTAGTTATAGATTCCGATGCTTCACTCCAGGTTTACTGTATACCTTGGACCTTCTTATTGACGATGAAACACAGAAATTGCATCGGAAATAAATAGAAAAGGCACAATGCCGACTTCAGTACAAGAAGACTGACTCTTCTTACTGACTATGTTTTGAACCATTCCTGTGGCACTAGTTATGGATTCCGATGCTTCACTTCAGGATTACTGTATCCCTCTGACCTTCTTATTGACGATGAAACACAGAAATTGCATCGGAATTAAATACAAAAGACACAATGCCGACTTAAGTACAAGAAGACTGCCTCTTCCAACTGTCTATGTTTTGAAACATTCCTGTGACACTAGTTATAGATTCCGATGCTTCACTTCAGGTTAACTGTATACCTCTGACGGTCTTATTGACGATGAAACACAGAATTTGCATCGGAATTAAATAGAAAATGCACAATGCCAACTTTAGTTCTAGAAGACTGACTCTTATAACTGACTATGTTTTGAACCATTCCCGTGACACTAGTTATGGATTCCGAAGCTTCACTTCAGGTTAATTGTATCCCTCTGACCTTCTTATTGACGATATAACACAGAAATTGCATCGGAATTAAATACAAAAGGCACAATGCCGAATTAATTACAAGAAGACTGACTCTTCTTACTGTCTATTTTTGAACCAGTCCTGTGACACTAGTTATAGACTCCGATGCTTCACTCCAGGTTTCCTGTATCCCATGGACCTTCTTATTGACGATGAAACACAGAAATTGCATCGTAATAAAATGCAAAGGGCACAATGCCGACTTAAGTAGGAAAAGACTGACTCTTCTTACTGTCTATGATTTTAACCATTCCTGTGACATTAGTTATAGATTCCGATGCTTCACTCCACGTTTACTGTATCCCTTGGACCATCCTATTAACGATGAAACACAGAAATTGCAACAGAATTAAATAGAAAATGCACAATGATGACTTCAGTACAAGAAGACTGACTCTTCTTACTGACTATGTTTTGAACCATTCCTGTGACACTAGTTATGGATTCCGATGCTTCACTTCAGGATTACTGTATCCCTCTGACCTTCTTATTGACAATGAAACACAGAAATTGCATCGGAATTAAATTCAAAAGGCACAATGCTGACTTAAGTACAAGAAGACTGACTCTTCTTACTGTCTATGTTTTGAACCATCCCTGTGATACTAGTTATAGATTCCGATGCTTCACTTGAGGTTTACTGTATCCCATGGACCTTCTTATTGACGATGAAACACAGAAATTGCATCGGAATTAAATACAAAAGGCAAAATGCCAACTTAAGTACAGAAGACTGACTCTTCTTACTTTCTATGTTTTGAACCATTCGTGTGACACTAGTTATAGATTCCGATGCTTAACTTCAGGATTACTGTATCCCTCTGACCTTCTTAGTGACAATGAAACATAGGAATTGCATCGGAAATAAATAAAAAACACAATGCCGACTTAAGTACATGAAGACTGACTCTTCTTACTGTCTATGATTTGAACCATTCCTGTGACACTAGTTGTAGATTCCGATGCTTCACTTCAGGTATACTGTATCCCTTGGACCTTGTTATTGACGATGAAAGACAGAAATTGCATCGGAATTAAATACAAAAGACACAATGCCGACTTAAGTACATGAAGACTGACTCTTCCAACTGTCTATGCTTTGAACCATTCCTGTGACACTGGTTATAGATTCCGATGCTTCACTTCAGGTTTACTGTATCCCTCTGACCGGCTTATTGACGATGAAACACAGAAATTGCATCGGAACTAAATACGAAAGGCACAATGCCAACTTAAGTACAAGAAGACTGACTCTTCTTACTGACTATGTTTTGAACCATTTCTGTGACACTAGCTATGGATTCCGATGCTTCACTTCAGGTTTACTGTATTCCTCTGACCATCTTATTGACGATGAAACACAGAAATAACCTCGGAATTAAATGGAAAAGGCACAATGCCGACATAAGTACATGAAGACTGATTCTTCTTACTGTCTATGTTTTGAACCATTCCTGTGACACTAGTTGTAGAATCCGATGCTTCACTTCAGGTTTACTGTATCCCTTGGACCTTCTTATTGACGATGAAACACAGACATTGCATCGGAATTAAATACAAAAGACACAATGCCGACATAAGTGCAAGAAGACTGACCCTTCCAACTGTCTATGTTTTGAACCACTCCTGTGACACTAGTTGTAGTTTCCGATGCTTCACTTCAGGTTAACTGTATCCCTTGGACCTTCTTATTGACGATGAAACACAGAAATTGCATCGGAATTAAATACAAAAGACACAATGCCGGCTTAAGTACAAGAAGACTGCCTCTTCCAACTGTCTATGCTTTGAACCATTCCTGTGACACTAGTTATAGATTCCGATGCTTAACTTCAGGATTACTGTATCCCTCTGACCTTCTCAGTGACGATGAAACACAGAAATTGCATCGGAAATAAATACAAAAACACAATGCCGACTTAAGTGAAAGAATATTTACTCATCTTACTGTCTATGTTTCGAACCGTCCCTATGACACTAGATATAGATTCCGATGCTTCACTCCAGGTTTACTGTCTCCCTTGGACCTTCTTATTGACGATGAAGCACAGAAATTGCATCGGAATTAAATACAAAAGGCACAATGCCGACTTAAATACAAGAAGACTGACTCTTCTTACTGACTATGTTTTGACTCATTCCTGTGACACTACTTATAAATTCCGAATCTTCACTTCAGGTTAAATGTATCCCTCTGACCTTCTTATTGACGATGAAACACAGAATTTGCATCGGAATTAAATACAAAAGACACAATGTCGAATTAAGTACAAGAATACTGACTCATCTTACTATCTATGTTTGAACCGTCCCTGTGACACTACTTAAGGATTCCGATGCTTCACTTCAGGTTAACTTTATCCCTCTGACCTTCTTATTGACGATAAAACACAGAAATTGCATCGGAATTACATACAAAAGGCACAATGCCGTATTAAGTACAAGAAGACTGACTCTTCTTACTGTCTACTTTCGAACCAATCCTGTGACACTAGTTATAGACTCTGATGCTTCACTCCAGGTTTACAGTATCCCTTGGACCTTCTTTTTGACGATGAAACACAGAAATTGCATCGGAATTAAATACAAAAGGCAAAATGCCGACTTAAGTACACGAAGACTGACTCTTCTTACTGTCTATGTTTTGAACCATTCCTGTGACACTAGTTATAGATTCCGATGCTACACTCCAGGGTTACTGTATCCCTTGGACCTTCTTTTTGACGATGAAACACAGAAATTGCATCGGAATTAAATACAAAAGTCAAAATGCCGACTTAAGTACACGAAGACTGACTCTTCTTACTGTCTATGTTTTGAACCATTCCTGTGACACTAGTAATAGATTCCGATGCTACACTTCAGGTTTACTGTATCTCTTGGACCTTCTTTTTGACGATGAAACACAGAAATTGCATCGGAGTTAAAAAGAAAAGGAACAATGTCGACTTAAGTTCAAGAAGACTGTCTCTTCTAACTGTCTATGTTTCAACCATTCCTGTGACACTAGTTATAGATTCCGATGCTTCACTCCAGGTTTACTGTATACCTTGGACCTTCTTATTGACGATGAAACACAGAAATTGCATCGGAAATCAATAGGAAAGGCACAATGCCGACTTCAGTACAAGAAGACTGACTCTTCTTACTGACTATGTTTTGAACCATTCCTGTGGCACTAGTTATAGTTTCCGATGCTTCACTCCTGGTTTACTGTATCCCTTGGACCTTCTTATTGACGATGAAACACAGATATAGCATTGGAATTAAATACAAGAGGCACAATGCCGAGTTATGGACAAGGAGACTGACTCTTCTCACTGACTATGTTTTGAACCTTTCCTGTGACACTAGTTACAGATTCCGATGCTGCACTTCAGGTTTACTGTATCCCTCTGACCTTCTTATTGACGATGAAACACAGAAATAGCATCGGAATTAAATAGAAAAGGCACAATGCCCACTTAAGTACAAGAAGACTGACTCTTCTTACTGTCTATGGTTTGAACCATTCCTGTGACACTAGTTGTAGTTTCCGATGCTTCACTTCAGGTTAACTGTTTCCCTTGGACCTCCTTATTGACGATGAAACACAGAAATCGCATCGGAATTAAATACAAAAGACACAATGCCGACTTAAGTACAAGAAGACTGCCTCTTCCAACTGTCTATGTTTTGAAACATTCCTGTGACACTAGTTATAGATTCCGATGCTTCACTTCAGGTTAACTGTATACCTCTGACGGTCTTATTGACGATGAAACACAGAATTTCCATCGGAATTAAATAGAAAATGCACAATGCCGCCTTTAGTTCTAGAAGACTGACTCTTATAACTGACTATGTTTTGAACCATTCCCGTGACACTAGTTATGGATTCCGAAGCTTCACTTCAGGTTAATTGTATCCCTCTGACCTTCCCATTGATGATATAACACAGAAATTGCATCGGAATTAAATACAAAAGGCACAATGCCGAATTAATTACAAGAAGACTGTCTCTTCTTACTGTCTATTTTTGAACCAGTCCTGTGACACTAGTTATAGACTCTGATACTTCACTCCAGGTTTCCTGTATCCCATGGACCTTCTTATTGACGATGAAACACAGAAATTGCATCGTAATAAAATGCAAATGGCACAATGCCGACTTAAGTAAGAGAAGACTGACTCTTCTTACTGTCTATGATTTTAACCATTCCTGTGACATTAGTTATAGATTCCGATGCTTCACTCCACGTTTACTGTATCCCTTTGACCATCCTATTAACGATGAAACACAGAAATTGCAACAGAATTAAATAGAAAATGCACAATGATGACTTCAGTACAAGAAGACTGACTCTTCTTACTGACTATGTTTTGAACCATTCCTGTGACACTAGTTATGGATTCCGATGCTTCACTTCAGCATTACTGTATCCCTCTGACCTTCTTATTGGCAATGAAACACAGAAATTGCATCTTAATTAAATTCAAAAGGCACAATGCTGACGTAAGTACAAGAAGACTGACTCTTCTTACTGTCTATGTTTTGAATCATCCCTGTGATACTAGTTATAGATTCCGATGCTTCACTTGAGGTTTACTGTATCCCTTGGACCTTCTTATTGACGATGAAACACAGAAATTGCATCGGAATTAAATACAAAAGGCAAAATGCCAACTTAAGTACAGAAGACTGACTCTTCTTACTTTCTATGTTTTGAACCGTTCGTGTGTCACTAGTTATAGATTCCGATGCTTCACTCCAGGATTACTGTATCCCTTGGACCTTCTTATTGACGATGAAACACAGAAATTGCATCGGAATTAAATACAAAAGGCACAATGCCGCCTTATGGACAAGAAGACTGACTCTTCCTACTGTCTATGTTTTGAACCATTCCTGAGACACTAGTTATAGATTCCGATGCTTCACTTCAGGTTTACTGTATCCCTTGGACCGTCTTATTGACGATGAAACAAAGATATTGCATCGGAATTTAATACAAAAGGCACAATGCAGACTTAACTACAAGAAAACTGACTCTTCTTACTGACTATGTTTTGAACCATTCCTGTGACACTAGTTATAGATTCCGATGCTTAATTTGAGGATTACTGTATCCCTCTGACCTTCTTAGTGACAATGAAACACAGAAATGGCATCGGAAATAAATAAAAAACACAATGCCGACTTATGTACATGAAGACTGACTCTTCTTACTGTCTATGTTTTGAACCATTCCTGTGACACTAGTTGTAGATTCCGATGCGTCACTTCAGGTTTACTGTATCCCTCTGACCGGCGTATTGACGATGAAACACAGAAATTGCATCGGAACTAAATACGAAAGGCACAATGCCAACTTAAGTACAAGAAGACTGACTCTTCTTACTGACTATGGTTTGAACCATTTCTGTGACACTAGCTATGGATTCCGATGCTTCACTTCAGGTTTACTGTATCCCTCTGACCTTCTTATTGACGATGAAACACAGAAATAACCTCGGAATTAAATGGAAAAGGCTCAATGCCGACTTAAGTACATGAAGACTGATTCTTCTTACTGTCTATGCTTTGAACCATTCCTGTGACACTAGTTGTAGAATCCGATGCTTCACTTCAGGTTTACTGTATCCCTCTGACCGTCTTATTGACAATGAAACACAGAAATTGCATCGGAATTAAATAGAAAATGTACAATGCTGACTTAAGTACTAGAAGACTGACTCTTCCTACTGTCTATTTTTGAACCATTCCTGAAACACTAGTTATAGATTCCGATATTGACCATCTTACTGTCTATGTTTTGAACCGTCCCTGTGACACTAGATATAGATTCCGATGCATCACTCCAGGTTTACTGTATCCCTTGGACCTTCTTATTGACGATGAAGCACAGAAATTGCATCGGAATTAAATACAAAAGCACAATGCCGACTTAAATACAAGAAGACTTACTCTTCTTACTGACTATGTTTTGACTCATTCCTGTGACACTACTTATGGATTCCGAATCTTCACTTCAGGTTTACTGTATCCCTTGGACCGTCTTATTGACGATGAAACAAAGATATTGCATCGGAATTAAATACAAAAGGCACAATGCCGACTTAAGGACAAGGAGACTGGCTCTTCTCACTGACTATGTTTTGAGCCATTCCTGTGACACTAGTTATAGATTCCGATGCTTCACTTCAGGACTACTGTATCCCTCTGACCTTCTTATGGACGATGAAACACAGAAATTGCATCGGAATTAAATACAAAAGGCACAATGCCGACTTAAGTACTAGAAGACTGACTCTTCCTACTGTCTATGTTTTGAACCATTCCTGAGACACTAGTTATAAATTCCGATGCTTCACTTCAGGTTTACTGTATCCCTTGGACCGTCTTATTGACGATGAAACAAAGATATTGCATCGGAATTCAATACAAAAGGCACAATGCCGACTTAACTACAAGAAAACTGACTCTTCTTACTGACTATGCATTGAACCATTCCTGTGACACTAGTTATAGATTCCGATGCTTAACTTCAGGATTAATGTATCCCTCTGACTTTCTTAGTGACAATGAAACACAGAAATTGCATCGGAATTAAATACAAAATGCAAAATGCCGACTTAAGTACAAGAAGACTGACTCTTCTTACTCTCCATGATTTGAACCATTCCTTTGTCACTAGTTATAGATTCCGATGCTTCACTCCAGGCTTACTGTATCACTTGGACCTTCTTATTGACGATGAAACACAGAAATTGCATCGGAATTAAATACAAAAGGCACAATGCCGACTTAAGGACAAGAAGACTGACTCTTCTTACTGACTATGCATTTGAACCATTTCTGTGACACTAGCTATAGATTCCGATGCTTCACTTCAGGTTAACTGTATCCCTCTGACGTTCTTATTGACGATGAAACACAGAAGTTGCATCGGAATTAAATACAAAAGGCACAATTCCGACTTAAGTTCAAGAAGATTGACTCTTCTTACTGTCTATGTTTTGAACCATTCCATTGACACTAGTTGTAGATTCCGATGCTTCACTCCAGGTTTACTGTATCCCTTGGACGTTCTTATTGACGATGAAACACAGAAATTGCATCGAAATTAAATAGAAAAGGCACAATGAAGACTTAAGTACAAGAAGACTGACTCTTCTTACTGTCTATGTTTGAAACATTCCTGTGACACTAGTTATAGATTCCGATGCTTCACTTCAGGTTTACTGTATCCCTCTGACCTTCTCATTGCCGGTGAAACACAGAAATTGCATCGAAATTAAATACGAAAGGCACAATGCCAAATTAAGTAAAAGAAGACTGACTCATCTTACTGACTATGATTTGACCCATTCCTGTGACACAAGTTATAGATTCCGATGCTTCACTTCAGGTTTACTGAATCCCTCTGACCTTCTTATTGACGATGAAACACAGAAATAGCATCGGAATTGAATAGAAAATGCACAATGCCGACTGAAGTTCTAGAAGACTGACTCTTCTTACTGACTATGTTTTGAACCATTCCTGTGACACTAGTTATGGATTCCGAAGCTTCACTTCAGGTGAATTGTATCCCTCATACCTTCTTATTGACGATGAACCACAGAAATTGCATCGGAATTAAATACAAAAGGCACAATGCCGAATTAAGTACAAGAAGACTGACTCTTCTTACTGTCTATTTTTGAACCAGTCCTGTGACACTAGTTATAGACTCCGATGCGTCACTCCAGGTTTACTGTATCCCATGGACCTTCTTATTGACGATGAAACACAGAAATTGCATCGGGATAAAATGCAAAGGGCACAATGCCGACTTAAGTAAGAGAAGACTGAGTCTTCTTACTGTCTATGATTTGAACCATTCCTGTGACATTAGTTATAGATTCCGATGCTTCACTTCAGGTTTACTGTATCCCTTGGACCGTCTTATTGACGATGAAACAAAGATATTGCATCTTAATTCAATACAAAAGGCACAATGCCGACTTAAGTACTAGATGACTGACTCTTCCTACTGTCTATGTTTTGAACCATTCCTGAGACATTAGTTATAGATTCCGATGCTTCACGGCAGGTTTACTGTATCCCTTGGACCGTCTTATTGACGATGAAACAAAGATATTGCATCGGAATTCAATACAAAAAGCACAATGCCGACTTAGCTACAAGAAAACTGACTCTTCCTACTGACTATGGTTTGAACCATTCCTGTGACAGTAGTTGTAGAATCCGATGCTTCACTTCAGGTTTACTGTATCCTTTGGACCTTCTTATTGACGATGAAACACAGACATTGCATCGGAATTAAATACAAAAGACACAATGCCGACTTAAGTACAAGTAGACTGACCCTTCCAACTGTCTATGTTTTGAACCACTCCTGTGACATGTGATGTTACAAAATAGAAGTGATGTTGCTATTCAATGGAAAGTTGGAAATTGAGATTTAACTAACTGTTTTATCAATCACAATTGGCGTAAGAATCATGGATTGACCATTGTCATAAAATATTGCATTATGAGATGTGAATAGTTTCTACTTGCGGTTTCGCGTGGCTTGAGGCAGTCACAACTAGCGTGCTATTGATTAAGAAGTTGCGTTATCGTCTTTCTAATTACTTCATGATCGTAGATACGATCATACCCGGTTGTGAAGTTATTGTTATGACAAAAAAAATTTCCTAAGGGACCAGAAAGTTCTTAAGGGCGCAAAAACAACTTTAACATCACACAAAAGAGAAATCCAATATTAAAGCTGATGCAAGAAGACGATAAAACAGTTTTCTTTTTATCAAGGTAACACGCACATTGGACTGCTGATCTTGGAGTCTGTAATATTAGCAAAATGCATAATTAAAATGAAAATAATACTGAGGAGATAATAGAAACGAGCACTGCTAAATGATTCAGTATTCCCAGAACAAATATTTATTATAACTAAAACATATATCGTACCTTAAGCTTAATACTACAATGACGGTAGATTTTTATGTCCAAATCATGTCCATTGAGCGCTCTTTTATATAGCCATTGTCCTGTTGAGTCGCTCGTGCTTCGTCACGGTAAGTTACAACAGTTCTTCTTCCTACACTTCACTCAAAACTTAGACGGAACACGTTTTTATTTATTTAGTAAAAATAATTAGATCAGACCGCCACAAATCTGCGTCCGTCTTACTCGAGAAAAACAGTAAAAGTCTTCTTAGCGCTCCAGGCTTCATTTGTTCTCCCTCGAACAAAATTGTGAAGGATCGTATATCTATCCGTATTTTTCTGTTTTTATTGCCGCCCAAAGACGACGAATTACATTATCTAGAAAATTCCACCGTCGCCATGCGACGCCTTATTATACATTAATCATTATTTACAAACAAGTATTTGCCTTCTGGCTGAAAGTATTAACTACTCGTATTTGTTGTTTTAATGAAGTCAAAAATAGCGAATATCTCATTGCCTCCCATGAGGAGAGAGGGAATGCCGAAGGATTACCTCGATCCTCATGTCCTCATGAGATATTCGTGATTTTTTTGTGTGACATTTACATAATGTTACTGGCGTACTATGTACTTAAATTGAAATTACATTTATAAACATATATCAGATATTTATCATTTTTCAAAATAAAGTTTTTCATTCTTTGTTCATCAGTCACTTCATTCCATAATACCAAGACTAACATTTATGTGCATATTTAAGTTTGGTCCATATTTGCTTATAACAATAAGTGAACGTTCATTTCGCACTTCAGGGGATAGAATTCAGGAATTACTTTCTCTTGAGCTTAACAACTAATACATGAGTACAGTGAGTGCTTATTTTCACTTAACTAGAGTGGACAATGTTCGAGCATCTGTTGACTCCTTGTGGTTCAATTACAGTTTAATAACGTAGCACTACACTTCGTGATGCTTTCACTTTCTGTGTTAGCTGTCTACGGCGTTCATCATGCAGTACATCTGTCCTTTCCACTGTGGTGCCAGGAATTCAAGTGGCTTCCCGGGTTTTTATTTACAATATGAAACAGAAGAAGTGGAAAATTATTAGTATGACTTACAAGCTACTGGATACATTTATTAAGGATCGGGACTGGTCTGGAGTTTAGGGTCTTCCTATAGTGCACATTCATTTTCTTTGTCCATCAAGAGACAGGATTATAATTCATTTTAGCAGTGTTCAGGAGTGCCGGTATTAATGGCTTTAAGGTCTGAGTAATCTAACAATCTACTTCTCACTCATCTTAACTTTAACTCAAGAAAATTGCATAATTTACATATGAAAATGTAGTCACACAAGTGTACAAATGTCTTTCCTCCAGTATGTACGATGGAAGTCATGGCGGTTAGCAGTTTAAAGTTTGGATTGTTTCGTCACCCACACGTCAGCCACTCACAGCAGCTGCACAGTGTTGCGTGAGCTCCAACACTCAGTATCCGTTCGCGCTCAGGCTGTAACAGAGCTGGTGGTCGTCGAGTGCTCCTTTTTTTTGTGAACTTCGTATCACACGAGTGCATCGATACAAACACCTCGCGCGCGTTTTCCATCGGAGGAGCCAGACACTGAAGCTGCCTCCATACTTCTCTGTCAACTGCCTCCCATGAGGCTCACAGGTAAGTGACGACGAATGTTTTAGCTGTCGCTGCACTTAGAACAACACTGAACTTTGCGTTGCACCTGTTGTCGTAGCCTTGACTTCTTTTTTACACTTGCAGTACAACACTACCACTAGTATACAGTGAACAGTTATTTTTATTATGCACGTCGCACTTTAGTGTGCATCTTCACACAGCATTCGTGCTTAGTTCCTTCGCCGATGGAGTTCATTTACAAAACAATCAATTTTGCACGTTTCCTCCACTGGTATAGAAAGACTTATATCCTACTATTTACAAAATATCACTTACGAGCTAATATTTACAATTAATGGTCACTCCTTTTGTTAAGTCCAGTGAACAACTGCTTTATGAATGGACTCTTTATATCTCAAGATTAGCTTTCACTAGTGAACCTAAAAATATTCTTTCAAACTTTCTTTTAAGGGCTCATCTCCTCATTATGAAAACTACAGGTTTCGCAACACTCGTTGCATTTATTCTTTAGTGCACCCAAGATCATTTTCTACTGCCACGCAGCATATCTACTACTTAACGAGTATGCATTTAACGCTGAATCTTTTTTTTTTGCTTGCCAAATTTGTTTTTATATTTGAGGGCAGACTGGATAACAATAGGTCTCCCTCTTCGCTTCATGTACTCAGCAATCGTTCTCTGTTAAAAAAAAAAATAGGGTAACGCGTGTCTACTATTTTTTTTTTTTTTGCATGAATGGAATTACCGACAGTTCACTGGGTTTACGCAACCGGTCCATAACAAACATTACCAAAGCTAGCGAAGTTCATCACGCTACGTGTCTCATTTCTCATAAGCACTGCTTTGCTTCGAAGCACACGTGCCTTTTACAAGTCGACCCTTGGTCTGGGTTAATGAACCAGGATCAAAAGGAACGGGCACAAGGAAAATGGATTTCATAAGAGGAGTGTTTTAGGAGACATTTTTGCAATAAAATCTGCATGTAAATAAAATTATCTTAATAAACATAGGCACATATATAAACTTCAACCTCCTTCCTTACAGCATGCTTTGCTACTTCTACGTCTTACTCAGGTTATAGTCAATATTAAGTTTAAATATCACTGCATTGCTTGTTCTTTAGATTAGCCTTCAATTAGGGTATTGAATGGTCGCTAGATTACACTACAGATCTTCTGAAGATCTTTACTTGGACTTATTTATGATACAGGGGGCTTGCTGTGTGGTTATTTAGTACCTTGATTTTACTGAAATCAATTCGTCAGCTAACATTCCTCATATTCTCTTTACATTGGGCTCAGATCACAGGGAAATAGTTTACTTTCATAGCAATTAATGGCCTCGTGGAGTACTTACGCTACATTATTGATGCTTCATGGTTTGCCTCCATTTGTACTGTATTTCACCTTACTTAGTTTACTACAGCTTTTTGTCTCCTTGCGTGAACACATGCGGGTTACCACTTGTTTTTTCCATTTAACAGCACGCTTTAACTGAACTTTAAGCTATTTCTTCTACTCCTGTCCACTGTCTGGACTGTTTGACCATGTACCTTTTTTTTTAAGCAGGTAATTTGGGCTTTTACTACAGAACTTCAAGTACTTACATTACTAAAAATAAATCTATCTTCTTGTACCTTGAGAGAAGTGCTTATTTACGCATCCTTCTCCATTTCTCACCTTTACATATTTATATAGCTCCGGGCAATCGCCTCGCAAGCATTTTTTTTTTTTTAATACTAACTTAAAATTAAATTGAAATTCTTGGTGCAACCCCAGTTTCCTGCTTCAGCTTGTTGAAGAAATATCGGTTCATGTCCATCACTATAAACAATTTTTTCATACATAGCATTTAATACTTAAAGTTTACATGTAATAGCCGTTACCATGTAGTCAGTGCGCTGTTCAACACAATACTTATCATTAACAGTTCACACAAGGAAATTTCCAGTAAGCAAGAATTCATTTCCACGACAGTATTTAACCACTACCATTATAAAATTTCTTTAAGTCTTGATGGTGAAATAAGCCTTTTACTCTCCCCGTAGCCGGGTCAGTTAACAAATAACTCCCTATGTGCGGTTTCCTTAAAATAAGGTAAGGACCTTGGTACATATGTTGCCACTTGCGATTTTTCTTACATATTAATGATGGCTTGAAATGAGTCTTAAGTAATACCTTTTCTCCTACATGGTAATTTACAACTTTGTTTACTTTTTTATCATAGCCTTTCTTCCTTAATTGAGCATTGGTGGTAATGGAACTTAAAGCTTCTCGAATTTTGACATCTAGATCTACCTCAGGGCTAGGTATCTTGGGAAGAGGATCAACCCACTCATTCTGTTCCTTCTTTCGAGATATCAACTCGTGTGGAGTAAAACCTGTGGAAGTGTGTGGCAAATTATTAACTATCTCCTCAAAAGGTGTCACAAAATCAACCCAACGAGTTTGCTTGTCTGGAATGTACGTCCGAACAAATCTGTTAAACTCCTTGAAGATCCGCTCAGTCAAATTCGACTGAGGCCTAAAACGTGATATTAAGATCTGCTTGACATTGTGATGGGCCAAAAACTCACGCCATTTGCGGCAAGTAAAGTTGGATGCATTATCTGAAAGTATAGATTCGGGGACTCCGAATCGAGGGAAATAGTCATTTTCAAGACAGCGTATAATAGGCGGAGCACAAGATGTCTTCATAACATACATTCGAACGTATTTAGTGAAGTTGTCGAGAACAGCAACGAGGTAGTTGACACCTCCCCTACCCATCGGTAGAGGGCCAGCCAGGTCAATGCTAATGAGCTGATTAGGTCTTTCTGCGATGATCGGATTCAATGGAATTAAAGTAGGAATATTCAGAGCTTTCGCCTTTTGGCAGATGACACAGAATTTTAGCAACTTGTGTATCCGACGATGTAGGTTGGGCACATAACAGTAAGTAGCAATCTTCTTTTTACACTTCTCTGGACCATAGTGGCCCCAAGAAATGTGGGTATACCACAAAAGATGTTCGACAAAACTGCTAGGTATACAAACAAGCCAGTTGTCAGATGACACAGAGGTACGATGAAATAATACCTGATTATGAATCTTGAAGAATTTGGACAACTTATGGTTTGGATTTTCTTGAAGAAGTCTGATTACTTTTCCCCACTTAGGATCTGTGGTCTGTAGTGTCTGGATTTGCTTGCACAGTTCCAAGAAATATTTTCTATGAATGGGATCCTGCATAAGAAGAACTTTGTAATTCGACATCTGTTCTACCAACTCACTTGTCTCAGGCAGACCTTCTGGTGAACGAGAAAGTGCGTCTGCAATAATGTTATCCTTGCCCTTTATATACACAATATCAAAATCGTATTCTTGCAGAAATAAACACCACCTGGTCAGGCGCGCATGTTGTAATTTACAGGTCAAAAGATACGAAAGTGCTTGATGGTCCGTAAACACTTTTATCTTTCTGCCAAAAATGGAATAATTAAACCTCTTGAAGGCCCAAATAACTGCAAGTGCCTCCAGCTCAGTAACTGAATAGGACTTTTCACATTCTGTTAAGACCCTACTCGCAAAACTAATCACTCTGATCTGCTCTGTTTCGTCCACTAATTCAATCTGAAACAAACAAGATCCAATTCCAACAAACGAAGCGTCTGAGGTGATACAAAATTCTTTGTCCATTTGTGGATGACAGAGAATGTTATTGTTTACAAGACCATCTTTAATTGCCTGAAAAGCTTTCTGACACTCTGGTGTCCAAATCCAATGCGTACTTTTCTTCAGAAGATTGTGCAAAGCGGGATTGTTCATTACTTGACCAGACAGAAATCGTCGAAAGAAAGACGAAAGACCGAGAAATCCTCTTAGTTGCCTCTTAGTTACCGGCGTAGGGAAATTCTTAATCGCAGACAACTTTTCCGGGTCGGGTTTAATCCCTTCAGGTGTAATCACATGACCTAAAAACTTTACCTCACGTTTTCCAAATTTTGACTTTTTCAGATTCGCTGTAACACCATGTTCTTGAAATCTCTGAAACACCTTTCGTAGAATAGCTAAATGATCTTCCCAGTTCTTAGTGGCTATCAACACGTCATCTACATAAACAGTTACCTCATCCAGAAGTTCAGGTCCTAACACAAAATCGAGAGCAGAAATAAATATTCCCGAGCTTACATTTAAACCAAAAGGCATGACCTTAAACTGATATGAGCGGCCGGCAAATATAAAAGCAGTATATTTTCTGGATTCCTTGGCCAATTTCACCTGCCAATAGCTACTTCTTAAATCGAGTGTACTCAAAAATCTAATGCCATGAAATTTTTGAAAGTGCTCCTCAAGTGCTTCAGGCCGAGTCCTTATCGGTACAATTATTTTGTTTATTGATCTGGCGTCCAGTACTAGTCTGACACTACCGTCCTGTTTAAGTACGGACAACAAGGGACTTGAGTACGGCGAATTCGATAACTCGATAACATCCCAACACAGCATTTTCCTAATCTCATGCTTTACAGCTTCTCGTCGGGCGTAGGGTACTGAATAGCTTGCTTTGCAGAACGTTGAGTGGGGAAGCACTTCCATTTTATACTCGAACCCTTTTATTACTCCTGGTTTCTTTGAAAAGATTTTGTTGTAACTTACTAATAAATGGAACAACTCATATTTCTGCTCCCCCCTGAGTTCAGTCGATTCTTTGGCTTTAGCATCGATCTCGTCTGTGTCAGGAAGTAAGTCTTCATACTCATTGTCATTTATGTCATCCCATTTACTCAGGTCATTTGTCTGATCAAAGCACGGTTTGCCGGTCCTCTGTCGTCTCCAAACCTGATGCAATGTCAACACTGCCTTCACTTTACTCCTTAACAAGTTAACAACAACTTGTTGTTGATTTACGATAAAGGTACACATTCCAGATTCAATATCTATCACTGCTTTTGTTTGTCGAAGAAA
The DNA here is from genome assembly GCF_021461385.2 of Schistocerca piceifrons. Classification (NCBI taxonomy): domain Eukaryota; kingdom Metazoa; phylum Arthropoda; class Insecta; order Orthoptera; family Acrididae; genus Schistocerca; species Schistocerca piceifrons. The sequence continues at coordinate 632,106 of NW_025728019.1, read as the reverse complement.
CTCCATCCCCAAGAGACATGGAACTGACAAGTTCTTTACTATTAGAAAGTGGCAAAAAACCAAAACAGATTCTATCTGCAGTTGAAGCTGCGTCTGTAAACTAACTCTCTGTTTCAATGGACCAATCGCTCCCGATATGGAGCAGCCCTGAATTGGCAATGATAAAACTTTTGAAACAGAAGACACCTGTCTGAAGAGACATGATGACATCACATTGATGTTTGCTCCTGTATCAACAATGGCTGTGACAGGAATGTTGGCAATAGAATCTTAATCGTAGCCTGGACCTGTTCATCATAAATGTCATTAATGTCTTGAGCTTCTAGGTCAGGTGCAAGGTCATCTCGTAAGTCGGTCTCATGGTCGTACCGTATCGCATTAACATACTCAGAATCAGAGTATTCGTTAGTACCCCCACTGGAACCGGCAGCGACCTCTAGGAGGCTGAAAGGTGCTGCCTCTAATTTTCCGCAGGATGTTTAACCTGTTTGTCATTCATGGCCTTAAGTGTTTGTTCCGTTTCATATTGGTGCTGGTTATGTGGTACAAATGCCGGTGTAAAGGGGTAAAATCCACTGGGTGCATTCACTTGTGAATAGAATACTTGAGAAGGCTGATGTCGCCCGATCTTTTGGTTGCCGGCAAAACCATTTCCTTGTGAAGGAAAGTTCGCATTTGGTGCCATTTGAAAATTGTTCCGCGGTCCTCTATCCTGTGAATAGTTGTTCTTATGTTGTGCTGGGTGGCCTCCGCCTTGCCCATGCCACTTGCTATATTTCGACCTATAACTTTGATTGTACACTGGTCCATTTGAAAAATTACCACTAGTTTGTGGAGAATTTCCATGCTGATGTTGTACCTGGTGGTTGTAAATTGGGTGGTATCTCTGCTGATTACTGTAATTGGTTTTCTGCTTCCGTTTAAAGTTATTGCCGTTTGCGTTTTGATAACCGCTGGCAGGTTGGCAACAGCGGTCGCAGTAGCTCGCTCTCTCCTTGGGCGCATTGTTGTCCGCGTGCGATGCATTCTGCTGGCTGCCAGGGAAGAATTTGCCGCTGCCAACCTTGGAGCGCACATCCTCGCTAATTAAATCTAAGGAATCCAGCACAGAAAGGAATACATCTGTGTCTTCTTCGGACACATTTACTAATTTCTCTCTAATAGACACAGGGAGTTTGCTTTTGAGAATCATAATTACGTCCTTGGAAGAAATCGGAGAATCCCAGAATTTAATTTTTGCTAGATACTTCTCAAAGTATCGCCGGAGACTTCCATGCTTCTCATTGAAAATTTCCGCACCATACACCTCCTTCCTTAATCTTTGCTGTACCCCATTACTCCAAAATTTTGCCAAGAACATTTTCTCAAACTCTTCATAATTCCTACACGTGTCTACCATTTCCGTTCCCCATAGTGCTGCATCACCAGAAATAAAGCCAGTGACGAACTGAATACGCTGTCTGTCTGTCCAGCTCCTGGGAAATATGCCGGAAAAATTCTTTAGGAACACGATGGGGTGTATTTCTCGCTTCTGCGGATGAAAAACAGGAAAAGTGCGATGCTTAATCACACTTTCCTCTTGCATTAAACTCACAATTGTGGGCAGATCATTTAGTTTCCCTACTCGGGACTCAACAGGACTGTTGTTTTGCATGTAATCAGGCGGTGAACAATAAGGAGTTGACTGACATTCGTCACCGTCTAAATAGTTGTTCCCTATAGTTTGCGTATGCGTGTGCGGATTTTCTACCCAGTTTCTCAGCATTCTGACTTCGTCCACTACTTGCTGCTTCCACTCGGGAAGATCCCGTGTGAGTGTCCTCCGAATCTGTCCCAATTCAGAAACTACTGTGTCTCCCGACTTACCAGGAGCAGCTAAGATTTCATAAGTTACATCCTTGACAGTCTCCCTAAGCTCCTCCCTGACCTTCTTTTCGATAAAAATATCTTTACCCTTTATCCATTCACTGTAGTGTTCCGACAATGCCTCCGCGTGTGCTTTCACGGTGCTCTTAACCTGTTCTTCAATATTGATTGAGTCTATCTGCCTCGACAGATCCTTCACTACACCTTCAATGTCAGATACTGCATTTCTAACTGAGTTTATTTCTTTGGTAGCTGCCTGAATTTTTGTGTTTAATGTTCCAGATACTTCAGCTATTTCACTTTTCACCTGTTTCTGCATTTTCTGAATTTGATCACTGATCTTAGTTTGCACCTCACCCAAATGGGTATTTAATTCAGCCGTAATTTCTTTATGCAGATCTGTTTTGATTGTGCCTAGCTGTGTTTTTAATGAGTCGCTTACAGCATCTAATCGGGCGTTAACAGTCTCATTTTGTGTTTTTATAGTCTCATTTTGTGTTTTTACTGATTCGCTTACAGCATCTAAACGGGCGTTAACAGTCTCATTTTGTGTTTTTACTGATTCGCTTACAGCATCTAATCGGGCGTTAACAGTCTCATTTTGTGTTTTTATAGTCTCATTTACTGCGTCAAACTGTTGTTCCAGCATTTCCATTAACGCACCGAGGTCATTTGTAGCTGCAGCGGGAAGAATTTGGACTTTAGGGTCACTTTCCCCTGTTACAGACATGGTTAGTACAGTTTCCACACGGGAACCTACCGTTCGCGATCGTAAAGGGTATGGAATACTATTAACGTCTTCACTCCCGTCTCCTGTTGTCACCTGTCTCTGTTTACTATCTGCCATTTTCGTTAGTAAATCACGTGCTACGTAAGGCTTTCGTCGTTTGTCAGTGACGTGGTGAGTCCGCAAAGAGCACCACTCTCGCGTGAGCAACAAATGAAATTCTATCTGGCAAGAAGACAAGATGGAACCTAACCGTTTCAGACAAATGAATGAAGATGCTCTTCACTGCAAATTGCGCACACTATCCACCATGTTGAAAATGCAATACAGGTATACTAACAATGGGGAGAAATAATTTCTATTATCAGACTACGAAGAATTTTACTTTGAAAGATAAAATAAAGCAGATTTTCTACAGCGGGAAGGAGATAGAAAGGATGTGGATCGACTTGGAAAAGCAACGTTGCTACTGAAGCACTACACCGCGTATGCAAAATTCTGACTTACTTTTTGATGGCTTGAATACCGCTATGTTGTCTCAGCAAATTCACGTCTCTTTTCTTTTCTTTTCTCTCGGTAATTAAACTGCATTATTGACCGTTATTCTCACAGAGATACGATGTGTACATGAAACGACAGAGCATTTATTAACACAAGCACATAGAAAATTTTCCAAGAATTTGATCTAATTTTTGGTCAAGTCCCTGTCCGGGCGCCAAGTGTGATGTTACAAAATAGAAGTGATGTTGCTATTCAATGGAAAGTTGGAAATTGAGATTTAACTAACTGTTTTATCAATCACAATTGGCGTAAGAATCATGGATTGACCATTGTCATAAAATATTGCATTATGAGATGTGAATAGTTTCTACTTGCGGTTTCGCGTGGCTTGAGGCAGTCACAACTAGCGTGCTATTGATTAAGAAGTTGCGTTATCGTCTTTCTAATTACTTCATGATCGTAGATACGATCATACCCGGTTGTGAAGTTATTGTTATGACAAAAAAAATTTCCTAAGGGACCAGAAAGTTCTTAAGGGCGCAAAAACAACTGTAACATCACACAAAAGAGAAATCCAATATTAAAGCTGATGCAAGAAGACGATAAAACAGTTTTCTTTTTATCAAGGTAACACGCACATTGGACTGCTGATCTTGGAGTCTGTAATATTAGCAAAATGCATAATTAAAATGAAAATAATACTGAGGAGATAATAGAAACGAGCACTGCTAAATGATTCAGTATTCCCAGAACAAATATTTATTATAACTAAAACATATATCGTACCTTAAGCTTAATACTACAATGACGGTAGATTTTTATGTCCATATCATGTCCATTGAGCGCTCTTTTATATAGCCATTGTCCTCTTGAGTCGCTCGTGCTTCGTCACGGTAAGTTACAACAGTTCTTCTTCCTACACTTCACTCAAAACTTAGACGGAACACGTTTTTATTTATTTAGTAAAAATAATTAGATCAGACCGCCACAAATCTGCGTCCGTCTTACTCGAGAAAAACAGTAAAAGTCTTCTTAGCGCTCCAGGCTTCATTCGTCCTCCCTCGAACAAAATAGTGAAGGATCGTATATCTATCCGTATTTTTCTGTTTTTATTGCCGCCCAAAGACGACGAATTACATTACCTAGAAAATTCCACCGTCGCCATGGGACGCCTTATTATACATTAATCATTATTTACAAACAAGTATTTGCCTTCTGGCTGAAAGTATTAACTACTCGTATTTGTTGTTTTAATGAAGTCAAAAATAGCGAATATCTCAGACACTAGTTATAGATTCCAATGCTTCACTTCAGGTTTACTGTATCCCTCTGACCGTCTTATTGACAATGAAACACAGAAATTGCATCGGAATTAAATAGAAAGTGTACAATGCTGACTTAAGTACTAGAAGACTGACTCTTCCTACTGTCTATTTTTGAACCATTCCTGAGACACTAGTTATAGATTCCGGTGCTTCACTTCAGGTTTACTGTATCCCTTGCACCGTCTTATTGACGATGAAACAAAGATATTGCATCGGAATTCAATACAAAATGCACAATGCCGACTTAACTACAAAAAGACTGATTCTTCTTACTAACTATGCTTTGAACCATTCCTGTGACACTAGTTATAGATTCCGATGCTTAACTTCAGGATTACTGTATCCCTCTGACCTTCTTAGTGACGATGAAACACAGAAATTGCATCGGAAATAAATACAAAAACACAATGCCGTCTTAAGTACAAGAATATTGACTCATCTTACTGTCTATGTTTTGAACCGTCCCTGTGACACTTGATATAGATTCCGATGCTTCACTCCAAGTTTACTGTATCCCTTGGACCTTCTTATTGACGATGAAGCACAGAAATTGCATCGGAATTAAATACAAAAGGCACAACGCCGACTTAAATACAAGAAGACTGACTCTTCTTACTGACTATGTTTGACTCGTTCCTGTGACACTACTTATGGATTCCGAATCTTCACTTCAGGTTAAATGTATCCCTTGACCTTCTTATTCACTATGAAACACAGAAATAGCATCGGAATTAAATACAAAAGGCACAATGCCGAATTAAGTACAAGAAGACTGACTCTTCTTACTGTCTATTTTTGAACCAGTCCTGTGACACTAATTATAGATTCCGATGCTTCACTCCAGGTTTACTGTATCCCTTGGACCTTCTTACTGACGATGAAACACAGAAATTGCATCGGAATTAAATACAAAATGCAAAATGCCGACTTAAGTACAAGAAGACTGACTCTTCTTACTCTCTATGATTTGAACCATTCCTGTGACACTAGTTATAGATTCCGATGCTTCACTCCAGGTTTACTGTATCCCTTGGACCTTCTTATTGACGATGAAACACAGAAATTGCATCGGAATTAAATACAAAAGTCACAATGCCGACTTAAGGACAAGAAGACTGAGTGTTCTTACTGACTATGCCTTTGAACCATTCCTGTGACACTAGCTATAGATTCCGATGCTTCACTTCACGTTTACTGTATCCCTCTGACGTTCTTATTGACGATGAAACACAGAAGTTGCATCGGAATTAAATACAAAAGGCACAATGCCGACTTAAGTACAAGAAGATTGACTCTTCTTACTGTCTATGTTTTGAACCACTCCATTGACACTAGTTATAGATTCCGATGCTTCACTCCAGGTTTACTGTATCCCTTGGACGTTCTTATTGACGATGAAACACAGAAATTGCATCGGAATTGAATAGAAAAGACACAATGAAGACTTAAATACAAGAAGACTGACTCTTCTTACTGACTATGTTTTGAACCATTCCTGTGACACTAGTTATAGTTTCCGATGCTTCACTCCTATTTTACTGTATCCCTTGGACCTTCTTATTGACGACGAAATCAGAAATTGCATTGGAATTAAATACAAGAGGCACAATGTCGACTTATGGACAAGGAGACTGACTCTTCTCACTGTCTATGTTTTGAACCATTCCTGTGACACTAGTTATAGATTCCGATGCTTCACTTCAGGTTTACTGTATCCCTCTGACCTTCTTATTGACGATGAAACACAGAAATTGCATCGGAATTAAATACAAAAGGCACAATGCCGACTTAAGTACAGGAAGACTGACTCTTCTTACTGTCTATGTTTGAAACATTCCTGTGACACTAGTTATAGATTCCGATCCTTCACTTCAGGTTTACTGTATCCCTCTGACCTTCTCATTACCGGTGAAACACAGAAATTGCATCGGAATTAGATACGAAAGGCACAATGCCAACTTAAGTACAAGAAGACTAACTCTTCTTACTGACTATGATTTGACCCATTCCTGTGACACAAGTTATAGATTCCGATGCTTAACTTCAGGTTTACTGTATCCCTCTGACCTTCTTATTGACGATGAAACACAGAAATAGCATCGGAATTAAATAGAAAAGGCACAATGCCGACTTAAGTACAATAAGACTGACTCTTCTTACTGTCTATGGTTTGAACCATTCCTGTGACACTAGTTGCAGTTTCCGATGCTTCACTTCAGGTTAACTGTATCCCTTGGACCTTCTTATTGACGATGAAACACAGAAATTGCATCGGAATTAAATACAAAAGACACAATGCCGACTTAAGTACAAGAAGACTGCCTCTTCCAACTGTCTATGTTTTGAACCATTCCTGTGACACTAGTTATAGATTCCGATGCTTCACTCCAGGTTTACTGTATCCCTTGGACCATCCTATTAACGATGAAACACAGAAATTGCAACAGAATTAAATAGAAAATTCACAATGATGACTTAAGTACAAGAAGACTGACTTTTCTTTCTGACTATGTTTTGAACCATTCCTGTGACACTAGTTATAGATTCCGACGCTTCACTTCAGGATTACTGTATCCCTCTTACCTTCTTATTGACAATGAAACACAGAAATTGCATCGGAATTTAATACAAAAGGCACAATGCCTACTTAAGTACAAGAAGACTGACTCTTCTTACTGGCTATGTTTTGAGCCATCCCTGTGATACTAGTTATAGATTCCGATGCTTCACTTGAGGTTTACTGTATCCCTTGCACCATCTTATTGACGATGAAACACAGAAATTGGATCGGAATTAAATACAAAAGGCAAAATGCCAACTTAAGTACAGAAGACTGACTCTTCTTACTTTCAATGTTTTGAACCATTCCTGTGACACTAGTTATAGATTCCGATGCTTCACTCCAGGATTACTGAATCCCTTGGACCTTCTTATTGACGATGAAATACAGATATTGCATCGGAATTAAATACAAAAGGCACAATGCCGCCTTATGGACAAGAAGACTGACTCTTCCTACTGTCTATGTATTGAACCATTCCTGAGACACTAGTTATAGATTCCGATGCTTCACTTCAGGTTTACTGTATCCCTTGGACCGTCTTATTGACGATGAAACAAAGATATTGCATCGGAATTCAATACAAAAGGCACAATGCCGACTTAAGTACTAGATGACTGACTCTTCCTACTGTCTATGTTTTGAACCATTCCTGAGACACTAGTTATAGATTCCGATGCTTCATTTCAGGTTTACTGTATCCCTTGGACCGACTTATTGACGATGAAACAAAGATATTGCATCGGAATTCAATACAAAAGACACAATGCCGACTTCAGTACAAGAAGACTGACTCTTCCAACTGTCTATGTTTGAACCATTCCTGTGACACTGGTTATAGATTCCGATGCTTCACTTCAGGTTTACTGTATCCCTCTGACCGGCTTATTGACGATGAAACACAGAAATTGCATCGGAACTAAATACGAAAGGCACAATGCCAACTTAAGTACAAGAAGACTGACTCTTCTTACTGACTATGGTTTGAACCATTTCTGTGACACTAGCTATGGGTTCCGATGCTTCACTTCAGGTTTACTGTATCCCTCTGACCCTCTTATTGACGATGAAACACAGAAATAACCTCGGAATTAAATGGAAAAGGCACAATGCCGACATAAGTACATGAAGACTGATTCTTCTTACTGTCTATGTTTTGAACCAATCCTGTGACACTAGTTGTAGAATCCGATGCTTCACTTCAGGTTTACTGTATCCCTCTGACCGTCTTATTGACAATGAAACACAGAAATTGCATCGGAATTAAATAGAAAGTGTACAATGCTGACTTAAGTACTAGAAGACTGACTCTTCCTACTGTCTATTTTTGAACCATTCCTGAGATACTAGTTATAGATTCCGATGCTTCACTTCAGGTTTACTGTACCCCTTGCACCGTCTTATTGACGATGAAACAAATATATTGCATCGGAATTCAATACAAAAGGCACAATGCCGAACTAACTACAAGAAGACTGACTCTTCTTACTAACTATGCTTTGAACCATTCCTGTCACACTAGTTATAGATTCCGATGCTTAACTTCAGGATTACTGTATCCCTCTGACCCTCTTAGTGACGATGAAACACAGAAATTGCATCGGAATTAAATGCAAAAGGCACAATGCCGACTTAAGTACGAGAAGACTGACTCATCTTACTGTCTATTTTTGAACCAGTCCTGTGACACTAGTTATAGATTCCGATGCTTCACTCCAGGTTTACTGTATCCCTTGGACCTTCTTATTGACGATGAAACACAGAAATTGCATCGGAATTAAATACAAAATGCAAAATGCCGACTTAAGTACAAGAAGACTGACTCTTCTTACTCTCTATGATTTGAGCCATTCCTGTGACACTAGGTGTAGATTCCGATGCTTCACTCCAGGTTTACTGTATCCCTTGGACCTTCTTATTAACGATGAAACACAGAAATTGCAACAGAATTAAATAGAAAATGCACAATGATGACTTAAGTACAAGAAGACTGACTTTTCTTACTGACTATATTTTGAACCATTCCTGTGACACTAGTTATAGATTCCGATGCTTCACTTCAGGATTACTGTATCCCTTGAACCTTCTTATTGACGATGAAACACAGATATTGCATCGGAATTAAATACAAAAGGCACAATGCCGCTTTAAGTACAAGAAGACTGACTCTTCCTACTGTCTATGTTTTGAACCATTCCTGAGACACTAGTTATAGATTCCGATGCTTCACTTCAGGTTTACTGTATCCCTCTGACCTTCTCATTGCCGGTGAAACACAGAAATTGCATCGGAATTAGATACGAAAGGCACAATGCCAACTTAAGTACATGAAGACTAACTCTTCTTACTGACTATGATTTGACCCATTCCTGTGACACAAGTTATAGATTCCGATGGTTCACTTCAGGTTTACTGTATCCCTCTGACCTTCTCATTGCCGGTGAAACACAGAAATTGCATCGGAATTAAATACAAAAGGCACAATGCCGACTTAAGTACAAGAAGACTGACTCCTCTTACTGTCTATGTTTGAAACATTCCTGTGACACTAGTTATAGATTCCGATGCTTCACTTCAGGTTTACTGTATCCCTCTGACCTTCTCAATGCCGGTGAAACACAGAAATTACATCGGAATTAAATACGAAAGGCACAATGCCAACTTAAGTGCAAGAAGACTAACTCCTCTTACTGACTATGATTTGACCCATTCCTGTGACACAAGTTATAGATTCCGATGCTTCACTTCAGGTTTACTGTATCCCTCTGACCTTCTTATTGACGATGAAACACAGAAATAGCATCGGAATTAAATAGAAAAGGCACAATGCCGACTTAAGTACAAGAAGACTGCCTCTTCCAACTGTCTATGTTTTGAACCATTCCTGTGACACTAGTTATAGATTCCGATTCTTCACTTCAGGTTTACTGTATCCCTCTGACCGTCTTATTGACGATGAAACACAGAATTTGCATCGGAATTAGATAGAAAATGCACAATGCCGACTTAAGTTCTAGAAGACTGACTCTTCTTACTGACTATGTTTTGAACCATTCCTGTGACACTAGTTATGGATTCCGAAGCTTCACTTCAGGTTAATTGTATCCCTCTGACCTTCTTATTGACGATGAAACACAGAAATGGCATCGGAATTAAATGCAAAAGGCACAATGCCGAATTAAGTACAAGAAGACTGACTCTTCTTACTGTCTATTTTTGAACCAGTCCTGTGACATGTAGCGTTGCTCTTGGGGGACAAAAATAAAAAGAATTGTTACTTTTTTTTAATGTCGAAAAAGTCAGTATTTTGGTGGGCCACTTGGCAACAGAATCAGGGATTTATTACGCTATTATAATAACATACGTTGACCATTAAATACCTGAATAAGAGCAGCATGTTGATATATATATATATATATATATATGTGAGATCGCTCGGAAGAAACATTATCATTTCTGTGCATTTTTATAGTCGCGAAGTAGTCATACCCGGATCAACACTAAGGGACCAGAAGATTTATAGACTTTAAAAGAAATGCAACACTACACAATTAAAAAGAGTTGGTTCAGAAATAATAGGAAAACGATAATGTTCCTTCTGCCTCATGCTGCGTTCGGCCCATCAGCGTGATCGTAATTTCTGATGATGAAGTAACACAAAATAATTAACAGTTAAGTAAATAAGGAGATGGACTCATCAAGGTTAATTTACGAAAATAAGCACACTTGTCTTTAACACACGTTTTTTTGATGCTACGTACCTTTTCATATTAAATTACAATAGATGACCATTGTGGTTAAATACTTTATACATAACAGTCAAAATGTCCTCTTGATGCTGTCTGTTCGTAATCAGTTACAAGAAACTACATCTTTTCTGATTGGAAAAAATAACAATTAGCATATTCACTCAATATTTTCACATCAAATATAAAATACAGTTGTGGAACACAGAAAGTCCGCGTCCGCCTCTCATGGAATACAAACAGTAAAAGGTGAGGCGCCAAAAGCCTCATTTGTCTTGAAACAACAGAATTATTTTTTACACCATTAATCGATACATGTACATAGAGATTTACTGGCACCGCGCAAGAACGGTAAAGATAAAGAATAATAGTTTCTGTCGATGCTATGCGATGGTTCATTTCTTTTACTTTACAATTGTTCGATAACTTTAGGCCATCAGGCGTTTACTATTGAGCGTATATTAATGTTTGTGAGGCGAAAATTACTAATATTACACTGCCTCCCATGAGGAGGGAAGCAATACCGAAGGTATTACTTTCATCCTCATGCCCATTGGAATATTTGTAATTTTCGGATGTAACACACAGGTTATTAAAAGTCTCATTTCATATTCATTCCATAATAAAAGAATTAACGTTTCAATTTGTAATTACTGACGGTGGATCATTGTGAATTTGTTCTGTGTTTCTATCAGTGTTTGTATGGATTCATTCTATCTTGATGATTCTTGAAATTAAGGCTATAAGTACACATATTTACAAAATTTATAAGGAAATAGAGTCACACTTCATTTTTCATCGTTGCAAAAGTAATTTGACTATCACAACTGGTACACAACTTTCTGTTTTGACAGTATTCATTACATTGTCATCGTCTTGTCGGTTGATTGCTTTGTCCGTCGTCGCACTTAATTATACATTTATTTTCGTCGCACATACACTATTTATGATAGACTTTGATTGTAGAGCGGCCACTGGTGACGGCTTCGACAAGGAAGTCCATATCTTTCACTTTCAGGGCTCGGGTGTGGCTCTCCGAATTATTTCCCATATGAAACAGATAAAATATCTTATATTAGAATAGCTTACGAAACTAATTTTATATACATGTGGGATGGGATATAGGAAGGATCGGATCCTTTGACGTATTTTCGTGTACTTATTTTCATTCGTATCGTGACCTCTCGTCAAAGTTTACATTTCAACAGTGTTCAGAGGTGACCTTGTGACTTGTCTCTGTGTACAATCAGTCATTATAATAATTACGTTAACTTCTCTATTTTAGAGTCTCTCGGAAGGTTTATGATACATACAAAATGTTTTCAGTACTGGGTGTGAATGTTTTTTCTACAGAATGTAGCGCACAGCAACTGTGTTGGCGGTTGAACGTTTACATTATTTCGTCACGTGGTGGCTGTCCGCCTCCACTGTTGCGAGCAATCTTGAAATTCAGTCTGTGCGCGCGCACGTGACCGGAGCTTTCTTGCAGAGCGTTGATTTCGCGCTTGAGGTGCCGTGCGTCGCTTTTGTTCGGCGGATCGTGGCTTTGTGCTTTTTAGATTGCTGGAGGGAGCTTCTGCCACCGAAACTGCCTCACATCACTTCCTGTCCACTATCCAGTTACGGATTCACAGGTAAGTGGTAGCTACCGCTGCAACTGCATGTGTGGAATGACACTGATTGTTACACACTGCACACATCAACGAAATTTTCACACATATGGTGCAGTAGAATACTGCCACTGACAATCGTCGAACTTTAAAACTTCACTTGCACTGTGGTGAGCGTCTGCGTGAACGGTGTATTAAAAGAAATTCTCGCGTCATAACATCACACGGTGTTTACAAGTTGATTTACATACTAATATTTACAAGAGTTCTTTTAAATCGATAAATAATCTAATTGACCACTTTGAATCAAAACAATTGTTTCTCAATTAGTCTTTTTTTTTTTATTTAAGCCTACGATCACAGGTAGGCTATTATAAGTACTTTTTCTTTGACCAAATCCATTCCAATCTCCTTTACAAATTAATTTCATTCATAGTAATCTTTATCACGCTTGCTTATTCATTTTGTAGGACCAATACTTTTTTGTTTTTTTTTTAGTGCTCGTCTTATTTAGTGTCAAAAGTTTTTCTCGTATGTGCTTGTCTTTAAAGAAAGTTCGAGGACAGATTTGAAAATAGCAATTCCGCCTCTGAGTTTCGTGTAGAAAAACAAACAGTCGAAAAAAAAAAGGGAAAAGCGGGCCTACTCGCGGTTCGTCGACATAATCTAAATTACTCCTCAACCAGGTCGAAAATTTAATTTACATTGCGCATTACAAAAGCAATATGCGCGTCGCGAACCTACTCATTTTTATATGTAGTGCCTCACTTCCTAAGCACACGTGCATCTTTACAAGTTGATCCTGAGGAGTGGATAGGATCAAGGATCTTAAAGGATTTGCACTTAGGAAAGGGATTCAATAATCACATAATCACAGAGAAAACAATAAATATTGCAGTGCACACTTAAAATAAAATCTATCACTTCAAGCATGTATATCTAATATGTATCTTGCTGCAGCTTGCTTACTACTCTTTGCTCATTTCTTAGACTAAGTCAAGTTTATGCATTACGCATTTGGGTATTAATTATCATTTGTATATATAAGCCTCTCACTAGAGTGTTGTTATTTGCTGCTGTCGCTACCTGTGAAGCTTGGGCGAGATCCTTATTATATGTGCTGCTAGCTTGTGAATTTGCAGTATCGCTGATGCTCAATAGTACCGTGAAGTTGGCATAATAAACCATGTTACTCATATCTTCTTTGACTCAGCTTGTTTATAGTCTGGACTCATCTTACTTTGCGTTATACAATAAACTTCCTTTTTATTCCATCACGCTTTTACTTAAGGTTAACGTCAGGCCTTTTTAGAACAATTGCACTGCGTCATCAATCTGTTCATGCTTAATCCTAGGTATCTGTTCACTTCAAAGAGATGTTATTTTATCGCTGGCACAGCACTGTGCTGGAATTTACAAGTTAAATCTACCGACTGTTTTACGCTAACAGGTGGTGCCTTATTTACGTCACTTTTGAAAATAGGGAATAACCTCATGGAATCGAATCTTTCTCACAACTTTCCTCTTTTGTCTGGACGTTTAAGTATTTCCTTTTAAAACAGGTCATTAATTTGTCCTCGATTAAATTTCACTTACTAATACTAAGCACATATAATCATCATTTTCATATTACTATTTAGTGAGAGAAGTGCATTATTCGCTCCTTCCTGCTCATTCTCAAATTACTATTTAGCGAGAGAAGTGCATTATTCGCTCCTTCCTCTTTCCTCATTTTAGTACCTTGGGGCTAATTAATACCTCTCGAGTACATCATTTTCCTTACATACTAACTTATAACTAAAATTGAAAATCGCCTCTAGGACATGTCCTCCTGTTTGCATAAAGATTATTCATGTAAATACTTGTCTACAACTTATTCTGTATTTTATTTTCCAGACGCGTTGTTTTAATACACAAGGTTTCCTTTCAGCACCGGTTAACGTCCGTAGTCAGTTCAGTTCCGTTCTTGTTACTCATTGGTTAATCCTGATCTCCAATACCTTAGAATTTTCTTACAGCTTAAATTAACTTAATTCCTGGCGTTATAAAATTTTCTTAAATCTTGATGGTGGAACAATCCTTTGATTTTATTCGTGGCAGGGTCAGATAACAAATAGCTACCAATGTGTGGTTTCCTCATTATCACAAAGGGACCTTCATAAATGTGTTGCCACTTACGATTCTTCTTTAACAACAGGGATGGTTTAAAGTGAGTCCTGACTAATACCTTTTCTCCTTCTTTGAAATCTATAACTCTGTTTACCTTCTTATCAAATGCCTTTTTTCGGAGGTTAGCATACGTTGTCAATGATATGAGAGCTTGCCTGATTTTTGCGTCTAGGTCCAATTCGTTGTCTTGTAACTTTGGAAGGGGGTCTATCCATTCATTCCTCTCTTTTGATCTTGACATTAACTCATGTGGCGTGAATCCGGTCGACAGATGAGGAAGGTGGTTTACAATCTGTTCGAATGGTGTTACGAAGTCTACCCACTTAGATTGCTTATTCGAAATGTACGTCCTTATAAATCTGTTAAATTCTTTGAAGATTCTTTCTGTCGGATTCGATTGCGGTCGAAACAGGGATATCAAAATTTGTTTGATTACATGGCGAGCAAGAAATGCACGCCACGGGCGTGATGTGAAATTTGAAGCATTATCAGACAAAATTGATTCTGGAACCCCGAATCGTGGGAAATAATCATTTTCAATGCGACGAATTATTGGATTTGCACAAGAAGATTTTACTGCGTACAGTCTTATGTGCTTAGAAAAATTTTCCAGGATTGCTACTAAGTATTTAGCGCCTCCCCTACCGGTGGGTAGTGGACCTGTTAAATCAATACTAAGAAGCTGGTTTGGCCTTTCAGTAACTATTGGATTTAGTGGAACTGAAGTGGAAATGTTTAAGGATTTTGCCTTTTGACAGATGACACAGTTTCTCAATAATTTATGAATTCTCTGGTGTAGATTCGGAACATAACAGTAAGTCGAGATTTTCCTTTTACATTTTTCTGGTCCGTAGTGACCCCATGAAATGTGAGTGTACCACAGAAGATGTTCAATGAAATTTCGAGGGATGCAAACACACCACCTCTCAGATGACTCAGACGTCTTATGAAATAGCACTTGGTTATGAACTTTATAAAACTTGGACAACTTGTGGGCTGGATTTTCGTGAAGAATTTGTATAACCTTTTTCCATTTTGGATCTGTATTTTGAAGAATCTGAATCTGCCTACATAACTGAAGAAAATACTTTCTGTGAATTGGATCTTTCATTAACAAAAATTTATAATTAGACGTTTGTTCCACCAGTTCGCTGGTTTCTAGTAAGCCCTCAGGTGAGCGAGAAAGTGCGTCTGCTATAACATTATCTTTACCTTTTATGTATACAATGTCAAAGTCATATTCCTGCAGGAATAAGCACCATCGAGTAAGACGAGGGTGTTGCAACTTGCATGTAAGGAGGAATGATAAGGCTTGATGGTCTGAATAGACTTTAATTTTTCTTCCATAGATATAATAGTTAAATCGCCTAAAACCCATATTACGGCAAGTGCCTCCAACTCCGTAACCGAATAAGACTTCTCACACTCTGATAACACTCGACTCGCAAAGCTAATCACTTGGATTTGCTCGTGTCCATTTACTAATTGAATCTGGAAAAGACAAGCGCCGATACCCACAAAGGAAGCGTCTGCAGTAATACAAAATTCCTTATCCATCTGAGGATGATGGAGAATGTTACTGTTAACCAGACTGTCTTTAATTTTCTTAAATCCGTCTTGGCATTCCGGCGTCCAATTCCAATGTGAATTCTTTTTTAAAAGGTTGTGAAGAGCGGGATTGTACAATACCTGATTGGGAACAAAACGTCTGAAAAATGACGTAAGACCGATAAATCCTCTCAGTTGCCTTTTTGTAACAGGGGTTGGAAAGTTTTTTATAGCAGATAATTTTTCCGGGTCGGGTGTAATTCCTTCAGGGGTGATGATGTGCCCTAAAAATTTAATTTCACTTTTTCCAAACTTGGATTTCTTAAGATTTGCTGTAACACCATACTCTCTGAATCGTTGAAATATCTTTTGCAGAAGGGCCACATGATCTTCCCAATTTTTCGATGCTACAGGAACGTCATCCACATAGACTGTTACCTCATCTAAAAGTTCAGGACCTAGTACATAGTCAAGGGCAGAAATAAAAATTCCGGAACTCACATTTAGTCCAAACGGTACAACTTTGAAATGGTAAGATCTACCTGCAAATATAAACGCAGTGTACTTCCTAGACTCCTGCGCAAGTTTTACTTGCCAGTAACTGCTTTTCAAATCAAGGGTACTCAAATACTTAACTCCATGAAACTTCTGCAGATGCTCTTCAAGAGCCTCTGGTCTCGTTCTTATGGGTACTATAATTTTATTGATTAATCTTGCATCTAGGACTAGCCTTACGCTACCATCTGATTTTAGCACAGACAATAAAGGACTCGAATAAGGTGAATGAGATACTTCTACCACATTCCAGCGTAACATTTTCTTGATCTCGCACTTGACAGCTTCGCGTCTCGCATATGGAATGGAATAGCTTGTTCTACAGTAGGTTGAATGGGGCAGGACATCCATTCGATATTCAAAGCCTTTTATTAGTCCAGGTTTCTTAGAAAATACTTGAACGTAATCTGTTAACAAATTGTAAAGCTCATTCTTCTGTTGTTTGGATAATTCAATGGACTCACTAACTTTACCGTATAATTCATTCTGACCGGGAATTAGGTCTTTATACTCATCGTCATTAACACTTTCAAGATCTGTCATGTCTTCTGTCTGACTGTACTGTTGTCTTTTAGTCCATGGCCGTACTGCTGTTTGAAGCACCCCAAAGTTTGCCTTCACCTTACTTCTTAACAAATTTACAGTTACCTGTTGCTGGCTCGCTACTAGAGTACAGATTCCACACTCGATGTCAATTTTAGCTTTCGTCTGCCTCAAGAATTCCATACTCAGGATACATGGCACTGATAGGTTTTTAACAATAAGAAAAATGCACGTTACTGAAATAGACTCTATCTGGATTTGAAGCTGAGTCTGAAGATTTACACGTTGTGTTAGTGGACCAATTGCTCCCGATATGGTGCAACCTTGAATTGGAAGTGATAAAACTTTGCATACAGAGGATATTTGCTTAAATAAACATAAAGATAAGACATTTATATTAGCTCCTGTATCTACAATAGCTGTTACAGGTATGTTGGCAATTGATACCCTTATGGAAGCTTGAACTTGTTCGTCCCATACGTCATCATTGTCTTTCGTCTCAGTGTCTGCTACTAGATCATCCCGTAAGTTTGTCTCTTTGTCATACCTAATTGCTTTAATTTCGTGTGGACTAAGGGACAGGGTGCCCCCATTCAAACCTGCAGCATCCTCTAGGAGGCTCAAAGGTGCTGCTTTTAATTTTCCGCTCGACGCTTACTTTCCTGCTGATTTATATTTCTTAATGTTTCTTCCGTCTGGAACTGGTGTTGGTTTTGTGGTACGAACTCGGTTGGAAACGGATCTTGTTGTCCTGGCGTATTCGCTTGCGCATAATAAATTTGCGTATTATGCGGGCGTTTAGGCTTCAGAGTTCCCGAAGGTCCGTTCGCTTGTGGCTGAACAGTATTTTGCTGTGGCTTGTGTTGATTGTAACCGTTAGTGAAAGGTGTACATTGGTCTCCACCTTGATTATGCCATTTATTTCTTTTCCACTGTCGATTTGAATCGTAAGACTGATCATTTTGATAATTCCCGTTGATCGGTTGCGTGTTTCCATATTGCTGGGGCTGTGTGTTATAATGTGCATTTTCGTACTGAGGTGGTGACGAATTATATATTGGATTGTATCTCTGGCCGTTATTGTACTTATTTTTGTATTTGCTGTTGGAGTACGTAGTGTGTTTATTTTTGAAACCGTTGTGGGGTTGGTACTGGCTGTCGCTGTGACGCGCTTTCGCTCGGCCACCATTGTTGCCTGCGTATTCTGTATTGTGCTGGCCGCCTGCACTGAAGTGGGCGTTGCCAACATCAACTCTAGCGTCCTCGTTAATCAGATCTAACGAGTCTAACACAGATAGGAAAGTGTCCGTATCGTCCTCAGACACGTTTACTAACTTTTCTCTGATCGCAATCGGTAGCTTAGTTTTTAGAATCATAATAACGTCTTTTGCGGTGATCGGCGAATCCCAGAACTTGATTTTCGCTAAATACTTTTCAAAATATCTTCTCAAACTACCGCGCTTACTGTTAAACACTTCGGCGTTGTAAACCTCTTTTCTCAGGCGCTGCTGCACATCAGAACTCCAGAATTTAGCTAAAAACATCTGTTCAAACTCTTTGTAACTTTTACAAGAGTCGACCATTTCGGTTCCCCATAAGGCAGCATCGCCTACGATAAATCCACTAACAAATTGAATTCGCTGGCGGTCACTCCAGCTACTCGGGAAAATTCCTGAAAAATTTCGGAGGAACACTATAGGATGAATTTCTCTTTTCTGTGGGTGAAAGGTCGGAAAAATACGATGTTTGATCACGCTTTCCTCTTGCATCAAACTGACAAAAGTGGATGGGCTGGTAGTCTGGTTAACTTGTGCTTCTATAGAACTATGAGTTTTAGCGTTATCAAATGGTGAACGGTAATGTACCTGCTGTTGTTCATTACTTCGTGGTGAATTATTCCAGTTTCCTGACACGGGAGGTGGGGAATTTTCAACTTGACATTTTAGTGTACGAACTTCATCAACTATCTGTTGACGCCATTCAGGTAAATCTTGAGCTAACGCTCGTCTTATCTGGCCTAATTCTG
Organism: Schistocerca piceifrons; assembly: GCF_021461385.2. Classification (NCBI taxonomy): domain Eukaryota; kingdom Metazoa; phylum Arthropoda; class Insecta; order Orthoptera; family Acrididae; genus Schistocerca; species Schistocerca piceifrons. The sequence goes on along the minus strand of NW_025728019.1, from coordinate 612,930 downwards.
ACATCACCGTGTCTCCTGTTTTTCCAGGGGCTGCCAATATTTCAAAGGTCATGTTTTTGACAGTTTCCCTGAGTTCGTTCTTGACCTTGTTTTCTATGAATCCGTCTTTGTTTTTAATCCACTCTTGGTAGTGATCAGACAATGCTTCAGCATGTGCCTTAACAGTATTCTTTATTTGGTCCTCTACATTAAGAGTCTCAATCTGTTTCGAAAGATCATCAACAACATTCTCGATCGTGTCTACTGCGGTTTTAACTCCTTTGACCTCAGCAGAGATTGCAGTATAATCTTTTTTTAAGGTCGCAGCTTGTTTTTGATATTCTATCACTTTTGAATTTATCTCCCCCTTGGCTGCTTCGATTTTTTCATCTAACCGTTTTGAAATATCCTCTATTTTTTATTCTACTTGTGTGTCAATTTCTAGCCTCATGATCGTGATCTGACTGCTGATTTGGCTTTGGACATTACCCAACAGGGTATTTAAATCAGCTGTTATGTCTGCCTTTAGTTCGGCCTTTACCGAATTTAACCGTGTATTTAGGTCATTTATCTCCGTTTGCAGATCTGTTTTTACTGAATTTATGTCTGTTTTTACCGAATGTATTTCTGTTTTTACTGAATTTATGTCTTCTTTTACTGAGTTGCACAGATTTGTAAGGACCTGATTTTTGTTATTCCGTCTTTCGGCCTTCTCTTTTTCTTCGCGGGCCTTTTCATCTAATTTTTCCTGCTTTTCACGTTCCTGTCTTTGCGCCTCTCTCTGTCTTTGACTTTCGAACTTGCGTTCCATTATTGCTTCGATCATTGCAGCCAAGTCATTTTTTTCAAAAGCGGGAATAGTTTGCACACTCGGACCAGCTTCTAAAACTTCGGTCGAGGCTGCTTCTGCCTCCGGTCGTGTACCTATCGCGCGTGATCGTAATGGATAGTGAGGTCCATTCGCATCACCGCTGTCGTCTGGTTTTGTTTGTGTCCGCTGTTTACCGTCAGCCATGTTCATGAATTATTTGTCAAACGTCAAAATGCTACAGATATTGTTTGTCACTGCCGTCAGTCGTTTGTCTGTGACGTAGTGCTATGGCTTACTGGGACCTAAGATGAAATTTTAACTCTGGGTAACAACTGACGTTCATTTACGCCAAGAAAACAAGATGGTTCCTACTAATTACAAACAAATGAAATATCACACGTTTTACCAGTTTTGAGCGTAGTTATCCGCCATATCGTAATTTTTTTATGCACTGACAACAATGGTACACTTTCACTGAATTTAACTACATAGGAATGGACTATGGACAAATTGAAAAAAAGCTGTTTCAAGGAAATGAAAGACAGGTTTACGTTCTGATCAACTCGAAAGATGCTACGTCACTACGAAAGCTTGGCTACTGCGTATAAAAATTTGACTTACTATGGCTGTCTTGATAATGATACAGCTGGATACTCGCGTTTTTTGGTAATTTCATCAATCGTTCTTCTGAATTAATTAAAAGTTTTTCCCACTTCTCTTTCTCAGTTCAATTGCATCCACATGAAAAAATGAAACAGTTATTAGAACAAGCAAAGAAAATGTTTTAAACACATACATGAAATGATTTTTTGATCGAGTCCCTGTTCGGGCGCCAAGTGTAGCGTTGCTCTTGGGGGACAAAAATAAAAAGAATTGTTACTTTTTTTTAATGTCGAAAAAGTGAATATTTTGGTGGGCCACTTGGCAACAGAATCAGGGATTTATTACGCTATTATAATAACATACGTTGACCATTAAATACCTGAATAAGAGCAGCATGTTGATATATATATATATATTTGAGATCGCTCGGAAGAAACATTATCATTTCTGTGCATTTTTATAGTCGCGATGTAGTCATACCCGGATCAACACTAAGGGACCAGAAGATTTATAGACTTTAAAAGAAATGCAACACTACACAATTAAAAAGAGTTGGTTCAGAAATAATAGGAAAACGATAATGTTCCTTCTGCCTCATGCTGCGTTCGGCCCATCAGCGTGATCGTAACTTCTGATGATGAAGTAACACAAAATAATTAACAGTTAAGTAAATAAGGAGATGGACTCATCATGGTTAATTTACGAAAATAAGCACACTTATCTTTAACACACGTTTTTATAATGCTACGTACCTTTTCATATTAAATTACAATAGATGACCATTGTGGTTAAATACTTTATACATAACAGTCAAAATGTCCTCTTGATGCTATCTGTTCGTAATCAGTTACAAGAAACTACATCTTTTCTGATTGGAAAAAATAACAATTAGCATATTCACTCAATATTTTCACATCAAATATAAAATACAGTTGTGGAACACAGCAAGTCCGCGTCCGCCTCTCATGGAATACAAACAGTAAAAGGTGAGGCGCCAAAAGCCTCATTTGTCTTGAAACAACAGAATTCTTTTTTACACCATTAATCGATACATGTACATAGAGATTTACTGGCACCGCGCAAGAACGGTAAAGATTAAGAATAATAGTTTCTGTCGATGCTATGCGATGGTTCATTTCTTTTACTTTACAATTGTTCGATAACTTTAGGCCATCAGGCGTTTACTATTGAGCGTATATTAATGTTTGTGAAGCGAAAATTACTAATATTACAGACACTAGTTATAGACTCCGTTGCTTCACTCCAGGTTTACTGTATCCCATGGACCTTCTTATTGACGATGAAACACAGAACTTGCATCGGAATAAAATGCAAAGGGCACAATGCCGACTTAAGTAAGAGAAGACTGACTCTTCTTACTGTCACTGATTTGAACTATTCCTGTGACATTAGTTATAGATTCCGATGCTTCACTCCAGGTTTACTGTATCCCTTGGACCATCCTATTAACGATGAAACACAGAAATTGCAACAGAATTAAATAAAAATGCACAATGATGACTTAAGTACAAGAAGACTGACTTTTCTTACTGACTATGTTTTGAACCATTCCTGTGACACTAGTTATAGATTCCGATGCTTCACTTCAGAATTACTGTATCCCTCTTACCTTCTTATTGACGATGATAGACAGAAATTGCATCGGAATTAAATACAAAAGACACAATGCCGACTTAAGTACAAGAAGACTGACTCTTCCAACTGTCTATGTTTTGAACCATTTCTGTGACACTGGTTATAGATTCCGATCATTCACTTCAGGTTTACTGTATCCCTCTGACTGGCTTATTGACGATGAAACACAGAAATTGCATCGGAATTAAATAGAAAAGGCACAATGCCGATTTAAGTACTAGAAAAATGACTCTTCTTCCTGACTATGTTTTGAACCATTCCTGTGACACTACTTATGGATTCCGATGCTTCACTTCGGGTTTACTCTATCCCTTTGACCTTATTGACGATGAAACACAGAAATTGAATCGGAATTAAATACAAAAGGCACAATGCCGACATAAGTTCAAGGAGACTGACTCTTCTTTCTGTCTATGTTTTGAACCATTCCATTGACACTAGTTATAGATTCCGATGCTTCACTCCTGGTTTACTGTACCCCTTGGACGTTCTTATTGACGATGAAACACAGAAATTGCATCGGAATTAAATAGAAAAGGCACAATGAAGACTTAAGTACAAGAAGACTGACTCTTCTTACTGACTATGATTTGAACCATTCCTGTGACACTAGTTATAGTTTCCGATGCTTCACTCCAGGTTTACTGTATCCCTTGGACCTTCTTATTGACGATGAAACACAGAAATTGCATTGGAATCAAATACAAGAAGCACGATGCCGACTTATGGACAAGGAGACTGCCTCTTCTCACTTACTATGTTTTGAACAATTCCTGTGACACTAGTTATAGATTCCGATGCTTCACTTCAGGTTTACTGTATCCCTCTGACCTTCTTATTGACGATGAAACACAGAAATTGCATCAGAATTAAATACAAAAGGCACAATGCCGACTTAAGTACAAGAAGACTGACTCTTCATACTGTCTATGTTTGAAACATTAATGTGACACTAGTTATAGATTCCGATGCTTCACTTCAGGTTTACTGTATCCCTCTGACCTTCTCATTGCCGGTGAAACACAGAAATTGCATCGGAATTAAATACGAAAGGCACAATGCCAACTTAAGTACAAGAAGACTGACTCTTCTTACTGACTATGATTTGACCCATTCCTGTGACACAAGTTATAGTTTCCGATGCTTCACTTCAGGTTTACTGTATCACTTGGACCTTCTTATTGACGATGAAACACAGAAATTGCATCGGAATTAAATACAAAAGGCACAATGCCGACTTAAGTACAAGAAGACTGCCTCTTCCAACTGTCTATGTTTTGAACCATTCCTCTGACACTAGTTATAGATTCCGATGCTTCACTTCAGGTTTCCTGTATCCCTCTGACCGTCTTATTGACGATGAAACACAGAATTTGCATCGGAATTAAATAGAAAATGCACAAAGCCGACTTAAGTTCTAGAAGACTGACTCTTCTTACTGACTATGTTTTGAACCATTCCTGTGACACTAGTTATGGATTCCGAAGCTTCACTTCAGGTTAACTGTATCCCTCTGACCTTCTTATTGACGATGAAACACAGAAATTGGATCGGCATTAAATACAAAAGGCACAATGCCGAATTAAGTACAAGAAGACTGACTCTTCTTACTGTCTATTTTTGAACCAGTCCTGTGACACTAGTTATAGACTCCGATGCTTCACTCCAGGTTTACTGTATCCCATGGACCTTCTTATTGACGATAAAACACAGAAATTGCATCGGAATAAAATGCAAAGGGCACAATGCCGACTTACGGAAGAGAAGACTGACTCTTCTTACTGCCTATGATTTGAACCATTCCTGTGACATTAGTTATAGATTCCGATGCTTCACTCCAGGTTTACTGTATCCCTTGGACCATCCTATTAACGATGAAACACAGAAATTGCAACAGAAATAAATAGAAAACGCACAATGATGACTTAAGTACTAGAAGACTGACTCTTCTTACTGACTATGTTTTGAACCATTCCTGTGACACTAGTTATAGATTCCGATGCTTCACTTCAGGATTACTGTATCCCTCTGACTTTCTTATTGACAATGAAACACAGAAATTGCATCGGAATTAAATACAAAAGGCACAATGCCGACTTAAGTACAAGAAGACTGACTCTTCTTACTGTCTATGTTTTGAACCATCCCTGTGATACTAGTTATAGATTCCGATGCTTCACTAGAGGTTTACTGTATCCCTTGGACCTTCTTATTGACAATGAAACACAGAAAATTCATCGGAATTAAATACAAAAGGCACAATGCCGACTTAAGTACAAGAAGATTGACTCTTCTTACCGTCTATGTTTTGAACAATTCCATTGACACTAGTTATAGATTCCGATGCTTCACCGCCGGTTTACTGTATCCCTTTGACGTTCTTATTGACGATGAAAGACAGAAATTGCATCGGAATTAAATAGAAAAGGCACAATGCCGACTTAAGTATAAGAAGACTGACTCTTCCTACTGCCTATGTTTTGATCCATTTCTGTGACACTTTTTATAGAGTCCGATGCTTCACTTCAGGTTTACTGTATCCCTTGGACCTTCTTTCTGACGATGAATCACAGAAATTGCATCGGAATTAAATACAAATGGCACAATGCCGGCTTAAGTACAAGAGGACTGACTTTTCTTACTGTCTATATTTCGAACCATTGCAGTGACACTAGTTATAGATTCCGATGCTTCACTTCAGGTTTACTGTATCCCTTGGACCTACTTACTGACGATGAAACACAGAAATTGCATCGGAATTAAATGCAAAAGGGACAATGCCGACTTAAGTACAAGAAGACAGACTCTTCTTACTGTCAATGTTTTGAACCATTACTGTGACACTAGTTATAGATTCCGATGCTTCACTCCAGGTTTACTGTATCCCTTGGACCTTCTTATTGACGATGAAACACAGAAATTGCATCGGAATTAAATACAAAAGGCACAATGCCGACTTAAGGACAAGAAGACTGACTCTTCTTACTGACTATGTTTGAACCAATCCTGTGGCACTAGTTATAGGTTCCGATGCTTCACTTCCGGTTTACTGTATCCCTCTGACCTTCTTATTGACGATGAAACACAGAAATTGCATCGGAATTAAATACAAAAGGCACTATGCCGACTTAAGTACAAGAAGACTGACTCTTCTTACAGTCTATGTTTGAACCGTTCCTGTGACACTAGTTATAGATTCCGATGCATCACTTCAGGTTTACTGTATCCCTCTGTCGTTCTTATTGACGGCGAAGCACAGAAATTGCATCGGAATTACATACCAAACGCACAATGCCCAATTAAGTTCAAGAATACTGACTCTTCTTACTGACTATGTTTGACTCATTCCTGTGACACTACTTATGGATTCCGAATCTTCACTTCAGGTTAAATGTATCCCTTGACCTTCTTATTGACTATGAAACACAGAAATTGCATCGGAATTAAATACAAAAGGCACAATGCCGAATTAAGTACAAGAAGACTGACTCTTCTTACTGTCTATTTTTGAACCAGTCCTGTGACACTAATTATAGATTCCGATGCGTCACTCCAGGTTTACTGTATCCCTTGGACCTTCTTATTGACGATGAAACACAGAAATTGCATCGGAATTAAATACAAAATGCAAAATGCCGACTTAAGTACAAGAAGACTGACTCTTCTTACTCTCTATGATTTGAACCATTCCTGTGACACTAGTTATAGATTCCGATGCTTCACTCCAGGTTTACTGTATCCCTTGGACCTTCTTATTGACGATGAAACACAGAAATTGCATCGGAATTAAATACAAAAGTCAAAATGCCGACTTAAGGACAAGAAGACTGACTGTTCTCACTGACTATGCCTTTGAACCATTCCTGTGACACTAGCTATAGATTCCGATGCTTCACTTCACGTTTACTGTATCCCTCTGACGTTCTTATTGACGATGAAACACAGAAGTTGCATCGGAATTAAATACAAAAGGCACAATGCCGACTTAAGTACAAGAAGATTGACTCTTCTTACTGTCTATGTTTTGAACCATTCCATTGACACTAGTTATAGATTCCGATGCTTCACTCCAGGTTTACTGTATCCCTTGGACGTTCTTATTGACGATGAAACACAGAAATTGCATCGGAATTGAATAGAAAAGGCACGATGAAGACTTAAATACAAGAAGACTGACTCTTCTTACTGACTATGTTTTGACCATTCCTGTGACACTAGTTATAGTTTCCGATGCTTCACTCCTTTTTTACTGTATCCCTTGGACCTTCTTATTGACGATGAAACACAGAAATTGCAGCGGAATTAAATACAAAAGGCACAATGCCGACTTAAGTACAAGAAGACTGACTCTTCTTACTGTCTATGTTTGAAACATTCCTGTGACACTAGTTATAGATTCCGATCCTTCACTTCAGGTTTACTGTATCCCTCTGACCTTCTCATTACCGGTGAAACACAGAAATTGCATCGGAATTAAATACGAAAGGCACAATGCCAACTTAAGTAGAAGAAGACTAACTCTTCTTACTGACTATGATTTGACCCATTCCTGTGACACAAGTTATAGTTTCCGATGCTTAACTTCAGGTTTACTGTATCCCTCTGACCTTCTTATTGACGATGAAACACAGAAATAGCATCGGAATTAAATAGAAAAGGCACAATGCCGACTTAAGTACAATAAGACTGACTCTTCTTACTGTCTATGGTTTGAACCATTCCTGTGACACTAGTTGTAGTTTCCGATGCTTCACTTCAGGTTAACTGTATCCCTTGGACCTTCTTATTGACGATGAAACACAGAAATTGCATCGGAATTAAATACAAAAGACACAATGCCGACTTAAGTACAAGAAGACTGCCTCTTCCAACTGTCTATGTTTTGAACCATTCCTGTGACACTAGTTATAGATTCCGATGCTTCACTCCAGGTTTACTGTATCCCTTGGACCATCCTATTAACGATGAAACACAGAAATTGCAACAGAATTAAATAGAAAATGCACAATGATGACTTAAGTACAAGAAGACTGCCTTTTCTTTCTGACTATGTTTTGAACCATTCCTGTGACACTAGTTATAGATTCCGATGCTTCACTTCAGGATTACTGTATCCCTCTTACTTTCTTATTGACAATGAAACACAGAAATTGCATCGGAATTTAATACAAAAGGCACAATGCCTACTTAAGTACAAGAAGACTGACTCTTCTTACTGGCTATGTTTTGGCCATCCCTGTGATACTAGTTATAGATTCCGATGCTTCACTTGAGGTTTACTGTATCCCTTGCACCTTCTTATTGACGATGAAACACAGAAATTGCATCGGAATTAAATACAAAAGGCAAAATGCCAACTTAAGTACAGAAGACTGACTCTTCTTAATTTCAATGTTTTGAACCATTCCTGTGACACTAGTTATAGATTCCGATGCTTCACTCCAGGATTACTGAATCCCTTGGACCTTCTTATTGACGATGAAACACAGATATTGCATCGGAATTAAATACAAAATGCACAATGCCGCCTTATGAACAAGAAGACTGACTCTTCCTACTGTCTATGTATTGAACCATTCCTGAGACACTAGTTATAGATTCCGATGCTTCACTTCAGGTTTACTGTATCCCTTGGACCGTCTTTTTGACGATGAAACAAAGATATTGCATCGGAATTCAATACAAAAGACACAATGCCGACTTCAGTACAAGAAGACTGACTCTTCCAACTGTCTATGTTTTGAACCATTCCTGTGACACTGATTATAGATTCCGATCCTTCACTTCAGGTTTACTGTATCACTCTCACCGGCTTATTGACGATGAAACACAGAAATTGCATCGGAACTAAATACGAAAGGCACAATGCCAACTTAAGTACAAGAAGACTGACTCTTCTTACTGACTATGGTTTGAACCATTTCTGTGACACTAGCTATGGATTCCGATGCTTCACTTCAGGTTTACTGTATCCCTCTGAGCCTCTTATTGACGATGAAACACAGAAATAACCTCGGAATTAAATGGAAAAGGCACAATGCCGACTTAAGTACATGAAGACTGATTCTTCATACTGTCTATGTTTTGAACCAATCCTGTGACACTAGTTGTAGAATCCGATGCTTCACTTCAGGTTTACTGTATCCCTCTGACCGTCTTATTGACAATGAAACACAGAAATTGCATCGGAATTAAATAGAAAGTGTAAAATGCTGACTTAAGTACTAGAAGACTGACTCTTCCTACTGTCTATTTTTGAACCATTCCTGAGACACTAGTTATAGATTCCGGTGCTTCACTTCAGGTTTACTGTATCCCTTGCACCGTCTTATTGACGATGAAACAAATATATTGCATCGGAATTCAATACAAAAGGCACAATGCCGAACTAACTACAAGAAGACTGACTCTTCTTACGAACTATGCTTTGAACCATTCCTGTCACACTAGTTATAGATTCCGGTGCTTAACTTCAGGATTACTGTATCCCTCTGACCCTCTTAGTGACGATGAAACACAGAAATTGCATCGGAAATAAATACAAAAACAAAATGCCGACTAAAGTACAAGAGTATTGACTCATCTTACTGTCTATGGTTTGAACCGTCCCTGTGACACTAGAGATAGATTCCGATGCTTCACTCCAGGTTTACTGTATCCCTTGGACCTTCTTATTGACGATGAAGCACAGAAATTGCATCGGAATTAAATACAAAAGGCACAATGCCGACTTAAATACAAGAAGACTGACTCTTCTTACTGACTATGTTTGACTCATTCCTGTGACACTACTTATGGATTCCGAATCTTCACTTCAGGTTAAATGTATCCCTCTGACCTTCTTATTGACTATGAAGCACAGAAATTGCATCGGAATTAAATACAAAAGGCACAATGCCGAATTAAGTACAAGAAGACTGACTTTTCTTACTGACTATGTTTTGAACCATTCCTGTGACACTAGTTATAGATTCCGATGCTTCACTTCAGGATTACTGTATCCCTCTGACCTTCTTATTGACAATGAAACACAGAAATTGCATCGGAATTAAATACAAAAGGCACAATGCCGACTTAAGTACAAGAAGACTGACTCTTCTTACTGTCTATGTTTTGAACCATCCCTGTGATACTAGTTATAGATTCCGATGCTTCACTTGAGGTTTACTGTATCCCTTGGACCTTCTTATTGACGATGAAATACAGAAATTGCATCGGAATTAAATACAAAAGGCAGAATGCCAACATAAGTACAGAAGACTGACTCTTCTTACTTTCTATGTTTTGAACCATTCCTGTGACACTAGTTATAGATTCCGATGCTTTACTCCAGGATTACTGTATCCCTTGGACCTTCTTATTGACGATGAAACACAGATATTGCATCGGAATTAAATACAAAAGGCGCAATGCCGCCTTAAGTACAAGAAGACTGACTCTTCCTACTGTCTATGTTTTGAACCATTCCTGAGACACTAGTTATAGATTCCGATGCTTCACTTCAGTTTTACTGTATCCCTCTGACCATCTCATTGCCGGTGAAACACAGAAATTGCATCGGAATTAGATACGAAAGGCACAATGCCAACATAAGTACATGAAGACTAACTCTTCTTACTGACTATGATTTGACCTATTCCTGTGACACAAGTTATAGATTCCGATGGTTCACTTTAGATTTACTGTATCCCTCTGACCTTCTCATTGCCGGTGAAACACAGAAATTGCATCGGAATTAAATACAAAAGGCACAATGCCGACTTAAGTACAAGAAGACTGACTCCTCTTACTGTCTATGTTTGAAACATTCCTGTGACACTAGTTATAGATTCCGATGCTTCACTTCAGGTTTACTGTATCCCTCTGACCTTCTCATTGCCGGTGAAACACAGAAATTACATCGGAATTAAATACGAAAGGCACAATGCCAACTTAAGTACAAGAAGACTAACTCTTCTTACTGACTATGATTTGACCCATTCCTGTGACACAAGTTATAGATTCCGATGCTTCACTTCAGGTTTACTGTATCCCTCTGACCTTCTTATTGACGATGAAACACAGATATAGCATCGGAATTAAATAGAAAAGGCACAATGCCGACTTAAGTACAGTAAGACTGACTCTTCTTACTGTCTATGGTTTGAACCATTCCTGTGACACTAGTTGTAGTTTCCGATGCTTCACTTCAGGTTAACAGTATCCCTTGGACCTTCTTATTAACGATGAAACACAGAAATTGCATCGGAATTAAATACAAAAGACACAATGCCGACTTAAGTACAAGAAGACTGCCTCTTCCAACTGTCTATGTTTTGAACCATTCCTGTGACACTAGTTATAGATTCCGATTCTTCACTTCAGGTTTACTGTATCCCTCTGACCGTCTTATTGACGATGAAACACAGAATTTGCATCAGAATTAGATAGAAAATGCACAATGCCGACTTAAGTTCTAGAAGACTGACTCTTCTTACTGACTATGTTTTGAACCATTCCTGTGACACTAGTTATGGATTCCGAAGCTTCACTTCAGGTTAATTGTATCCCTCTGACCTTCTTATTGACGATGAAACACAGAAATTGCATCGGAATTAAATGCAAAAGGCACAATGCCGAATTAAGTACAAGAAGACTGACTCTTCTTACTGTCTATTTTTGAACCAGTCCTGTGACATGTAGCGTTGCTCTTGGGGGACAAAAATAAAAAGAATTGTTACTTTTCTTTAATGTCGAAAAAGTGAATATTTTGGTGGGCCACTTGGCAACAGAATCAGGGATTTATTACGCTATTATAATAACATACGTTGACCATTAAATACCTGAATAAGAGTAGCATGTTGATATATATATATATTTGAGATCGCTCGGAAGAAACATTATCATTTCTGTGCATTTTTATAGTCGCGATGTAGTCATACCCGGATCAACACTAAGGGACCAGAAGATTTATAGACTTTAAAAGAAATGCAACACTACACAATTAAAAAGAGTTGGTTCAGAAATAATAGGAAAACGATAATGTTCCTTCTGCCTCATGCTGCGTTCGGCCCATCAGCGTGATCGTAATTTCTGATGATGAAGTAACACAAAATAATTAACAGTTAAGTAAATAAGGAGATGGACTCATCAAGGTTAATTTACGAAAATAAGCACACTTGTCTTTAACACACGTTTTTTTGATGCTACGTACCTTTTCATATTAAATTACAATAGATGACCATTGTGGTTAAATACTTTATACATAACAGTCAAAATGTCCTCTTGATGCTGTCTGTTCGTAATCAGTTACAAGAAACTACATCTTTTCTGATTGGAAAAAATAACAATTAGCATATTCACTCAATATTTTCACATCAAATATAAAATACAGTTGTGGAACACAGAAAGTCCGCGTCCGCCTCTCATGGAATACAAACAGTAAAAGGTGAGGCGCCAAAAGCCTCATTTGTCTTGAAACAACAGAATTATTTTTTACACCATTAATCGATACATGTACATAGAGATTTACTGGCACCGCGCAAGAACGGTAAAGATAAAGAATAATAGTTTCTGTCGATGCTATGCGATGGTTCATTTCTTTTACTTTACAATTGTTCGATAACTTTAGGCCATCAGGCGTTTACTATTGAGCGTATATTAATGTTTGTGAGGCGAAAATTACTAATATTACACTGCCTCCCATGAGGAGGGAAGCAATACCGAAGGTATTACTTTCATCCTCATGCCCATTGGAATATTTGTAATTTTCGGATGTAACACACAGGTTATTAAAAGTCTCATTTCATATTCATTCCATAATAAAAGAATTAACGTTTCAATTAGTAATTACTGACGGTGGATCATTGTGAATTTGTTCTGTGTTTCTATCTGTGTTTGTATGGATTCATTCTATCTTCATGATTCTTAAAATTAAGGCTATAAGTACACATATTTACAAAATTTATAAGGAAATAGAGTCACACTTCATTTTTCATCGTTGCAAAAGTAATTTGACTATCACAACTGGTACACAACTTTCTGTTTTGACAGTATTCATTACATTGTCATCGTCTTGTCGATTGATTGCTTTGTCCGTCGTCGCACTTAATTATACATTTATTTTCGTCGCACATACACTATTTATGATAGACTTTGATTGTAGAGCGGCCACTGGTGATGGCTTCGACAAGGAAGTCCATATCTTTCACTTTCAGGGCTCGGGTGTGGCTCTCCGAATTATTTCCCATATGAAACAGATAAAATATCTTATATTAGAATAGCTTACAAAACTAATTTTATATACATGTGGGATGGGATATAGGAAGGATCGGATCCTTTGACGTATTTTCGTGTGCTTATTTTCATTCGTATCGTGACCTCTCGTCAAAGTTTACATTTCAACAGTGTTCAGAGGTGACCTTGTGACTTGTCTCTGTGTACAATCAGTCATTATAATAATTACGTTAACTTCTCTATTTTAGAGTCTCTCGGAAGGTTTATGATACATACAAAATGTTTTCAGTACTGGGTGTGAATGTTTTTTCTACAGAATATAGCGCACAGCAACTGTGTTGGCGGTTGAACGTTTACATTATTTCGTCACGTGGTGGCTGTCCGCCTCCACTGTTGCGAGCAATCTTGAAATTCAGTCTGTGCGCGCGCACGTGACCGGAGCTTTCTTGCAGAGCGTTGATTTCGCGCTTGAGGTGCCGTGCGTCGCTTTTGTTCGGCGGATCGTGGCTTTGTGCTTTTTAGATTGCTGGAGGGAGCTTCTGCCACCGAAACTGCCTCACATCACTTCCTGTCCACTATCCAGTTACGGATTCACAGGTAAGTGGTAGCTACCGCTGCAACTGCATGTGTGGAATGACACTGATTGTTACACACTGCACACATCAACGAAATTTTCACACATATGGTGCAGTAGAATACTGCCACTGACAATCGTCGAACTTTAAAACTTCACTTGCACTGTGGTGAGCGTCTGCGTGAACGGTGTATTAAAAGAAATTCTCGCGTCATAACATCACACGGTGTTTACAAGTTGATTTACATACTAATATTTACAAGAGTTCTTTTAAATCGATAAATAATCTAATTGACCACTTTGAATCAAAACAATTGTTTCTCAATTAGTCTTTTTTTTTTTATTTAAGCCTACGATCACAGGTAGGCTATTATAAGTACTTTTTCTTTGACCAAATCCATTCCAATCTCCTTTACAAATTAATTTCATTCATAGTAATCTTTATCACGCTTGCTTATTCATTTTGAAGGACCAATACTTTTTTTTTTTTTTTTTAGTGCTCGTCTTATTTAGTGTCAAAAGTTTTTCTCGTATGTGCTTGTCTTTAAAGAAAGTTCGAGGACAGATTTGAAAATAGCAATTCCGCCTCTGAGTTTCGTGTAGAAATACAAACAGTCGAAAAAAAAAATGGGAAAAGCGGGCCTACTCGCGGTTCGTCGACATAATCTAAATTACTCCTCAACCAGGTCGAAAATTTAATTTACATTGCGCATTACAAAAGCAATATGCGCGTCGCGAACCTACTCATTTTTATATGTAGTGCCTCACTTCCTAAGCACACGTGCATCTTTACAAGTTGATCCTGAGGAGTGGATAGGATCAAGGATCTTAAAGGATTTGCACTTAGGAAAGGGATTCAATAATCACATAATCACAGAGAAAACAATAAATATTGCAGTGCACACTTAAAATAAAATCTATCACTTCAAGCATGTATATCTAATATGTATCTTGCTGCAGCTTGCTTACTACTCTTTGCTCATTTCTTAGACTAAGTCAAGTTTATGCATTACGCATTTGGGTATTAATTATCATTTGTATATATAAGCCTCTCACTAGAGTGTTGTTTTTTGCTGCTGTCGCTACCTGTGAAGCTTGGGCGAGATCCTTATTATATGTGCTGCTAGCTTGTGAATTTGCAGTATCGCTGATGCTCAATAGTACCGTGAAGTTGGCATAATAAACCATGTTACTCATATCTTCTTTGACTCAGCTTGTTTATAGTCTGGACTCATCTTACTTTGCGTTATACAATAAACTTCCTTTTTATTCCATCACGCTTTTACTTAAGGTTAACGTCAGGCCTTTTTAGAACAATTGCACTGCGTCATCAATCTGTTCATGCTTAATCCTAGGTATCTGTTCACTTCAAAGAGATGTTATTTTATCGCTGGCACAGCACTGTGCTGGAATTTACAAGTTAAATCTACCGACTGTTTTACGCTAACAGGTGGTGCCTTATTTACGTCACTTTTGAAAATAGGGAATAACCTCATGGAATCGAATCTTTCTCACAACTTTCCTCTTTTGTCTGGACGTTTAAGTATTTCCTTTTAAAACAGGTCATTAATTTGTCCTCGATTAAATTTCACTTACTAATACTAAGCACATATAATCATCATTTTCATATTACTATTTAGTGAGAGAAGTGCATTATTCGCTCCTTCCTGCTCATTCTCAAATTACTATTTAGCGAGAGAAGTGCATTATTCGCTCCTTCCTCTTTCCTCATTTTAGTACCTCGGGGCTAATTAATACCTCTCGAGTACATCATTTTCCTTACATACTAACTTATAACTAAAATTGAAAATCGCCTCTAGGACATGTCCTCCTGTTTGCATAAAGATTATTCATGTAAATACTTGTCTACAACTTATTCTGTATTTTATTTTCCAGACGCGTTGTTTTAATACACAAGGTTTCCTTTCAGCACCGGTTAACGTCCGTAGTCAGTTCAGTTCCGTTCTTGTTACTCATTGGTTAATCCTGATCTCCAATACCTTAGAATTTTCTTACAGCTTAAATTAACTTAATTCCTGGCGTTATAAAATTTTCTTAAATCTTGATGGTGGAACAATCCTTTGATTTTATTCGTGGCAGGGTCAGATAACAAATAGCTACCAATGTGTGGTTTCCTCATTATCACAAAGGGACCTTCATAAATGTGTTGCCACTTACGATTCTTCTTTAACAACAGGGATGGTTTAAAGTGAGTCCTGACTAATACCTTTTCTCCTTCTTTGAAATCTATAACTCTGTTTACCTTCTTATCAAATGCCTTTTTTCGGAGGTTAGCATACGTTGTCAATGATATGAGAGCTTGCCTGATTTTTGCGTCTAGGTCCAATTCGTTGTCTTGTAACTTTGGAAGGGGGTCTATCCATTCATTCCTCTCTTTTGATCTTGACATTAACTCATGTGGCGTGAATCCGGTCGACAGATGAGGAAGGTGGTTTACAATCTGTTCGAATGGTGTTACGAAGTCTACCCACTTAGATTGCTTATTCGAAATGTACGTCCTTATAAATCTGTTAAATTCTTTGAAGATTCTTTCTGTCGGATTCGATTGCGGTCGAAACAGGGATATCAAAATTTGTTTGATTACATGGCGAGCAAGAAATGCACGCCACGGGCGTGATGTGAAATTTGAAGCATTATCAGACAAAATTGATTCTGGAACCCCGAATCGTGGGAAATAATCATTTTCAATGCGACGAATTATTGGATTTGCACAAGAAGATTTTACTGCGTACAGTCTTATGTGCTTAGAAAAATTGTCCAGGATTGCTACTAAGTATTTAGCGCCTCCCCTACCGGTGGGTAGTGGACCTGCTAAATCAATACTAAGAAGCTGGTTTGGCCTTTCAGTAACTATTGGATTTAGTGGAACTGAAGTGGAAATGTTTAAGGATTTTGCCTTTTGACAGATGACACAGTTTCTCAATAATTTATGAATTCTCTGGTGTAGATTCGGAACATAACAGTAAGTCGAGATTTTCCTTTTACATTTTTCTGGTCCGTAGTGACCCCATGAAATGTGAGTGTACCACAGAAGATGTTCAATGAAATTTCGAGGGATGCAAACACACCACCTCTCAGATGACTCAGACGTCTTATGAAATAGCACTTGGTTATGAACTTTATAAAACTTGGACAACTTGTGGGCTGGATTTTCGTGAAGAATTTGTATAACCTTTTTCCATTTTGGATCTGTATTTTGAAGAATCTGAATCTGCCTACATAACTGAAGAAAATACTTTCTGTGAATTGGATCTTTCATTAACAAAAATTTATAATTAGACGTTTGTTCCACCAGTTCGCTGGTTTCTAGTAAGCCCTCAGGTGAGCGAGAAAGTGCGTCTGCTATAACATTATCTTTACCTTTTATGTATACAATGTCAAAGTCATATTCCTGCAGGAATAAGCACCATCGAGTAAGACGAGGGTGTTGCAACTTGCATGTAAGGAGGAATGATAAGGCTTGATAGTCTGAATAGACTTTAATTTTTCTTCCATAGATATAATAGTTAAATCGCCTAAAACCCATATTACGGCAAGTGCCTCCAACTCCGTAACCGAATAAGACTTCTCACACTCTGATAACACTCGACTCGCAAAGCTAATCACTTGGATTTGCTCGTGTCCATTTATTAATTGAATCTGGAAAAGACAAGCGCCGATACCCACAAAGGAAGCGTCTGCAGTAATACAAAATTCCTTATCCATCTGAGGATGATGGAGAATGTTACTGTTAACCAGACTGTCTTTAATTTTCTTAAATCCGTCTTGGCATTCCGGCGTCCAATTCCAATGTGAATTCTTTTTTAAAAGGTTGTGAAGAGCGGGATTGTACAATACCTGATTGGGAACAAAACGTCTGAAAAATGACGTAAGACCGATAAATCCTCTCAGTTGCCTTTTTGTAACAGGGGTTGGAAAGTTTTTTATAGCAGATAATTTTTCCGGGTCGGGTTTAATTCCTTCAGGGGTGATGATGTGCCCTAAAAATTTAATTTCACTTTTTCCAAACTTGGATTTCTTAAGATTTGCTGTAACACCATACTCTCTGAATCGTTGAAATATCTTTTGCAGAAGGGCCACATGATCTTCCCAATTTTTCGATGCTACAAGAACGTCATCCACATAGACTGTTACCTCATCTAAAAGTTCAGGACCTAGTACATAGTCAAGGGCAGAAATAAAAATTCCGGAACTCACATTTAGTCCAAACGGTACAACTTTGAAATGGTAAGATCTACCTGCAAATATAAACGCAGTGTACTTCCTAGACTCCTGCGCAAGTTTTACTTGCCAGTAACTGCTTTTCAAATCAAGGGTACTCAAATACTTAACTCCATGAAACTTCTGCAGATGCTCTTCAAGAGCCTCTGGTCTCGTTCTTATGGGTACTATAATTTTATTGATTAATCTTGCATCTAGGACTAGCCTTACGCTACCATCTGATTTTAGCACAGACAATAAAGGACTCGAATAAGGTGAATGAGATACTTCTATCACATTCCAGCGTAACATTTTCTTGATCTCGCACTTGACAGCTTCGCGTCTCGCATATGGAATGGAATAGCTTGTTCTACAGTAGGTTGAATGGGGCAGGACATCCATTCGATATTCAAAGCCTTTTATTAGTCCAGGTTTCTTAGAAAATACTTGAACGTAATCTGTTAACAAATTGTAAAGCTCATTCTTCTGTTGTTTGGATAATTCAATGGACTCACTAACTTTACCGTATAATTCATTCTGACCGGGAATTAGGTCTTTATACTCATCGTCATTAACACTTTCAAGATCTGTCATGTCTTCTGTCTGACTGTACTGTTGTCTTTTAGTCCATGGCCGTACTGCTGTTTGAAGCACCCCAAAGTTTGCCTTCACCTTACTTCTTAACAAATTTACAGTTACTTGTTGCTGGCTCGCTACTAGAGTACAGATTCCACACTCGATGTCAATTTTAGCTTTCGTCTGCCTCAAGAATTCCATACTCAGGATACATGGCACTGATAGGTTTTTAACAATAAGAAAAATGCACGTTACTGAAATAGACTCTATCTGGATTTGAAGCTGAGTCTGAAGATTTACACGTTGTGTTAGTGGACCAATTGCTCCCGATATGGTGCAACCTTGAATTGGAAGTGATAAAACTTTGCATACAGAGGATATTTGCTTAAATAAACATAACGATAAGACATTTATATTAGCTCCTGTATCTACAATAGCTGTTACAGGTATGTTGGCAATTGATACCCTTATGGAAGCTTGAACTTGTTCGTCCCATACGTCATCATTGTCTTTCGTCTCAGTGTCTGCTACTAGATCATCCCGTAAGTTTGTCTCTTTGTCATACCTAATTGCTTTAATTTCGTGTGGACTAAGGGACAGGGTGCCCCCATTCAAACCTGCAGCATCCTCTAGGAGGCTCAAAGGTGCTGCTTTTAATTTTCCGCTCGACGCTTACTTTCCTGCTGATTTATATTTCTTAATGTTTCTTCCGTCTGGAACTGGTGTTGGTTTTGTGGTACGAACTCGGTTGGAAACGGATCTTGTTGTCCTGGCGTATTCGCTTGCGCATAATAAATTTGCGTATTATGCGGGCGTTTAGGCTTCAGAGTTCCCGAAGGTCCGTTCGCTTGTGGCTGAACAGTATTTTGCTGTGGCTTGTGTTGATTGTAACCGTTAGTGAAAGGTGTACATTGGTCTCCACCTTGATTATGCCATTTATTTCTTTTCCACTGTCGATTTGAATCGTAAGACTGATCATTTTGATAATTCCCGTTGATCGGTTGCGTGTTTCCATATTGCTGGGGCTGTGTGTTATAATGTGCATTTTCGTACTGAGGTGGTGACGAATTATATATTGGATTGTATCTCTGGCCGTTATTGTACTTATTTTTGTATTTGCTGTTGGAGTACGTAGTGTGTTTATTTTTGAAACCGTTGTGGGGTTGGTACTGGCTGTCGCTGTGACGCGCTTTCGCTCGGCCACCATTGTTGCCTGCGTATTCTGTATTGTGCTGGCCGCCTGCACTGAAGTGGGCGTTGCCAACATCAACTCTAGCGTCCTCGTTAATCAGATCTAACGAGTCTAACACAGATAGGAAAGTGTCCGTATCGTCCTCAGACACGTTTACTAACTTTTCTCTGATCGCAATCGGTAGCTTAGTTTTTAGAATCATAATAACGTCTTTGGCGGTGATCGGCGAATCCCAGAACTTGATTTTCGCTAAATACTTTTCAAAATATCTTCTCAAACTACCGCGCTTACTGTTAAACACTTCGGCGTTGTAAACCTCTTTTCTCAGGCGCTGCTGCACATCAGAACTCCAGAATTTAGCTAAAAACATCTGTTCAAACTCTTTGTAACTTTTACAAGAGTCGACCATTTCGGTTCCCCATAAGGCAGCATCGCCTACGATAAATCCACTAACAAATTGAATTCGCTGGCGGTCACTCCAGCTACTCGGGAAAATTCCTGAAAAATTTCGGAGGAACACTATAGGATGAATTTCTCTTTTCTGTGGGTGAAAGGTCGGAAAAATACGATGTTTGATCACGCTTTCCTCCTGCATCAAACTGACAAAAGTGGATGGGCTGGTAGTCTGGTTAACTTGTGCTTCTATAGAACTATGAGTTTGAGCGTTATCAAATGGTGAACGGTAATGTACCTGCTGTTGTTCATTACTTCGTGGTGAATTATTCCAGTTTCCTGACACGGGAGGTGGGGAATTTTCAACTTGACATTTTAGTGTACGAACTTCATCAACTATCTGTTGACGCCATTCAGGTAAATCTTGAGCTAACGCTCGTCTTATCTGGCCTAATTCTGACATCACCGTGTCTCCTGTTTTTCCAGGGGCTGCCAATATTTCAAAGGTCATGTTTTTGACAGTTTCCCTGAGTTCGTTCTTGACCTTGTTTTCTATGAATCCGTCTTTGTTTTTAATCCACTCTTGGTAGTGATCAGACAATGCTTCAGCATGTGCCTTAACAGTATTCTTTATTTGGTCCTCTACATTAAGAGTCTCAATCTGTTTCGAAAGATCATCAACAACATTCTCGATCGTGTCTACTGTGGTTTTAACTCCTTTGACCTCATCAGAGATTGCAGTATAATCTTTTTTTAAGGTCGCAGCTTGTTTTTGATATTCTATCACTTTTGAATTTATCTCCCCCTTGGCTGCTTCGATTTTTTCATCTAACCGTTTTGAAATATCCTCTATTTTTGACTCTACTTGTGTGTCAATTTCTAGCCTCATGATCGTGATCTGACTGCTGATTTGGCTTTGGACATTACCCAACAGGGTATTTAAATCAGCTGTTATGTCTGCCTTTAGTTCGGCCTTTACCGAATTTAACCGTGTATTTAGGTCATTTATCTCCGTTTGCAGATCTGTTTTTACTGAATTTATGTCTGTTTTTACCGAATGTATTTCTGTTTTTACTGAATTTATGTCTTCTTTTACTGAGTTGCACAGATTTGTAAGGACCTGATTTTTGTTATGCCGTCTTTCGGCCTTCTCTTTTTCTTCGCGGGCCTTTTCATCTAATTTTTCCTGCTTTTCACGTTCCTGTCTTTGCGCCTCTCTCTGTCTTTGACTTTCGAACTTGCGTTCCATTATTGCTTCGATCATTGCAGCCAAGTCATTTTTTTCAAAAGCGGGAATAGTTTGCACACTCGGACCAGCTTCTAAAACTTCGGTCGAGGCTGCTTCTGCCTCCGGTCGTGTACCTATCGCGCGTGATCGTAATGGATAGTGAGGTCCATTCGCATCACCGCTGTCGTCTGGTTTTGTTTGTGTCCGCTGTTTACCGTCAGCCATGTTCATGAATTATTTGTCAAACGTCAAAATGCTACAGATATTGTTTGTCACTGCCGTCAGTCGTTTGTCTGTGACGTAGTGCTATGGCTTACTGGGACCTAAGATGAAATTTTAACTCTGGGTAACAACTGACGTTCATTTACGCCAAGAAGACAAGATGGTTCCTACTAATTACAAACAAATGAAATATCACACGTTTTACCAGTTTTGAGCGTGGTTATCCGCCATATCGTAATTTTTTTATGCACTGACAACAATGGTACACTTTCACTGAATTTAACTACATAGGAATGGACTATGGACAAATTGAAATAAAGCTGTTTCAAGGAAAGGAAAGACAGGTTTACGTTCTGATCAACTCGAAAGATGCTACGTCACTACGAAAGCTTGGCTACTGCGTATAAAAATTTGACTTACTATGGCTGTCTTGATAATGATACAGCTGGATACTCGCGTTTTTTGGTAATTTCATCAATCGTTCTTCTAAATTAATTAAAAGTTTTTCCCACTTCTCTTTCTCAGTTCAATTGCATCCACATGAAAAAATGAAACAGTTATTAGAACAAGCAAAGAAAATGTTTTAAACACATACATGAAATGATTTTTTGATCGAGTCCCTGTTCGGGCGCCAAGTGTAGCGTTGCTCTTGGGGGACAAAAATAAAAAGAATTGTTACTTTTTTTTAATGTCGAAAAAGTGAATATTTTGGTGGGCCACTTGGCAACAGAATCAGGGATATATTACGCGATTATAATAACATACGTTGACCATTAAATACCTGAATAAGAGCAGCATGTTGATATATATATATATTTGAGATCGCTCGGAAGAAACATTATCATTTCTGTGCATTTTTATAGTCGCGATGTAGTCATACCCGGATCAACACTAAGGGACCAGAAGATTTATAGACTTTAAAAGAAATCCAACACTACACAATTAAAAAGAGTTGGTTCAGGAATAATAGGAAAACGATAATGTTCCTTCTGCCTCATGCTGCGTTCGGCCCATCAGCGTGATCGTAATTTCTGATGATGAAGTAACACAAAATAATTAACAGTTAAGTAAATAAGGAGATGGACTCATCATGGTTAATTTACGAAAATAAGCACACTTATCTTTAACACACGTTTTTATAATGCTACGTACCTTTTCATATTAAATTACAATAGATGACCATTGTGGTTAAATACTTTATACATAACAGTCAAAATGTCCTCTTGATGCTGTCTGTTCGTAATCAGTTACAAGAAACTACATCTTTTCTGATTGGAAAAAATAACAATTAGCATATTCACTCAATATTTTCACATCAAATATAAAATACAGTTGTGGAACACAGCAAGTCCGCGTCCGCCTCTCATGGAATACAAACAGTAAAAGGTGAGGCGCCAAAAGCCTCATTTGTCTTGAAACAACAGAATTCTTTTTTACACCATTAATCGATACATGTACATAGAGATTTACTGGCACCGCGCAAGAACGGTAAAGATAAAGAATAATAGTTTCTGTCGATGCTATGCGATGGTTCATTTCTTTTACTTTACAATTGTTCGATAACTTTAGGAAATCAGGCGTTTACTATTGAGCGTATATTAATGTTTGTGAGGCGAAAATTACTAATATTAAAGACACTAGTTATAGACTCCGTTGCTTCACTCCAGGTTTACTGTATCCCATGGACCTTCTTATTGACTATGAAACACAGAACTTGCATCGGAATAAAACGCAAAGGGCACAATGCCGACTTAAGTAAGAGAAGACTGACTCTTCTTACTGTCATTGATTTGAACTATTCCTGTGACATTAGTTATAGATTCCGATGCTTCACTCCAGGTTTACTGTATCCCTTGGACCATCCTATTAACGATGAAACACAGAAATTGCAACAGAATTAAATAAAAATGCACAATGATGACTTAAGTACAAGAAGACTGACTTTTCTTACTGACTATGTTTTGAACCATTCCTGTGACACTAGTTATAGATTCCGATGCTTCACTTCAGAATTACTGTATCCCTCTTACCTTCTTATTGACGATGATAGACAGAAATTGCACCGGAATTAAATACAAAAGACACAATGCCGACTTAAGTACAAGAAGACTGACTCTTCCAACTGTCTATGTTTTGAACCATTTCTGTGACACTGGTTATAGATTCCGATGATTCACTTCAGGTTTACTGTATCCCTCTGACTGGCTTATTGACGATGAAACACAGAAATTGCATCGGAATTAAATAGAAAAGGCACAATGCCGACTTAAGTACTAGAAAAATGACTCTTCTTCCTGACTATGTTTTGAACCATTCCTGTGACACTACTTATGGATTCCGATGCTTCACTTCAGGTTTACACTATCCCTCTGACCTTATTGACGATGAAACACAGAAGTTGCATCGGAATTAAATACAAAAGGCACAATGCCGACTTAAGTACAAGAAGATTGGCTCTTCTTTCTGTCTATGTTTTGAACCATTCCATTGACACTAGTTATAGATTCCGATGCTTCACTCCTGGTTTACTGTACCCATTGGACGTTCTTATTGACGATGAAACACAGAAATTGCATCGGAATTAAATAGAAAAGGCACAATGAAGACTTAAGTACAAGAAGACTGACTCTTCTTACTGACTATGTTTTGAACCATTCCTGTGACACTAGTTATAGTTTCCGATACTTCACTCCAGGTTTACTGTATCCCTTGGACCTTCTTATTGACGATGAAACACAGAAATTGCATTGGAATCAAATACAAGAAGCACGATGCCGACTTATGGACAAGGAGACTGCCTCTTCTCACTTACTATGTTTTGAACAATTCCTGTGACACTAGTTATAGATTCCGATGCTTCACTTCAGGTTTACTGTATCCCTCTGACCTTCTTATAGACGATGAAACACAGAAATTGCATCGGAATTAAATACAAAAGGCACAATGCCGACTTAAGTACAAGGAGACTGACTCTTCATACTGTCTATGTTTGAAACATTCCTGTGACACTAGTTATAGATTCCGATGCTTCACTTCAGATTTACTGTATCCCTCTGACCTTCTCATTGCCGGTGAAACACAGAAATTGCATCGGAATTAAATACGAAAGGCACAATGCCAACTTAAGTACAAGAAGACTGACTCTTCTTACTGACTATGATTTGACCCATTCCTGTGACACAAGTTATAGTTTCCGATGCTTCACTTCAGGTTTACTGTATCACTTGGACCTTCTTATTGACGATGAAACACAGAAATTGCATCGGAATTAAATACAAAAGGCACAATGCCGACTTAAGTACAAGAAGACTGCCTCTTCCAACTGTCTATGTTTTGAGCCATTCCTGTGACACTAGTTATAGATTCCGATGCTTCACTTCAGGTTTACTGTATCCCTCCGACCGTCTTATTGACGATGAAACACAGAATTTGCATCGGAATTAAATAGAAAATGCACAAAGCCGACTTAAGTTCTAGAAGACTGACTCTTCTTACTGACTATGTTTTGAGCCATTCCTGTGACACTAGTTATGGATTCCGAAGCTTCACTTCAGGTTAACTGTATCCCTCTGACCTTCTTATTGACGATGAAACACAGAAATTGCATCGGAATTAAATACAAAAGGCACAATGCCGAATTAAGTACAAGAAGACTGACTCTTCTTACTGTCTATTTTTGAACCAGTCCTGTGACACTAGTTATAGACTCCGATGCTTCACTCCAGGTTTACTGTATCCCATGGACCTTCTTATTGACGATAAAACACAGAAATTGCATCGGAATAAAATGCAAAGGGCACAATGCCGACTTACGGAAGGGAAGACTGACTCTTCTTACTGCCTATGATTTGAAACATTCCTGTGACATTAGTTATAGATTCCGATGCTTCACTCCAGGTTTACTGTATCCCTTGGACCATCCTATTAACGATGAAACACAGAAATTGCAACAGAATTAAATAGAAAATGCACAATGATGACTTAAGTACAAGAAGACTGACTCTTCTTACTGACTATGTTTTGAACCATTCCTGTGACACTAGTTATAGATTCCGATGCTTCACTTCAGGATTACTGTATCCCTCTGACTTTCTTATTGACAATGAAACACAGAAATTGCATCGGAATTAAATACAAAAGGCACAATGCCGACTTAAGTACAAGAAGACTGACTCTTCTTACTGTCTTTGTTTTGAACCATCCCTGTGATACTAGTTATAGATTCCGATGCTTCACTTGAGGTTTACTGTATCCCTTGGACCTTCTTATTGACGATGAAACACAGAAATTGCATCGGAATTAAATACAAAAGGCAAAATGCCAACTTAAGTACAGAGGACTGACTCTTCTTACTTTGTATGTTTTGAACCATTCCTGTGACACTAGTTATAGATTCCGATGCTTCACTCCAGGGTTACTGTATCCCTTGGACCTTCTTATTGACGATGAAACACAGATATTGCATCGGAATTAAATACAAAAGGCACAATGCTGCCTTATGGACAAGAAGACTGACTTTTCTTACTGACTATGTTTTGAACCATTCCTGTGACACTAGCTATAGATTCCGATGGTTCACTTCAGGTTTACTGTATCCCTCTGACCTTCTTATTGACGATGAAACACAGAAATTGCATCAGAATTAAATACAAAAGGCACAATGCCGACTTAAGTACAAGAAGATTGACTCTTCTTATCGTCTATGTTTTGAACAATTCCATTGACACTAGTTATAGATTCAGATGCTTCACCGCCGGTTTACTGTATCCCTTTGACGTTCTTATTGACGATGAAAGACAGAAATTGCATTGGAATTAAATAGAAAAGCCACAATGAAGACTTAAGTACAAGAAGACTGACTCTTCTTCCTGA
This sequence comes from Schistocerca piceifrons, assembly GCF_021461385.2. Lineage (NCBI taxonomy): Eukaryota > Metazoa > Arthropoda > Insecta > Orthoptera > Acrididae > Schistocerca > Schistocerca piceifrons. The sequence goes on along the minus strand of NW_025728019.1, from coordinate 586,388 downwards.
CTATGTTTTGAACCATACCTGTGACACTAGTTATAGTTTCCGATGCTTCACTTCAGGTTTACTGTATCCCTTGGAACTTCTAATTGACGATGAAACACAGAAATTGCATCGGAATTAAATGCAAAAGGCAAAATGCCGACTTAAGTACACGAAGACTGACTCTTCTTACTGTCTTTGTTTTGAACCATTCCTGTGACACTAGTTATAGATTCCGATGCTACACTCCAGGTTTACTGTATCCCTTGGACATTCTTATTGACGATGAAACACAGTAATTGCATCGGAATTAAATACAAAAGGCACAATGCCGAATTTAGTACAAAAGACTGACTCTTCTTACTGTCTATTTTTGAACCAGTCCTGTGACACTAGCTATAGATTCCGATGCTTCACTTCAGGTTTACTGTATCCCTCTGACCTTATTGACGATGAAACACAGATATTGCATCGGAATTAAATACAAAAGGCACAATGCCGACTTAAGTTCAAGAAGACTGACTCTTCTTACTTTCTATGTTTTGAACCATTCCTGTGTCACTAGTTATTGATTCCGATGCTTCATTCCAGGTTTACTGTATCCCTTGGACCTTCTTATTGACGATGAGACACAGAAATTGCATCGGAATTGAATACAAAAGGCAAAATGTCGACTTAAGTACAAGAAGACTGACTCCTCTTACTCTCTATGATTTGAACCATTCCTGTGACACTAGTTTTAGATTCCGATGCTTCACTCCAGGTTTACTGTATCCCTTGGACCTTCTTATTGACGATGAAGCACAGAAATTGCATCGGAATTAAATACAAAAGGCACAATGCCGACTTAAGGACAAGAAGAATGACTCTTTTTACTGACTATGCCTTTGAACCATTCCTGTGACACTAGCTAAAGATTCCGATGCTTCACTTCAGGATTACTGTATCCCTCTGACCTTCTTATTGACGATGAAACACAGAAATTGCATCGGAATTAAACACAAAAGGCACAATGCCGACTTAAGTACAAGAAGAATGGCTCTTCTTACTGACTATGAATTTGAACCATTCCTGTGACACTAGCTAAAGATTCCGATGCTTCACTTCAGGATTACTGTATCCCTCTGACCTTCTTATTGACGATGAAACACAGAAATTGCATCGGAATTAAATACAAAAGGCACAATGCCGACTTAAGTACAAGAAGACTGACTCCTCTTACTGACTAAGATTTGAACCATTCCTGTGACACAAGTTATAGATTCCGATGCTTCACTTCAGGTTTACTGTATCCCTCTGACTTTCTTATTGACGATGAAAGTCAGATTTAGCATCGGAATTATATAGAAAAGACACAATGCCGACTTAAGTACATGAAGACTGAGTCTTCTTACTGTCTATGTTTTGAACCTTTCCTGTGACACTAGTTGTAGTGTCCGATGCTTTACTTCAGGTTTACTGTATCCCTTGGACCTTCTTATTGACGATGAAACACAGAAATTGCACCGGAATTAAATACAAAAGTCACAATGCCGACTTAAGTACAAGAAGATTGACTCTTCCAACTGTCTATGTTTTGAACCATTCCTGTGACACTAGTTATAGATTCCGATGCTTCACTTCAGGTTTACTGTATCCCACTGACCGTCTTATTGACGATGAAACACAGAAATTGCATCGGAATTAAATAGAATATGCACAATGCCAACTTAAGAACTAGAAGACTGACTCTTCTTATGTTTTGAACCATTCCTGTGACACTAGTTATAGTTTGCGATGCTTCACTTCAGGTTTACTGTATCCCTCTGACCTTCTTACGGACGATGAAACACAGAAATTGCATCGGAACTAAATACAAAAGGCACAATTTCGACTTAAGTACATGAGGACCGACTCTTCATACTGACTATGTTTTGAACCATTAATGTGACACTAGTTATTGATTCCGATGCTTCACTTGGGGTTTACTGTATCCTTTGGACCTTCTTATTGACGATGAAACACAGATATTTAATCGGAATTCAATACAAAAGGCACAATGCCGACTTCAGGACAAGAAGACTGACTCTTCTTGTAGACAATGTTTGAACCTTTCCTGTGACACTAGCTATTGATTCCGATGCTTCACTTCAGGTTTACTGTATCCCTCTGACCTTCTTAATGACGATGAAACGCAGAAATTGCATCGGAATTAAATACAAAAGGCACAATGCCGATTTAAGTACAAGAAGACTGTCTTTTCTTACTGTCTATGTTTTGAACCATTCCATTGACACTAGTTGTAGATTCCGATGCTTCACTCCAGGTTTACTGTATCCCTTGGACATTCTTATTGTCGATGAAACACAGCAATGGCATCGGTATTAAATAGAAAAGGCACAATGAAGACTTAAGTACAAGAAGACTGACTCTTCTTACTGACTATGTTTTGAACCATTCCTGTGACACTAGTTATAGATTCCGATGCTTCACTCCAGGTGTACTGTATCCCTTGCACCCTCTTATTGACGATGAAACACAGAAATTGCATCGGAATTAAATTGAAAAGCACAATGCCGACTTAAGTAGAAGAAGACTGACTCTTCATACTGACTATGTTTTGAACCATTCCTGTGACACTAGTTATAGATTCCGATGCTTCACTTCAGGTTTACTGTATACCGTGGACCTTCTTATTGACGATTAAAGACATAATTTGCATCGGAATTAAATACAAAAGGCACAATGCCGACTTAAGTACATGAAGACTGACTCTTCTACTGACTATGTTTTGAACCATTCCTGTGACCCTAGTTTTGGATTCCGAAGCTTCACTTCAGGTTTACCGTATCCCTCTGACCTTCTTATTGACGAAGAAACACAGAAATTGCCTCGGAATTAAACAGAAAAGGCACAATGGCGACTTAAGTACAAGAAGAGTGACTCTCCTTACTGTCTATGATTTGAACCATTCCTGTGACACTAGTTATAGATTCCGATGCTTCACTCCAGGTTTACTGTATCCCTTGGACCTTCTTATTGACGATGAAACACAGAAATTGCATCGGAATTAAATACAAAAGGCACAATGCCGACTTAAGTACATGAAGATTGACTCTTCTTATCGTCTATGTTTTGAACAATTCCATTGACACTAGTTATAGATTCCGATGCTTCACCGCCGGTTTACTGTATCCCTTTGACGTTCTTATTGACGATGAAAGACTGAAATTGCATCGGAATTAAATAGAAAAGCCACAATGAAGACTTAAGTACAAGAAGACTGACTCTTCTTCCTGACTATGTTTTGAACCATACCTGTGACACTAGTTATAGTTTCCGATGCTTCACTTCAGGTTTACTGTATCCCTTGGACCTTCTAATTGACGATGAAACACAGAAATTGCATCGGAATTAAATGCAAAAGGCAAAATGCCGACTTAAGTACACGAAGACTGACTCTTCTTACTGTCTTTGTTTTGAACCATTCCTGTGACACTAGTTATAGATTCCGATGCTACACTCCAGGTTTACTGTATCCCTTGGACATTCTTATTGACGATGAAACACAGTAATTGCATCGGAATTAAATACAAAAGGCACAATGCCGAATTAAGTACAAAAGACTGACTCTTCTTACTGTCTATTTTTGAACCAGTCCTGTGACACTAGCTATAGATTCCGATGCTTCACTTCAGGTTTACTGTATCCCTCTGACCTTATTGACGATGAAACACAGATATTGCATCGGAATTAAATACAAAAGGCACAATGCCGACTTAAGTTCAAGAAGACTGACTCTTCTTACTTTCCATGTTTTGAACCATTCCTGTGTCACTAGTTATTGATTCCGATGCTTCACTCCAGGTTTACTGTATCCCTTCGGCCTTCTTATTGATGATGAGACACAGAAATTGCATCGGAATTGAATACAAAAGGCAAAATGTCGACTTAAGTACAAGAAGACTGACTCCTCTTACTCTCTATGATTTGAACCATTCCTGTGACACTAGTTTTAGATTCCGATGCTTCACTCCAGGTTTACTGTATCCCTTGGACCTTCTTATTGACGATGAAGCACAGAAATTGCATCGGAATTAAATACAAATGGCACAATGCCGACTTAAGGACAAGAAGAATGACTCTTTTTACTGACTATGCCTTTGAACCATTCCTGTGACACTAGCTAAAGATTCCGATGCTTCACTTCAGGATTACTGTATCCCTCTGACCTTCTTATTGACGATGAAACACAGAAATTGCATCGGAATTAAATACAAAAGGCACAATGCCGACTTAAGTACAAGAAGACTGACTCCTCTTACTGACTAAGATTTGAACCATTCCTGTGACACAAGTTATAGATTCCGATGCTTCACTTCAGGTTTACTGTATCCCTCTGACTTTCTTATTGACGATGAAAGTTAGAAATAGCATCGGAATTATATAGAAAAGACACAATGCCGACTTAAGTACATGAAGACTGAGTCTTCTTACTGTCTATGTTTTGAATCTTTCCTGTGACACTAGTTGTAGTGTCCGATGCTTTACTTCAGGTTTACTGTATCCCTTGGACCTTCTTATTGACGATGAAACACAGAAATTGCATCGGAATTAAATACAAAAGTCACAATGCCGACTTAAGTACAAGAAGATTGACTCTTCCAACTGTCTATGTTTTGAACCATTCCTGTGACACTAGTTATAGATTCCGATGCTTCACTTCAGGTTTACTGTATCACACTGACCGTCTTATTGACGATGAAACACAGAAATTGCATCGGAATTAAATAGAATATGCACAATGCCAACTTAAGAACTAGAAGACTGACTCTTCTTATTGACTATGTTTTGAACCATTCCTGTGACACTAGTTATGGATTCCGATGCTTCACTTCAGGTTTACTGTATCCCTCTGACCTTCTTATTGACGATGAAACACAGAAATAGCATCGGAATTAAATACAAAAGGCACAATGCCGAATTAAGTACAAGAAGACTGACTCTTCTTACTGAATATGCTTTGAACCATTCCTGTGGCACTAGTTATAGTTTGCGATGCTTCACTTCAGGTTTACTGTATCCCTCTGACTTTCTTATGGACGATGAAACACAGAAATTGCATCGGAACTAAATACAAAAGGCACAATTTCGACTTAAGTACATGAAGACCGACTCTTCTACTGACTATGTTTTGAACCATTAATGTGACACTAGTTATTGATTCCGATGCTTCACTTGGGGTTTACTGTATCCTTTGGACCTTCTTATTGACGATGAAACACAGATATTGCATCGGAATTAAATACAAAAGGCACTATGCCGATTTAAGTACAAGAAGACTGTCTTTTCTTACTGTCTATGTTTTGAACCATTCCATTGACACTAGTTGTAGATTCCGATGCTTCACTCCAGGTTTACTGTATCCCTTGGACATTCTTACTGACGATGAAACACAGCAATGGCATCGGAATTAAATAGAAAAGGCACAATGAAGACTTAGGTACAAGAAGACTGACTCTTCTTACTGACTATGATTTGAACCATTCCTGTGACACTAGTTATAGATTCCGATGCTTCACTCCAGGTGTACTGTATCCCTTGCACCTTCTTATTGACGATGAAACACAGAAATTGCATCGGAATTAAATTGAAAAGCACAATGCCGACTTAAGTAGAAAAAGACTGACTCTTCTTACTGACTATGTTTTGAACCATTCCTGTGACACTAGTTATAGATTCCGATGCTTCACTTCAGGTTTACTGTATACCGTGGACCTTCTTATTGACGATTAAACACAGAAATTGCATCGGAATTAAATACAAAAGGCACAATGCCGACTTAAGTACATGAAGACTGACTCTTCTACTGACTATGTTTTGAACCATTCCTGTGACCCTAGTTTTGGATTCCGAAGCTTCACTTCAGGTTTACCGTATCCCTCTGACCTTCTTATTGACGAAGAAACACAGAAATTGCCTCGGAATTAAACAGAAAAGGCACAATGGCGACTTAAGTACAAGAAGACTGACTCTCCTTACTGTCTATGTTTTGAACCATTCCTGTGACACTAGTTATAGATTCCGATGCTTCACTCCAGGTTTACTGTATCCCTTGGACCTTCTTATTGACGATGAAACACAGAAATTGCATCGGAATTAAATAGAAATGGCACAATTAAGACTTAAGTACAAGAAGACTGACTCTTCTTAATGACTATGATTTGAACCATTCCTGTGACACTAGTCATAGATTCCGATGCTTCACTTCAGGTTTACTGTGTCCCTTGGCCCTTCTTATTGCTGATGCAACACAGAAATTGCATCGGAATTAAATACAAAAAGCAAAATGCCGACTTAATTACACAAAGACTGACTCATCTTACTGTCTATCTTTTGAACCATTCCTGTGAGACTAGTTATAGATTCCGATGGTACACTCCAGGTTAACTGTATCCCTTGGACCATCTTATTGACGATGAAACACAGAAAATGCATCGGAATTAAATACGATAGGCACAATGCCGACTTAAGTACAAGAAGACGGACTCTTCCTTCTGTCTATGTTTTGAACCATTCCTGTGACACAAGTTATAGATTCCGATGCTTCACTTCAGGTTTACTGTATCCCTTGGACCTTCTTTTTGACGATGAAACACAAAAATTGCATCGGAATGAAGTAGAAAAGGCACAATGCCGACTCAAGTACAAGAATACTGACTCATCTTACTGTCTATGTTTTGAACCGTCCCTGTGACACTTGTTATAGATTCCGACGATTCCCTTCAGGTTTACTATATCCCTTGGACTCTCTTATTGACGATGAAACACAGAAATTGCTACGGAATTAAATACAAAAGGAACAATACCGACTTAAGTACAAGAAGACTGACTCTTCTTACTGACTATGTTTTGAACCATTCCTGTGACACTAGTCATAGATTCCGATGCTTCACTTCAGGATTACTGTATCCCTCTGACCTTCTTATTGACGCTGAAACACAGAAATTGCACCGGAATTAAATACAAAAGGCACAATGCCGACTTAAGTACAAGAAGACTGACTCTTCTTACTGCCTATGTTTTGAACCATCCCTGGGACACTACTTATATATTCCGATGCTTCACCCCAGGTTTACTCTATCCCTTGGACCTTCTTATTGACGATGAAACACAGAAATTGCATCGGAATTAAATAGAAAAGGCACAATGCCGACTTAAGTACAAGAATACTGACACATCTTACAGACTATATTTTGAACAGTCCCATTAGACACTAGTTATAGATTTCGATGCTTCACTCCAGGTTTACTGTATCCCTTGGACCTACTTATTGACGATGAAACACAAAAATTGCATCGGAATTAAATAGAAAAAGCACTATGCCGACTTAAGTACATGAAGGCTGACTCTTCTTACTGACTATGTTTTGACCCATTCCTGTGACACTAGTTATAGATTCCTATGCTTCACTTCAGGTTTACTGTATCCCTCTGACGTTCTTATTGACGATGAAACACAGAAAATGCACCGGAATTAAATACAAAAGGCAGAATGCCGACTTAAGTACAAGAAGACGTACTCTTCTTACTGTCTAAGTTTTGAACCATCCCTGGGACACAAGTTATAGATTCCGAAGCTTCACCCCAGGTTTACTGTACCCCTTGGACCTTCTTATTGACGATGAAACACAGAAATTGTATTGGAATTAAATAGAAAAGGCGCAATGCCGACATAAGTTCAAGGATACTGATTCATCTTACTGTCTATGTTTGAACCGTCCCTGTGACACTAGTTATAGATTTCGATGCTTCACTCCAGGTTTGCTGTATCCCTTGGACCTTCTTATTGACGTTGAAACACAAAAATTGCATCGGAATTAAATACAAAATGCACAATGCCGACTTAAGTACAAGAAGACTGACTCTTCTTACTGACTATGTTTTGAACCATTCCTGTAACACTAGTTATAGATTCCGATGCTTCACTTCAGGTTTACTGTATCCCTCTGACCTTCTAATTGACGATGAAACACAGAAATTGCATCAGAATTAAATACAAAAGGCACAATGCCGAATTAAGTACATGAAGACTGACTCTTGTTACTGTCTATGTTTTGAACCATTCCTGTGACACTAGTTATAGACTCCGATGCTTCACACCAGGTTTACTGTATCCATTGGACTTTCGTATTGACGATGAAAGAGAGAAATTGCATCGGAATTAAATACAAAAGGCACAATGCCGACTTAAGTAAAAGTAGTCTGACTCTTCTTACTGTCTATGTTTGAACCATTCCTGTGACAATAGTTATAGATTCCGATGCTCCACTTCAGGTTTCCTGTATCCCTCTGACCTTATTATTGACGATGAAACACAGAAATTGCATCGGACTTAAATACAAAAGGCACAATGCGAAATTAAGTACAAGAAGACTGACTCTTCTTACTGACTATGCTTTGAACCATTCCTGTGGCACTAGTTATAGATTGCGATGCTTCCCTTCAGGTTTACTGTATCTCTCTGACCTTCTTATGGACGATGAAACACAGAAATTGCATCCGAATTAAATACAAAAGGCACAATTTCGACTTAAGTACATGAAGACCGACTCTTCATACTGACTATGTTTTGAACGATTAATGTGACGCTAGTTATGGATTCCGATGCTTCTCTTGAGGTTTACTGTATCCTTTGGACCTTCTTTTTGACGATGAGACACACATATTGCATCGGAATTCAATACAAAAGGCACAATGCCGACTTCAGGACAAGAAGACTGACTCTTCTTACAGACTATGTTTGAACCATTCCTGTGACACTAGCTATAGATTCCGATGCTTCACCTTAGGTTTACTGTATCCCTCTGACCTTCATAATGACGATGAAACACAGAAATTGCATCGGAATTAAATACAAAAGGCACAATGCCGACTTAAGTACATGAAGACTGACTCTTCTACTGTCTATGTTTTGAACCATTCCTGTGACACTAGTTTTGGATTCCGAAGCTTCACTTCAGGTTTACTGTATCCCTCTGACCTTCTTATTGACGATGAAACACAGAAATTGCATCGGAATTAAATAGAAAAGGCACAATGTCGACTTAAGTACAAGAAGACTGACTCTTTTTACTGACTATGTTTTAACCATTCCTGTGATACTAGTCATAGATTCCGATGCTTCACTTCAGGTTTACTGTATCACTCTGACCTTCTTATTGACGATGAAAGACAGAAAAATTGCATTAGAATTAAATACAAAAGGCACAATGCCGATTTAAGTACAAGAAGACTGACTCTTCTTACTGACTATGATTTGAACCATCCCTGGGACACTAGTTATAGAATCCGATGCTTCACTCCAGGTTTACTGTATCCCATGGACCATCTTATTGACGATGATACACAGAAATTGCATCGGAATTAAATACAATAGGCACAATGCCGACTTAGGTACAACAAGACGGACACTTCTTACTGTCTATGTTTTGAACCATTACTGTGACACTAGTTATAGATTCCGATGCTTCACTCCAGGTTTACTGTATCCCTTGGACCTTCTTATTGACGATGACACACAGAAATTTCATCGGAATTAAATACAAAAAGCACAATGCCGACTTAAGTAAAAGAAGACCGACTCTTCTTACTGACTATGTTTTGAACCATTCCTGTGACACTAGTTATAGATCCGATGCTTCACTTCAGGTTTACTGTATTCCGTGGACCTTCTTATTGACGATTAAACACAGATATTGCATCGGAATTAAATACAAAATGCACAATGCCGACTTAAGTACATGAAGACTGACTCTTCAACTGTCTATGCTATGAACCATTCCTGTGACACTAGTTTTGGATTCCGAAGCTTCACTTCAGGTTTACTGTATCCCTCTGACCTTCTTATTGACGAAGAAACACAGAAATTGCCTCGGAAATAAACAGAAAAGGCACAATGGCGACTTAAGTACAAGAAGACTGACTCTTCTTACTGTCTATGTTTTGAACCATTCCTGTGACACTAGTTATAGATTCCGATGCTTCACTCCAGGTTTACTGTATCCCTTGGACCTTCTTATTGATGATGCAACACAGAAATTGCATCGGAATTAAATACAAAAAGCAAAATGCCGACTTAAATACACAAAGACTGACTCATCTTACTGTCTATCTTTTGAACCATTCCTGTGAGACTAGTTATAGATTCCGATGGTACACCCCAGGTTTACTGTATCCCTTGGACCTTCGTATTGACGATGAAACACAGAAATTGCATCGGAATTAAATAAAAAAGGCTCAATGCCGACTTAAGGACAAGAAGACTGACTGTTCTTACTGACTATGTTTTGAACCATTCCTGTGACACTAGTTATAGATTCCGACGCTTCACTCCAGGTTTACTGTATCCCTTGGACCTTCTTATTGAAGATGAAACACAGAAATTGCATCGGAATTAAATAGAAAAGGCACAATGTCGACTTGAGTACAAGAACACTGCCTCTACTTACAGACTATGTTTTGAACCATTCCTGTGACACTAGTTATAGATTCCGATGCTTCACTCCAGGTTTACTGTATCCCTTGGCCCTTCTTATTGACGATGAAACACAGAAATTGCATCGGAATTAAATACAAGAGGCACAATGCCGACTTAAGGACAAAGAGACTGACACTTCTTACTGACTATGTTTTGAACCATTCCTGTGACACTATATATAGATTCCGATGCTTCACTTTAGGTTTGCTGTATCCCCCTAGCCTTCCTATTGACGATGAAACACAGAAATTGCATCGGAATTAAATACAAAGGGCACAATGCCGACATAAGTACAAGAAGACTGACTCCTCTTACTATCTATGTTTGAACCCATCCTGTGACACTAGTTATAGATTCCGATGCTTCATTTCAGGATTACTGCATCCTTCTGACCATCTTATTGCCGGTGATACACAGAAATTGCACCGGAATTAAATACGAAATTCACAATGCCAACTTAAGTACAATAAGACTGACTCTTCTTACTGACTATGCTTTGAACCATTCCTGTGGCACTAGTTATAGATTGCGATCCTTCCCTTCAGGTTTACTGTATCTCTCTGACCTTCTTATGGACGATGAAACACAGAAATTGCATCCGAATTAAATACAAAAGGCACAATTTCGACTTAAGTACATGAAGACCGACTCTTCATACTGACTATGTTTTGAACGATTAATGTGACGCTAGTTATGGATTCCGATGCTTCTCTTGAGGTTTACTGTATCCTTTGGACCTTCTTTTTGACGATGGGACACACATATTGCATCGGAATTCAATACAAAAGGCACAATGCCGACTTCAGGACAAGAAGACTGACTCTTCTTACAGACTATGTTTGAACCATTCCTGTGACACTAGCTATAGATTCCGATGCTTCACCTTAGGTTTACTGTATCCCTCTGACCTTCATAATGACGATGAAACACAGAAATTGCATCGGAATTAAATACAAAAGGCACAATGCCGACTTAAGTACATGAAGACTGACTCTTCTACTGTCTATGTTTTGAACCATTCCTGTGACACTAGTTTTGGATTCCGAAGCTTCACTTCAGGTTTACTGTATCCCTCTGACCTTCTTATTGACGAAGAAACACAGAAATTGCCTCGGAATTAAACAGAAAAGTTACGATGGCGACTTAAGTACAAGAAGACTGACTCTTCTTACTGTCTATGTTTTGAACCATTCCTGTGACACTAGTTATAGATTCCGATGCTTCACTCCAGGTTTACTGTATCCCTTGGACCTTCTTATTGATGATGCAACACAGAAATTGCATCGGAATTAAATACAAAAAGCAAAATGCCGACTTAAATACACAAAGACTGACATATCTTACTGCCTATCTTTTGAACCATTCCTGTGAGACTAGTTATAGATTCCGATGGTACACCCCAGGTTTACTGTATCCCTTGGACCTTCTTATTGACGATGAAACACAGAAATTGCATCGGAATTAAATTAAAAAGGCTCAATGCCGACTTAAGGACAAGAAGACTGACTGTACTTACTGACTATGTTTTGAACCATTCCTGTGACACTAGTTATAGATTCCGACGCTTCACTCCAAGTTAACTGTATCCCTTGGACCTTCTTATTGAAGATGAAACACAGAAATTGCATCGGAATTAAATAGAAAAGGCACAATGAAGACTTATGTACAAGAAGACTGACTCTTCTAACTGACTATGATTTGAACCTTTCCTGTGACACTAGCTATAGATTCCGATGCTTCACTTCAGGTTTATTGTATCCCTCTGACCTTCTTATTGACGATGAAACACAGAAATTGCATCGGAATTAAATAGAAAAGGCACAATGTCGACTTAAGTACAAGAAGACTGACTCTTTTTACTGACTATGTTTTAACCATTCCTGTGATACTAGTCATAGATTCCGATGCTTCACTTCAGGTTTACTGTATCACTCTGACCTTCTTATTGACGATGAAAGACAGAAAAATTGCATTAGAATTAAATACAAAAGGCACAATGCCGATTTAAGTACAAGAAGACTGACTCTTCTTACTGACTATGATTTGAACCATCCCTGGGACACTAGTTATAGAATCCGATGCTTCACTCCAGGTTTACTGTATCCCTTGGACCATCTTATTGACGATGATACACAGAAATTGCATCGGAATTAAATACAATAGGCACAATGCCGACTTAGGTACAAGAAGACGGACACTTCTTACTGTCTATGTTTTGAACCACTACTGTGACACTAGTTATAGATTCCGATGCTTCACTCCAGGTTTACTGTATCCCTTGGACCTTCTTATTGACGATGAAACACAGAAATTTCATCGGAATTAAATACAAAAAGCACAATGCCGACTTAAGTAAAAGAAGACCGACTCTTCTTACTGACTATGTTTTGAACCATTCCTGTGACACTAGTTATAGATTCCGATGCTTCACTTCAGGTTTACTGTATTCCGTGGACCTTCTTATTGACGATTAAACACAGATATTGCATCGGAATTAAATACAAAATGCACAATGCCGACTTTAGTACATGAAGAGTGACTCTTCAACTGTCTATGTTATGAACCATTCCTGTGACACTAGTTTTGGATTCCGAAGCTTCACTTCAGGTTTACTGTATCCCTCTGACCTTCTTATTGACGAAGAAACACAGAAATTGCCTCGGAATTAAACAGAAAAAGCACAATGGCGACTTAAGTTCAAGAAGACTGACTCTTCTTACTGTCTATGTTTTGAACCATTCCTGTGACACTAGTTATAGATTCCGATGCTTCACTCCAGGTTTACTGTATCCCTTGGACCTTCTTATTGATGATGCAACACAGAAATTGCATCGGAATTAAATACAAAAAGCAAAATGCCGACTTAAATACACAAAGACTGACTCATCTTACTGTCTATCTTTTGAACCATTCCTGTGAGACTAGTTATAGATTCCGATGGTACACCCCAGGTTTACTGTATCCCTTGGACCTTCGTATTGACGATGAAACACAGAAATTGCATCGGAATTAAATAAAAAAGGCTCAATGCCGACTTAAGGACAAAAAGACTGACTGTTCTTACTGACTGTGTTTTGAACCATTCCTGTGACACTAGTTATAGATTCCGACGCTTCACTCCAGGTTTACTGTATCCCTTGGACCTTCTTATTGAAGATGAAACACAGAAATTGCATCGGAATTAAATAGAAAAGGCACAATGTCGACTTGAGTACAAGAACACTGCCTCTACTTACAGACTATGTTTTGAACCATTCCTGTGACACTAGTTATAGATTCCGATGCTTCACTCCAGGTTTACTGTATCCCTTGGCCCTTCTTATTGACGATGAAACACAGAAATTGCATCGGAATTAAATACAAGAGGCACAATGCCGACTTAAGGACAAAGAGACTGACACTTCTTACTGACTATGTTTTGAACCATTCCTGTGACACTATATATAGATTCCGATGCTTCACTTTAGGTTTGCTGTATCCCCCTAGCCTTCCTATTGACGATGAAACACAGAAATTGCATCGGAATTAAATACAAAGGGCAAAATGCCGACATAAGTACAAGAAGACTGACTCCTCTTACTATCTATGTTTGAACCCATCCTGTGACACTAGTTATAGATTCCGATGCTTCATTTCAGGATTACTGCATCCTTCTGACCATCTTATTGCCGGTGATACACAGAAATTGCACCGGAATTAAATACGAAATTCACAATGCCAACTTAAGTACAATAAGACTGACTCTTCTTACTGACTATGTTTTGAACCATTCCTGTGACACTAGTTATAGATTCCGATGCTTCACTTCAGGTTTACTGTATCCCTCTGACCTTCCTATTGACGATGAAACACAGAAATTGCATCGGAAATAAATAGAAAAGGCACAATGCCGACTTAAGTACATGAAGACCGACTCATCATACTGTTAGGTTTTGAACCATTCCTGTGACACTAGTTGTAGAATCCGATGCTTCACTTCAGGTTTACTGTATCCCTTGGACCTTCTTATTGACGATGAAACACAGAAATGGCATCGGAATTAAATACAAAAGACACAATGCCGACTTAAGTACAAGAAGACTGACTCTTCCAACTGTCTATGTTTTGAACCATTCCCGTTAGACTAGTTATAGATTCCGATGCTTCACTTCAGGTTTACTGTATCCCTCTGACCGTCTTATTGACGATGAAACACAGAAATTGCATCGGAATTAAATACAAAAGGCACAATGCCGACTTACGTACAAGAAGACTGTCTTTTCTTACTGTCTATGTTTTGAACCATTCCATTGACACTAGTTATAGATTCCGTTGCTTCACTCCAGGTTTACTGTATCCCTTGGACCTTCTTATTGACGATGCAACACAGCAATGGCATCGGAATTAAATAGAAAAGGCACAATGAAGACTTAAGTACAAGAAGACTGACTCTTCTTACTTACTATGTTTTGAACCATTCCTGTGACACTAGTTATAGATTCCGATGCTTCACTCCAGGTTTACTGTATCCCTTGCACCTTCTTATTGACGATGAAACACAGAAATTGCATCGGAATAAAATTGAAAAGCAAAATGATGACTTAAGTAAAAGAAGACTGACTCTTCTTACTGACTATGTTTTGAACCATTTCTGTCACACTAGTTATAGATTCCGATGCTTCACTTCAGGTTTACTGTATACCATGGACCTTCTTATTGACGATTAAACACAGAAATTGCATCGGAATTAAATTCAAAAGGCACAATGCCGACTTAAGTACATGAAGACTGACTCTTCTACTGTCTATGTTTTGAACCATTCCTGTGACACTAGTTTTGGATTCCGAAGCTTCACTTCAGGTTTACTGTATCCATCTGACCTTCTTATTGACGAAGAAACACAGAAATTGCCTCGGAATTATACAGAAAAGGCACAATGGCGACTTAAGTACAAGAAGACTGACTCTTCTTACTGTCTATGTTTTGAACCATTCCTGTGACACTAGTTATAGATTCTGATGTTTCACTCCAGGTTTACTGTATCCCTTGTACCTTCTTATTGACGATGAAACACGGAAATTGCATCGGAATAAATAGAAATGGCACAATGAAGACATAAGTACAAGAAGACTGACTCTTGTTAATGACTATGATTTGAACCATTCCTGTGACACTAGTCATAGATTCCGATGCTTCACTTCAGGTATACTGTGTCCCTTGGACCTTCTTATTGATGATGCAACACAGAAATTGCATCGGAATTAAATACAAAACGCAAAATGCCGACTTAATTACATAAAGACTGACTCATCTTACTGTCTATTTTTTGAACCATTCCTGTGAGACTAGTTATAGATTCCGATGGTACACTCCAGGTTTCCTGTATCCCTTGGACCTTCTTATTGACGATGAAACACAGAAATTACATCGGAATTAAATAAAAAAGGCACAATGCCGACATAAGGACAAGAAGTCTGACTCTTCTTACTGTCTATGACTTGAACCAATCCTGTGACACTAGTTGTAGATTCCGATGCTTCACTCCAGGTTTACTGTATCCCTTGGACCTTGTTATTGACGATGAAACACAGAAATTGCATCAGAATTAAATAGAAAATGCACAATGATGACTTAAGTACAAGAAGACCGACTCTTCTTACTGACTATGTTTTGAACCATTCCTGTGACACTAGGTATAGATTCCGACGATTCCCTTCAGGTTTACTGTATCCCTTGGACTCTCTTATTGACGATGAAACACAGATATTGCATCGGAATTAAATACAAAAGGCACAATACCGACATAAGTACAAGAAGACTGACTCTTCTTACTGACTATGTTTTGACCCATTCCTGTGACACTAGTTATAGATTCCAATGCTTCACTTCAGGTTTACTGTATCCCTCTGACCTTCTTATTGACGATGAAACACAGAAATTACATCGGAATTAAATACAAAAGGCACAATGCCGAATTAAGTACAAGAAGACTGACTCTTGTTACTGACTATGTTTTGAACCATTCCTGTGACACTAGTCATAGATTCAGATGCTTCACTTCAGGATTACTGTATCCCTCTGACCTTCTTAATGACGATGAAACACAGAAATTGCCTCGGAATTAAATACAAAAGGCACAATGCCGACTTAAGTACAAGAAGACCTACTCTTCTTACTGTCTAAGTTTTGAACAATCCCTGGGACACTAGTTATAGATTCCGAAGCATCACCCCAGGTTTACTGTATCCCTTGGACCTTCTTATTGACGATGAAACACAGAAATTGTATTGGAATTAAATAGAAAAGGCGCAATGCCGACATAGGTACAAGCATACTGATTCATCTTACTGTCTATGTTTGAACCGTCCCTGTGACACTAGTTATAGATTTCGATGCTTCACTCCAGGTTTGCTGTATCCCTTGGACCTTCTTATTGACGTTGAAACACAAAAATTGCATCGGAATTAAATACAAAATGCACAATGCCGACTTAAGTACAAGAAGACTGACTCTTCTTACTGACTATGTTTTGAACCATTCCTGTGACACTAGTTATTGATTCCGATGCCTCACTTCAGGTTTACTGTATCCCTTTGACCTTCTTATTGACGATGAAACACAGAAATTGCATCAGAATGAAATACAAAAGGCTCAATGCCGAATTAAGTACAAGAAGACTGACTCTTGTTACTGTCTATGCTTTGAACCATTCCTGTGACACTAGTTATAGACTCCGATGCTTCACTCCAGGTTTACAGTATCCCTTGGACCTTCTTATTGACGATGAAACACAGAAATTGCATCGGAATTAAATACAAAAGGCACAATGCCGACTTAAGTAAAAGTAGTCTGACTCTTCTTACTGTCTATGTTTGAACCATTCCTGTGACAATAGTTATAGATTCCGATGATCCACTTCAGGTTTCCTGTATCCCCCTGACCTTCTTATTAAAGATGAAACACAGAAATTGCATCGGAATTAAATACAAAAGGCACAATGCCAACTTAAGTACAAGAAGACTGACTCTTCTTACTGACTATGCTTTGAACCATTCCTGTGGCACTAGTTATAGATTGCGATGCTTCACTTCAGGTTTACTGTATCCCTCGTACCTTCTTATGGACGATGAAACACAGAAATTGCATCGGAATTATATACAAAACGCACAATTTCGACCTAAGTACATGAAGACCGACTCTTCATACTGACTATGTTTTGAACCATTAATGTGACGCTAGTTATGGATTCCGATGCTTCACTTGAGGTTTACTGTATCCTTTGGACCTTCTTATTGACGATGAAACACAGATATTGCATCGGAATTCAATACAAAAGGCACAATGCCGACTTCAGGACAAGAAGACTGACTCTTCATACAGACTATGTTTGAACCATTCCTGTGACACTAGCTATAGATTCCGATGCTTCACTTCAGGTTTACTGTATCCCTCAGACCTTCTTAATGACGATGAAACACAGAAATTGCATCGGAATTAAATAGAAAAGGCACAATGCCGATTTAAGTACAAGAAGACTGAGACTTATTACTGTCTATGTTTGAACAATTCCTGTGACAATAGTTATAGATTAAGATGCTTCACTTCAGGTTTCCTGTATCCCTCTGACCTTGTTATTGACGATGAAACACAGAAATTGCATCGGAATTAGATACAAAAGGCACAATGCCAACTTAAGTAAAACAAGACTGACTCTTCTTACTGGTTATGCTTTGAACCATTCCTGTGGCACTAGTTATAGATTGCGATGCTTCACTTCAGGTTTACTGTATCCCTCTGACCTTCTTATGGACGATGAAACACAGAAATTGAATCGGAATTAAATACAAATGGCACAATTTCGACTTAAGTACATGAAGACCGACTCTTCATACTGACTATGTTTTGAACCATTAATGTGACACTAGTTATGGATTCCGATGCTTCACTTGAGGTTTACTGTATCCTTTGGACCTTCTTATTGACGATGAAACACAGATATTGCATCGGAATTCAATACAAAAGGCACAATGACGACTTCAGGACAAGAAGACTGACTCTTCTTACAGACTATGTTTGAACCATTCCTGTGACACTAGCTATAGATCCCGATGCTTCACTTCAGGTTTACTGTATCCCTCTGACCTTCTTAATGAGGATGAAACACAGAAATTGCATCGGAATTAAATACAAAAGGCACAATGTCGACTTAAGTACATGAAGACTGTCTTTTCTTACTGTCTATGTTTTGAACCATTCCATTGACACTAGTTTTAGATTCCGATGCTTCACTCCAGGTTTACTGTATCCCTTGCACCTTCTTATTGACGATGAAACACAGAAATTGCATCGGAATTAAATTGAAAAGCACAATGCCGACTTAAGTAAAAGAAGACTGACTCTTCTTTCTGACTATGTTTTGAACCATTCCTGTGACACTAGTTATAGATTCCGATGCTTCACTTCAGGTTCACTGTATACCGTGGACCTTCTTATTGACGATTAAACACAGAAATTGCATCGGAATTAAATACAAAAGGCACAATGCCGACTTAAGTACATGAAGACTGACTCTTCTACTCTCTATCATTTGAACCATTCCTGTGACACTAGTTTTGGATTCCGAAGCTTCACTTCAGGTTTACTGTCTCCCTCTGACCTTCTTATTGACGAAGAAACACAGAAATTGCCTCGGAATTAAACAGAAAAGGCACAATGGCGACTTAAGTACAAGAAGACTGACTCTTCTTACTGTCTATGTTTTGAACCATTCTTGTGACACTAGTTATAGATTCCGATGCTTCACTCCAGGTTTACTGTATCCCTTGGACCTTCTTATTGACGATGAAACACAGAAATTGCATCGGAATTAAATTGAAATGGCACAATGAAGACTTAAGTACAAGAAGACTGACTGTTCTTACTGACTATGTTTTGAACCATTCCTGTGACACTAGTTATAGATTCCGATGCTTTACTCCAGGTTTACTGTATCCCTTGGACCTTGTTATTGACAATGAAACACAGAAATTGCATCGGAATTAAATAGAAATGGCACAATGAAGACTTATGTACAAGGAGACTGACTCTTCTTAATGACTATGATTTGAACCATTCCTGTGACACTAGTCATAGATTCCGATGCTTCACTTCAGGTTTACTGTGCCCCGTGGACCCTCTTATTGATGATGCAACACAGAAATTGCATCGGAATTACATACAAAAAGCCAAATGCCGACTTAATTACACAGAGACTGAGTCATCTTACTGTCTATCTTTTGAACCATTCCTGTTGGATTAGTTATAGATTCCGATGGTACACTCCAAGTTTACTGTATCCCTTGGACCTTCTTATTGACGATGAAACACAGAAATTGCATCGGAATTAAATAAAAAAGGCACAATGCCGACTTAAGGACAAGAAGACAGACTGTTCTTACTGACTATGTTTTGAACCATTCCTTGACACTAGTTATAGATTCCGACGCTTCACTCCAGGTTTACTGTATCCCTTGGACCTTCTTATTGAAGATGAAACACAGAAATTGCATCGGAATTAAATAGAAAAGGCACAATGAAGACTTATGTACAAGAAGACTGACTCTTCTAACTGACTATGTTTTGAACCTTTCCTGTGACACTAGTTATAGATTCCGATGCTTCACGTCAGGTTTATTGTATCCCTCTGACCTTCTTATTGACGATGAAACACAGAAATTGCATCGGAATTAAATAGAAAAGGCACAATGCCGATTTAAGTACAAGAAGACTGACCCTTATTACTGTCTATGTTTGAACAATTCCTGTGACAATAGTTATAGATTCCGATGCTTCACTTCAGGTTTCCTGTATCCCTCTGACCTTGTTATTGACGATGAAACACAGAAATTGCATCGGAATTAAATACAAAAGGCACAATGCCAACTTAAGTAAAAGAAGACTGACTCTTCTTACTGATTATGCTTTGAACCATTCCTGTGGCACTAGTTATAGATTGCGATGCTTCACTTCAGGTTTACTGTATCCCTCTGACCTTCTTATGGACGATGAAACACAGAAATTGAATCGGAATTAAATACAAAGGGCACAATTTCGACTTAAGTACATGAAGACCGACTCTTCATACTGACTATATTTTGAACCATTAATGTGACACTAGTTATGGATTCCGATGCTTCACTTGAGGTTTACTGTATCCTTTGGACCTTCTTATTGACGATGAAACACAGATATTGCATCGGAATTCAATAAAAAAGGCACAATGCCGACTTCAGGACAAGAAGACTGACTCTTCTTACAGACTATGTTTGAACCATTCCTGTGACACTAGCTATAGATCACGATGCTTCACTTCAGGTTTACTGTATCCCTCTGACCTTCTTAATGAGGATGAAACACAGAAATTGCATCGGAATTAAATACAAAAGGCACAATGTCGACTTAAGTACATGAAGACTGTCTTTTCTTACTGTCTATGTTTTGATTCATTCCATTGACACTAATTATAGATTCCGATGTTTCACTCCAGGTTTACTGTATCCCTTGGACCTTCTTATTGACGATGAAACACAGCAATGGCATCGGAATTAAATTGAAAAGGCACATTGAAGACTTAAGTACAAGAAGACTGACTCTTCTTACTATGTTTTGAACCATTCCTGTGACACTAGTTATAGATTCCGATGCTTCACTCCAGGTTTACTGTATCCCTTGCGCCTTCTTATTGACGATGAAACACAGAAATTGCATCGGAATTAAATTGAAAAGCACAATGCCGACTTAAGTAAAAGAAGACTGACTCTTCTTTCTGACTATGTTTTGAACCATTCCTGTGACACTAGTTATAGATTCCGATGCTTCACTTCAGGTTTACTGTATACCGTGGCCCTTCTTATTGAGGATTAAACACAGAAATTGCATCGGAATTAAATACAAAAGGCACAATGCCGACTTAAGTACATGAAGACTGACTCTTCTACTCTCTATGATTTGAACCATTTATGGGACACTAGTTTTGGATTCCGAAGCTTCACTTCAGGTTTACTGTCTCCCTCTGACCTTCTTATTGACGAAGAAACACAGAAATTGCCTCGGAATTAAACAGAAAAGGCACAATGGCGACTTAAGAACAAGAAGACTGACTCTTCTTACTGTCTATGTTTTGAACCATTCCTGTGACACTAGTTATAGATTCCGATGCTTCACTCCAGGTTTACTGTATCCCTTGGACCTTCTTATTGACGATGAAACACAGAAATTGCATCGGAATTAAATAGAAATGGCACAAAGAAGACTTAAGTACAAGAAGACTGACTGTTCTTACTGACTATGTTTTGAACCATTCCTGTGACACTAGTTATAGATTCCGATGCTTCACTCCAGGTTTACTATATCCCTTGGACCTTCTTATTGACAATGAAACACAGAAATTGCATCGGAATTAAATAGAAATGGCACAATGAAGACTTAAGTACAAGAAGACTGACTCTTCTTAATGACTATGATTTGAACCATTCCTGTGACACTAGTCATAGATTCCGATGCTTCACTTCAGGTTTACTGTGTCCCTTGGACCTTCTTATTGATGATGCAACACAGAAATTGCATCGGAATTAAATACAAAAAGCAAAATGCCGACTTAATTACACAGAGACTGAGTCATCTTACTGTCTATCTTTTGAACCATTCCTGTGAGATTAGTTATAGATTCCGATGGTACACTCCAAGTTTACTGTATCCCTTGGACCTTCTTATTGACGATGAAACACAGAAATTGCATCGGAATTAAATAAAAAAGGCACAATGCCGACTTAAGGACAAGAAGACAGACTGTTCTTACTGACTATGTTTTGAACCATTCCTTGACACTAGTTATAGATTCCGACGCTTCACTCCAGGTTTACTGTATCCCTTGGACCTTCTTATTGAAGATGAAACACAGAAATTGCACCGGAATTAAATAGAAAAGGCTCAATGAAGACTTATGTACAAGAAGACTGACTCTTCTAACTGAGTATGTTTTGAACCTTTCCTGTGACACTAGTTATTGATTCCGATGCTTCACGTCAGGTTTATTGTATCCCTCTGACCTTCTTATTGACGATGAATCACAGAAATTGCATCGGAATTAAATAGAAAAGGCACAATGCCGACTTAAGTAAAAGAAGACTGACTCTTCTTACTGACTATGTTTCGAACCATTCCTGTGACACTAGTTATAGATTCCGATGCTTCACTTCAGGTATACTGTATACCTTGGACCTTCTTATTGACGATGAAACATAGAAATTGCATCGGAATTAAATACAAAAGGTACAATGCCGACTTAAGTACAAGAAGACTGACTCTTCTACTGTCTATGTTTGAACCATTCCTGTGACACTAGTTTTGGATTCCGATGCTTCACTTCAGGTTTACTGTATCCCTCTGAGCTTATTGCCGATGAAACACAGAAATTGCATCGGAATTAAATACAAAAGGCACAATGCCGACTTAAGGACAAGAAGACTGACTCTTCTTACTGACTATGTTTTGAAACATTCCTGTGACACTAGTTATAGATTCCGATGCTCACTTCAGGTTTTCTGTTTCCCTTGGATAATCTTATTGACGATGAAACACAGAAATTGCATCGGAATTAAATACAAATGCACAATGCCGACTTAAGTACAAGAAGACTGACTCTTCTTACTGTCTATGTTTTGAACCATTACTGTGACACTAGTTATAGATTCCGATGCTTCACTCCAGGTTTACTGTATCCATTGGACCTTCTTATTGACGATGAAACACAGAAATTGCAACGGAATTAAATACAAGAGGCACAATACCGACTTAAGGACAAGAAGACTGACTCTTCTTACTGACTATGATTTGAACCATTCCTGTGACACTAGTTATAGATTCCGATGCTTCACTTTAGGTTTGCTGTATCCCCCTAGCCTTCCTATTGACGATGAAACACAGAAATTGCCTCGGAATTAAATACAAAGGGCACAATGCCGACTTAAGTACAAGAAGACTGACTCTTCTTACTGTTTATGTTTGAACCCATCCTGTGACACTAGTCATAGATTCCGATGCTTCACTCCAGCTTTACTGTATCCCTTGGACCTTCTTATTGACGATGAAACACAGAAATTGCATCGGAATTAAATAGAAAAGGCACAATGAAGACTTAAATAAAAGAAGACTGACTCTTCTTACTGAATAAGTTTTGAAACATTCCCTTGACACTAGTTATAGATTCCGACGCTTCACTTCAGGTTCACTGTATCCCTTGGACCTTCTAATTGACGAAGAAACACAGAAATTGCATCGGTATTAAATACAAAAGGCAAAATACCGACTTAAGAACACGAAGACTGACTCTTCTTATTGTCTATGTTTTGAACCATTCCTGTGACACTAGTTATAGATTCCGATGCTTAACTTCAGGATTACTGTATCCCTCTGACCTTCTTAGTGACGATGAAACACAGATATTGCATCGGAATTCAATACGAAAGGCACAATGCTGACTTCAGGACAAGAAGTCTGACTCTTCTTACTGTCTATGTTTTGAACCATTCCTGTGACACTAGTTATAGATTCCGATGCTTCACTTCAGGTTTACTGTATCCCTTGGACCTTCTTATTGACGATGAGACACAGAAATTGCATCGGAATTAAATAGAAATGGCACAATGAAGACTTAAGAACAAGAAGACTGACTCTTCTTAATGACTATGATTTGAACCATTCCTGTGACACTAGTCATAGATTCCGATGCTTCACTTCAGGTTTACTGTGTCCCTTGGACCTTCTTATTGATGATGCAACACAGAAATTGCATCGGAATTAAATACAAAAAGCAAAATGCCGACTTAAATACACAAAGACTGACGCATCTTACTGTCTATCTTTTGAACCATTCCTGTGAGACTAGTTATAGATTCCGATGGTACACTCCAGGTTTACTGTATCCCTTGGACCTTCTTATTGACGATGAAACACAGAAATTGCATCGGAATTATATAGAAAAGGCACAATGAAGACCTAAATAAAAGAAGACTGACTCTTCTTACTGAATAAGTTTTGAAACATTCCTGTGACACTAGTTATAGATTCCGATGCTTCACTGCAGGTTCACTGTATCCCTTGGACCTTCTAATTGACGAAGAAACACAGAAATTGCATCGGAATTAAATACAAAAGGCAAAATGCCGACTTAAGTACACGAAGACTGACTCTTCTTACTGTCTATGTTTTGAACCATTCCTGTGACACTAGTTATAGATTCCGATGCTTAACTTCAGGATTACTGTATCGCTCTGACCTTCTTAGTGACGATGAAACACAGAAATTGCATCGGAAATAAATACAAAAACACTATGCCGACTTAAGTACGATAATACTGACGCATCTTACTGTCTATGTTTTGAACCGTCCCTGTGACACTAGTTATCGATTCCGATGCTTCACTCTAGGTTTACTGTATGAGTTGGATCTTCTTATTGACGATGAAACACATAAATTGCATCGGAATTAAATACAAAAGGCACAATGCCGACTTCAGTACAAGAAGACTGACTCTTCTTACCGACTATGTTTTGAACCATTCCTGTGACACTAGTTATGGATTCCCAAGCTTCACTTCAGGTTTACTCTATCCCTCTGATCTTCTTATTGACGATGAAACACAGAAATTGCATCGGAATTAAATACAAAAGGCACAATGCCGAATTAAGTACAAGAAGACTGACTCTTCTTACTGTCTATTTTTGAACCATTCCTGTGTCACTAGTTATAGATTCCGATGCTTCACTCCAGGTTTACTGTATCCCTTGGACCTTCTTATTGACGATGAAAGACAGAAATTGCATCGGAATTAAATTGAAAAGGCACAATGCCGACTTAAGTAAAAGAAGACTGACTCTTCTTACTGACTATGTTTTGAACCATTCCTGTGACACTAGTTATAGATTCCGATGCTTAACTTCAGGATTACTGTATCCCTCTGACCTTCTTAGTGACGATGAAACACAGATATTGCATCGGAATTCAATACGAAAGGCACAATGCTGACTTCAGGACAAGAAGTCTGACTCTTCTTACAGACTATGTTTGAACCATTCCTGTGACACTAGCTATAGATTCCGATGCTTCACTTCAGGTTTACTGTATCCCTCTGACCTTCTTAATGACGATGAAACACAGAAATTGCATCGGAATTAAATACAAAAGGCACAATGCCGAATTAAGTACACGAAGACTGACTCTTCTTACGGTCTATTTTTGAACCAGTCGTGTGACACTAGCAATAAATTCCGATGCATCACTTCAGGTTTACTGTATCCCTCTGACCTTCTTGTTGACGATGAGACACAGAAATTGCATCGAAATTAAATACAAAAGGCACAATGCCGACTTAAGTACAAGAAGACTGACCCTTATTACTGTCTATGTTTGAACAATTCCTGTGACAATAGTTATAGATTCCGATGCTCCACTTCAGGTTTCCTGTATCCCTCTGACCTTGTTATTGACGATGAAACACAGAAATTGCATCGGAATTAAATACAAGAGGCACAATGCTGACTTAAGTACAAGAAGACTGACCCTTATTACTGACTATGTTTTGAACCATTCCTGTGACACTAGTTATAGATTCCGATGCTTCACTCCAGGTTTACTGTATCCCTTGAACCTTCTTATGGACGATGAAACACAGAAATTGCATCGGAATTAAATTGAAAAGCACAATGCCGACTTAAGTAAAAGATGACTGACTCTTCTTACTGACTATGTTTTGAACCATTCCTGTGACACTAGTTAGAGATTCCGATGCTTCACTTCAGGTTTACTGTATACCGTGGACCTTCTTATTGACGATTAAACACAGAAATTGCATCGGAATTAAATACAAAAGCCACAATGCCGACTTAAGTACATGAAGACTGACTCTTCTACTCTCTATGATTTGAACCATTTCTGTGACACTAGTTTTGGATTCCGAACCTTCACTTCAGGTTTACTGTATCCCTCTGACCTTCTTATTGACGAAGAAACACAGAAATTGCCTCGGAATTAAACAGAAAAGGCACAATGGCGACTTAAGTACAAGAAGACTGATTCTTCTTACTGTCTATGTTTTGAACCATTCATGTGACACTAGTTATAGATTCCGATGCTTCACTTCAGGTTTACTGTATACCTTGGACCTTCTTATTGACGATGAAACACAGAAATTGCATCGGAATTAAATACAAATGGCACAATGCCGACTTAAGTAAAAGAAGTCTGACTCTTGTTACTGTCTATGATTTGAACCATTCCTGTGACACTAGTTACAGATTCCGATGCTTCACTCCAGGTTTACTGTATCCCTTGGACCTCCGTATTGACGATGAAACACAGAAATTGCATCAGAATTAAATAGAAAATGCACAATGATGACTTAAGGACAAGAAGACTGACTATTCTTACTGACTACGTTTTGAACCATACCTGTGACACTAGTTATAGATTCCGATGCTTCACTTCAGGATTACTGTATCCCTCTGACCTTCGTATTGACGATGAAACCCAGAAATTGCATCGGAATTAAATACAAAAGGCACAATGCCGACTTGTACAAGAATACTGACTCTTCTTACTGTCTATGTTTTGAACCATTCCTGTGACACTAGTTATAGATCCGATGGTTCACTTCAAGTTTACTGTATCCCTTGGACCTTCTAATTGACGATGAAACACAGAAATTGCATCGGAATCAAATAGAAAAGACACAATGAAGACTTAAGTACAAGAAGACTGACTCTTCTTACTGACTATGTTTTGAAAGTTCCTGTGACACTAGTTATAGATTCCGATGCTTCACTTCAGGTTTACTGTATCCCTTGGACCTTCTTATTGACGATGAAACACAGAAATTGCATCGGAATTAAATACCAAAGGCAAAATGCCTACATAAGTACATGAAGACTGACTCTTCTTACTGTC
The DNA here is from genome assembly GCF_021461385.2 of Schistocerca piceifrons. Lineage (NCBI taxonomy): Eukaryota > Metazoa > Arthropoda > Insecta > Orthoptera > Acrididae > Schistocerca > Schistocerca piceifrons. Next base: position 558,935 of record NW_025728019.1, on the reverse strand, counting down.
TATGTTTTGAACCATTCCTGTGACACTAGTTATAGAATTCGATGCTACAGTCCAGGTCAACTGTATCCCTTGGACCTTCTTACAGACGATGAAACACAGAAATTGCATCGGAATTAAATACAAAAGGCACAATGCCGACCTAAGTACAAGAAGACTGACTCCTCTTACTGTCTATGTTTTGAACCATTCCATTGATACTAGTCATAGATTCCGATTCTTCACTCCAGCTTTACTGTATCCCTTGGACCTTCTTATTGACGATGAAACACAGAAATTGCATCGGAATTAAATAGAAAAGGCACAATGAAGACTTAAGTAAAAGAAGACTGACTCTTCTTACTGAATAAGTTTTGAACCATTCCTGTGACACTAGTTATAGATTCCGATGCTTCACTTCAGGATCACTGTATCCCTTGGACCTTCTAATTGACGAAGAAACACAGAAATTGCAACAGAATTAAATACAAAATGCAAAATGCCGACTTAAGTACACGAAGACTGACTCTTATTACTGTCTATGGTTTGAACCATTCCTGTGACACTAGTTATAGATTCCGATGCCTCACTCCAGGTTTACTGTATCCCTTGGACCTTCTTATTGACGATGAAACACAGAAATAGCATCGGAATTAAATAGAAAAGGCACAATGCCGACTTAAGTACAAGAAGACTGACTCTTCTTACTGACTATGTTTTGAACCATTCCTGTGACACTAGTTACAGATTCCGATGCTTCACTTCAGGTTTACTGTATACCCTGGACCTTTCTTATTGACGATGAAATACAGAAATTGCATCGGAATGATATACAAAAGGCACAATGCCGACTTAAGGACAAGAAGACTGACTGTTCTTACTGACTATGTTTTGAACCAATCCTGTGACACTAGTTATAGATTCCGATGCTTCACTTCAGGACTACTGTATCCCTCTGACCTTCTTATTGACGATGAAACACAGAAATTGCATCTGAATTAAATACAAAAGGCAAAATGCCGACTTAAGTACACGAAGATTGACTCGTCTTACTGTCTATGTTTTGAACCATTCCTGTGACACTAGTTATATATTCCGATGCTTCACTCCAGGTTTACTGTATCCCTTGGACCTTCTTATTGACGATGAAACACATAAATTGCATCGGAATTAAATACAAAAGGCACAATGCCGACTTCAGTACAAGAAGACTGACTCTTCTTACCGACTATGTTTTGAACCATTCCTGTGACACTAGTTATGGATTCCCAAGCTTCACTTCAGGTTTACTCTATCCCTCTGATCTTCTTATTGACGATGAAACACAGAAATTGCATCGGAATTAAATTGAAAAGGCACAATGCCGACTTAAGTAAAAGAAGACTGACTCTTCTTACTGACTATGTTTTGAACCATTCCTGTGACACTAGTTATAGATTCCGATGCTTAACTTCAGGATTACTGTATCCCTCTGACCTTCTTAGTGACGATGAAACACAGATATTGCATCGGAATTCAATACGAAAGGCACAATGCTGACTTCAGGACAAGAAGTCTGACTCTTCTTACAGACTATGTTTGAACCATTCCTGTGACACTAGCTATAGATTCCGATGCTTCACTTCAGGTTTACTGTATCCCTCTGACCTTCTTAATGACGATGAAACACAGAAATTGCATCGGAATTAAATACAAAAGGCACAATGCCGAATTAAGTACACGAAGACTGACTCTTCTTACGGTCTATTTTTGAACCAGTCGTGTGACACTAGCAATAAATTCCGATGCATCACTTCAGGTTTACTGTATCCCTCTGACCTTCTTGTTGACGATGAGACACAGAAATTGCATCGGAATTAAATACAAAAGGCACAATGCCGACTTAAGTACAAGAAGACTGACCCTTATTACTGTCTATGTTTGAACAATTCCTGTGACAATAGTTATAGATTCCGATGCTTCACTTCAGGTTTCCTGTATCCCTCTGACCTTGTTATTGACGATGAAACACAGAAATTGCATCGGAATTAAATACAAGAGGCACAATGCCGACTTAAGTACAAGAAGACTGACCCTTATTACTGACTATGTTTTGAACCATTCCTGTGACACTAGTTATAGATTCCGATGCTTCACTCCAGGTTTACTGTATCCCTTGAACCTTCTTATGGACGATGAAACACAGAAATTGCATCGGAATTAAATTGAAAAGCACAATGCCGACTTAAGTAAAAGATGACTGACTCTTCTTACTGACTATGTTTTGAACCATTCCTGTGACACTAGTTAGAGATTCCGATGCTTCACTTCAGGTTTACTGTATACCGTGGACCTTCTTATTGACGATTAAACACAGAAATTGCATCGGAATTAAATACAAAAGCCACAATGCCGACTTAAGTACATGAAGACTGACTCTTCTACTCTCTATGATTTGAACCATTTCTGTGACACTAGTTTTGGATTCCGAACCTTCACTTCAGGTTTACTGTATCCCTCTGACCTTCTTATTGACGAAGAAACACAGAAATTGCCTCGGAATTAAACAGAAAAGGCACAATGGCGACTTAAGTACAAGAAGACTGACTCTTCTTACTGTCTATGTTTTGAACCATTCATGTGACACTAGTTATAGATTCCGATGCTTCACTTCAGGTTTACTGTATACCTTGGACCTTCTTATTGACGATGAAACACAGAAATTGCATCGGAATTAAATACAAATGGCACAATGCCGACTTAAGTAAAAGAAGTCTGACTCTTGTTACTGTCTATGATTTGAACCATTCCTGTGACACTAGTTACAGATTCCGATGCTTCACTCCAGGTTTACTGTATCCCTTGGACCTCCGTATTGACGATGAAACACAGAAATTGCATCAGAATTAAATAGAAAATGCACAATGATGACTTAAGGACAAGAAGACTGACTATTCTTACTGACTACGTTTTGAACCGAACCTGTGACACTAGTTATAGATTCCGATGCTTCACTTCAGGATTACTGTATCCCTCTGACCTTCGTATTGACGATGAAACCCAGAAATTGCATCGGAATTAAATACAAAAGGCACAATGCGACTTGTACAAGAATACTGACTCTTCTTACTGTCTATGTTTTGAACCATTCCTGTGACACTAGTTATAGATTCCGATGGTTCACTTCAAGTTTACTGTATCCCTTGGACCTTCTAATTGACGATGAAACACAGAAATTGCATCGGAATCAAATAGAAAAGACACAATGAAGACTTAAGTACAAGAAGACTGACTCTTCTTACTGACTATGTTTTGAAAGTTCCTGTGACACTAGTTATAGATTCCGATGCTTCACTTCAGGTTTACTGTATCCCTTGGACCTTCTTATTGACGATGAAACACAGAAATTGCATCGGAATTAAATACCAAAGGCAAAATGCCTACATAAGTACATGAAGACTGACTCTTCTTACTGTCTATGTTTTGAACCATTCCTGTGACACTAGTTATAGAATTCGATGCTACAGTCCAGGTCAACTGTATCCCTTGGACCTTCTTACAGACGATGAAACACAGAAATTGCATCGGAATTAAATACAAAAGGCACAATGCCGACCTAAGTACAAGAAGACTGACTCCTCTTACTGTCTATGTTTTGAACCATTCCATTGATACTAGTCATAGATTCCGATTCTTCACTCCAGCTTTACTGTATCCCTTGGACCTTCTTATTGACGATGAAACACAGAAATTGCATCGGAATTAAATAGAAAAGGCACAATGAAGACTTAAGTAAAAGAAGACTGACTCTTCTTACTGAATAAGTTTTGAACCATTCCTGTGACACTAGTTATAGTTTCCGATGCTTCACTTCAGGATCACTGTATCCCTTGGACCTTCTAATTGACGAAGAAACACAGAAATTGCAACAGAATTAAATACAAAATGCAAAATGCCGACTTAAGTACACGAAGACTGACTCTTATTACTGTCTATGGTTTGAACCATTCCTGTGACACTAGTTATAGATTCCGATGCCTCACTCCAGGTTTACTGTATCCCTTGGACCTTCTTATTGACGATGAAACACAGAAATAGCATCGGAATTAAATAGAAAAGGCACAATGCCGACTTAAGTACAAGAAGACTGACTCTTCTTACTGACTATGTTTTGAACCATTCCTGTGACACTAGTTACAGATTCCGATGCTTCACTTCAGGTTTACTGTATACCCTGGACCTTTCTTATTGACGATGAAATACAGAAATTGCATCGGAATGATATACAAAAGGCACAATGCCGACTTAAGGACAAGAAGACTGACTGTTCTTACTGACTATGTTTTGAACCAATCCTGTGACACTAGTTATAGATTCCGATGCTTCACTTCAGGACTACTGTATCCCTCTGACCTTCTTATTGACGATGAAACACAGAAATTGCATCTGAATTAAATACAAAAGGCAAAATGCCGACTTAAGTACACGAAGATTGACTCGTCTTACTGTCTATGTTTTGAACCATTCCTGTGACACTAGTTATATATTCCGATGCTTCACTCCAGGTTTACTGTATCCCTTGGACCTTCTTATTGACGATGAAACACAGAAATTGCATCGGAATTAAATTGAAAAGGCACAATGAAGACTTATGTACAAGAAGACTGACTCTACTAACTGACTATATTTGAACCTTTCCTGTGACACTAGTTATAGATTCCGATGCTTCACTTCAGGTTTATTGTATCCCTCTGACCTTCTTATTGACGATGAAACACAGAAATTGCATCGGAATTAAATAGAAAAGGCACAATGTCGACTTAAGTACAAGAAGACTGACTCTTCTTACTGTCTATGTTTTGAACCATTCCTGTGTCACTAGTTATAGATTACGATGCTTCACTCCAGGTTTACTGTATCCCTTGGACCTTCTTATTGACGATGAAACACAGAAATTGCATCGGAATTAAATAGAAAAGGCACAATGCCGACTTAAGTAAAAGAAGACTGACTCTTCTTACTGACTATGTTTTGAAACATTCCTGTGACACTAGTTATAGATTCCGATGCTTGACTTCAGGTTTACTGTATACCTTGGACCTTCGTATTGACGATGAAACACAGAAATTGCATCGGAATTAAATACAAAAGGTACAATTCCGACTTAAGTACAAGAAGACTGACTCTTCTACTGTCTATGTTTGAACCATTCCTGTGACACTAGTTTTGGATTCCGATGCTTCACTTCAGGTTTACTGTATCCCTCTGACCTTATTGCCGATGAAACACAGAAATTGCATCGGAATTAAATAACAAAGGCACAATGCCGACTTAAGTACAAGAAGACTGACTCTTCTTACTGACTATGTTTTGAACCATTCCTGTGACACTAGTTATGGATTCCGATGCTTCACTTCAGGTTTACTGTATCCCACTGATCTTGTTATTGACGATGAAACACAGAAATTGCATCGGAATTAAATACAAAAGGCACAATGCCGAATTAAGTACAAGAAGACTGACTCTTCTTACAGTCTATTTTTGAACCAGTCCTGTGACACTAGTTATAGACTCCGACGCTTTACTCCAGGTTTACTGTATCCTTTGGACCTTCTTATTGACGATGAAACACAGAAATTGCATCGGAATTAAATACAAATGGCACAATGCCGACTTAAGTAAAAGAAGTCTGACTCTTGTTACTGTCTATGATTTGAACCATTCCAGTGACACTAGTTACAGATTCCGATGCTTCACTCCAGGTTTACTGTATCCCTTGGACCTCCGTATTGACGATGAAACACAGAAATTGCATCAGAATTAAATAGAAAATGCACAATGATGACTTAAGGACAAGAAGACTGACTATTCTTACTGACTACGTTTTGAAACATACCTGTGACACTAGTTATAGATTCCGATGCTTCACTTCAGGATTACTGTATCCCTCTGACCTTCGTATTGACGATGAAACCCAGAAATTGCATCGGAATTAAATACAAAAGGCACAATGCCGACTTGTACAAGAATACTGACTCTTCTTACTGTCTATGTTTTGAACCATTCCTGTGACACTAGTTATAGATTCCGATGGTTCACTTCAAGTTTACTGTATCCCTTGGACCTTCTAATTGACGATGAAACACAGAAATTGCATCGGAATCAAATAGAAAAGACACAATGAAGACTTAAGTACAAGAAGACTGACTCTTCTTACTGACTATGTTTTGAAAGTTCCTGTGACACTAGTTATAGATTCCGATGCTTCACTTCAGGTTTACTGTATCCCTTGGACCTTCTTATTGACGATGAAACACAGCAATTGCATCGGAATTAAATACCAAAGGCAAAATGCCGACATAAGTACATGAAGACTGACTCTTCTTACTGTCTATGTTTTGAACCATTCCTGTGACACTAGTTATAGAATTCGATGCTACAGTCCAGGTCAACTGTATCCCTTGGACCTTCTTACAGACGATGAAACACAGAAATTGCGTCGGAATTAAATACAAAAGGCACAATGCCGACCTAAGTACAAGAAGACTGACTCCTCTTACTGTCTATGTTTTGAACCATTCCATTGATACTAGTCATAGATTCCGATTCTTCACTCCAGCTTTACTGTATCCCTTGGACCTTCTTATTGACGATGAAACACAGAAATTGCATCGGAATTAAATAGAAAAGGCACATGAAGACTTAAGTAAAAGAAGACTGACTCTTCTTACTGAATAAGATTTGAACCATTCCTGTGACACTAGTTATAGATTCCGATGCTTCACTTCAGGATCACTGTATCCCTTGGACCTTCTAATTGACGAAGAAACACAGAAATTGCAACAGAATTAAATACAAAATGCAAAATGCCGACTTAAGTACACGAAGACTGACTCTTATTACTGTCTATGGTTTGAACCATTCCTGTGACACTAGTTATTGATTCCGATGCCTCACTCCAGGTTTACTGTATCCCTTGGACCTTCTTATTGACGATGAAACACTGAAATAGCATCGGAATTAAATAGAAAAGGCACAATGCCGACTTAAGTACAAGAAGACTGACTCTTCTTACTGACTATGTTTTGAACCATTCCTGTGACACTAGTTACAGATTCCGATGCTTCACTTCAGGTTTACTGTATACCCTGGACCTTTCTTATTGACGATGAAATACAGAAATTGCATCGGAATGATATACAAAAGGCACAATGCCGACTTAAGGACAAGAAGACTGACTGTTCTTACTGACTATGTTTTGAACCAATCCTGTGACACTAGTTATAGATTCCGATGCTTCACTTCAGGACTACTGTATCCCTCTGACCTTCTTATTGACGATGAAACACAGAAATTGCATCTGAATTAAATACAAAAGGCAAAATGCCGACTAAAGTACACGAAGATTGACTCGTCTTACTGTCTATGTTTTGAACCATTCCTGTGACACTAGTTATATATTCCGATGCTTCACTCCAGGTTTACTGTATCCCTTGGACCTTCTTATTGACGATGAAACACAGAAATTGCATCGGAATTAAATTGAAAAGGCACAATGAAGACTTATGTACAAGAAGACTGACTCTTCTAACTGACTATATTTGAACCTTTCCTGCGACACTAGTTATAGATTCCGATGCTTCACTTCAGGTTTATTGTATCCCTCTGACCTTCTTATTGACGATGAAACACAGAAATTGCATCGGAATTAAATAGAAAAGGCACAATGTCGACTTAAGTACAAGAAGACTGACTCTTCTTACTGTCTATGTTTTGAACCATTCCTGTGTCACTAGTTATAGATTCCGATGCTTCACTCCAGGTTTACTGTATCCCTTGGACCTTCTTATTGACGATGAAACACAGAAATTGCATCGGAATTAAATAGAAAAGGCACAATGCCGACTTAAGTAAAAGAAGACTGACTCTTCTTACTGACTATGTTTTGAAACATTCCTGTGACACTAGTTATAGATTCCGATGCTTGACTTCAGGTTTACTGTATACCTTGGACCTTCGTATTGACGATGAAACACAGAAATTGCATCGGAATTAAATACAAAAGGTACAATTCCGACTTAAGTACAAGAAGACTGACTCTTCTACTGTCTATGTTTGAACCATTCCTGTGACACTAGTTTTGGATTCCGATGCTTCACTTCAGGTTTACTGTATCCCTCTGACCTTATTGCCGATGAAACACAGAAATTGCATCGGAATTAAATACAAAAGGAACAATGCCGACTTAAGTACAAGAAGACTGACTCTTCTTACTGACTATGTTTTGAACCATTCCTGTGACACTAGTTATGGATTCCGATGCTTCACTTCAGGTTTACTGTATCCCTCTGATCTTCTTATTGACGATGAAACACAGAAATTGCATCGGAATTAAATACAAAAGGCACAATGCCGAATTAAGTACAAGAAGACTGACTCTTCTTACAGTCTATTTTTGAACCAGTCCTGTGACACTAGTTATAGACTCCGACGCTTCACTCCAGGTTTACTGTATCCTTTGGACCTTCTTATTGACGATGAAACACAGAAATTGCATCGGAATCAAATAGAAAAAGCACAATGAAGACTTAAGTACAAGAAGACTGACTCTTCTTACTGACTATGATTTGAAAAATTCCTGTGACACTAGTTATACATTCCGATGCTTTACTTCAGGTTTACTGTACCCCTTGGACCTTCTTATTGACGATGAAACACAGAAATTGCATCGGAATTAAATACAAAAGGCAAAATGCGACATAAGAACATGAAGACTGACTCTTCTTACTGTCTATGTTTTGAATCATTCCTGTGACACAAGTTATAGATTTCGATGCTACAGTCCAGGTCTACTGTATCACTTGGACCTTGTTACTGACGATGAAACACAGAAATTGCATCGGAATTAAATACGAAAGGCACAATGCCGACCTAAGTACAAGAAGACTGACTCCTCTTACTGTCTATGTTTTGAACCATTCCATTGACACTAGTCATAGATTCCGATGCTTCACTCCAGCTTTACTGTATCCCTTGGACCTTCTTATTGACGATGAAACACAGAAATTGCATCGGAATTAAATAGAAAAGGCACAATGAAGACTTAAGTAAAAGAAGACTGACTCTTCTTACTGAATAAGTTTTGAACCATTCCTGTGACACTAGTTATAGATTCCGATGCTTCACTTCAGGTTCACTGTATCCCTTGGACCTTCTAATTGACGAAGAAACACAGAAATTGCATCAGAATTAAATACAAAAGGCAAAATGCCCACTTAAGTACACGAAGACTGACTCTTATTACTGTCTATGGTTTGAACCATTCCTGTGACACTAGTTATAGATTCCGATGCCTCACTCCAGGTTTACTGTATCCCTTGGACCTTCGTATTGACGATGAAACACAGAAATTGCATCGGAATTAAATAGAAAAGGCACAATGCCGACTTAAGTACAAGAAGACTGACTCTTCTTACTGACTATGTTTTGAACCATTCCTGTGACACTAGTTATAGAATCCGATGCTTCACTTCAGGTTTACTGTATGCCCTGGACCTTTCTTATTGACGATGAAATACAGAAATTGCATCGGAATGATATACAAAAGGCACAATGCCGACTAAAGGACAAGAAGACTGACTGTTCTTACTGACTATGTTTTGAACCAATCCTGTGACACTAGTTATAGATTCCGATGCTTCACTTCAGGACTACTGTATCCCACTGACCTTCTTATTGACGATTAAACACAGAAATTGCATCGGAATTAAATACAAAAAGCAAAATGCCGACTTAAGTACACGAAGACTGACTCTTCTCACTGTCTATGTTTTCAACCATTCCTGTGACACTAGTTATATATTCCGATGCTTCACTCCAGGTTTACTGTATCCCTTGGACCTTCTTATTGACGATGAAACACAGAAATTGCATCGGAATTAAATAGAAAAGGCACAATGAAGACTTATGTACAAGAAGACTGACTCTTCTAACTGACTACGTTTTGAACCCTTCCTGTGACACTAGTTATAGATTCCGATGCTTCACTTCAGGTTTATTGTATCCCTCTGACCTTCTTATTGACGATGAAACACAGAAATTGCATCGGAATTAAATAGAAAAGGCACAATGTCGACTTCAGTACAAGAAGACTGACTCTTCTTACTGTCTATGTTTTGAACCATTCTTGTGTCACTAGTTATAGATTCCGATGCTTCACTCCAGGTTTACTGTATCCCTTGGACCTTCTTATTGACGATGAAAGACAGAAACTGCATCGGAATTAAATTGAAAAGGCACAATGCCGACTTAAGTAAAAGAAGACTGACTCTTCTTACTGACTATGTTTTGAACCATTCATGTGACACTAGTTATAGATTCCGATGCTTCACTTCAGGTTTACTGTATCCCTCTGACCATCTTATTGCCGGTGATACACAGAAATTTCACCGGAATAAAATACGAAAGGCACAATGCCAACTTAAGTACAAAAAGACTGACTCTTCTTACTGACTATGTTTTGAACCATTCCTGTGACACTAGTTGTAGATTCCGATGCTTCACTTCAGGTTTACTGTATCCTTTGGACCTTCTTATTGACGATGAATCACAGAAATTGCATCGGAATTCATACAGAAGGCACAATGCCGACTTAACTACAACAAGACTGACTCTTCTTACTGACGATGCTTTGAACCATTCCTGTGACACTAGTTATAGATTCCGAAGCTTAACTTCAGGATTACTGTATCCCTCGAACCTTCTTAGTGGCGATGAAACACAGAAATTGCATCGGATATAAATACAAAAACACAATGCCGACTTAAGTACAAGAATACTGACACATCTTACTGTCTATGTTTTGAACCGTCCCTGTGACACTAGTTATCGATTCCGCGGCTTCACTCCAGGTTTACTGTATGCCTTGGACCTTCTTATTGACGATGAAACACAGAAATTGCATCGGAATTAAATACAAAAGGCACAATGCCGACTTAAGTACAAGAAGACTGACTCTTCTTACTGACTATGTTTTGAACCATTCCTGTGACACTAGTTATGGATTCCGATGCTTCACTTCAGGTTTACTGTATCCCTCTGACCAGCTCATTTACGATGAAACACAGAAATTGCATCGGAATTAAATACAAAAGGCTCAATGCCGAATTAAGTACAAGAAGACTGACTCTTCTTACTGTCTATTTTTGAACCAGTCCTGTGACACTAGTTATAGACTCCGATGCTTCACTCCAGGTTTACTGTATCCTTTGGACCTTCTTATTGACGATGAAACACAGAAATTGCATCGGAATTAAATACAAATGGCACAATGCCGACTTAAGTAAAAGAAGTCTGACTCTTGTTACTGTCTATGTTTTGAACCATTCCTGTGACACTAGTTATAGATTCCGATGCTTCACTCCAGGTTTACTGTATACCTCGGACCTTCGTATTGACGATGAAACACAGAAATTGCATCGGAATTAAATAGAAAAGGCACAATGCCGACTTAAGTACAAGAAGACTGACTCTTCTTACTGACTATCTTTTTAACCATTCCTGTGACACTAGTTATAGATTCCGATGGTTCACTTCAGGTTTACTGTATCCCATGGACCTTCTTATTGACGATGAAACACAGAAATTGCCTCGGAATTAAATACAAAGGGCACAATGCCGACTTAAGAACAAGAAGACTGACTCTTCTTACTGTCTATGTTTGAACCCATCCTGTGACACTAGTCATAGATTCCGATGCTTCACTCCAGCTTTACTGTATCCCTTGGACCTTCTTATTGACGATGAAACACAGAAATTGCATCGGAATTAGATAGAAAAGGCACAATGAAGACTTAAATAAAAGAAGACTGACTCTTCTTACTGAATAAGTTTTGAAACATTCCTGTGACACTAGTTATAGATTCCGACGCTTCACTTCAGGTTCAATGTATCCCTTGGACCTTCTAATTGACGAAGAAACACAGAAATTGCATCGGTATTAAATACAAAAGGCAAAATGCCGACTTAAGTACACGAAGACTGACTCTTCTTATTGTCTATGTTTTGAACCATTCCTGTGACACTAGTTATAGATTCCGATGCTTAACTTCAGGATTACTGTATCCCTCTGACCTTCTTAGTGACGATGAAACACAGATATTGCATCGGAATTCAATACGAAAGGCACAATGCTGACTTCAGGACAAGAAGTCTGACTCTTCTTACAGACTATGTTTGAACCATTCCTGTGACACTAGCTATAGATTCCGATGCTTCACTTCAGGATTACTGTATCCCTCTGACCTTCTTGTTGACGATGAAACACAGAAATTGCATCGGAATTAAATACAAAAGGCACAATGCCGACTTAAGTACAAGAAGACTGACCCTTATTACTGTCTATGTTTGAACAATTCCTGTGACAATAGTTATAGATTCCGATGCTTCACTTCAGGTTTCCTGTATCCCTCTGACCTTGTTATTGACGATGAAACACAGAAATTGCATCGGAATTAAATACAAGAGGCACAATGCCGACTTAAGTACAAGAAGACTGACCCTTATTACTGACTATGTTTTGAACCATTCCTGTGACACTAGTTATAGATTCCGATGCTTCACTCCAGGTTTACTGTATCCCTTGCACCTTCTTATTGACGATGAAACACAGAAATTGCATCGGAATTAAATTGAAAAGCACAATGCCGACTTAAGTAAAAGATGACTGACTCTTCTTACTGACTATGTTTTGAACCATTCCTGTGACACTAGTTAGAGATTCCGATGCTTCACTTCAGGTTTACTGTATACCGTGGACCTTCTTATTGACGATTAAACACAGAAATTGCATCGGAATTAAATACAAAAGCCACAATGCCGACTTAAGTACATGAAGACTGACTCTTCTACTCTCTATGATTTGAACCATTCCTGTGACACTTGTTTTGGATTCCGAACCTTCACTTCAGGTTTACTGTATCCCTCTGACCTTCTTATTGACGAAGAAACACAGAAATTGCCTCGGAATTAAACAGAAAAGGCACAATGGCGACTTAAGTACAAGAAGACTGACTCTTCTTACTGTCTATGTTTTGAACCATTCCTGTGACACTAGTTATAGATTCGGATGCTTCACTCCAGGTTTACTGTATCCCTTGGACCTTCTTATTGACGATGAAACACAGAAATTGCATCGGAATTAAATAGAAATGGCACAATGAAGACTTAAGAACAAGAAGACTGACTCTTCTTAATGACTATGATTTGAACCATTCCTGTGACACTAGTCATAGATTCCGATGCTTCACTTCAGGTTTACTGTGTCCCTTGGACCTTCTTATTGATGATGCAACACAGAAATTGCATCGGAATTAAATACAAAAAGCAAAATGCCGACTTAAATACACAAAGACTGACTCATCTTACTGTCTATCTTTTGAACCATTCCTGTGAGACTAGTTATAGATTCCGATGCTTCACTGCAGGTTCACTGTATCCCTTGGACCTTCTAATTGACGAAGAAACACAGAAATTGCATCGGAATTAAATACAAAAGGCAAAATGCCGACTTACGTACACGAAGACTGACTCTTCTTACTGTCTATGTTTTGAACCATTACTGTGACACTAGTTATAGATTCCGATGCTTAACTTCAGGATTACTGTATCGCTCTGACCTTCTTAGTGACGATGAAACACAGAAATTGCATCGGAAATAAATACAAAAACACTATGCCGACTTAAGTACGATAATACTGACGCATCTCACTGTCTATGTTTTGAACCGTCCCTGTGACACTAGTTATCGATTCCGATGCTTCACTCTAGGTTTACTGTATGAGTTGAACCTTCTTATTGACGATGAAACACAGAAATTGCATCGGAATTAAATACAAAAGGCACAATGCCGACTTAAGTACAAGAAGACTGACTCTTCTTACCGACTATGTTTTGAACCATTCCTGTGACACTAGTTATGGATTCCCATGCTTCACTTCAGGTTTACTCTATCCCTCTGATCTTCTTATTGACGATGAAACACAGAAATTGCATCGGAATTAAATACAAAAGGCACAATGCCGAATTAAGTACAAGAAGACTGACTCTTCTTACTGTCTATTTTTGAACCATTCCTGTGTCACTAGTTATAGATTCCGATGCTTCACTCCAGGTTTACTGTATACCTTGGACCTTCTTATTGACGATGAAACACAGAATTTGCATCGGAATTAAATACAAATGGCACAATGCCGACTTAAGTAAAAGAAGTCTGACTCTTGTAACTGTCTATGATTTGAACCATTCCTGTGACACTAGTTACAGATTCCGATGCTTCACTCCAGGTTTACTGTATCCCTTGGACCTCCTTATTGACGATGAAACACAGAAATTGCATCGGAATTAAATAGAAAAGGCACAATGAAGACTTAAGTAAAAGAAGACTGACTCTTCTTACTGAATAAGTTTTGAACCATTCCTGTGACACTAGTTATAGATTCCGATGCTTCACTTCAGGATCACTGTATCCCTTGGACCTTCTAATTGACGAAGAAACACAGAAATTGCAACAGAATTAAATACAAAATGCAAAATGCCGACTTAAGTACACGAAGACTGACTCTTATTACTGTCTATGGTTTGAACCATTCCTGTGACACTAGTTATAGATTCCGATGCCTCACTCCAGGTTTACTGTATCCCTTGGACCTTCTTATTGACGATGAAACACAGAAATAGCATCGGAATTAAATAGAAAAGGCACAATGCCGACTTAAGTACAAGAAGACTGACTCTTCTTACTGACTATGTTTTGAACCATTCCTGTGACACTAGTTACACATTCCGATGCTTCACTTCAGGTTTACTGTATACCCTGGACGTTTCTTATTGACGATGAAATACAGAAATTGCATCGGAATGATATACAAAAGGCACAATGCCGACTTAAGGACAAGAAGACTGACTATTCTTACTGACTACGTTTTGAACCATACCTGTGACACTAGTTATAGAATCCGATGCTTCACTTCAGGATTACTGTATCCCTCTGACCTTCGTATTGACGATGAAACCCAGAAATTGCATCGGAATTAAATACAAAAGGCACAATGCCGACTTGTACAAGAATACTGACTCTTCTTACTGTCTATGTTTTGAACCATTCCTGTGACACTAGTTATAGATTCCGATGGTTCACTTCAAGTTTACTGTATCCCTTGGACCTTCTAATTGACGATGAAACACAGAAATTGCATCGGAATCAAATAGAAAAGACACAATGAAGACTTAAGTACAAGAAGACTGACTCTTCTTACTGACTATGTTTTGAAAGTTCCTGTGACACTAGTTATAGATTCCGATGCTTCACTTCAGGTTTACTGTATCCCTTGGACCTTCTTATTGACGATGAAACACAGAAATTGCATCGGAATTAAATACCAAAGGCAAAATGCCGACATAAGTTCATGAAGACTGACTCTTCTTACTGTCTATGTTTTGAACCATTCCTGTGACACTAGTTATAGAATTCGATGCTACAGTCCAGGTCAACTGTATCCCTTGGACCATCTTACAGACGATGAAACACAGAAATTGCATCGGAATTAAATACAAAAGGCACAATGCCGACCTAAGTACAAGAAGACTGACTCCTCTTACTGTCTATGTTTTGAACCATTCCATTGATACTAGTCATAGATTCCGATTCTTCACTCCAGCTTTACTGTATCCCTTGGACCTTCTTATTGACGATGAAACACAGAAATTGCATCGGAATTAAATAGAAAAGGCACAATGAAGACTTAAGTAAAAGAAGACTGACTCTTCTTACTGAATAAGTTTTGAACCATTCCTGTGACACTAGTTATAGATTCCGATGCTTCACTTCAGGATCACTGTATCCCTTGGACCTTCTAATTGACGAAGAAACACAGAAATTGCAACAGAATTAAATACAAAATGCAAAATGCCGACTTAAGTACACGAAGACTGACTCTTATTACTGTCTATGGTTTGAACCATTCCTGTGACACTAGTTATAGATTCCGATGCCTCACTCCAGGTTTACTGTATCCCTTGGACCTTCTTATTGACGATGAAACACAGAAATAGCATCGGAATTAAATAGAAAAGGCACAATGCCGACTTAAGTACAAGAAGACTGACTCTTCTTACTGACTATGTTTTGAACCATTCCTGTGACACTAGTTACACATTCCGATGCTTCACTTCAGGTTTACTGTATACCCTGGACGTTTCTTATTGACGATGAAATACAGAAATTGCATCGGAATGATATACAAAAGGCACAATGCCGACTTAAGGACAAGAAGACTGACTGTTCTTACTGACTATGTTTTGAACCAATCCTGTGACACTACTTATAGATTCCGATGCTTCACTTCAGGACTACTGTATCCCTCTGACCTTCTTATTAACGATGAAACACAGAAATTGGATCTGAATAAAATACAAAAGGCAAAATGCCGACTTAAGTACACGAAGATTGACTCGTCTTACTGTCTATGTTTTGAACCATTCCTGTGACACTAGTTATATATTCCGATGCTTCACTCCAGGTTTACTGTATCCCTTGGACCTTCTTATTGACGATGAACCACAGAAATTGCATCGGAATTAAATTGAAAAGGCACAATGAAGACTTATGTACAAGAAGACTGACGCTTCTAACTGACTATATTCGAACCTTTCCTGTGACACTAGTTATAGATTCCGATGCTTCACCTCAGGTTTATTGTATCCCTCTGACCTTCTTATTGACGATGAAACACAGAAATTGCATCGGAATTAAATAGAAAAGGCACAATGTCGACTTAAGTACAAGAAGACTGACTCTTCTTACTGTCTATGTTTTGAACCATTCCTGTGTCACTAGTTATAGATTCCGATGCTTCATTCCAGGTTTACTGTATCCCTTGGACCTTCTTATTGACGATGAAACACAGAAATTGCATCGGAATTAAATAGAAAAGGCACAATGCCGACTTAAGTAAAAGAAGACTGACTCTTCTTACTGACTATGTTTTGAAACATTCCTGTGACACTAGTTATAGATTCCGATGCTTGACTTCAGGTTTACTGTATACCATGGACCTTCGTATTGACGATGAAACACAGAAATTGCATCGGAATTAAATACAAAAGGCACAATGCCGACTTAAGTACAAGAAGACTGACTCTTCTTACTGACTATGTTTTGAACCATTCCTGTGACACTAGTTATGGATTCCGATGCTTCACTTCAGGTTTACTGTATCCCTCTGATCTTCTTATTGACGATGAAACACAGAAATTGCATCGGAATTAAATACAAAAGGCACAATGCCGTATTAAGTACAAGAAGACTGACTCTTCTTACAGTCTATTTTTGAACCAGTCCTGTGACACTAGTTATAGACTCCGACGCTTCACTCCAGGTTTACTGTATCCTTTGGACCTTCTTATTGACGATGAAACACAGAAATTGCATCGGAATTAAATAAAAATGGCACAATGCCGACTTAAGTAAAAGAAGTCTGACTCTTGTTACTGTCTATGATTTGAACCATTCCTGTGACACTAGTTACAGATTCCGATGCTTCACTCCAGGTTTACTGTATCCCTTGGACCTTCTTATTGACGATGAAACACAGAAATTGCATCAGAAATAAATAGAAAATGCACAATGATGACCTAAGGACAAGAAGACTGACTATTCTTACTGACTACGTTTTGAACCATACCTGTGACACTAGTTATAGATTCCGATGCTTCACTTCAGGATTACTGTATCCCTCTGACCTTCTTATTGACGATGAAACACAGAAATTGCATCGGAATTAAATACAAAAGGCACAATGCCGACTTAAGTACAAGAATACTGACTCTTCTTACTGTCTATGTTTTGAACCATTCCAGTGACACTAGTTATAGATTCCGATGGTTCACTTAAGGTTTACTGTATCCCTTGGACCTTCTTATTGACGATGAAACACAGAAATTGCATCGGAATTAAATACAAAAGGCAAAATGCGACATAAGAACATGAAGACTGACTCTTCTTACTGTCTATGTTTTGAATCATTCCTGTGACACTACTTATAGATTTCGATGCTACAGTCCAGGTCTACTGTATCACTTGGACCTTGTTACTGACGATGAAACACAGAAATTGCATCGGAATTAAATACGAAAGGCACAATGCCGACCTAAGTACAAGAAGACTGACTCCTCTTACTGTCTATGTTTTGAACCATTCCATTGACACTAGTCATAGATTCCGATGCTTCACTCCAGCTTTACTGTATCCCTTGGACCTTCTTATTGACGATGAAACACAGAAATTGCATCGGAATTAAATAGAAAAGGCACAATGAAGACTTAAGTAAAAGAAGACTGACTCTTCTTACTGAATAAGTTTTGAACCATTCCTGTGACACTAGTTATAGATTCCGATGCTTCACTTCAGGTTCACTGTATCCCTTGGACCTTCTAATTGACGAAGAAACACAGAAATTGCATCAGAATTAAATACAAAAGGCAAAATGCCCAACTTAAGTACACGAAGACTGACTCTCATTACTGTCTATGGTTTGAACCATTCCTGTGACACTAGTTATAGATTCCGATGCCTCACTCCAGGTTTACTGTATCCCTTGGACCTTCGTATTGACGATGAAACACAGAAATTGCATCGGAATTAAATAGAAAAGGCACAATGCCGACTTAAGTACAAGAAGACTGACTCTTCTTACTGACTATGTTTTGAACCATTCCTGTGACACTAGTTATAGAATCCGATGCTTCACTTCAGGTTTACTGTATACCCTGGACCTTTCTTATTGACGATGAAATACAGAAATTGCATCGGAATGATATACAAAAGGCACAATGCCGACTAAAGGACAAGAAGACTGACTGTTCTTACTGACTATGTTTTGAACCAATCCTGTGACACTAGTTATAGATTCCGATGCTTCACTTCAGGACTACTGTATCCCACTGACCTTCTTATTGACGATGAAACACAGAAATTGCATCGGAATTAAATACAAAAGGCACAATGTCGACTTAAGTACAAGAAGACTGACTCTTCTTACTGTCTATGTTTTGAACCATTCCTGTGTCACTAGTTATAGATTCCGATGCTTCACTCCAGGTTTACTGTATCCCTTGGACCTTCTTATTGACGATGAAAGACAGAAATTGCATCGGAATTAAATTGAAAAGGCACAATGCCGACTTAAGTAAAAGAAGACTGACTCTTCTTACTGACTATGTTTTGAACCATTCATGTGACACTAGTTATAGATTCCGATGCTTCACTTCAGGTTTACTGTATACCTTGGACCTTCTTATTGACGATGAAACACAGAAATTGCATCGGAATTAAATACAAAAAGCACAATGCCGACTTAAGTACAAGAAGACTGACTCTTCTTACTGTCTATATTTTGAACCATTCCAGTGACACTAGTTGCAGATTCCGATGCTTCACTTCAGGTTTACTGTATTCCCAGGACCATCTTATTGTTTATGAAACACTGAAATTGCATCGGAATTAAATACAAAAGGCACAATGCCGACTTAAGTACAAGAAGACTGACTCATCTTACTGTCTCTGTTTTGAACCATACCATTGACACTAGTTATAGATTCCGATGCTTCACTCCAGGTTTACTGTATCCCTTGGACCTTCTTATTGACGATGAAACACACAAATTGCATCGGAATTAAATACAAGAGGCACAATGCCGACTTAAGGACAAGAAGACTGACTCTTCTTACTGACTATGTTTTGAACCATTCCTGTGACACTAGTTATAGATTCCGATGCTTCACTATAGGTTTGCTGTATCCCCCTGGCCTTCGTATTGACGATGAAACACAGAAATTGCATTGGAATTAAATACAAAAGGCACCATGCCGACTTTAGTACAAGAAGACTGACTCCTCTTACTGTCTATGTTTGAACCATTTCTGTGACACTAGTTATAGATTCCGATGCTTCATTTCAGGCTTACTGTATCCCTCTGACCATCTTATTGCCGGTGATACACAGAAATTGCACCGGAATAAAATACGAAAGGCACAATGCCAACTTAAGTACAAAAAGACTGACTCTTCTTACTGACTATGTTTTGAACCATTCCTGTGACACTAGTTGTAGATTCCGATGCTTCACTTCAGGTTTACTGTATCCTTTGGACCTTCTTATTGACGATGAATCACAGAAATTGCATCGGAATTCATACAGAAGGCACAATGCCGACTTAACTACAACAAGACTGACTCTTCTTACTGACGATGCTTTGAACTATTCCTGTGACACTAGTTATAGATTCCGAAGCTTAACTTCAGGATTACTGTATCCCTCTGACCTTCTTAGTGGCGACGAAACACAGAAATTGCATCGGAAATAAATACAAAAACACAATGCCGACTTAAGTACAAGAATACTGACACATCTTACTGTCTATGTTTTGAACCGTCCCTGTGACACTAGTTATCGATTCCGCGGCTTCACTCCAGGTTTACTGTATGCCTTGGACCTTCTTATTGACGATGAAACACAGAAATTGCATCGGAATTAAATACAAAAGGCACAATGCCGACTTAAGTACAAGAAGACTGACTCTTCTTACTGACTATGTTTTGAACCAATCCTGTGACACTAGTTATGGATTCCGATGCTTCACTTCAGGTTTACTGTATCCCTCTGACCAGCTCATTGACGATGAAACACAGAAATTGCATCGGAATTAAATACAAAAGGCTCAATGCCGAATTAAGTACAAGAAGACTGACTCTTCTTACTGTCTATTTTTGAACCAGTCCTGTGACACTAGTTATAGACTCCGATGCTTCACTCCAGGTTTACTGTATCCTTTGGACCCTCTTATTGACGATGAAACACAGAAATTGCATCGGAATTAAATACAAATGGCACAATGCCGACTTAAGTAAAAGAAGTCTGACTCTTGTTACTGTCTATGTTTTGAACCATTCCTGTGACACTAGTTATAGATTCCGATGCTTCACTCCAGGTTTACTGTATCCCTCGGACCTTCTTATTGACGATGAATCACAGAAATTGCATCGGAATTCATACAGAAGGCACAATGCCGACTTAATTACAACAAGACTGACTCTTCTTACTGACGATGCTTTGAACCATTCCTGTGACACTAGTTATAGATTCCGAAGCTTAACTTCAGGATTACTGTATCCCTCTGACCTTCTTAGTGGCGATGAAACACAGAAATTGCATCGGAAATAAATACAAAAACACAATGCCGACTTAAGTACAAGAATACTGACACATCTTACTGTCTATGTTTTGAACCGTCCCTGTGACACTAGTTATCGATTCCGCGGCTTCACTCCAGGTTTACTGTATGCCTTGGACCTTCTTATTGACGATGAAACACAGAAATTGCATCGGAATTAAATACAAAAGGCACAATGCCGACTTAAGTACAAGAAGACTGACTCTTCTTACTGACTATGTTTTGAACCATTCCTGTGACACTATTTATGGATTCCGATGCTTCACTTCAGGTTTACTGTATCCCTCTGACCAGCTCATTGACGATGAAACACAGAAATTGCATCGGAATTAAATACAAATGGCACAATGCCGACTTAAGTAAAAGAAGTCTGACTCTTGTTACTGTCTATGATTTGAACCATTCCTGTGACACTAGTTACAGATTCCGATGCTTCACTCCAGGTTTACTGTATCCCTTGGACCTTCTTATTGACGATGAAACACAGAAATTGCATCAGAATTAAATAGAAAATGCACAATGATGACCTAAGGACAAGAAGACTGACTATTCTTACTGACTACGTTTTGAACCATACCTGTGACACTAGTTATAGATTCCGATGCTTCACTTCAGGATTACTGTATCCCTCTGACCTTCTTATTGACGATGAAACACAGAAATTGCATCGGAATTAAATACAAAAGGCACAATGCCGACTTAAGTACAAGAATACTGACTCTTCTTACTGTCTATGTTTTGAACCATTCCAGTGACACTAGTTATAGATTCCGATGGTTCACTTAAGGTTTACTGTATCCCTTGGACCTTCTTATGGACGATGAAACACAGAAATTGCATCGGAATCAAATAGAAAAAGCACAATGAAGACTTAAGTACAAGAAGACTGACTCCTCTTACTGTCTATGTTTTGAACCATTCCATTGACACTAGTCATAGATTCCGATGCTTCACTCCAGCTTTACTGTATCCCTTGGACCTTCTTATTGAAGATGAAACACAGAAATTGCATCGGAATTAAATAGAAAAGGCACAATGAAGACTTAAGTAAAAGAAGACTGACTCTTCTTACTGAATAAGTTTTGAACCATTCCTGTGACACTAGTTATAGATTCCGATGCCTCACTCCAGGTTTACTGTATCCCTTGGACCTTCGTATTGACGATGAAACACAGAAATTGCATCGGAATTAAATAGAAAAGGCACAATGCCGACTTAAGTACAAGAAGACTGACTCTTCTTACTGACTATGTTTTGAACCATTCCTGTGACCCTAGTTATAGAATCCGATGCTTCACTTCAGGTTTACTGTATACCCTGGACCTTTCTTATTGGCGATGAAATACAGAAATTGCATCGGAATGATATACAAAAGGCACAATGCCGACTAAAGGACAAGAAGACTGACTGTTCTTACTGACTATGTTTTGAACCAATCCTGTGACACTAGTTATAGATTCCGATGCTTCACTTCAGGACTACTGTATCCCACTGACCTTCTTATTGACGATGAAACACAGAAATTGCATCGGAATTAAATAATGCCGACTTAAGTACACGAAGACTGACTCTTCTCACTGTCTATGATTTCAACCATTCCTGTGACACTAGTTATATATTCCGATGCTTCACTCCAGGTTTACTGTATCCCTTGGACCTTCTTATTGACGATGAAACACAGAAATTGCATCGGAATTAAATACAAGAGGCACAATGCCGACTTAAGGACAAGAAGACTGACTCTTCTTACTGACTATGTTTTGAACCATTCCTGTGACACTAGTTATAGATTCCGATGCTTCACTATAGGTTTGCTGTATCCCCCTGGCCTTCGTATTGACGATGAAACACAGAAATTGCATTGGAATTAAATACAAAAGGCACTATGCCGACTTTAGTACAAGAAGACTGACTCCTCTTACTGTCTATGTTTGAACCATTTCTGTGACACTAGTTATAGATTCCGATGCTTCATTTCAGGCTTACTGTATCCCTCTGACCATCTTATTGCCGGTGATACACAGAAATTGCACCGGAATAAAATACGAAAGGCACAATGCCAACTTAAGTACAAAAAGACTGACTCTTCTTACTGACTATGTTTTGAACCATTCCTGTGACACTAGTTGTAGATTCCGATGCTTCACTTCAGGTTTACTGTATCCTTTGGACCTTCTTATTGACGATGAATCACTGAAATTGCATCGGAATTCATACAGAAGGCACAATGCCGACTTAACTACAACAAGACTGACTCTTCTTACTGACGATGCTTTGAACCATTCCTGTGACACTAGTTATAGTTTCCGAAGCTTAACTTCAGGATTACTGTATCCCTCTGACCTTCTTAGTGGCGATGAAACACAGAAATTGCATCGGAAATAAATACAAAAACACAATGCCGACTTAAGTACAAGAATACTGACACATCTTACTGTCTATGTTTTGAACCGTCCCTGTGACACTAGTTATCGATTCCGCGGCTTCACTCCAGGTTTACTGTATGCCTTGGACCTTCTTATTGACGATGAAACACAGAAATTGCATCGGAATTAAATACAAAATGCACAATGCCGACTTAAGTACAAGAAGACTGACTCTTCTTACTGACTATGTTTTGAACCATTCCTGTGACACTAGTTATGGATTCCGATGCTTCACTTCAGGTTTACTGTATCCCTCTGACCAGCTCATTGACGATGAAACACAGAAATTGCATCGGAATTAAATACAAAAGGCTCAATGCCGAATTAAGTACAAGAAGACTGACTCTTCTTACTGTCTATTTTTGAACCAGTCCTGTGACACTAGTTATAGACTCCGATGCTTCACTCCAGGTTTACTGTATCCTTTGGACCCTCTTATTGACGATGAAACACAGAAATTGCATCGGAATTAAATACAAATGGCACAATGCCGACTTAAGTAAAATAAGTCTGACTCTTGTTACTGTCTATGTTTTGAACCATTCCTGTGACACTAGTTATAGATTCCGATGCTTCACTCCAGGTTTACTGTATCCCTCGGACCTTCTTATTGACGATGAAACACTGAAATTGCATCGGAATTAAATAGAAAAGGCACAATGCCGACTTAAGTACAAGAAGACTGACTCTTCTTACTGACTATGTTTTTAACCATTCCTGTGACACTAGTTATAGATTCCGATGGTTCACTTCAGGTTTACTGTATCCCATGGACCTTCTTATTGACGATGAAACACAGAAATTGCATCGGAATGAAATAGAAAAGGCACAATGCCGACTTAAGTACAAGAAGATTGACTCTTCTTACTGACTATGCTTTGAACCATTTCTGTGACACTAGTTATAGATTCCGAAGCTTCACTCCAGGTTTACTGTATCCCTTGGACCTTCTTATTGACGATGAAACACAGAAATTGCTTAGAAATTAAATAGAAAAGGCACAATGCCGACTTAAGTAAAAGAAGACTGACTCTTCTTACTGACTATGTTTTGAACCATTCCTGTGACACTAGTTATAGATCCCGATGCTTCACTTCAGGTTTTCTGTTTCCCTTGGATAATCTTATTGACGATGACACACTGAAATTGCATCGGAATTAAATACAAAAGGCACAATGCCGACTTAAGTACAAGAAGCCTGACACTTCTTACTGTCTATATTTTGAACCATTCCAGTGACACTAGTTGCAGATTCCATTGCTTCACTTCAGATTACTGTATTCCCAGGACCTTCTTTTTGTTTATGAAACACTGAAATTGCATTGGAATTAAATACAAACGGCACAATGCCGACCTAAGTACAAGAAGACTGACTCTTCTTACTGTCTATGCTTTGAACCATTATTGTGACACTAGTTATCGATTCCGATGCTTCACTCCAGGTTTACTGTATGCCTTGGACCTTCTTATTGACGATGAATCACAGAAATTGCTTCGGAATTCATACAGAATCACAATGCCGACTTAACTACAACAAGACTGACTCTTCTTACTGACGATGCTTTGAACCATTCCTGTGACACTAGTTATAGATTCCGAAACTTATCTTCAGGATTACTGTATCCCTCTGACCTTCTTAGTGGCGATGAAACACAGAAATTGCATCGGAAATAAATACAAAAACACAATGCCGACTTAAGTACAAGAATACTGACACATCTTACTGTCTATGTTTTGAACCGTCCCTGTGACACTAGCTATCGATTCCGATGCTTCACTCCAGGTTTACTGTATGCCTTGGACCTTCTTATTGACGATGAAACACAGAAATTGCATCGGAATTAAATACAAAAGGCACAATGCCGACTTAAGTACAAGAAGACTGACTCTTCTTACTGACTATGTTTTGAACCATTCCTGTGACACTAGTTATGGATTCCGATGCTTCACTTCAGGTTTACTGTATCCCTCTGACCTTCTTATTGACGATGAAACACTGAAATTGCATCGGAATTAAATACAAATGGCTCAATGCCGAATTAAGTACAAGAAGACTGACTCTTCTTACTGTCATTTTTTAACCAGTCCTGTGACACTAGTTATAGACTCCGATATTTCACTCCAGGTTTACTGTATCCTTTGGACCTTCTTATTGACGATGAAACACAGAAATTGCATCGGAATTAAATACAAATGGCACAATGCCGACTTAAGTAAAAGAAGTCTGACTCTTGTTACTGTCTATGATTTGAACCATTCCTGTGACACTAGTTATAGATTCCGATGCTTCACTCCAGGTTTACTGTATCCCTTGGACCTTCTTATTGACGATGAAACACAGAAATTGCATTGGAATTAAATAGAAAAGGAACAATGAAGACTTAATTAAAAGAAGACAGACTCTTCTTACTGAATAAGTTTTGAACCATTCCTGTGACACTAGTTATAGATTCCGATGCTTCACTTCAGGTTCACTGTATCCCTTGGACCTTCTAATTGACGATGAAACACAGAAATTGCATCGGAATTAAATAGAAAAGGCACAATGCCGACTTAAGTACAAGAAGATTGACTCTTCTTACTGACTAGGTTTTGAACCATTCCTGTGACACTAGTTATAGATTCCGATGCTTCTCTTCAGGTTGACTGTATACCATGGACCTTTCGTATTGACGATGAAACACAGAAATTGCATCGGAATTAAATACAAAATGCACAATGCCGACTTAAGTACAAAAAGACTGACTCTTCTTACTGTCTATGTTTTGAACCATCCCTCTGACACTTGTTATAGATTCCGATGCTTCACTTCAGGTTTACTGTATCCCTTGGACCTTCTTATTGACGATGAAACACAGAAATAGCATCGGAATTAAATTGAAAAGGCACAATGCCGACTTAAGTACAAGAAGACTGACTCTTCTTACTGACTCTGTTTTGAACCAATCCTGTGACACTAGTTATAGATTCCGATGCTTCACTTCAGGTATACTGTATACATTGGACCTTTCGTATTGACGATGAAACACAGAAATTGCATCGGAATTAAATACAAAAGGCACAATGCCGACTTAAGTTCAAGAAGACTGACTCTTCCTACTGTCTATGATTTGAACCATTCCTGTGACACTAGTTTTGGATTCCGATGCTTCACTTCAGGTTTACTGTATCCCTTGGACCATCTTATTGACGATGAAACACAGAAATTGCATCGGAATTCAATACAAAAGGCACAATGCCGACTTATGTAAAAGACGTCTGACTCTTCTTACTGTCTGTATTTTGAACCTTTCCAGTGACACTAGTTATAGATTCCGATGCTTCACTTCAGGTTTACTGTATCCCTTGGACATTGTCATTGACTATGAAACACAGAATTTGCATCGGAAGTAAATACAAAAGGCACAATGCCGACTTAAGTAAAAGACGTCTGACTCTTCTTACTGTCTATGATTTGAACCATTACTGTGACACTAGTTATATTTTCCGATTCTTCACGCTAGGTTTACTGTATCCCTTGGAGCTTCTTATTGACGATGAAACACAGAAATTGCATCGGAATTACATACGATAGGCACAATGCCATATTAAGTAGAAGAAGACTGTCTCTTCTTACTGACTATGCTTTGAACCATTCCCGTGAAACACGTTATAGATTCCGATGCTTCACTTCAGGTTTCCTGTATCCCTCTGACCTTCTTATTGACGATGAAACACAGAAATAGCATCGGAATTAAATAGAAAAGGCACTATGCCGACTTAAGTACAAGAAGACTGACTCTTCTTACTGACTATGTTTTGAACCATTCCTGTGACACTAGTTATGGATTCCGATGCTTCACTTCAGGTTTACTGTATCCCTCTGACCGGCTTATTGACGATGAAACACAGAAATTGCATCGGAAGTAAATACAAAAGGCTCAATGCCGAATTAAGTACAAGAAGACTGACTCTTCTTACTGTCTATTTTTGAACCAGTCCTGTGACACTAGTTATAGACTCCGATGCTTCACTCCAGGTTTACTGTATCCTTTGGACCTTCTTATTGACGATGAAACACAGAAATTGCATCGGAATTAAATACAAATTGCACAATGCCGACTTAAGTAAAAGAAGTCTGACTCTTGTTACTGTCTATGATTTGAACCATTCCTGTGACACTAGTTATAGATTCCGATGCTTCACTCCAGGTTTACTGTATCCCTTCGACCTTCTTATTGACGATGAAACACAGAAATTGCATTGGAATTAAATAGAAAAGGCACAATGAAGACTTAAGTAAAAGAAGACTGACTCTTCTTACTGTCTATGATTTGAACCATTCCTGTGACACTAGTTATAGATTCCGATGCTTCACTAGAGGTTTACTGTATACATTGGACCTTCATATTGACGATGAAACACAGAAATTGCATCAGAATTAAATAGAAAATGCACAATGATGACTTAAGTACAATAAGACTGAATATTCTTACTGTCTATGTTTTGAACCATTCCTGTGACACTAGTTATAGATTTCGATGCTACAGTCCAGGTCTACTGTATCACTTGGACCTTGTTACTGACGATGAAACACAGAAATTGCATCGGAATTAAATACGAAAGGCACAATGCCGACCTAAGTACAAGAAGACTGACTCCTCTTACTGTCTATGTTTTGAACCATTCCATTGACACTTCTCATAGATTCCGATGCTTCACTCCAGCTTTACTGTATCCCTTGGACCTTCTTATTGACGATGAAACACAGAAATTGCATCGGAATTAAATAGAAAAGGCACAATGAAGACTTAGGCAAAAGAAGACTGACTCTTCTTACTGAATAAGTTTTGAACCATTCCTGTGACACTAGTTATAGATTCCGATGCTTCACTTCAGGTTCACTGTATCCCTTGGACCTTCTAATTGACGAAGAAACACAGAAATTGCATCAGAATTAAATAGAAAAGGCACAATGAAGACTTATGTACAAGAAGACTGACTCTTCTAACTGACTACGTTTTGAACCCTTCCTGTGACACTAGATATAGATTCCGATGCTTCACTTCAGTTTTATTGTATCCCTCTGACCTTCTTATTGACGATGAAACACAGAAATTGCATCGGAATTAAATAGAAAAGGCACAATGTCGACTTAAGTACAAGAAGACTGACTCTTCTTACTGTCTATGTTTTGAACCATTCCCGTGTCACTAGTTATAGATTCCGATGCTTCACTCCAGGTTTACTGTATCCCTTGGACCTTCTTATTGACGATGAAACACAGAAATTGCATCGGAATTAGATACAAAAGGCACAATACCGACTTAAGTACAAGAAGACTGACTCTTCTTACTGTCTATATTTTGAACCATTCCAGTGACACTAGTTGCAGATTCCGATGCTTCACTTCAGGTTTACTGTATTCCCAGGACCTTCTTATTGTTTATGAAACACTGAAATTGCATCGGAATTAAATACAAAAGGCACAATGCCGACTTATGTACTGGAAGACTGACTCATCTTACTGTCTATGTTTTGAACCATTATTGTGACACTAGTTATAGATTCCGATGCTTCACTCTAGGTTTACTGTATGCCTTGGACCTTCTTATTGACGATGAAACACAGAAATTGCATCGGAATTAAATACAAAAGAAACAATGCCGACTTAAGTACAAGAAGACTGACTCTTCTTACTGACTATGTTTTGAACCATTCCTGTGACACTAGTTATGGATTCCGATGCTTCACTTCAGGTTTACTGTATCCCTCTGACCAGCTTATTGACGATGAAACACAGAAATTGCATCGGAATTAAATACAAAAGGCTCAATGACGAATTAAGTACAAGAAGACTGACTCTTCTTACTGTCTATTTTTGGACCAGTCCTGTGACACTAGTTATAGACTCCGATGCTTCACTCCAGGTTTACTGTATCCTTTGGACATCCTTATTGACGATGAAACACAGAAATTGCATCGGAATTAAATACAAATGGCACAATGCCGACTTAAGTAAAAGAAGTCTGACTCTTGTTACTGTCTATGATTTGAACCATTCCTGTGACACTGGTTATAGATTCCGATGCTTCACTCCAGGTTTACTGTATCCCTTAGACCTTCTTATTGACGATGAAACACAGAAATTGCATTGGAATTAAATAGAAAAGGCACAATGAAGACTTAATTAAAAGAAGACAGACTCTTCTTACTGAATAAGCTTTGAACCATTCCTGTGACACTAGTTATAGATTCTGATGCTTCACTTCAGGTTCACTGTATCCCTTGGACCTTCTAATTGACGATGAAACACAGAAATTGCATCGGAATTAAATACAAATGGCAAAATGCCGACTTAAGTACAGGAAGACTGACTCTTCTTACTGTCTATGTTTTGAACCATTCCTGTGACACTAGTTATAGATTCCGATGCTTCACTCCAGGTTTACTGTATCCCTCGGACCTTCTTATTGACGATGAAACACAGAAATTGCATCGGAATTAAATAGAAAAGGCACAATGCCGACTTAAGTACCCGAAGACTGACTCTTCTTACTGACTATGTTTTTAACCATTCCTGTGACACTAGTTATAGATTCCGATGCTTCACTTCAGGTTTACTGAATCCCATGGACCTTCTTATTGACGATGAAACACAGAAATTGCATCGGAATGTAATAGAAAAGGCACAATGCCGACTTAAGTACAAGAAGATTGACTCTTCTTACTGACTATGCTTTGAACCATTTCTGTGACACTAGTTATAGATTCCGAAGCTTCACTCCAGGTTTACTGTATCCCTTGGACCTTCTTATTGACGATGAAACACAGAAATTGCTTAGGAATTAAATAGAAAAGGCACAATGCCGACTTAAGTAAAAGAAGACTGACTCTTCTTACTGACTATGTTTTGAACCATTCCTGTGACACTAGTTATAGATTCCGATGCTTCACTTCAGGTTTACTGTATCCCTCTGACCTTATTGCCGATGAAACACAGAAATTGCATCGGAATTAAATACAAAAGGCACAATGCCGACTTAAGGACAAGAAGACTGACTCTTCTTACTGACTATGTTTTGAACCATTCCTGTG
This sequence comes from Schistocerca piceifrons, assembly GCF_021461385.2. Classification (NCBI taxonomy): domain Eukaryota; kingdom Metazoa; phylum Arthropoda; class Insecta; order Orthoptera; family Acrididae; genus Schistocerca; species Schistocerca piceifrons. Next base: position 528,190 of record NW_025728019.1, on the reverse strand, counting down.
ACACTAGTTACAGATTCCGATGCTTCACTTCAGGTTTTCTGTTTCCCTTGGATAATCGTATTGACGACGAAACACAGAAATTGCATCGGAATTAAATACAAAAGGCACAATGCCGACTTAAGTACAAGAAGACTGACTCTTCTTACTGTCTATATTTTGAACCATTCCAGTGACACTAGTTGCAGATTCCGATGCTTCACTTCAGGTTTACTGTATTCCCAGGACCTTCTTTTTGTTTATGAAACACTGAAATTGCATCGGAATTAAATACAAAAGGCACAATGCCGACCTAAGTACAAGAAGACTGACTCTTCTTACTGTCTATGCTTAGAACCATTATTGTGACACTAGTTATAGATTCCGATGCTTCATTTCAGGCTTACTGTATCCCTCTGACCATCTTATTGCCGGTGATACACAGAAATTGCACCGGAATTAAATACGAAAGGCACAATGCCAACATAAGTACAAGAAAACTGACTCTTCTTACTGACTATGTTTTGAACCATTCCTGTGACACTAGTTGTAGATTCCGATGCTTCACTTCAGGTTGACTGTATCCTTTGGACCTTCTTATTGACGATGAATCACAGAAATTGCTTCGGAATTCATACAGAATCACAATGCCGACTTAACTACAACAAGACTGACTCTTCTTACTGACGATGCTTTGAACCATTCCTGTGACACTAGTTATAGATTCCGAAGCTTATCTTCAGGATTACTGTATCCCTCTGACCTTCTTAGTGGCGATGAAACACAGAAATTGCATCGGAAATAAATACAAAAACACAATGCCGACTTAAGTACAAGAATACTGACACATCTTACTGTCTATGTTTTGAACCGTCCCTGTGACACTAGTTATCGATTCCGATGCTTCACTCCAGGTTTACTGTATGCCTTGGACCTTCTTATTGACGATGAAACACAGAAATTGCATCGGAATTAAATACAAAATGCACAATGCCGACTTAAGTACAAGAAGACTGACTCTATTTTTGACTATATTTTGAACCATTCCTGTGACACTAGTTATGGATTCCGATGCTTCATTTCAGGTTTACTGTATCCCTCTGACCGTCTTATTGACGATGAAACACAGAAATTGCATCGGAATTAAATACAAAAGGCTCAATGCCGAATTAAGTACAAGAAGACTGACTCTTCTTAATGTCTATTTTTGAACCTGTCCTGTGACACTAGTTATAGACTCCGATATTTCTCACCAGGTTTACTGTATCCTTTGGACCTTCTTATTGACGATGAAACACAGAAATTGCATCGGAATTAAATACAAATGGCACAATGCCGACTTAAGTAAAAGAAGTCTGACTCTTGTTACTGTCTATGATTTGAACCATTCCTGTGACACTAGTTATAGATTCCGATGCTTCACTCCAGGTTTACTGTATCCCTTGGACCTTCTTATTGACGATGAAACACAGAAATTGCATTGGAATTAAATAGAAAAGGCACAATGAAGACTTAATTAAAAGAAGACAGACTCTTCTTACTGAATAAGTTTTGAACCATTCCTGTGACACTAGTTATAGATTCCGATGCTTCACTTCAGGTTCACTGTATCCCTTGGACCTTCTAATTGACGATGAAACACAGAAATTGCATCGGAATTAAATAGAAAAGGCACAATGCCGACTTAAGTACAAGAAGATTGACTCTTCTTACTGACTAGGTCTTGAACCATTCCTGTGACACTTGTTATAGATTCCGATGCTTCTCTTCAGGTTGACTGTATACCATGGACCTTTCGTATTGACGATGAAACACAGAAATTGCATCGGAATTAAATACAAAATGCACAATGCCGACTTAAGTACAAAAAGACTGACTCTTCTTACTGACTATGTTTTGAACCATTCCTGTGACACTAGTTATGGATTCCGATGCTTCACTTCAGGTTTACTGTATCCCTCTGACCAGCTTATTGACGATGAAACACAGAAATTGCATCGGAATTAAATACAAAAGGCTCAATGCCGAATTAAGTACAAGAAGACTGACTCTTCTTACTGTCTATTTTTGAACCAGTCCTGTGACACTAGTTATAGACTCCGATGCTTCACTCCAGGTTTACTGTATCCTTTGGACATTCTTATTGACGATGAAACACAGAAATTGCATCGGAATTAAATACAAATGGCACAATGCCGACTTAAGTAAAAGAAGTCTGACTCTTGTTACTGTCTATGATTTGAACCATTCCTGTGACACTGGTTATAGATTCCGATGCTTCACTCCAGGTTTACTGTATCCCTTAGACCTTCTTATTGACGATGAAACACAGAAATTGCATTGGAATTAAATAGAAAAGGCACAATGAAGACTTAAGTAAAAGAAGACTGACTCTTCTTACTGTCTATGATTTGAACCATTCCTGTGACACTAGTTATAGATTCCGATGCTTCACTAGAGGTTTACTGTATACATTGGACCTTCATATTGACGATGAAACACAGAAATTGCATCAGAATTAAATAGAAAATGCACAATGATGACTTAAGTACAATAAGACTGAATATTCTTACTGTCTATGTTTTGAACCATTCCTGTGACACTAGTTATAGATTTCGATGCTACAGTCCAGGTCTACTGTATCACTTTAACCTTGTTACTGACGATGAGACACAGAAATTGCATCGGAATTAAATACGAAAGGCACAATGCCGACCTAAGTACAAGAAGACTGACTCCTCTTACTGTCTATGTTTTGAACCATTCCATTGACACTTCTCATAGATTCCGATGCTTCACTCCAGCTTTACTGTATCCCTTGGACCTTCTTATTGACGATGAAACACAGAAATTGCATCGGAATTAAATAGAAAAGGCACAATGAAAACTTAGGTAAAAGAAGACTGACTCTTCTTACTGAATAAGTTTTGAACCATTCCTGTGACACTAGTTATAGATTCCGATGCTTCACTTCAGGTTCACCGTATCCCTTGGCCCTTCTAATTGACGAAGAAACACAGAAATTGCATCAGAATTAAATACAAAAGGCAAAATGCCGACTTAAGTACACGAAGACTGACTCTTATTACTGTCTATGGTTTGAACCATTCCTGTGACACTAGTTATAGATTCCGATGCCTCACTCCAGGTTTACTGTATCCCTTGGACCTTCGTATTGACGATGAAACACAGAAATTGCATCGGAATTAAATAGAAAAGGCACAATGCCGACTTAAGTACAAGAAGACTGACTCTTCTTACTGATTATGTTTCGAACCATTCCTGTGACACTAGTTATAGATTCCGATGCTTCACTTCAGGTTTACTGTATACCCTGGACCTTTCTTATTGACGATGTAATACAGAAATTGCATCGGAATGATATACAAAAGGCACAATGCCGACTAAAGGACAAGAAGACTGACTGTTCTTACTGACTATGTTTTGAACCAATCCTGTGACACTAGTTATAGATTCCGATGCTTCACTTGAGGACTACTGTATCCCACTGACCTTCTTATTGACGATGAAACACAGAAATTGCATCGGAATTAAATACAAAAGGCAAAATGCCGACTTAAGTACACGAAGACTGACTCTTCTCACTGTCTATGTTTTCAACCATTCCTGTGACACTAGTTATATATTCCGATGCTTCACTCCAGGTTTACTGTATCCCTTGGACCTGCTTATTGACGATGAAACACAGAAATTGCATCGGAATTAAATAAAAAACGCACAATGAAGACTTATGTACAAGAAGACTGACTCTTCTAACTGACTACGTTTTGAACCCTTCCTGTGACACTAGATATAGATTCCGATGCTTCACTTCAGGTTTATTGTATCCCTCTGATCTTCTTATTCACGATGAAACACAGAAATTGCATCGGAATTAAATAGAAAAGGCACAATATCGACTTAAGTACAAGAAGACTGACTCTTCTTACTGTCTATGTTTTGAACCATTCCCGTGTCACTAGTTATAGATTCCGATGCTTCACTCCAGGTTTACTGTATCCCTTGGACCTTCTTATTGACGATGAAACACAGAAATTGCATCGGAATTAAATTGAAAAGGCACAATGCCGACTTAAGTAAAAGAAGACTTACTCTTCTTACTGACTATGTTTTGAACCATTCCTGTGACACTAGTTATAGATTCCGATGGTTCACTTCAGGTTTACTGTATACCTTGGACCTTCTTATTGACGATGAAACACAGAAATTGCATCGGAATTAGATACAAAAGGCACAATACCGACTTAAGTACAAGAAGACTGACTCTTCTTACTGTCTATATTTTGAACCATTCCAGTGACACTAGTTGCAGATTCCGATGCTTCACTTCAGGTTTACTGTATTCCCAGGACCTTCTTATTGTTTATGAAACACTGAAATTGCATCGGAATTAAATACAAAAGGCACAATGGCGACTTAAGTACAGGAAGACTGACTCATCTTACTGTCTATGTTTTGAACCATTATTGTGACACTAGTTATAGATTCCGATGCTTCACTCTAGGTTTACTGTATGCCTTGGACCTTCTTATTGACGATGAAACACAGAAATTGCATCGGAATTAAATACAAAAGGCACAATGCCGACTTAAGTACAAGAAGACTGACTCTTCTTACTGACTATGTTTTGAACCATTCCTGTGACACTAGTTATGGATTCCGATGCTTCACTTCAGGTTTACTGTATCCCTCTGACCAGCTTATTGACGATGAAACACAGAAATTGCATCGGAATTAAATACAAAAGGCTCAATGCCGAATTAAGTACAAGAAGACTGACTCTTCTTACTGTCTATTTTTGAACCAGTCCTGTGACACTAGTTACAGACTCCGATGCTTCACTCCAGGTTTACTGTATCCTTTGGACATTCTTATTGACGATGAAACACAGAAATTGCATCGGAATTAAATACAAATGGCACAATGCCGACTTAAGTAAAAGAAGTCTGACTCTTGTTACTGTCTATGATTTGAACCATTCCTGTGACACTGGTTATAGATTCCGATGCTTCACTCCAGGTTTACTGTATCCCTTAGACCTTCTTATTGACGATGAAACACAGAAATTGCATTGGAATTAAATAGAAAAGGCACAATGAAGACTTAATTAAAAGAAGACAGACTCTTCTTACTGAATAAGCTTTGAACCATTCCTGTGACACTAGTTATAGATTCTGATGCTTCACTTCAGGTTCACTGTATCCCTTGGACCTTCTAATTGACGATGAAACACAGAAATTGCATCGGAATTAAATACAAATGGCAAAATGCCGACTTAAGTACAGGAAGACTGACTCTTCTTACTGTCTATGCTTTGAACCATTCCTGTGACACTAGTTATAGATTCCGATGCTTCACTCCAGGTTTACTGTATCCCTCGGACCTTCTTATTGACGATGAAACACAGAAATTGCATCGGAATTAAATAGAAAAGGCACAATGCCGACTTAAGTACAAGAAGACTGACTCTTCTTACTGACTATGTTTTTAACCATTCCTGTGACACTAGTTATAGATTCCGATGCTTCACTTCAGGTTTACTGTATCCCATGGACCTTCTTATTGACGATGAAACACAGAAATTGCATCGTAATGTAATAGAAAAGGCACAATGCCGACTTAAGTACAAGAAGATTGACTCTTCTTACTGACTATGCTTTGAACCATTTCTGTGACACTAGTTATAGATTCCGAAGCTTCACTCCAGGTTTACTGTATCCCTTGGACCTTCTTATTGACGATGAAACACAGAAATGGCTTAGGAATTAAATAGAAAAGGCACAATGCCGACTTAAGTAAAAGAAGACTGACTCTTCTTACTGACTATGTTTTGAACCATTCCTGTGACACTAGTTATAGATTCCGATGCTTCACTTCAGGTTTACTGTATCCCTCTGACCTTATTGCCGATGAAACACAGAAATTGCATCGGAATTAAATACAAAAGGCACAATGCCGACTTAAGGACAAGAAGACTGACTCTTCTTACCGACTATGTTTTGAACCATTCCTGTGACACTAGTTATAGATTCCGATGCTTCACTTCAGGTTTTCTGTTTCCCTTGGATAATCTTATTGACGACGAAACACAGAAATTGCATCGGAATTAAATACAAAAGGCACAATGCCGACTTAAGTACAAGAAGACTGACTCTTCTTACTGTCTATATTTTGAACCATTCCAGTGACACTAGTTGCAGATTCCGATGCTTCACTTCAGGTTTACTGTATTCCCAGGACCTTCTTTTTGTTTATGAAACACTGAAATTGCATCGGAATTAAATACAAAAGGCACAATGCCGACCTAAGTACAAGAAGACTGACTCTTCTTACTGTCTATGCTTAGAACCATTATTGTGACACTAGTCATAGATTCCGATGCTTCACTCAAGGTTTACTGTATCCCTTGGACCTTCTTATTGACGATGAAACAGAGAAATTGCATCGGAATTAAATACAAGAGGCACAATGCCGACTTAAGTACAAGCAGACTGACTCCTCTTACTGTCTATGTTTGAACCATTTCTGTGACACTAGTTATAGATTCCGATGCTTCATTTCAGGCATACTGTATCCCTCTGACCATCTTATTGCCGGTGATACACAGAAATTGCACCGGAATTAAATACGAAAGGCACAATGCCAACTTAAGTACAAGAAGACTGACTCTTCTTACTGACTATGTTTTGAACCATTCCTGTGACACTAGTTGTAGATTCCGATGCTTCACTTCAGGTTGACTGTATCCTTTGGACCTTCTTATTGACGATGAATCACAGAAATTGCTTCGGAATTCATACAGAATCACAATGCCGACTTAACTACAACAAGACTGACTCTTCTTACTGACGATGCTTTGAACCATTCCTGTGACACTAGTTATAGATTCCGAAGCTTATCTTCAGGATTACTGTATCCCTCTGACCTTCTTAGTGGCGATGAAACACAGAAATTGCATCGGAAATAAATACAAAAACACAATGCCGACTTAAGTACAAGAACACTGACACATCTTACTGTCTATGTTTTGAACCGTCCCTGTGACACTAGTTATCGATTCCGATGCTTCACTCCAGGTTTACTGTATGCCTTGGACCTTCTTATTGACGATGAAACACAGAAATTGCATCGGAATTAAATACAAAAGGCACAATGCCGACTTATGTACAGGAAGACTGACTCTATTTTTGACTATGTTTTGAACCATTCCTGTGACACTAGTTATGGATTCCGATGCTTCACTTCAGGTTTACTGTATCCCTCTGACCGTCTTATTGACGATGAAACACAGAAATTGCATCGGAATTAAATACAAAAGGCTCAATGCCGAATTAAGTACAAGAAGACTGACTCTTCTTAATGTCTATTTTTGAACCTGTCCTGTGACACTAGTTATAGACTCCGATATTTCACTCCAGGTTTACTGTATGCTTTGGACCTTCTTATTGACGATGAAACACAGAAATTGCATCGGAATTAAATACAAATGGCACAATGCCGACTTAAGTAAAAGAAGTCTGACTCTTGTTACTGTCTATGATTTGAACCATTCCTGTGACACTAGTTATAGATTCCGATGCTTCACTCCAGGTTTACTGTATCCCTTGGACCTTCTTATTGACGATGAAACACAGAAATTGCATTGGAATTAAATAGAAAAGGCACAATGAAGACTTAATTAAAAGAAGACAGACTCTTCTTACTGAATAAGTTTTGAACCATTCCTGTGACACTAGTTATAGATTCCGATGCTTCACTTCAGGTTCACTGTATCGCTTGGACCTTCTAATTGACGATGAAACACAGAAATTGCATCGGAATTAAATAGAAAAGGCACAATGCCGACTTAAGTACAAGAAGATTGACTCTTCTTACTGACTAGGTCTTGAACCTTTCCTGTGACACTAGTTATAGATTCCGATGCTTCTCTTCAGGTTGACTGTATACCATGGACCTTTCGTATTGACGATGAAACGCAGAAATTGCATCGGAATTAAATACAAAATGCACAATGCCGACTTAAGTACAAAAAGACTGACTCTTCTTACTGACTATGTTTTGAACCATTCCTGTGACACTAGTTATGGATTCCGATGCTTCACTTCAGGTTTACTGTATCCCTCTGACCAGCTTATTGACGATGAAACACAGAAATTGCATCGGAATTAAATACAAAAGGCTCAATGCCGAATTAAGTACAAGAAGACTGACTCTTCTTACTGTCTATTTTTGAACCAGTCCTGTGACACTAGTTATAGACTCCGATGCTTCACTCCAGGATTACTGTATCCTTTGGACATTCTTATTGACGATGAAACACAGAAATTGCATCGGAATTAAATACAAATGGCACAATGCCGACTTAAGTAAAAGAAGTCTGACTCTTGTTACTGTCTATGATTAGAACCATTCCTGTGACACTGGTTGTAGATTCCGATGCTTCACTCCAGGTTTACTGTATCCCTTAGACCTTCTTATTGACGATGAAACACAGAAATTGCATTGGAATTAAATAGAAAAGGCACAAGGAAGACTTAATTAAAAGAAGACAGACCCTTCTTACTGAATAAGCTTTTGAACCATTCCTGTGACACTAGTTATAGATTCTGATGCTTCACCTCAGGTTCACTGTATCCCTTGGACCTTCTAATTGACGATGAAACACAGAAATTGCATCGGAATTAAATACAAATGGCAAAATGCCGACTTAAATACAGGAAGACTGACTCTTCTTACTCACTATGTTTTTAACCATTCCTGTGACACTAGTTATAGATTCCGATGCTTCACTTCAGGTTTACTGTATCCCATGGACCTTCTTATTGACGATGAAACACAGAAATTGCATCGGAATGTAATAGAAAAGGCACAATGCCGACTTAAGTACAAGAAGATTGACTCTTCTTACTGACTATGCTTTGAACCATTTCTGTGACACTAGTTATAGATTCCGAAGCTTCACTCCGGGTTTACTGTATCCCTTGGACCTTCTTATTGACGATGAAACACAGAAATTGCTTAGGAATTAAATAGAAAAGGCACAATGCCGACTTAAGTAAAAGAAGACTGACTCTTCTTACTGACTATGTTTTGAACCATTCCTGTGACACTAGTTATAGATTCCGATGCTTCACTTCAGGTTTACTGTATCCCTCTGACCTTATTGCCGATGAAACACAGAAATTGCATCGGACTTAAATACAAAAGGCACAATGCCGACTTAAGGACAAGAAGACTGACTCTTCTTACTGACTATGTTTTGAACCATTCCTGTGACACTAGTTATAGATTCCGATGCTTCACTTCAGGTTTTCTGTTTCCCTTGGATAATCTTATTGACGATGAAACACAGAAATTGCATCGGAATTAAATACAAAAGGCACAATGCCGACTTAAGTACAAGAAGACTGACTCTTCTTACTGTCTATATTTTGAACCATTCCAGTGACACTAGTTGCAGATTCCGATGCTTCACTTCAGGTTTACTGTATTCCCAGGACCTTCTTTTTGTTTATGAAACACTGAAATTGCATCGGAATTAAATACAAAAGGCACAATGCCGACCTAAGTACAAGAAGACTTACTCTTCTTACTGTCTATGCTTAGAACCATTATTGTGACACTAGTTATAGATTCCGATGCTTCACTCAAGGTTTACTGTATCCCTTGGACCTTCTTATTGACGATGAAACAGAGAAATTGCATCGGAATTAAATACAAGAGGCACAATGCCGACTTAAGTACAAGAAGACTGACTCCTCTTACTGTCTATGTTTGAACCATTTCTGTGACACTAGTTATAGATTCCGATGCTTCATTTCAGGCTTACTGTATCCCTCTGACCATCTTATTGCCGGTGATACACAGAAATTGCACCGGAATTAAATTCGAAAGGCACAATGCCAACTTAAGTACAAGAAGACTGACCCTTCTTACTGACTATGTTTTGAACCATTCCTGTGACACTAGTTGTAGATTCCGATGCTTCACTTCAGTTTGACTGTATCCTTTGGACCTTCTTATTGACGATGAATCACAGAAATTGCTTCGGAATTCATACAGAATCACAATGCCGACTTAACTACAACAAGACTGACTCTTCTTACTGACGATGCTTTGAACCATTCCTGTGACACTAGTTATAGATTCCGAAGCTTATCTTCAGGATTACTGTATCCCTATGTCCTTCTTGGTGGCGATGAAACACAGAAATTGCATCGGAAATAAATACAAAAACACAATGCCGACTTAAGTACAAGAATACTGACACATCTTACTGTCTATGTTTTGAACCGTCCCTGTGACTCTAGTTATCGATTCCGATGCTTCACTCCAGGTTTACTGTATGCCTTGGACCTTCTTATTGACGATGAAACACAGAAATTGCATCGGAATTAAATACAAAAGGCACAATGCCGACTTAAGTACAAGAAGACTGACTCTATTTACAGACTATGTTTTGAACCATTCCTGTGACACTAGTTATGGATTCCGATGCTTCACTTCAGGTTTACTGTATCCCTCTGACCGTCTTATTGACGTTGAAACACAGAAATTGCATCGGAATTAAATACAAAAGGCTCAATGCCGAATTAAAAACAAGAAGACTGACTCTTCTTAATGTCTATTTTTGAACCTGTCCTGTGACACTAGTTATAGACTCCGATATTTCACTCCAGGTTTACTGTATCCTTTGGACCTTCTTATTGACGATGAAACACAGAAATTGCATCGGAATTAAATACAAATGGCACAATGCCGACTTAAGTAAAAGAAGTCTGACTCTTGTTACTGTCTATGATATGAACCATTCCTGTGACACTAGTTATAGATTCCGATGCTTCACTCCAGGTTTACTGTATCCCTTGGACCTTCTAATTGACGATGAAACACAGAAATTGCATCGGAATTAAATAGAAATGGCACAATGCCGACTTAAGTACAAGAAGATTGACTCTTCTTACTGACTAGGTTTTGAACCATTCCTGTGACACTAGTTATAGATTCCGATGCTTCTCTTCAGGTTGACTGTATACCATGGACCTTTCGTATTGACGATGAAACACAGAAATTGCATCGGAATTAAATACAAAATGCACAATGCCGACTTAAGTACAAAAAGACTGACTCTTCTTACTGTCTATGTTTTGAACCATCCCTCTGACACTTGTTATAGATTCCGATGCTTCACTTCAGGTTTACTGTATCCCTTGGACCTTCTTATTGACGATGAAACACAGAAATAGCATCGGAATTAAATTGAAAAGGCACAATGCCGACTTAAGTACAAGAAGACTGACTCTTCTTACTGACTATGTTTTGAACCATTCCTGTGACACTAGTTATAGATTCCGATGCTTCACTTCAGGTATACTGTATACATTGGACCTTTCGTATTGACGATGAAACACAGAAATTGCATCGGAATGAAATACAAAAGGCACAATGCCGACTGAAGGACAAGAAGACTGACTCTTCTTACTGACTATGATTTGAACCATTCCTGTGACACTAGTAATAGGTTCCGATGCTTCACTTCAGGATTTCTGTTTCCCTTGGACATTCTTATTGACGATGAAACACAGAAATTGCATCGGAATTAGATACAAAAGGCACAATGCCGACTTAAGTACAAGAAGACTGACTCTTCTACTGTCTATGTTTTGAACCATTTCTGTGACACTAGTTATAGAGTCCGATGCTTCACTTCAGGTTTACTGTATCCCTTGGACCATCTTATTGACGATGAAACACAGAAATTGCATCGGAATTCAATACAAAAGGCACAATGCCGACTTATGTAAAAGACGTCTGACTCTTCTTACTGTCTATATTTTGAACCTTTCCAGTGACACTAGTTATAGATTCCGATGCTTCACTTCAGGTTTACTGTATCCCTTGGACATTGTCATTGACTATGAAACACAGAATTTGCATCGGAAGTAAATACAAAAGGCACAATGCCGACTTAAGTAAAAGACGTCTGACTCTTCTTACTGTCTATGATTTGAACCATTACTGTGACACTAGTTATAGTTTCCGATTCTTCACGCCAGGTTTACTGTATCCCTTGGAGCTTCTTATTGACGATGAAACACAGAAATTGCATCGGAATTACATACGAAAGCACAATGCCAAATTAAGTAGAAGAAGACTGACTCTTCTTACTGACTATGCTTTGAACCATTCCCGTGAAACACGTTGTAGATTCCGATGCTTCACTTCAGGTTTACTGTATCCCTCTGACCTTCTTATTGACGATGAAACACAGAAATAGCATCGGAATTAAATAGAAAAGGCACAATGCCGACTTAAGTACAAGAAGACTGACTCTTCTTACTGACTATGTTTTGAACCATTCCTGTGACACTAGTTATGGATTCCGATGCTTCACTTCAGGTTTACTGTATCCCTCTGACCGGCTTATTGACGATGAAACACAGAAATTGCATCGGAATTAAATACAAAAGGCTCAATGCCGAATTAAGTACAAGAAGACTGACTCTTCTTACTGTCTATTTTTGAACCAGTCCTGTGACACTAGTTATAGACTCCGATGCTTCACTCCAGGTTTACTGTATCCTTTGGACCTTCTTATTGACGATGAAACACAGAAATTGCATCGGAATTAAGTACAAATGGCACAATGCCGACTTAAGTAAAAGAAGTCTGACTCTTGTTACTGTCTATGATTTGAACCATTCCTGTGACACTAGTTATAGATTCCGATGCTTCACTCCAGGTTTACTGTATCCTTTGGACCTTCTTATTGACGATGAAACACAGAAATTGCATTGGAATTAAATAGAAAAGGCACAATGAAGACTTAATTAAAAGAAGACAGACTCTTCTTACTGAATAAGTTTTGAACCATTCCTGTGACACTAGTTATAGATTCTGATGCTTCACTTCAGGTTCACTGTATCCCTTGGACCTTCTAATTGACGATGAAACACAGAAATTGCATGGGAATTAAATACAAATGGCAAAACGCCGACTTAAGTACAGGAAGACTGACTCTTCTTACTGTCTATGTTTTGAACCATTCCTGTGACACTAGTTATGGATTCCGATGCTTCACTCCAGGTTTACTGTATCCCTTGGACCTTCTTATTGACGATGAAACACAGAAATTGCATCGGAATTAAATAGAAAAGGCACAATGCCGACTTAAGTACAAGAAGACTGACTCTTCTTACTGACTATGTTTTTAACCATTCCTGTGACACTAGTTATAGATTCCGATGGTTCACTTCAGGTTTACTGTATCCCATGGACCTTCTTATTGACGATGAAACACAGAAATTGCATCGGAATGAAATAGAAAAGGCACAATGCCGACTTAAGTACAAGAAGATTGACTCTTCTTACTGACTATGCTTTGAACCATTTCTGTGACACTAGTTATAGATTCCGAAGCTTCACTCCAGGTTTACTGTATCCCTTGGACCTTCTTATTGACGATGAAACACAGAAATTGCATAGGAATTAAATAGAAAAGGCACAATGCCGACTTAAGTAAAAGAAGACAGACTCTTCTTACTGACTATGTTTTGAACCATTCCTGTGACACTAGTTATAGATTCCGATGCTTCACTTCAGGATTACTGTATCCCTCTGACCTTATTGCCGATGAAACACAGAAATTGCATCGGAATTAAATACAAAAGGCACAATGCCGACTTAAGTACAAGAAGACTGACTCTTCTTACTGACTATGTTTTGAACCATTCCTGTGACACTAGTTATAGATTCCGATGCTTCACTTCAGGTTTTCTGTTTCCCTTGGATAATCTTATTGACGAAGAAACACAGAAATTACATCGGAATTAAATACAAAAGGCAAAATGCCGACTTAAGTACACGAAGACTGACTCTTCTCACTGTTTATGTTTTCAACCATTCCTGTGACACTAGTTATATATTCCGATGCTTCACTCCAGGTTTACTGTATCCCTTGGACCTTCTTATTGACGATGAAACACAGAAATTGCATCGGAATTAAATAGAAAAGGCACAATGAAGACTTTTGTACAAGAAGACTGACTCTTCTAACTGACTACGTTTTGAACCCTTCCTGTGACACTAGTTATAGATTCCGATGCTTCACTTCAGGTTTATTGTATCCCTCTGACCTTCTTATTGACGATGAAACACAGAAATTGCATCGGAATTAAATAGAAAAGGCACAATGTCGACTTAAGTACAAGAAGACTGACTCTTCTTACTGTCTATGTTTTGAACCATTCCTGTGTCACTAGTTATAGATTCCGATGCTTCACTCCAGGTTTACTGTATCCCTTGGACCTTCTTATTGACGATGAAACACAGAAATTGCATCGGAATTAAATCGAAAAGGCACAATGCCGACTTAAGTAAAAGAAGACTGACTCTTCTTACTGACTATGTTTTGAACCATTCCTGTGACACTAGTTATGGATTCCGATGCTTCACTTCAGGTTTACTGTATACCTTGGACCTTCTTATTGACGATGAAACACAGAAATTGCATCGGAATTAGATACAAAAGGCACAATGCCGACTTAAGTACAAGAAGACTGACTCTTCTTACTGTCTATATTTTGAACCATTCCTGTGACACTAGTTGCAGATTCCGATGCTTCACTTCAGGTTTACTGTATTCCCAGGACCTTCTTATTGTTTATGAAACACTGAAATTGCATCGGAATTAAATACAAAAGGCACAATGCCGACTTAAGTACAAGAAGACTGACTCATCTTACTGGCTATGTTTTGAACCATTATTGTGACACTAGTTATAGATTCCGATGCTTCACTCAATGTTTACTGTATCCCTTGGACCTTCTTATTGACGATGAAACACAGAAATTGCATCGGAATTAAATACAAGAGGCACAATGCCGAGTTAAGCACAAGAAGACTGACTCTTCTTACTGACTATGTTTTGAACCATTCCTGTGACACTAGTTATAGATTCCGATGCCTCACTATAAGTTTGCTGTATCCCCCTGGCCTTCGTATTGACGATGAAACACAGAAATTGCATTGGAATTAAATACAAAAGGCACTATGCCGACTTTAGTACAAGAAGACTGACTCCTCTTACTGTCTATGTTTGAACCATTTCTGTGACACTAGTTATAGATTCCGATGCTTCATTTCAGGCTTACTGTATCCCTCTGACCATCTTATTGCCGGTGATACACAGAAGCTGCACCGGAATTAAATACGAAAGGCACAATGCCAACTTAAGTACAAGAAGACTGACTCTTCTTACTGACTATGTTTTGAACCATTCCTGTGACACTAGTTGTAGATTCCGATGCTTCACTTCAGGTTTACTGTATCCTTTGGACCTTCTTATTGACGATGAATCACAGAAATTGCATCGGAATTCATACAGAAGGCACAATGCCGACTTAAATACAACAAGACTGACTCTTCTTACTGACGATGCTTTGAACCATTCCTGTGACACTAGTTATAGATTCCGAAGCTTAACTTCAGGATTACTGTATCCCTCTGACCTTCTTAGTGGCGATGAAACACAGAAATTGCATCGGAAATAAATACAAAAACACAATGCCGACTTAAGTACAAGAATACTGACACATCTTACTGTCTATGTTTTGAACCGTCCCTGTGACATTAGTTATCGATTCCGCTGCTTCACTCTAGGTTTACTGTATGCCTTGGACCTTCTTATTGACGATGAAACACAGAAATTGCATCGGAATTAAATACAAAAGGCACAATGCCGACTTAAGTACACTTAGACTGACTCTTCTTACTGACTATGATTTGAACCATTCCTGTGACACTAGTTATGGATTCCGATGCTTCACTTCAGGTTTACTGTATCCCTCTGACCAGCTTATTGACGATGAAACACAGAAATTGCATCGGAATTAAATACAAAAGGCTCAATGCCGAATTAAGTACAAGAAGACTGACTCTTCTTACTGTCTATTTTTGAACCAGTCCTGTGACACTAGTTATAGACTCCGATGCTTCACTCCAGGTTTGCTGTATCCTTTGGACTTTCTTATTGACGATGAAACACAGAAATTGCATCGGAATTAAATACAAATGGCACAATGCCGACTTAAGTAAAAGAAGTCTGACTCTTGTTACTGTCTATGATTTGAACCATTCCTGTGACACTGGTTATAGATTCCGATGCTTCACTGCAGGTTTACTGTATCCCTTAGACCTTCTTATTGACGATGAAACTCAGAAATTGCATTGGAATTAAATAGAAAAGGCACAATGAAGACTTAATTAAAAGAAGACAGACTCTTCTTACTGAATAAGTTTTGAACCATTCCTGTGACACTAGTTATAGATTCTGATGCTTCACTTCAGGTTCACTGTATCCCTTGGACCTTCTAATTGACGATGAAACACAGAAATTGCATCGGAATTAAATACAAATGGCAAAATGCCGACTTAAGTACAGGAAGACTGACTCTTCTTACTGTCTATGTTTTGAACCATTCCTGTGACACTAGTTATAGATTCCGATGCTTCACTTCAGGATTACTGTATCCCTCTGACCTTATTGCCGATGAAACACAGAAATTGCATCGGAATTAAATACAAAAGGCACAATGCCGACTTAAGTACAAGAAGACTGACTCTTCTTACTGACTATGTTTTGAACCATTCCTGTGACACTAGTTATAGATTCCGATGCTTCACTTCAGGTTTTCTGTTTCCCTTGGATAATCTTATTGACGAAGAAACACAGAAATTGCATCGGAATTAAATACAAAAGGCAAAATGCCGACTTAAGTACACGAAGACTGACTCTTCTCACTGTCTATGTTTTCAACCATTCCTGTGACACTAGTTATATATTCCGATGCTTCACTCCAGGTTTACTGTATCCCTTGGACCTTCTTATTGACGATGAAACACAGAAATTGCATCGGAATTAAATAGAAAAGGCACAATGAAGACTTTTGTACAAGAAGACTGACTCTTCTAACTGACTACGTTTTGAACCCTTCCTGTGACACTAGTTATAGATTCCGATGCTTCACTTCAGGTTTATTGTATCCCTCTGACCTTCTTATTGACGATGAAACACAGAAATTGCATCGGAATTAAATGGAAAAGGCACAATGTCGACTTAAGTACAAGAAGACTGACTCTTCTTACTGTCTATGTTTTGAACCATTCCTGTGTCACTAGTTATAGATTCCGATGCTTCACTCCAGGTTTACTGTATCCCTTGGACCTTCTTATTGACGATGAAACACAGAAATTGCATCGGAATTAAATCGAAAAGGCACAATGCCGACTTAAGTAAAAGAAGACTGACTCTTCTTACTGACTATGTTTTGAACCATTCCTGTGACACTAGTTATGGATTCCGATGCTTCACTTCAGGTTTACTGTATACCTTGGACCTTCTTATTGACGATGAAACACAGAAATTGCATCGGAATTAGATACAAAAGGCACAATGCCGACTTAAGTACAAGAAGACTGACTCTTCTTACTGTCCATATTTTGAACCATTCCTGTGACACTAGTTGCAGATTCCGATGCTTCACTTCAGGTTTACTGTATTCCCAGGACCTTCTTATTGTTTATGAAACACTGAAATTGCATCGGAATTAAATACAAAAGGCACAATGCCGACTTAAGTACAAGAAGACTGACTCATCTTACTGGCTATGTTTTGAACCATTATTGTGACACTAGTTATAGATTCCGATGCTTCACTCAACGTTTACTGTATCCCTTGGACCTTCTTATTGACGATGAAACACAGAAATTGCATCGGAATTAAATACAAGAGGCACAATGCCGAGTTAAGCACAAGAAGACTGACTCTTCTTACTGACTATGTTTTGAACCATTCCTGTGACACTAGTTATAGATTCCGATGCTTCACTATAAGTTTGCTGTATCCCCCTGGCCTTCGTATTGACGATGAAACACAGAAATTGCATTGGAATTAAATACAAAAGGCACTATGCCGACTTTAGTACAAGAAGACTGACTCCTCTTACTGTCTATGTTTGAACCATTTCTGTGACACTAGTTATAGATTCCGATGCTTCATTTCAGGCTTACTGTATCCCTCTGACCATCTTATTGCCGGTGATACACAGAAGCTGCACCGGAATTAAATACGAAAGGCACAATGCCAACTTAAGTACAAGAAGACTGACTCTTCTTACTGACTATGTTTTGAACCATTCCTGTGACACTAGTTGTAGATTCCGATGCTTCACTTCAGGTTTACTGTATCCTTTGGACCTTCTTATTGACGATGAATCACAGAAATTGCATCGGAATTCATACAGAAGGCACAATGCCGACTTAAATACAACAAGACTGACTCTTCTTACTGACGATGCTTTGAACCATTCCTGTGACACTAGTTATAGATTCCGAAGCTTAACTTCAGGATTACTGTATCCCTCTGACCTTCTTAGTGGCGATGAAACACAGAAATTGCATCGGAAATAAATACAAAAACACAATGCCGACTTAAGTACAAGAATACTGACACATCTTACTGTCTATGTTTTGAACCGTCCCTGTGACATTAGTTATCGATTCCGCTGCTTCACTCTAGGTTTACTGTATGCCTTGGACCTTCTTATTGACGATGAAACACAGAAATTGCATCGGAATTAAATACAAAAGGCACAATGCCGACTTAAGTACACTTAGACTGACTCTTCTTACTGACTATGATTTGAACCATTCCTGTGACACTAGTTATGGATTCCGATGCTTCACTTCAGGTTTACTGTATCCCTCTGACCAGCTTATTGACGATGAAACACAGAAATTGCATCGGAATTAAATACAAAAGGCTCAATGCCGAATTAAGTACAAGAAGACTGACTCTTCTTACTGTCTATTTTTGAACCAGTCCTGTGACACTAGTTATAGACTCCGATGCTTCACTCCAGGTTTGCTGTATCCTTTGGACCTTCTTATTGACGATGAAACACAGAAATTGCATCGGAATTAAATACAAATGGCACAATGCCGACTTAAGTAAAAGAAGTCTGACTCTTGTTACTGTCTATGATTTGAACCATTCCTGTGACACTGGTTATAGATTCCGATGCTTCACTGCAGGTTTACTGTATCCCTTAGACCTTCTTATTGACGATGAAACTCAGAAATTGCATTGGAATTAAATAGAAAAGGCACAATGAAGACTTAATTAAAAGAAGACAGACTCTTCTTACTGAATAAGTTTTGAACCATTCCTGTGACACTAGTTATAGATTCTGATGCTTCACTTCAGGTTCACTGTATCCCTTGGACCTTCTAATTGACGATGAAACACAGAAATTGCATCGGAATTAAATACAAATGGCAAAATGCCGACTTAAGTACAGGAAGACTGACTCTTCTTACTGTCTATGTTTTGAACCATTCCTGTGACACTAGTTATAGATTCCGATGCTTCACTCCAGGTTTACTGTATCCCTCGGACCTTCTTATTGACGATGAAACACACAAATTGCATCGGAATTAAATAGAAAAGGGACAATGCCGACTTAAGTACAAGAAGACTGACTCTTCTTACTGACTATGTTTTTAACCATTCCTGTGACACTAGTTATAGATTCCGATGGTTCACTTCAGGTTTACTGTATCCCATGGACCTTCTTATTGACGATGAAACACAGAAATTGCATCGGAATGAAATAGAAAAGGCACAATGCCGACTTAAGTACAAGAAGATTGACTCTTCTTACTGACTATGCTTTGAACCATTTCTGTGACACTAGTTATAGATTCCGAAGCTTCACTCCAGGTTTACTGTATCACTTGGACCTTCTTATTGACGATGAAACACAGAAATTGCTTAGGAATTAAATAGAAAAGGCACAATGCCGACTTAAGTAAAAGAAGACTGACTCTTCTTACTGACTATGTTTTGAACCATTCCTGTGACACTAGTTATAGATTCCGATGCTTCACTTCAGGTTTACTGTATCCCTCTGACCTTATTGCCGATGAAACACAGAAATTGCATCGGAATTAAATACAAAAGGCACAATGCCGACTTAAGGACAAGAAGACTGACTCTTCTTACTATGTTTTGAACCATTCCTGTGGCACTAGTTATAGATTCCGATGCTTCACTTCAGGTTTTCTGTTTCCCTTGGATAATCTTATTGACGATGAAACACAGAAATTGCATCGGAATTAAATACAAAAGGCACAATGCCCACTTAAGTACAAGAAGACTGACTCTTCTTACTGTCTATATTTTGAACCATTCCAGTGGCACTAGTTGCAGATTCCGATGCTTCACTTCAGGTTTACTGTATTCCCAGGACCTTCTTTTTGTTTATGAAACACTGAAATTGCATCGGAATTAAATACAAAAGGCACAATGCCGACCTAAGTACAAGATGACTGACTCTTCTTACTGTCTATGCTTTGAACCATTATTGTGACACTAGTTATAGATTCCGATGCTTCACTCAAGGTTTACTGTATCCCTTGGACCTTCTTATTGACGATGAAACAGAGAAATTGCATCGGAATTAAATACAAGAGGCACAATGCCGACTTAAGTACAAGAAGACTGACTCCTCTTACTGTCTATGTTTGAACCATTTCTGTGACACTAGTTATAGATTCCGATGCTTCATTTCAGGCTTACTGTATCCCTCTGACCATCTTATTGCCGGTGATACACAGAAATTGCACCGGAATTAAATACGAAAGGCACAATGCCAACTTAAGTACAAGAAGACTGACTCTTCTTACTGACTATGTTTTGAACCATTCCTGTGACACTAGTTGTAGATTCCGATGCTTCACTTCAGGTTTACGGTATCCTTTGGACCTTCTTATTGACGATGAATCACAGAAATTGCTTCGGAATTCATACAGAATCACAATGCCGACTTAACTACAACAAGACTGACTCTTCTTACTGACGATGCTTTGAACCATTCCTGTGAGACTAGTTATAGATTCCGAAGCTTATCTTCAGGATTACTGTATCCCTCTGACCTTCTTAGTGGCGATGAAACACAGAAATTGCATCGGAAATAAATACAAAAACACAATGCCGATTTAAGTACAAGAATACTGACACATCTTACTGTCTATGTTTTAAACCGTCCCTGTGACACTAGTTATCGATTCCGATGCTTCAGTCCAGGTTTACTGTATGCCTTGGACCTTTTTATTGACGATGAAACACAGAAATTGCATCGGAATTAAATACAAAAGGCACAATGCCGACTTAAGTACAAGAAGACTGACTCTTCTTACTGACTATGTTTTGAACCATTCCTGTGACACTAGTTATGGATTCCGATGCTTCACTTCAGGTTTACTGTATCCCTCTGACCTTCTTATTGACGATGAAACACAGAAATTGCATCGGAATTAAATACAAAAGGCTCAATGCCGAATTAAGTACAAGAAGACTGACTCTTCTTACTGTCTATTTTTGAACCTGTCCTGTGACACTAGTTATAGACTCCGATATTTCACTCCAGGTTTACTGTATCCTTTGGACCTTCTTATTGACGATAAAACACAGAAATTGCATCGGAATTAAATACAAATGGCACAATGCCGACTTAAGTAAAAGAAGTCTGACTCTTGTTACTGTCTATGATTTGAACCATTCCTGTGACACTAGTTATAGATTCCGATGCTTCACTCCAGGTTTACTGTATCCCTTGGACCTTCTTATTGACGATGAAACACAGAAATTGCATTGGAATTAAATAGAAAAGGCACAATGAAGACTTAATTAAAAGAAGACAGACTCTTCTTACTGAATAAGTTTTGAACCATTCCTGTGACACTAGTTATAGATTCCGATGCTTCACTTCAGGTTCACTGTATCCCTTGGACCTTCTAATTGACGATGAAACACAGAAATTGCATCGGAATTAAATAGAAAATGCACAATGCCGACTTAAGTACAAGAAGATTGACTCTTCTTACTGACTAGGTTTTGAACCATTCCTGCGACACTAGCTATAGATTCCGATGCTTCTCTTCAGGTTGACTGTATACCATGGACCTTTCGTATTGACGATGAAACACAGAAATTGCATCGGAATGAAATACAAAAGGCACAATGCCGACTTAAGTACAAGAAGACTGACTCTTCTTACTGTCTATATTTTGAACCATTGCAGTGACACTAGTTGCAGATTCCGATGCTTCACTTCAGGTTTACTGTATTCCCAGGACCTTCTTTTTGTTTATGAAACACTGAAATTGCATCGGAATTAAATACAAAATGCACAATGCCGACCTAAGTACAAGAAGACTGACTCTTCTTACTGTCTATGCTTTGAACCATTATTGTGACACTAGTTATAGATTCCGATGCTTCACTCAAGGTTTACTGTATCCCTTGGACCTTCTTATTGACGATGAAACAGAGAAATTGCATCGGAATTAAATACAAGAGGCACAATGCAGACTTAAGAACAAGAAGACTGACTCCTCTTACTGTCTATGTTTGAACCATTTCTGTGACACTAGTTATAGATTCCGATGCTTCATTTCAGGCTTACTGTATCCCTCTGACCATCTTATTGCCGGTGATACACAGAAATTGCACCGGAATTAAATACGAAAGGCACAATGCCAACTTAAGTACAAGAAGACTGACTCTTCTTCCTGACTATGTTTTGAACCATTCCTGTGACACTAGTTGTAGATTCCGATGCTTCACTTCAGGTTTACGGTATCCTTTGGACCTTCTTATTGACGATGAAACACAGAAATTGCATCGGAATTACATACGAAAGGCACAATGCCAAATTAAGTAGAAGAAGACTGACTCTTCTTACTGACGATGCTTTGAACCATTCCTGTGACACTAGTTATGGATTCCGATGCTTCACTTCAGGTTTACTGTATCCCTCTGACCGGCTTATTGACGATGAAACACAGAAATTGCATCGGAATTAAATACAAAAGGATCAATGCCGAATTAAGTACAAGAAGACTGACTCTTCTTACTGTCTATTTTTGAACCAGTCCTGTGACACTAGTTATAGACTCCGATGCTTCACTCCAGGTTTACTGTATCCTTTGGACCTTCTTATTGACGATGAAACACAGAAATTGCATCGGAATTAAATACAAATGGCACAATGCCGACTTAAGTAAAAGAAGTCTGACTCTTGTTACTGTCTATGATTTGAACCATTCCTGTGACACTAGTTATAGATTCCGATGCTTCACTCCAGGTTTACTGTATCCCTTGGACCTTCTTATTGACGATGAAACACAGAAATTGCATTGGAATTAAATAGAAAAGGCACAATGAAGACTTAATTAAAAGAAGACAGACTCTTCTTACTGAATAAGTTTTGAACAATTCCTGTGACACTAGTTATAGATTCTGATGCTTCACTTCAGGTTCACTGTATCCCTTGGACCTTCTAATTGACGATGAAACACAGAAATTGCATCGGAATTAAATACAAATGGCAAAATGCCGACTTAAGTACAGGAAGACTGACTCTTCTTACTGTCTATGTTTTGAACCATTCCTGTGACACTAGTTGTAGATTCCGATGCTTCACTCCAGGTTTACTGTATCCCTTGGACCTTCTTATTGACGATGAAACACAGAAATTGCATCGGAATTAAATAGAAAAGGCACAATGCCGACTTAAGTACAAGAAGACTGACTCTTCTTACTGACTATGTTTTTAACCATTCCTGTGACACTAGTTATAGATTCCGATGGTTCACTTCAGGTTTACTGTATCCCATGGACCTTCTTATTGACGATGAAACACAGAAATTGCATCGGAATGAAATAGAAAAGGCACAATGCCGACTTAAGTACAAGAAGATTGACTCTTCTTACTGACTATGCTTTGAACCATTTCTGTGACACTAGTTATAGATTCCGAAGCTTCACTCCAGGTTTACTGTATCCCTTGGACCTTCTTATTGACGATGAAACACAGAAATTGCTTAGGAATTAAATAGAAAAGGCACAATGCCGACTTAAGTAAAAGAAGACTGACTCTTCTTACTGACTATATTTTGAACCATTCCTGTGACACTAGTTATAGATTCCGATGCTTCACTTCAGGTTTACTGTATCCCTCTGACCTTATTGCCGATGAAACACAGAAATTGCATCGGAATTAAATACAAAAGGCACAATGCCGACTTAAGTACAAGAAGACTGACTCTTCTTACTGTCTATGTTTTGAACCATTATTGTGACACTAGTTATAGATTCCGATGCTTCACTCAAGGTTTACTGTATCCCTTGGACCTTCTTATTGACGATGAAACAGAGAAATTGCATCGGAATTAGGTACAAGAGGCACAATGCCGACTTAAGTACAAGAAGACTGACTCCTCTTACTGTCTATGTTTGAACCATTTCTGTGACACTAGTTATAGATTCCGATGCTTCATTTCAGGCTTACTGTATCCCTCTGACCATCTTATTGCCGGTGATACACAGAAATTGCACCGGAATTAAATACGAAAGGCACAATGCCAACTTAAGTACAAGAAGACTGACTCTTCTTACTGACTATGTTTTGAACCATTCCTGTGACACTAGTTGTAGATTCCGATGCTTCACTTCAGGTTTACTGTATCCTTTGGACCTTCTTATTGACGATGAATCACAGAAATTGCTTCGGAATTCATACAGAATCACAATGCCGACTTAACTACATCAAGACTGACTCTTCTTACTGACGATGCTTTGAACCATTCCTGTGACACTAGTTATAGATTCCGAAGCTTATCTTCAGGATTACTGTATCCCTCTGACCTTCTGAGTGGCGATGAAACACAGAAATTGCATCGGAAATAAAAAAAAAAAGCACAATGCCGACTTCAGTACAAGAATACTGACACATCTTACTGTCTATGTTTTGAACCGTCCCTGTGACACTAGTTATCGATTCCGATGCTTCACTCCAGGTTTACTGTATGCCTTTGACCTTCTTATTGACGATGAAACACACAAATTGCATCGGAAATTAATACAAAAGGCACAATGCCGACTTAAGTACAGGAAGACTGACTCTTCTTACTGACTATGTTTTGAACCATTCCTGTGACACTAGTTATGGATTCCGATGCTTCACTTTAGGTTTACTGTATCCCTCTGACCTTCTTATTGACGATGAAACACAGAAATTGCATCCGAATTAAATACAAAAGGCTCAATGCCGAATTAAGTACAAGAAGACTGACTCTTCTTACTGTCTATTTTTGAACCAGTCCTGTGACACTAGTTATAGACTCCGATGCTTCACTCCAGGTTTACTGTATCCTTTGGACCTTCTTATTGACGATGAAACACAGAAATTGCGTCGGAATTAAATACAAATGGCACAATGCCGACTTAGGTAAAAGAAGTCTGACTCTTGTTACTGTCTATGATTTGAACCATTCCTGTGACACTAGTTATAGATTCCGATGCTTCACTCCAGGTTTACTGTATCCCTTGGACCTTCTTATTGACGATGAAACACAGAAATTGCATTGGAATTAAATAGAAAATGCACAATGAAGACTTAATTAAAAGAAGACAGACACTTCTTACTGAATAAGTTTTGAACCATTCCTGTGAGACTAGTTATAGATTCCGATGCTTCACTTCAGGTTCACTGTATCCCTTGGACCTTCTAATTGACGATGAAACACAGAAATTGCATCGGAATTAAATAGAAAAGGCACAATGCCGACTTAAGTACAAGAAGATTGACTCTTCTTACTGACTAGGTATTGAACCATTCCTGTGACACTAGTTATAGATTCCGATGCTTCTCTTCAGGTTGACTGTATACCATGGACCGTTCGTATTGACGATGAAACACAGAAATTGCATCGGAATTAAATACAAAATGCACAATGCCGACTTAAGTACAAAAAGACTGACTCTTCTTACTGTCTATGTTTTGAACCATCCCTCTGACACTTGTTATAGATTCCGATGCTTCACTTCAGGTTTACTGTATCCCTTGGACCTTCTTATTGACGATGAAACACAGAAATAGCATCATAATTAAATTGAAAAGGCACAATGCCGACTTAAGTACAAGAAGACTGACTCTTCTTACTGACTATGTTTTGAACCATTCCTGTGACACTAGTTATAGATTCCGATGCTTCACTTCAGGTATAGTGTATACCTTGGACCATTCGTATTGACGATGAAACACAGAAATTGCATCGGAATTAGATACAAAAGGCACAATGCCGACTTAAGTACAAGAAGACTGACTCTTCTACTGTCTATGTTTTGAACCATTTCTGTGACACTAGTTATAGAGTCCGATGCTTCACTTCAGGTTTACTGTATCCCTTGGACCATCTTATTGACGATGAAACACAGAAATTGCATCGGAATTCAATACAAAAGGCACAATGCCGACTTATGTAAAAGACGTCTGACTCTTCTTACTGTCTATATTTTGAACCTTTCCAGTGACACTAGTTATAGATTCCGATGCTTCACTTCAGGTTTACTGTATCCCTTGGACATTGTCATTGACTATGAAACACAGAATTTGCATCGGAAGTAAATACAAAAGGCACAATGCCGACTTAAGTAAAAGACGTCTGACTCTTCTTACTGTCTATGATTTGAACCATTACTGTGACACTAGTTATAGTTTCCGATTCTTCACGCCAGGTTTACTGTATCCCTTGGAGCTTCGTATTGACGATGAAGCACAGAAATTACATCGGAATTACATACGAAAGGCACAATGCCTAATTAAGTAGAAGAAGACTGACTCTTCTTACTGACTATGCTTTGAACCATTCCCGTGAAACACGTTATAGATTCCGATGCTTCACTTCAGGTTTACTGTATCCCTCTGACCTTCTTATTGACGATGAAACACAGAAATAGCATCGGAATTAAATAGAAAAGGCACAATGCCGACTTAAGTACATGAAGACTGACTCTTCTTACTGTCTACGTTTTGAACCAGTCCTGTGACACTAGTTGTAGATTCCGATGCTTCACTTCAGGTTTATTGTATCCCTTGCACCTTCTTATTGACGATGAAACACAGAAATTGCATCGGAATTCAATACAAAAGGCACAATGCCGACTTAAGTACAAGAAGACTGACTCTTCCTACTGTCCATGACTTGAACCATTCCTGTGTCACTAGTTTTGGATCCCGATGCTTCACTTCAGGTTTACTATATCCCTCTGACCTTCTTATTGACGATGAATCACAGAAATTGCATCGGAATTCATACAGAATCACAATGCCGACTTAACTACAACAAGACTGTCTCTTCTTACTGACGATGCTTTGAACCATTCCTGTGACACTAGTTATAGATTCCGAAGCTTATCTTCAGGATTAATGTATCATTCTGACCTTCTTAGTGGCGATGAAACACAGAAATTGCATCGGAAATAAATACAAAAAAACAATGCCGACTTAAGTACAAGAATACTGACACATCTTACTGTCTATGTTTTGAACCGTCCCTGTTACACTAGTTATCGATTCCGATGCTTCACTCCAGGTTTACTGTATGCCTTGGACCTTGTTATTGACGATGAAGCACAGAAATTGCATCGGAATTAAATACAAAAGGCACAATGCCGACTTAAGTACAAGAAGACTGACTCTTCTTACTGACTATATTTTGAACCATTCCTGTGACACTAGTTATGGATTCCGATGCTTCACTTCAGGTTTACTGTATCCCTCTGACCTTCTTATTGACGATGAAACACAGAAATTGCATCGGAATTAAATACAAAAGGCTCAATGCGGAATTAAGTACAAGAAGACTGACTCTTCTTACTGTCTATTTTTGAACCAGTCCTGTGACACTAGTTATAGACTCCGATGCTTCACTCCAGGTTTACTGTATTCTTTGGACCTTCTTATTGACGATGAAACACAGACATTGCATCGGAATTATATACAAATGGCACAATGCCGACTTAAGTAAAAGAAGTCTGACTCTTGTTACTGTCTATGATTTGAACCATTCCTGTGACACTAGTTATAGATTCCGATGATTCACTCCAGGTTTACTGTATCCCTTGGTCCTTTTTATTGACGATGAAACACAGAAATTGCATTGGAATTAAATAGAAAAGGCACAATGAAGACTTAATTAAAAGAAGACAGACTCTTCTTACTGAATAAGTTTTGAACCATTCCTGTGACACTAGTTATAGATTCCGATGCTTCACTTCAGGTTCACTGTATCCCTTGGACCTTCTAATTGACGATGAAACACAGAAATTGCATCGGAATTAAATAGAAAAGGCACAATGCCGAATTAAGTACAAGAAGATTGACTCTTCTTACTGACTAGGTTTTGAACCATTCCTGTGACACTAGTTATAGATTCCGATGCTTCTCTTCAGGTTGACTGTATACCATGGACCTTTCGTATTGACGATGAAACACAGAAATTGCATCGGAATTAAATACAAAATGCACAATGCCGACTTAAGTACAAAAAGACTGACTCTTCTTACTGTCTATGTTTTGAACCATCCCTCTGACACTTGTTATAGATTCCGATGCTTCACTTCAGGTTTACTGTATCCCTTGGACCTTTTTATTGACGATGAAACACAGAAATTGCATTGGAATTAAATAGAAAAGGCACAATGAAGAGTTAATTAAAAGAAGACAGACTCTTCTTACTGAATAAGTTTTGAACCATTCCTGTGACACTAGTTATAGATTCCGATGCTTCACTTCAGGTTCACTGTATCCCTTGGACCTTCTAATTGACGATGAAACACAGAAATTGCATCGGAATTAAATAGAAAAGGCACAATGCCGACTTAAGTACAAGAAGACTGACTCTTCTTACTGACTATGTTTTGAACCATTCCTGTGACACTAGTTATAGATTCCGATGCTTCACTTCAGGTATACTGTATACCTAGGACCTTTCGTATTGACGATGAAACACAGAAATTGCATCAGAATTAAATACAAAAGGCACAATGCCGACTTAAGTTCAAGAAGACTGACTCTTCCTACTGTCTATGATTTGAGCCATTCCTGTGACACTAGTTTTGGATTCCGATGCTTCACTTCAGGTTTACTGTATCCCGCTGACCTTATTGCCGATGAAACACAGAAATTGCATCGGAATGAAATACAAAAGGCACAATGCCGACTGAAGGACAAGAAGACTGACTCTTCTTACTGACTATGATTTGAACCATTCCTGTGACACTAGTAATAGGTTCCGATGCTTCACTTCAGGATTTCTGTTTCCCTTGGACATTCTTATTGACGATGAAACACAGAAATTGCATCGGAATTAGATACAAAAGGCACAATGCCGACTTAAGTACAAGAAGACTGACTCTTCTACTGTCTATGTTTTGAACCATTTCTGTGACACTAGTTATAGAGTCCGATGCTTCACTTCAGGTTTACTGTATCCCTTGGACCATCTTATTGACGATGAAACACAGAAATTGCATCGGAATTACATACGAAAGGCACAATGCCAAATTAAGTAGAAAAAGACTGACTCTTCTTACTGACTATGCATTGAACCATTCCCGTGAAACACGTTATAGATTCCGATGCTTCACTTCTGGTTTACTGTATTCCTCTGACCTTCTTATTGACGATGAAACACAGAAATAGCATCGAAATTAAATAGAAAAGGCACAATGCCGACATAAGTACATGAAGACTGACTCTTCTAACTGTCTATGTTTTGAACCAGTCCTGTGACACTAGTTGTAGATTCCGATGCTTCACTTCAGGTTTATTGTATCCCTTGCACCTTCTTATTGACGATGAAACACAGAAATTGCATCGAAATTCAATACAAAAGGCACAATGCCGAATTAAGTACAAGAAGACTGACTCTTCCTACTGTCCATGACTTGAACCATTCCTGTGTCACTAGTTTTGGATCCTGATACTTCACTTCAGGTTTACTATATCCCTCTGACCTTCTTATTGACGATGAATCACAGAAATTGCATCGGAATTCATACAGAATCACAATGCCGAATTAACTACAACAAGACTGTCTCTTCTTACTGACGATGCTTTGAACCATTCCTGTGACACTAGTTATAGATTCCGAAGCTTATCTTCAGGATTAATGTATCCCTCTGACCTTCTTAGTGGCGATGAAACACAGAAATTGCATCGGAAATAAATACAAAAACACAATGCCGACTTAAGTACAAGAAGACTGACTCTTCTTACTGACTATGTTTTGAACCATTCCTGTGACACTAGTTATCGATTCCGATGCTTCACTTCAGGTTTACTGTATCCCTCTGACCTTATTATTGACGATGAAACACAGAAATTGCATCGGAATTAAATACAAAAGGCTCAATGCGGAATTAAGTACAAGAAGACTGACTCTTCTTACTGTCTATTTTTGAACCAGTCCTGTGACACTAGTTATAGACTCCGATGCTTCACTCCAGGTTTACTGTATCCTTTGGACCTTCTTATTGACGATGAAACACAGACATTGCATCGGAATTAAATACAAATGGCACAATGCCGACTTAAGTAAAAGAAGTCTGACTCTTGTTACTGTCTATGATTTGAACCATTCCTGTGACACTAGTTATAGATTCCGATGCTTCACTCCAGGTTTACTGTATCCCTTGGACCTTTTTATTGACGATGAAACACAGAAATTTCATTGGAATTAAATAGAAAAGGCACAATGAAGACTTAATTAAAAGAAGACAGACTCTTCTTACTGAATAAGTTGTGAACCATTCCTGTGACACTAGTTATAGATTCCGATGCTTCACTTCAGGTTCACAGTATCCCTTGGACCTTCTAATTGACCATGAAACACAGAAATTGCATCGGAATTAGATACAAAAGGCACAATGCCGACTTAAGTAAAAGACGTCTGACTCTTCTTACTGTCTATGATTTGAACCATTACTGTGACACTAGTTATAGTTTCCGATGCTTCACGACAGGTTTACTGTATCCCTTGGAGCTTCTTATTGACGATGAAACACAGAAATTGCATCGGAATTACAAACGAAAGGCACAAGGCCAAATTAAGTAGAAGAAGACGACTCTTCTTACTGACTATGCTTTGAACCATTCGCGTGAAACAAGTTATAGATTCCGATGCGTCACCTCAGGTTTACTGTATCCCTCTGACCTTCTTATTGACGATGAAACACAGAAATAGCATCGGAATTAAATAGAAAAGGCACAATGCCGACTTAAGTACATGAAGACTGACTCTTCTTACTGTCTATGTTTTGAACCATTCCTGTGACACTAGTTGTAGATTCCGATGCTTCACTTCAGGTTTATTGTATCCCTTGCACCTTCTTATTGACGATAAAAACACAGAAATTGCATCGGAATTCAATACAAAAGGCACAATGCCGACTTAAGTACAAGAAGACTGACTCTTCCTACTGTCCATGACTTGAACCATTCCTGTGTCACTAGTTTTGGATCCCGATGCTTCACTTCAGGTTTACTGTATCCCTCTGACCTTATTGCCGATGAAACACAGAAATTGCATCGGAACTAAATACGTAATGCACAATGCCGGCTTAAAGACAAGAAGACTGACTCTTCTTACTGACTATGTTTTGAACCATTCCTGTGACACTAGTAATAGATTCCGATGCTTCACTTCAGGTTTACTGTTTCCCTTGGACATTCTTATTGACGATGAAACACAGAAATTGCATCGGAATTAAATACAAAAGGCACAATGCCGACGTAAGTACAAGAAGACTGACTCCTCTACTGTCTATGTTTTGAACCATTCCTGTGACACTAGTTATAGAGTCCGATGCTTCACTTCAGGTTTACTGTATCCCTTGGTCCTTCTTCTTGACGATGAATCACAGAAATTGCATCGGAATTATATACAATAGGCACAATGCCGACTTTAGTACAAGAAGACTGACCTTTTTTACTGTCTATATTTTGACCATTCCAGTGACACTAGTTATAGATTCCGATGCTTCACTTCAGGTTTACTGTATCCCTTGGTCCATCTGATTGACGATGAAACACAGAAATTGCATCGGAATTAAATACAAAAGGCACAATGCCGACTTAAGGAAAAGAAGTCTGACTCTTCTTACTGTCTAAGATTTGATCCATTCCTGTGGCACTAGTTATGGATTCCATTGTTTCACTTCAGGTTTACTGTATCCCTCTGACCTTCTTATTGACGATGGAACACAGAAATGGCATCGGAATGAAATACAAAAGGCACAATGTCGACTCAATTACAAGAAGACTGACTCTTCTTACTGTCTATGATTTGAACCATTCCTGTGACACTAGTTATAGACTCCGATGCTTCACTCCAGGTTTACTGTATCCTTTGGACCTTCTTATTGACGATGAAACACAGACATTGCATCGGAATTAAATACAAATGGCACAATGCCGACTTAAGTAAAAGAAGTCTGACTCTTGTTACTGTCTATGATTTGAACCATTCCTGTGACACTAGTTATAGATTCCGATGCTTCACTCCAGGATTACTGTATCCCTTGGACCTTTTTATTGACGATGAAACACAGAAATTTCATTGGAATTAAATAGAAAAGGCACAATGAAGACTTAATTAAAAGAAGACAGACTCTTCTTACTGAATAAGTTTTGAACCATTCCTGTGACACTAGTTATAGATTCCGATGCTTCACTCCAGGTTTACTGTATCCCTTGGACCTTGTTATAGGCGATGAAAACACAGAAATTGCATCGGAATTAAGTAGAAACGTTCAATGCCGACTTAAGTACAAGAAGACTGACTCTTCTTACTGACTATGTTTTGAACCATTCCTGTGACACTAGTTATAGATTCCGATGCTTCACCTCAGGTGTTCTGTATCCCTTTGACCTTCTTATTGACGATGAAACACAGAAATTGCATCGGAATTAAATACAAAAGGCAAAATGCCGAGTTAAGAACACGAGGACTGTCTCTTCTTACTGTCTAAGATTTGAACCATTCCTGTGACACCAGTTATAGATTCCGATGCTACACTCCAGGTTCATTGTATCCCTCTGACCTTCTTATTGACGATGAAACACAAAAATTGCATTGGAATTAAATTGAATAGGCAGAATGTCGACTTAAGTACAAGAAGACTGACTCTTCTTACTGTCTAAGTTTTGAACCATTCCTGGGAAACTAGTTATAGATTCGGATGCTTCACTCCAGGTTTACTGTATCTCTTGGAAATTCTTATTGACGATGAACCACAGAAATTGCATCGGAATTAAATAGAAAAGGCACAATGCCGACTTAAGTACAAGAAGACTGACTCTTGTTACTGACTATGTTTTGAACCATTCCTGTGACACTAGTTATAGATTCCGATGCTTCACTTAAGGTTTACTGTATACCTTGGACCTTCTTATTGACAATGAATCACAGAAATTGCATCGGAATTAAATACAAAATGCACAATGCCGACTTAAGGACAAGAAGACTGACTGTTCTTACTGACTATGTTTTGAACCATTTCTGTGACACTAGTTATAGATTCCGATGCTTCACTTCATATTTATTGTATCCCTCTGACCCTCTTATTGACGATGAAACACAGAAATTACATCGGAATGAAATACAAAAGGCACAATGTCGACTCAATTACAAGAAGACTGACTCTTCTTACTGTCTATGTTTTGAACCATTCCTGAGACACTACTTATAGATTCCGATGCTACACTCCAGGTTTAATGTATCCCTTGGACCTTCTTATTGACGATGAAACACAGGAATTGCATAGGAATCAAATAGAAAAGGCACAATGAAGACTTAAGTACAAGAAGACTGACTCTTCTTACTGACTATGCTTTGAACCATTCCTGTGAATCTAGTTATAGATTCCGATGCTAAACTACAGGTTTACTGTATCCCTTGGACCTTCTTATTGACGATGAAACACAGAAATTGCATAGGAATTAAATATAAAAGGCACAATGCCGACTTTAGGACAAGACGACTGACTGTTCTTACTAACTATGTTTTGAACCATTCCTGTGACACTAGTTATAGATTCCGATGCTTCACTTCAGGTTTATGGTATCCCTCTGACCTTCTTATTGACGATGAAACACAGTAATTGCATCGGAATTAAATAGAAAAGACACAATGTCGACTTAAGTACAAGAAGACGGACTCTTCTTACTGTCTATGTTTTGAACCATTCCTGTGACACTAGTTATAGATTCCGATGTTTCACTCCAGGTTTACTGTATCCCTTGGACCTTTTATTGACGATGAAACACAGAAATTGCATCGGAATTAAATAGAAAAGGCACAATGCCGACTTAAGTACAAGAAGACTGACTCTTCTTACTGTCTATGATTTGAACCATTACTGTGACACTACTTATAGATTCCGATGCTTCACGCCAGGTTTACTGTATCCCTTGGACCTTCTTATTGACGATGAAACACAGAAATTGCATCGGAATTACATACGAAAGGCACAATGCCAACTTAAGTACAAGAATACTGACTCCTCTTACTGACTATGCTTTGAACCATTCCTGTGAAACAAGTTATAGATTCCGATGCTTCACTTCAGGTTTACTGTATCCCTCTGACCTTCTCATTGACGATGAAACACAGAAATAGCATCGGAATTAAATAGAAAAGGCACAATGCCGACTTAAGTACATGAAGGATGACTCTTCTTACGGTCTATCTTTTGAACCATTCCTGTGACACTAGTTGTAGATTCCGATGCTTCACTTCAGGTTTACTGTATCCCTTGCACCTTCTTATTGCCGATGAAACACAGAAATTGCATCGGAATGAAATACAAAAGGCACAACGCCGACTTAAGTACAAGAAGACTGACTCTTCCTACTGTCTATGATTTGAACCATTCCTGTGACACTAGTTTTGGATTCCGATGGTTCACTTCAGGTTTACTGTATCCCTTGGTCCTTCTTCTTGACGATGAATCACAGAAATTGAATCGGAATTATATACAATAGGGACAATGCCGACTTAAGTACAAGAAGACTGACCCTTTTTACTGTCTATACTTTGAACCATTCCAGTGACACTAGTTTTGGATTCCGATGCTTCGCTTCAGGTTTACTGTATCCCTTGGACCATCTTATTGACGATGAAACACAGAAATTGCATCTTAAGTAAATACAAAAGGCACAATGCCGACTTAAGTACAAGACGTCTGACTCTTCTTACTGTCTATGGATTGAACCAATACTGTGACACTAGTTATAGATTCCGATGCTTCACGGCAGGTTTACTGTATCCGTTGGACCTTCTTATTGACGATGAAACACAAAAATTGCATCGGAATCACATACGAAAGGCACAATGCCAACTTAAGTACAAGAAGACTGACTCTTCTTACTGATTATGCTTTGAACCATTCCTGTGACACTAGTTGTAGATTACGATTTTCTACTTCAGGTTTACTGTATCCCTTGGACCTTCTTATTGACGATGAAACACAGATATTGCATCGGAATTAAATACAAAGGGACAATGCCGACTTAAGGAAAAGAAGTCTGACTCTTCTTACTGTCTATGATTTGAACCATTCCTCTGACACTAGTTATAGATTCCGATGCTTCACTCCAGGTTTACTGTATCCCTTGGACCTTCTTAATAACGATGAAACACAGTAATTGCATCAGATTAAATATAAAATGCACAATGTTGACTTAAGTACAAGGAGACTGACTATTCTTACTGACTATGTTTTCAACCATTCCTGTGACACTAGTTATAGATTCCGATGCTTCACTTCAGGATTACTGTATCCCTCTGACCTTCTTATTGACGATGAAACACAGAAATTGCATCGGAATTAGATACAAAAGGCACAATGCCAACTTATGTACTAGAAGACTGACTCTTCTTACTGTCTATGTTTTGAGCCATCCCTGTGACACTAGTTATAGATTCCGATGCTTCACTCCACGTTTACTGTATCCCATGGTCCTTCTTATTGACGATAAAACACAGAAATATCATCAAAATTAAGTACAAAAGGCACAATGCAGAATTAAGTACTAGATGACTGACTCTTCTTACTGTCTATGTTTTGAACCAGTCCTGTGACACTAGTTATAGATTCCGATGCTTCACTCCAGGTTTACTGTATCCCTTGGACATTCTTATTGACGATGAAACACAGGAATCGCATCGGAATTAAATACAGAAGCCACAATGCCGACTTAAGTACAAGAAAACTGACGCTTCTTACTGTCTATGTTTTGACCCATTCCATTGACACTAGTAATAGATTCCGATGCTTCACTCCAGGTTTACTGTATCCCTTGGACCTTGTTATTGGCGATGAAACACAGAAATTGCATCGGAATTAAATAGAAAACGTACAATGCCGACTTAAGTACAAGAAGACTGACTCTTCTTACTGACTATGTTTTGAACCATTCCTGTGACACTAGTCATAGATTCCGATGCTTCACCTCAGATTTACTGTATCCCTTGGACCTTCTTATTGACGATGAAACACAGAAATTGCATCGGAATTAAATACAAAAGGCAAAATGCCGACTTAAGTACACGAGGACTGTCTCTTCTTACTGTCTAAGATTTGAACTATTCCTGTGACACTAGTTATAGATTCCGATGCTACACTCCAGGTTCATTGTATCCCTCTGACCTTCTTATTGTCGATGAAACACAGAAATTCCATCGGAATTAAATTCAATAGGCACAATGTCGACTTAAGTACCAGAAGACTGACTCTTCTTACTGTCTATGTTTTGAACCATTCCTGTGACAGTAGTTATAGATTCCGATGCTTCACTCCAGGTTTACTGTATCTCTTGGAAATTCTTATTGACGATGAAACACAGAAATTACATCGGAATTAAATAGAAAAGGCACAATGCCGACTTAAGTACAAGAAGACTGACTCTTGTTTCTGACTATGTTTGAACCATTCCTGTGACACTAGTTATAGATTCCGATGCTTCACTTAAGGTTTACTGTATACCTTGAACCTTCTTATTGACGATGAAACACAGAAATTGCATCGGAATTAAATACAAAATGCACAATGCCGACTTAAGGACAAGAAGACTGACTGTTCTTACTGACTATGCTTTGGACTATTCCTGTGACACTAGTTATAGATTCCGATGCTTCACTTCAGGTTTATTGTATCCCTCTGACCCTCTTATTGACGAGGAAACACAGAAATTGCATCGGAATTAAATAGAAAAGGCACAATGTCGACTTAAGTACAAGAAGACTGACTCTTCTTACAGTCTATGTTTTGAAAAATTCCTGTGACACTAGTTATAGATTCCAAAGCTTCGCTCCAGGTTTACTGTATCCCTTGGAACTTCTTATTGACGATGAAACACAGAAATTGCATTGGAATTAAATAGAAAACCCACAATGCCGACTTAAGTACAAGAAGACTGGCTCATCCTTCTGTCTATGTTTTGAACCATTCCTGTGACACTAGCTTTGGATTCCGATGCTTCACTTCAAGTTTACTGTATCTCTCTGACCTTCTTATTGACGATGAAACACAGAAATTGCATCGGAATTAAATACAAAAGGCACAATGCCGACTTAAGTACAAGAAGACTGACGCTTCCTGCTGTCTATGTTTTGAACCATTAATGTGACACTAGTTATAGATTCCGATGTTTCACTTCAGGTTTACTGTATCCCTCTGACCTTATTGCCGATGAAACACAGAAATTGCATCGGATCTAAATACAAAAAGCACAATGCCGACTTAAGGACAAGAAGACTGACTCTTCTTACTGACTTTGTTTTGAACCATTCCTGTGACTCTAGTTATAGATTCCGATGCTTCACTTCAGGTTTACTGTTTCCCTTGAACCTTCTTATT
Organism: Schistocerca piceifrons; assembly: GCF_021461385.2. Taxonomy (NCBI): domain Eukaryota; kingdom Metazoa; phylum Arthropoda; class Insecta; order Orthoptera; family Acrididae; genus Schistocerca; species Schistocerca piceifrons. The sequence continues at coordinate 490,365 of NW_025728019.1, read as the reverse complement.
GACGTGAAACACAGAAATTGCATCGGAATTAAATACAAAAGGTACAATGCCAATTTAAGTACAAGAAGACTGACTCTTCTACTGTCTATGTTTTGAACCATTTCTGTGACACTAGTTATAGAGTCCAATTCTTCACTTCAGGTTTACTGTATCCCTTGGGCCTTCTTATGGACGATGAATCACAGAAATTGCATCGGAATTAAATACAAAAAGCACAATGCCGACACAAGTACAAGAAGACTGACTCTTCTTACTGTCTACATTTTGAACCATTCCAGTGACACTAGTTATACATTCCGATGCTTTACTTCAGGTTGACTGTATCCCTTGGACCTTCTTATTGACGATGAAACACAGAAATTGCATCGGAATTAAATACAAAAGGTACAATGCCGACTTAAGTACGAGACGTCTGACTCTTCTTACTGTCTATGTTTTGAGCCATCCCTGTGACACTAGTTATAGATTCCGATGCTTCACTCCAGGTTTACTGTATCCCTTGGTCCTTCTTATTGACGATAAAACACAGAAATATCATCGGAATTAAATACAAAAGGCACAATGCCGACTTATGTACAAGAAGACTGACTCTTCTTACTGACTATGATTTGAACCATTCGTGTGACACTAGTTACAAATTCCGATGCTTCACTTCAGGCTTACTGTATGCCTCGGACCTTCTGATTGGCGATGAAACACAGAAATTATATGGGAATTAAATACATAAGGGACAATGCAGAATTAAGTACAAGATGACTGACTCTTCATACTGTCTATGTTTTGAACCATTCCTGTGACACTAGTTATAGATTCCGATGCTTCACTCCAGGTTTACTGTATCCCCTGGACCTTCTTATTGACGATGAAACACAGGAATCGCATCGGAATTAAATACAAAAGGCAAAATGCCGACTTAAGTACACGAAGACTGACTCTTCTTACTGTCTATGTTTTGAACCATTCCTGTGACACTAGTTATAGATTCCGATGCTACACTCCAGGTTTACTGAATCCCTTGGACCTTCTTATTGACGATGAAACACAGAAATTACATAGGAATTAAATACAAAAGGCACAATGCCGACTTAAGGTAAAAAGGACTGACTGTTCTTACTGACTATGTTTTGAACCATTCCTGTGACACTAGTTATAGATTCCGTTGCTTCACTTCAGGTTTATTGTATCCCTCTGACCATCTTATTGACGATGAAACACAGTAATTGCATCGGAATTAAATAGAAAAGACACAATGTCGACTTAAGTACAAGAAGACTGACTCTTCTTACTGTCTATGTTTTGAACCATTCCTGTGACACTAGTTATAGATTCCGATGCTTCACTCCAGGTTTACTGTATCCCTTGGACCTCCTTATTGACGATGAAACACAGAAATTGCATCGGAATTAAATAGAAAAGGCACAATGCCGACTTAAGTACAACAAGACTAACTCTTCTTACTGACTATGTTTTGAATGATTCCTGTGACACTAGTTATAGATTCCGATGCTTCACTTCAGGTATACTGTATACCTTGGACCTTTCGTATTGACGATGAAACACAGAAATTGCATCGGAATGAAATACAAAACGCACAATGCCGACTGAAGGACAAGAAGACTGACTCTTCTTACTGACTATGATTTTAACCATTCCTGTGACACTAGTAATTGGTTCCGATGCTTCACTTCAGAATTTCTGTTTCCCTTGGACATACTTATTGACGATGAAACACAGAAATTGCATCGGAATTAAATAGAAAAGGCACAATGCCGACTTAAGTACAAGAAGACTGACTCTTCCTACTGTCTATACTTTGAACCTTTCCATTGACACTAGTTATAGATTCCGATGCTTCACTTCAGGTTTACTGTATCCCTTGGACCTTGTCATTGACTATGAAACACAGAAATTGCATCGGAAGTAAATACAAAAGGCACAATGCCGACTTAAGTAAAAGACGTCTGACTCTTCTTACTGTCTATGATTTGAACCATTACTGTGACACTAGTTATAGGTCCGATGCTTCACGCCAGGTTAACTGTATCCCTTGGACCTTCTTATTGACGATGAAACACAGAAATTGCATCGGAATTACATATGAAAGGCTCAATGCCAACTTAAGTACAAGAAGACTGACTCTTCTCACTGACTATGTTTTGAACCCTTCCTGTGAAACAAGTTATAGATTCCAATGCTTCACTACAGGTTTACTGTATCCCTCTGACCTTCTTATTGACGATGAAACACTTCAATAGCATCGGAATTAAATAGAAAAGGCACAATGCCGACTTAAGTACAGGAAGACTGACTCTTCTTACTGTCTATCTTTTGAACCATTCCTGTGACACCAGTTGTAGATTCCGATGCCTCACTTCAGGTTTACTGTATCCCTTGGACCTTCTTATTGACGATGAAACACAGAAATTGCATCGGAATAAAATACAAAAGGCACAATGCCGACTTAAGTACAAGAAGACTGACTCATCCTACTGTCTATGATTTGAACCATTCCTGTGACACTAGTTTTGGATTCCGATGGTTCACTTCAGGTTTACTGTATCCCTCTGACCTTATTGCCGATGAAACACAGAAATTGCATCGGAACTAAATACAAAAGGCGCAATGCCGACTTAAACACAAGAAGACCGACTCTTCTACTGTCTATGTTTTGAACCATTCCTGTGACACTAGTTATAGAGTCCGATGCTTCACTTCAGGTTTACTGTATCCCTTGGTCCTTCTTCTTGACGATGAAACACAGAAATTGCATCGGAAGTAAATACAAATCGCACAATGCCGACTTAAGTACAAGACGTCTGACTCTTCTTACTGTCTATGTTTTGAACCATTACTGTGACACTAGTTATAGATTCCGATGATTCGCGGCAGGTTTACTGTATCCGTTGGACCTTCTTATTGACGATGAAACACAGAAATTGCATCGGAATTACATACGAAAGGCACAATGCCAACTTAAGTACAAGAAGACTGACTCCTCTTACTGACTATGCTTTGAACCATTCCTGTGACACTAGTTGTAGATTCCGATGGTTTACTTCAGGTTTACTGTATCCCTTGGACCTTCTTATTGACGATGAAACACAGAAATTGCATCCGAATTAAATAAAAAGGCACAATGCCGACTTAAGTACAAGAAGACTGACTCTTATTACTGACTATGTTTTGAACCATTCCTGTGGCTCTAGTTATGGATTCCGATGTTTCACTTCAGGTTTACTGTATCCCTCTGACCTTCTTATTGACGATGAAACACAGAAATGGCATCGGAATTAAATTCAAAAGGCACAATGCCGAATTAAGTACAAGAACACTGACCCTTCTTACTGTCAATTTTTGAACCAGTCCTGTGACACTAGTTATAGACTCCGATGCTTCACTCCAGGTTTTCTATATCTCTTGGACCTTCTTATTGACGATGAAACACAGAAATTGCATCGGAATTAAATACAAAGGGCACAATGCCGACATAAGTAAAAGAAGTCTGACTCTTCTTACTGTCTATGATTTGAACCATTCCTGTGACACTAGTTATAGATTCCGATGCTTCAATCCAGGTTTACTATATCCCTTGGACATTCTTAGTAACGATAAAACACAGAAATTGCATCAGAATTAAATATAAAATGCACAATGATGACTTAAGTACAAGAAGACTGACTATTCTTACTGTCTATGTTTGAACCATTCCTGTGACACTAGTTATAGATTCCGATGCTTCACTTCAGGATTACTGTATCCCTCTGACCTTCTTGTTGACGATGAAACATAGAAATTGCATCGGAATTAAATACAAAAGGCACAAGGCCAACTTATGTACAAGAAGACTGACTCTTCTTACTGTCTATGTTTTGAGCAATCCCTGTGACACTAGTTATAGATTCCAATGCTTCACTCCAGGTTTACTGTATCCCTTGGTCCTTCTTATTGACGATAAAACACAGAAATATCATCGGAATTAAATACAAAAGGCAAAATGCCGACTTAAGTACAAGAAGACTGACGCTTCTTACTGCCTATGTTTTGAACGATTCCATTGACACTAGTTATAGATTCCGATGCTTCACTCCAGGTTTACTGTATCCCTTGGACCTGGTTATTGGCGATGAAACACAGAAATTGCATCGGAATTAAATAGAAAACGTACAATGCCGACTTAAGTACAAGAAGACTGACTCTTCTTACTGACTATGTTTTTAACCATTCCTGTGACACTAGTTATAGATTCCGATGCTTCACTTCAGGTTTACTGTATCCCTTGGACCTTCTTATTGACGATGAAACACAGAAATATCATCGGAATTAAATACAAAAGGCAAAATGCCGACTTAAGTACACGAGGACTGTCTCCTCTTACTGTCTAAGATTTGAACCATTTCTGTGACACTTGTTATAGATTCCCATGCTTCACTCCAGGTTTACTGTATCCCGTGGACCTTGTTATTGGCGATGAAACACAGAAATTGCATCGGAATTAAATAGAAAAGGCACAATGCCGACTTAAGTACAAGAAGACGAACTCTTCTTACTGACTATGTTTTGAACCATTCCAGTGACACTAGTTATAGATTCCGATGCTTCACTTCAGGTATACTGTATACCTTGGACCTTTCGTATTGACGATGAAACACAGAAATTGCATCGGAATTAAATACAAAAGGCACAATGCTGACTTAAGTACAAGAAGATTGACTCTTCCTACTGTCTATGATTTGAACCATTCCTGTGACACTAGTTTTGGATTCCGATGCTTCACTTCAGGTTTACTGTATCCCTCTGACCTTATTGCCGATGAAACACAGAAATTGCATCGGAACTAAATACAAAAGGCACAATGCCGACTTAAAGACAAGAAGACTGACTCTTCTACTGTCTATGTTTTGAACCATTCCTGTGACACTAGTTATAGAGTCCGATGCTTCACTTCAGGTTTACTGTATCCCTTGGTCCTTCTTCTTGACGATGAATCACAGAAATTGCTTCGGAATTATATACAATAGGCACAATGCCGACTTAAGTACAAGAAGACTTACCCTTTTTACTGTCTATACTTTGAACCATTCCAGTGACACTAGTTATAAATTCCGATGCTTCACTTGAGGTTTACTGTATCCCTTGGACCATCTTATTGACGATGAAACACAGAAATTGCATCGGAAGTAAATATAAAACGCACAATGCCGACTTAAGTACAACACGTCTGAATCTTCTTACTGTCTATATTTTGAACCATTACTGTGACACTAGTTATAGATTCCGATGTTTCGCGGCAGGTTTACTGTATCCGTTGGACCTTCTTATTGACGATGAAACACAGAAATTGCATCGGAATTACATACGAAAGGCACAATGCCAACTTAAGTACAAGAAGACTGACTCCTCTTACTGACTATGCTTTGAACCATTCCTGTGACACTAGTTGTAGATTCCGATGGTTTACTTCAGGTTTACTGTATCCCTTGGACCTTCTTATTGACGATGAAACACAGAAATTGCATCGCAATTAAATAAAAAAGCACAATGCCAACTTAAGTACAAGAAGACTGACTCTTATTACTGACTATGTTTTGAACCATTCCTGTGGCACTAGTTATGGATTCCGATGTTTCACTTCAGGTTTACTGTATCCCTCTGACCGTCTAATTGACGATGAAACACAGAAATGGCATCGGAATTAAATTCAAAAGGCACAATGCCGAATTAAGTACAAGAACACTGACCCTTCTTACTGTCAATTTTTGAACCAGTCCTGTGACACTAGTTATAGACTCCGATGCTTCACTCCAGGTTTTCTGTATCTCTTGGATCTTCTTATTGACGATGAAACACAGAAATTGCATCGGAATTAAATACAAAGGGCACAATGCCGACTTAAGGAAAAGAAGTGTGACTCTTCTTACTGTCTATGATTTGAACCATTCCTGTGACACTAGTTATAGATTCCGATGCTTCAATCCAGGTTTACTGTATCCCTTGGACCTTCTTAGTAACAATGAAACACAGAAGTTGCATCAGAATTAAATATAAAATGCACAATGATGACTTAAGTACAAGAAGACTGACTATTCTTACTGACTATGTTTGAACCATTCCTGTGACACTAGTTATAGATTCCGATGCTTCACTTCAGGATTACTGTATCCCTCTGACCTTCTTATTGACGATGAAACATAGAAATTACATCGGAATTAAATATAAAAGGCACAATGCCAACTTTTGTACAAGAAGACTGACTCTTCTTACTGTCTATGTTTTGAGCCATCCCTGTGACACTAGTTAAAGATTCCGATGGTTCACTCCAGGTTTACTGTATCCCTTGGTCCTTCTTTTTGACGATAAAACACAGAAATATCATCGGAATTAAATAGAAAAGGCACAATGCCGACTTAAGTACAAGAAGACTGACGCCTCTTACTGTCTATGTTTTGAACCATTCCATTGACACTAGTTATAGATTCCGATGCTTCACTCCAGGTTTACTGTATCCCTTGGACCTTGATATTGGCGATGAACACAGAAATTGCATCGGAATTAAATAGAAAACGTACAATGCCGAATTAAGTACAAGAAGACTGACTCTTCTTACTGTCTATGTTTTGAACCATTCCTGTGACACTAGTTATAGATTCCGATGCTTCACTCGAGGTTTGTTGTATCTCTTGGAAATTCTTATTGACGATGAAACACAGAAATTGCATCGGAATTAAATAGAAAAGGCACAATGCCGACTTAAGTACAAGAAGACTGACTCTTGTTACTGACTATGTTTTGAACCATTGCTGTGACACTAGTTATAGATTCTGATGTTTCACTTAAGGTTTACTGTATACCTTGGACCATCTTAATGACGATGAAACACAGAAATTGCATGGGAATGAAATACAAAATGCACAATGCCGACTTAAGGACAAGAAGACTGACTGTTCTTACTGACTATGTTTTGAACCATTCCTAAGACTCTAGTTATAGATTCCGATGCTTCACTTCAGGTTTATTGTATCCCTCTGACCCTCTTATTGACGATGAAACACAGAATTTGCATCGGAATTAAATAGAAAAGGCACAATGTCGACTTAAGTACAAGAAGACTGACTCTTCTTACCGTCTATGTTTTGAACCATTCCTGTGACACTAGTTATAGGTTCCGATGCTTCACTCCAGGTTTACTGTATCCCTTGGATCTTCTTATTGACGATGAAACGCAGAATTTGCAACGGAATTAAATAGAAAATTCACAATGCCCACTTAAGTATAAGAAGACTGACTCTTCTTACTGATTATGTTTTGAACCATTCCTGTGACACTAGTTATATATTTCGATGCTCCACTTCAGGTTTACTGTATACCTTGGACCTTCTTATTGACGATGAAACATAGAAATTGCATTGGAATTAAATAGAAAAGGCACAATGCCGACTTAAGTACAAGAAGACTGACTCATCCTTCTGTCTATGTTTTGAACCATTCCTGTGACACTAGTTTTGGATTCCGATGCTTCACTTCAGGTTTACTGTATCCCTCTGACCTTCTTATTGACGATGAAGCACAGAAATTGCATCGGAATTAAATACAAAAACCACAATGCCGACTTAAGTACAAGAAGACTGATTCTTCCTGCTGTCTATGTTTTGATCCATTCCTGTGACACTAGCTATAGATTCCGATGTTTCCCTTCAGGTTTACTGTATCCCTCTGACCTTATTGCCGATGAAACAAAGAAATTGCATCGGATCTAAATACAAAAAGCACAATGCCGACTTAAGGACAAGAAGACTGACTCTTCTACTGTCTATGTTTTGAACCATTTCTGTGACACTAGTTATAGAGTCCGATTCTTCACTTCAGTTTTACTGTATTCCTTTTGCCTTCTTATGGACGATGAATCACAGAAATTGCATCGGAATTAAATACAAAAGGCACAATGACAACATAAGTACAAGAAGACTGACTCTTCTTACTGTCTACATTTTGAACCATTCCAGTGACACTAGTTATAGATTCCGATGCTTCACTTCAGGTTGACTGTATCCCTTGGACCTTCTTATTGATGATGAAACACAGAAATTGCATCGGAATTAAATACAAAAGGCACAATGCCGACTTAAGTACGAGACGTATGACTCTTCTTACTGTCTATATTATGAACCATTACTGTGACACAATTTATAAATTCCGATGCTTCACTCCAGGTTTACTGTATCCCTCCGACCTTCTTATTGCCGGTGAAACACAGAAATTGCATCGGAATTAAATACGAAAGGCACAATGCCAACCTATGTACAAGGAGACTGACTGTTCCAACTGTCTATGTTTTGAACCATTCCTGTGACACTAGTTATAGATTCCGATGCTTCACTTCTGGTGTACTGTATCCCTCTGACCGTCTCATTGACGATGAAACACAGAAATTGCATCGGAAATGAATAGAAAAGGCACAATGCCGACTTAAGTACTAGAAGGCTGACTCTTCCTACTGTCTATGTTTTGAACCATTCCTGTGACACTAGTTATAGATTCCGATGCTTCACTACAGGTTTACTGTATCCCTTGGACCTTCTTGTTGACGATGAAACACAGAAATTGCATCGGAATTCAATACAAAAGGCACAATGCCGACTTACCTACAAGAAGACTGACTCTTCTTACTGACTATGCTTTGAACCGTTCCTGTGACACTAGTTAGAGATTCCGATGCTTCACTTCAGGATTACTGTATCCCTCTGACCTTCTTATTGACGATGAAACACAGAAATTGCATCGGAATTAAATACAAACGGCACAATGCCGACTTAAGTACAAGAATACTGACTCTTCTTACTGTCTATGATTTGAACCATCCCTGTGACACTAGTTATAGATTCCAATGCTTCACTCCAGGTTTACTGCATCCCTTGGCCCTTGTTATTGACGATGAAACACATAAATTGCAACGGAATTAAATACAAAAGGCACAATGCCGACATAAGTACAAAGAGGTTGACTCTTCTTACTGACTATGCTTTGAACCATTCCTGTGACACTAGTTATAAATTCTGATGCTTCACTCCAGGTTTACTGTATCCCTTGGACATTCTTATTGACGATGAAGCACAGAAATTGCATCGGAATTAAATACAAAAGGCACAATGCAGAATTAAGTACAAGAAGGCTGACTCTTCTTACTATCTATGTTTTGAGCCAATCCTTTGACACTAGTTATAGATTCCGATGCTTCACTCCAAGTGTACTGTATCCCTTGGACCTTCATATTGACGATGAAACACAGAAATTGCATCGGAATTAAATACAAAAGGCACAATGCCGACTTATGGACAAGAAGACTGACTCTTCTTACTGACTATGCTTTGAACCATTCCTGTGACACTAGCTATAGTTTCCGATGCATCACTTCAGGTTTACTGTATCCCTCTGACCTTCTTATTGACGATGAAACACAGAAATTGCATCGGAATTAAATACAAAAGGCACAAAGCCGACTTAAGTACAAGAAGACTGACTCTTCTTACTGTCTATGTTTTGAACCATTCCATTGACACTAGTTATAGATTCCGATGCTTCACTTGAGGTTTACTGTATCCGTTGGACCTTCTTATTGACAATGAAACACAGAAATTGCATCGGAATTAAATACAAAAGGCACAATGTCTACTTAAGTACAAGAAGACTGACTCTTCTTACTGTCTATGTTTTGAACCATTCCTGTCACACTAGTTATAGATTCCGATGCTTCACTCCAGGTTTAACGTATCCCTTGGACCTTCTTATTGACGATGAAACACAGAATTTGCATCGAAATTAAATAGAAAATTCACAATGCCCTCTTATGTATAAGAAGACTGACTCTTCTTACTGACTATGTTTTGAACCATTCCTGTGACACTAGTTATAGATCCGTTTCTTTACTTCAGGTTTACTATATCCTTTGGGCCTTCTTATTGACGATGAATCACAGAAATTGCATCGGAATTAAATACATAAGGAACAATGCCGACTTAAGTACAAGACGTCTGACTCTTCTTACTGTCTATGCTTTGAAATATTACTGTGACACTAGTTATAGATTCCGATGCTTCATTACATTTTTACTGTATCCCTCTGACCTTCTTATTGCCGGTGAAACACAGAAACTGCATCGGAATTAAATACGAAAGGCACAATGCCAACATAAGTACGAGAAGACTGACTGTTCCAACTCTCTATGTTTTGAACCATTCCTGTGACACTAGTTATAGATTCCGATGCTTCACTTCAGGTTTACTGTATCCCTTGGACCTTCTTATTGACGACGAAACACAGAAATTGCATCGGAATTCAATACAAAAGGCACAATGCCGACTTAACTACAAGAGGACTGACTCTTCTTACTGACTATTCTTTGAACCATTATTGTAACACTAGTTACAGATTCCGATGCGTAACTTCAGGATTACTGTACCTCTCTGACCTTCTTAGTAACGATGAAACACAGAAATTGCATCGGAAATAAATACGAAAACCACAATGCCGACTTAAGTACAAGAATACTGACACATCTTACTGTCTATGTTATGAACCGTCCCTGTGACACTAGTTATAGATTCCGATGCTTCACTGCAGGTTTACTGTATCCCTTGGACCATCTTGTTGACGATGAAACACAGAAATTGCATCGGAATTAAATATCAAAGGCATAATGCCAACTTAAGTACAAGAAGACTGACTCTTCTTACTGACTATGTTTTGAACCATTCCTGTGACACTAGTTATGGATTCCGATGCTTCACTTCAGGTTTAATCTATCCCTCTGACCTTCTTATTGACGATGAAACACAGAAATTGCATCAGAATTAAATAGAAAATGCACAATGATGACTTAAGTACAAGAAGACTGACTATTCTTACTGACTATGTTTTGAACCATTTCTGTGACACTAGTTATAGATTCCGATGCTTCACTGCAGGTTTACTGTATCCCTTGGACATTCTTATTGACGATGAAGCACAGAAATAGCATCGGTATTAAATACAAAAGGCACAATGCAGAATTAAGTACAAGAAGGCTGACTCTTCTTACTATCTATGATTTGAACCATTCCGGTGACACTAGTTATAGATTCCGATGCTTCACTCCAGGTGTACTGTATCCCTTGGACCTTCATATCGACAATGAAACACATAAATTGCATCGGAATTAAATACAAAAAGCACAATGCCGACTTAAGTACAAGAAGACTGATTCTTCTTACTGTCTATGTTTTGAACCATTCCATTGACACTAGTTATGGATTCAGATGTTTCACTCCAGGTTTACTGTATCCTTTGGACCTTGTTATTTACGATGAAACACAGAAATTGCATCGGAATTAAATAGAAAAGGTACAATGCCGACTTCAGTACAAGAAGGCTGACTCTTCTTACTGTCTATGTTTTGAACCAATCCTGTGACACTAGTTATAGATTCCGATGCTTCACTTGAGGTTTAGTGTATCCGTTGGACCTTCTTATTGACAATGAAACACAGAAATTGCATCGGAATTAAATACAAAAGGCACAATGCCGACTTAAGTACAAGAACACTGACACTTCTTACTGAATATGTTTTGAACCATTCCTGTGACACTAGCTATAGATTCCGATGCTTCACTTAAGGTTTACTGTATCCCTCTGACCTTCTTATTGACGATGAAACACAGAAATTGTATCGGAATTAAATACAAAAGGCACAATGCAGACTTAAGTACAAGGAGACTGACTCTTCTTACTGTCTATGTTATGATCCATACCATTGACACTAGTTGTAGATTGCGATGCTTCACTCCAGGTTTACTGTATCCCATGGACCATCTATTTGACGATGAAACACAGAAATTGCATCGGAATTAAATAGAAAAGGCACAATGCCAACATAAGTACTAGAAGACTGACTCCTCTTACTGACTATGTTTTCATCCATTCCTGTGACACTAGTTATAGATTCCGATGCTTCACTTCAGGTTTACTGTATCCCTTGGACCTTCTTGTTGACGATGAAACACAAAGATTGCGTCGGAATTAAATACAAAAGGCAAAAAGCCGACTTAAGTACACGAAAACTGACTCTTCTTACTGTCTATGATGTGAACCATTCCTGTGACACTAGTTACAGATTCCAATGCTACAATCCAGGTTTACTGTATCCCTTGGACCTTCTTATTGACGATGAAACACAGAAATTGCATCGGAATTAAATACAAAAGGCAAAATGCCGACTTAAGTACACGAGGACTGTCTCTTCTTACTGTCTAAGATTTGAACCATTCCTGTGACACTAGTTATAGATTCCGATGCTACACTCTAGGTTCATTGTATCCCTCTGACCTTCTTATTGACGATGAAACACAGAAATTGCATCGGAATTAAATTGAATAGGCACAATGTCGACTTAAGTACCAGAAGACTGACTCTTCTTACTGTCTATGTTTTGAACCATTCCTGTGACAGTAGTTATAGATTCCGATGCTTCACTCCAGGTTTACTGTATCTCTTGGAAATTCTTATTGACAATGAAACACAGAAATTACATCGGAATTAAATAGAAAAGGCACAATGCCGACTTAAGTACAAGAAGACTGACTCTTGTTACTGACTATGCTTTGAACCATTCCTGTGACACTAGTTATAGATTCCGATGCTTCACTTAAGGTTTACTGTATACCTTGGACCTTCTTATTGACGATGAAACACAGAAATTGCATCGGAATTAAATACAAAATGCACAATGCCGACTTAAGGACAAGAAGACTGACTGTTCTTACTGACTATGTTTTGAACCATTCCGGTGACACTAGTTATAGATTCCGATGCTTCACTTCAGGTTTATTGTATCCCTCCGAACATCTTATTGACGAGGAAACACAGAAATTGCATCGGAAATGAATAGAAAAGGCACAATGCCGACTTAAGTACTAGAAGGCTGACTCTTCCCACTGTCTATGTTTTGAACCATTCCTGTGACACTAGTTATAGATTCCGATGCTTCACTACAGGTTTACTGTATCCCTTGGACCTTCTTGTTGACGATGAAACACAGAAATTGCATCGGAATTCAATACAAAAGGCACAATGCCGACTTACCTACAAGAAGACTGACTCTTCTTACTGACTATGCTTTGAAACATTCCTGTGACACTAGTTAGAGATTCCGATGCTTCACTTCAGGATTACTGTATCCCTCTGACCTTCTTATTGACGATGAAACACAGAAATTGCATCGGAATTAAATACAAACGGCACAATGCCGACTTAAGTACAAGAATACAGACTCTTCTTACTGTCTATGATTTGAACCATCCCTGTGACACTAGTTATAGATTCCAATGCTTCACTCCAGGTTTACTGCATCCCTTGGCCCTTGTTATTGACGATGAAACACATATATTGCAACGGAATTAAATACAAAAGGCACAATGCCGACATAAGTACAAAGAGGTTGACTCTTCTTACTGACTATGCTTTGAACCATTCCTGTGACACTAGTTATAAATTGTGATGCTTCACTCCAGGTTTACTGTATCCCTTGGACATTCTTATTGACGATGAAGCACAGAAATTGCATCGGAATTAAATACAAAAGGCACAATGCAGAATTAAGTACAAGAAGGCTGACTCTTCTTACTATCTATGTTTTGAGCCAATCCTTTGACATTAGTTATAGATTCCGATGCTTCACTCCAAGTGTACTGTATCCCTTGGACCTTCATATTGACGATGAAACACAGAAATTGCATCGGAATTAAATACAAAAGGCACAATGCCGACTTATGGGCAAGAAGACTGACTCTTCTTACTGACTATGTTTTGAACCATTCCTGTGACACTAGCTATAGATTCCGATGCATCACTTCAGGTTTACTGTATCTCTCTGACCTTCTTATTGACGATGAAACACAGAAATTGCATCGGAATTAAATGCAAAAGGCACAAAGCCGACTTAAGTACAAGAAGACTGACTCTTCTTACTGTCTATGTTTTGAACCATTCCATTGACACTAGTTATAGATTCCGATGCTTCACTTGAGGTTTACTGTATCCGTTGGACCTTCTTATTGACAATGAAACACAGAAATTGCATCGGAATTAAATACAAAAGGCACAATGTCTACTTAAGTACAAGAAGACTGACTCTTCTTACTGTCTGTGTTTTGAACCATTCCTGTCACACTAGTTATAGATTCCGATGCTTCACTCCAGGTTTACCGTATCCCTTGGACCTTCTTATTGACGATGAAACACAGAATTTGCATCGAAATTAAATAGAAAATTCACAATGCCCTCTTATGTATAAGAAGACTGACTCTTCTTACTGACTATGTTTTGAGCCATTCCTGTGACACTAGTTATAGATTCCGTTTCTTCACTTCAGGTTTACTATATCCTTTGGGCCTTCTTATTGACGATGAATCACAGAAATTGCATCGGAATTAAATACATAAGGAACAATGCCGACTTAAGTACAAGACGTCTGACTCTTCTTACTGTCTATGCTTTGAAATATTACTGTGACACTAGTTATAGATTCCGATGCTTCACTACATTTTTACTGTATCCCTCTGACCTTCTTATTGCCGGTGAAACACAGAAACTGCATCGGAATTAAATACGAAAGGCACAATGCCAACATAAGTACGAGAAGACTGACTGTTCCAACTCTCTATGTTTTGAACCATTCCTGTGACACTAGTTATAGATTCCGATGCTTCACTTCAGGTTTACTGTATCCCTTGGACCTTCTTATTGACGACGAAACACAGAAATTGCATCGGAATTCAATACAAAAGGCACAATGCCGACTTAACTACAAGAGGACTGACTCTTCTTACTGACTATTCTTTGAACCATTATTGTAACACTAGTTACAGATTCCGATGCGTAACTTCAGGATTACTGTACCTCTCTGACCTTCTTAGTAACGATGAAACACAGAAATTGCATCGGAAATAAATACGAAAACCACAATGCCGACTTAAGTACAAGAATACTGACACATCTTACTGTCTATGTTATGAACCGTCCCTGTGACACTAGTTATAGATTCCGATGCTTCACTGCAGGTTTACTGTATCCCTTGGACCATCTTGTTGACGATGAAGCACAGAAATAGCATCGGTATTAAATACAAAAGGCACAATGCAGAATTAAGTACAAGAAGGCTGACTCTTCTTACTATCTATGATTTGAACCATTCCGGTGACACTAGTTATAGATTCCGATGCTTCACTCCAGGTGTACTGTATCCCTTGGACCTTCATATTGACAATGAAACACAGAAATTGCATCGGAATTAAATACAAAAAGCACAATGCCGACTTCAGTACAAGAAGACTAATTCTTCTTACTGTCTATGTTTTGAACCATTCCATTGACACTAGTTATGGATTCAGATGTTTCACTCCAGGTTTACTGTATCCTTTGGACCTTGTTATTTACGATGAAACACAGAAATTGCATCGGAATTAAATAGAAAAGGTACAATGCCGACTTCCGTACAAGAAGACTGACTCTTCTTACTGTCTATGTTTTGAACCATTCCTGTGACACTAGTTATAGATTCCGATGCTACACTCCTGGTTTACTGTATCCCTTGGACCCTCTTATAGACGATGAAACACTGAAATTGCATCGGAATTAAATACAAAAGGCCCAATGCGCACTTAAGGGCAAGAAGACTGTTTCTTCTTACTGACTTTATTTTGAACCAATCCTGTGACACTAGTTATAGATTCCGATGCTTCACTTGAGGTTTAGTGTATCCGTTGGACCTTCTTATTGACAATGAAACACAGAAATTGCATCGGAATTAAATACAAAAGGCACAATGCCGACTTAAGTACAAGAACACTGACTCTTCTTACTGAATATGTTTTGAACCATTCCTGTGACACTAGCTATAGATTCCGATGCTTCACTTAAAGTTTACTGTATCCCTCTGACCTTCTTATTGACGATGAAACACAGAAATTGTATCGGAATTATATACAAAAGGCACAATGCCGACTTAAGTACAAGGAGACTGACTCTTCTTACTGTCTATGTTATGATCCATACCATTGACACTAGTTGTAGATTGCGATGCTTCACTCCAGGTTTACTGTATCCCTTGGACCTTCTATTTGACGATGAAACACAGAAATTGCATCGGAATTAAATAGAAAAGGCACAATGCCAACATAAGTACTAGAAGACTGACTCCTCTTACTGACTATGTTTTCAACCATTCCTGTGACACTAGTTATAGATTCCGATGCTTCACTCCAGGTTTACTGCATCCCTTGGCCCTTGTTATTGACGATGAAACACATATATTGCAACGGAATTAAATACAAAAGGCACAATGCCGACATAAGTACAAAGAGGTTGACTCTTCTTACTGACTATGCTTTGAACCATTCCTGTGACACTAGTTATAAATTGTGATGCTTCACTCCAGGTTTACTGTATCCCTTGGACATTCTTATTGACGATGAAGCACAGAAATTGCATCGGAATTAAATACAAAAGGCACAATGCAGAATTAAGTACAAGAAGGCTGACTCTTCTTACTATCTATGTTTTGAGCCAATCCTTTGACATTAGTTATAGATTCCGATGCTTCACTCCAAGTGTACTGTATCCCTTGGACCTTCATATTGACGATGAAACACAGAAATTGCATCGGAATTAAATACAAAAGGCACAATGCCGACTTATGGGCAAGAAGACTGACTCTTCTTACTGACTATGTTTTGAACCATTCCTGTGACACTAGCTATAGATTCCGATGCATCACTTCAGGTTTACTGTATCTCTCTGACCTTCTTATTGACGATGAAACACAGAAATTGCATCGGAATTAAATGCAAAAGGCACAAAGCCGACTTAAGTACAAGAAGACTGACTCTTCTTACTGTCTATGTTTTGAACCATTCCATTGACACTAGTTATAAATTCCGATGCTTCACTTGAGGTTTACTGTATCCGTTGGACCTTCTTATTGACAATGAAACACAGAAATTGCATCGGAATTAAATACAAAAGGCACAATGTCTACTTAAGTACAAGAAGACTGACTCTTCTTACTGTCTGTGTTTTGAACCATTCCTGTCACACTAGTTATAGATTCCGATGCTTCACTCCAGGTTTACCGTATCCCTTGGACCTTCTTATTGACGATGAAACACAGAATTTGCATCGAAATTAAATAGAAAATTCACAATGCCCTCTTATGTATAAGAAGACTGACTCTTCTTACTGACTATGTTTTGAGCCATTCCTGTGACACTAGTTATAGATTCCGTTTCTTCACTTCAGGTTTACTATATCCTTTGGGCCTTCTTATTGACGATGAATCACAGAAATTGCATCGGAATTAAATACATAAGGAACAATGCCGACTTAAGTACAAGACGTCTGACTCTTCTTACTGTCTATGCTTTGAAATATTACTGTGACACTAGTTATAGATTCCGATGCTTCACTACATTTTTACTGTATCCCTCTGACCTTCTTATTGCCGGTGAAACACAGAAACTGCATCGGAATTAAATACGAAAGGCACAATGCCAACATAAGTACGAGAAGACTGACTGTTCCAACTCTCTATGTTTTGAACCATTCCTGTGACACTAGTTATAGATTCCGATGCTTCACTTCAGGTTTACTGTATCCCTTGGACCTTCTTATTGACGACGAAACACAGAAATTGCATCGGAATTCAATACAAAAGGCACAATGCCGACTTAACTACAAGAGGACTGACTCTTCTTACTGACTATTCTTTGAACCATTATTGTAACACTAGTTACAGATTCCGATGCGTAACTTCAGGATTACTGTACCTCTCTGACCTTCTTAGTAACGATGAAACACAGAAATTGCATCGGAAATAAATACGAAAACCACAATGCCGACTTAAGTACAAGAATACTGACACATCTTACTGTCTATGTTATGAACCGTCCCTGTGACACTAGTTATAGATTCCGATGCTTCACTGCAGGTTTACTGTATCCCTTGGACCATCTTGTTGACGATGAAGCACAGAAATAGCATCGGTATTAAATACAAAAGGCACAATGCAGAATTAAGTACAAGAAGGCTGACTCTTCTTACTATCTATGATTTGAACCATTCCGGTGACACTAGTTATAGATTCCGATGCTTCACTCCAGGTGTACTGTATCCCTTGGACCTTCATATTGACAATGAAACACAGAAATTGCATCGGAATTAAATACAAAAAGCACAATGCCGACTTCAGTACAAGAAGACTAATTCTTCTTACTGTCTATGTTTTGAACCATTCCATTGACACTAGTTATGGATTCAGATGTTTCACTCCAGGTTTACTGTATCCTTTGGACCTTGTTATTTACGATGAAACACAGAAATTGCATCGGAATTAAATAGAAAAGGTACAATGCCGACTTCCGTACAAGAAGACTGACTCTTCTTACTGTCTATGTTTTGAACCATTCCTGTGACACTAGTTATAGATTCCGATGCTACACTCCTGGTTTACTGTATCCCTTGGACCCTCTTATAGACGATGAAACACTGAAATTGCATCGGAATTAAATACAAAAGGCCCAATGCGCACTTAAGGGCAAGAAGACTGTTTCTTCTTACTGACTTTATTTTGAACCAATCCTGTGACACTAGTTATAGATTCCGATGCTTCACTTGAGGTTTAGTGTATCCGTTGGACCTTCTTATTGACAATGAAACACAGAAATTGCATCGGAATTAAATACAAAAGGCACAATGCCGACTTAAGTACAAGAACACTGACTCTTCTTACTGAATATGTTTTGAACCATTCCTGTGACACTAGCTATAGATTCCGATGCTTCACTTAAAGTTTACTGTATCCCTCTGACCTTCTTATTGACGATGAAACACAGAAATTGTATCGGAATTATATACAAAAGGCACAATGCCGACTTAAGTACAAGGAGACTGACTCTTCTTACTGTCTATGTTATGATCCATACCATTGACACTAGTTGTAGATTGCGATGCTTCACTCCAGGTTTACTGTATCCCTTGGACCTTCTATTTGACGATGAAACACAGAAATTGCATCGGAATTAAATAGAAAAGGCACAATGCCAACATAAGTACTAGAAGACTGACTCCTCTTACTGACTATGTTTTCAACCATTCCTGTGACACTAGTTATAGATTCCGATGCTTCACTTCAGGTTTACTGTATCCCTTGGACCTTCTTGTTGACGATGAAACACAAAGATTGCGTCGGAATTAAATACAAAAGGCAAAAAGCCGACTTAAGTACACGAAAACTGACTCTTCTTACTGTCTATGATGTGAACCATTCCTGTGACACTAGTTACAGATTCCAATGCTACAATCCAGGTTTACTGTATCCCTTGGACCTTCTTATTGACGATGAAACACAGAAATTGCATCGGAATTAAATACAAAAGGCAAAATGACGACTTAAGTACACGAGGACTGTCTCTTCTTACTGTCTAAGATTTGAACCATTCCTGTGACACTAGTTATAGATTCCAATGCTACACTCCAGGTTCATTGTATCCCTCTGACCTTCTTATTGACGATGAAACACAGAAATTGCATCGGAATTAAATTGAATAGGCACAATGTCGACTTAAGTACCAGAAGACTGACTCTTCTTACTGTCTATGTTTTGAACCATTCCTGTGACAGTAGTTATAGATTCCGATGCTTCACTCCAGGTTTACTGTATCTCTTGGAAATTCTTATTGACGATGAAACACAGAAATTACATCGGAATTAAATAGAAAAGGCACAATGCCGACTTAAGTACAAGAAGACTGACTCTTGTTACTGACTATGTTTTGAACCATTCCTGTGACACTAGTTATAGATTCCGATGCTTCACTTAAGGTTTACTGTATACCTTGGACCTTCTTATTGACGATGAAACACAGAAATTGCATCGGAATTAAATACAAAATGCACAATGCCGACTTAACGACAAGAAGACTGACTGTTCTTACTGACTATGTTTTGAACCATTCCTGTGACACTAGTTATAGATTCCGATGCTTCACTTCAGGTTTATTGTATCCCTCCAAACTTCTTATTGACGAGGAAACACAGAAATTGCATCGGAATTAAATAGAAAGGGCACAATGTCGACTTAAGTACAAGAAGACTGACTCTTCTTACTGTCTATGTTTTGAACCATTCCTGTGACACTAGTTATAGATTCCGATGCTTCACTCCAGGTTTACTGTATCCCTTGGAACTTCTTATTGACAATGAAACACAGAATTTGCATCGGAATTAAATAGAAAATTCACAATGCCCACTTAAGTATAAGAAGACTGACTCTACTTACTGACTATGTTTTGAAGCATTCCTGTGACACTAGTTATATATTTCGATGCTCCACTTCAGGTTTACTGTATACCTTGGACCTTCTTATTGACGATGAAGCACAGAAATTGCAATGGAATTAAATAGAAAAGGCACAATGCCGACTTAAGTACAAGAAGACTGACTCATCCTTCTGTCTATGTTTTGAACCATTCCTGTGGCACTAGTTTTGGATTCCGATGCTTCACTTCAGGTTTACTGTATCTCTCGGACCTTCTTATTGACGATGAAACACAGAAATTGCATTGGAATTAAATACAAAAGGCACAATGCCGACTTAAGTACAAGAAGACTGACGCTTCCTGCTGTCTATGTTTTGAACCATTCCTGTGATACTAGTTATAGAATCCGATGTTTCACTTCAGGTTTACTGTATCCCTCCGACCTTATTGCCGATGAAACACAGAAATTGCATCGGATCTAAATTCAAAAAGCACAATGCCGACTTAAGGACAAGAAGACTGACTCTTCTTACTGACTATGTTTTGAACCATTCCTGTGACACTAGTTATAGATTCCGATGCTTCACTTCAGGTTTACTGTTTCCCTTGGACCTTCTTATTGACAATGAAACACAGAAATTGCATCGGAATTAAATACAAAAGGCACAATGCCAATTTAAGTACAAGAAGTCTGACTCCTCTACTGTCTATGTTTTGAACCATTTCTGTGACACTAGTTATAGAGTCCGATTCTTCACTTCAGGTTTACTGTATCCCTTGGGCCTTCTTATGGACAATGAATCACAGAAATTGCATCGGAATTAAATACAAAAGGCACAATGCCGACATAAGTACAAGAAGACTGACTCTTCTTACGGTCTACATTTTGAACCATTCCAGTGACACTAGTTATACATTCCGATGCATCACTTCAGGTTGACTGTATCCCTTGGACCTTCGTATTGACGATGAAACACAGAAATTGCATCGGAATGAAATACAAAAGGCACAATGCCGACTTAAGTACAAGAAGACTGACTCTTCTTACTCTCTATGTTCTGAACCATTCCTGTGACACTAGTTATAGATTCCGATGCTTCACTCCAGGTTTACTGTATCCCTTGGTCCTTCTTATTGACGATAAAACATAGAAATATCATCGGAATTAAATACAAAAGGCACAATGCCGACTTAAGTACAAGAAGACTGACTCTTCTCACTGACTATGATTTGAACCATTCCTGTGACACAAGTTACAAATTCCGATGCTTCACTTCAGGTTTACTGTATGCCTCGGACCTTCTGATTGGCGATGAAACACAGAAATTGCATCGGAATTAAATACAAAAGGGACAATGCAGAATTAAGTACAAGATGACTGACTCTTCATACTATGTTTTGAACCATTCCTGTGACACTAGTTATAGATTCCGATGCTTCACTCCAGGTTTACTGTATCCCATGGACGTTCTTATTGACGATGAAACACAGGAATCCCATCGGAATTAAATACAAAAGGCACAATGCCGACTTAAGTTCAAGAAGACTGACGCTTCTTACTGTCTATGTTTTGAACCATCCCATTGACACTAGTTATAGATTCCGATGCTTCACTCCAGGTTTACTGTATCCCTTGGACCTTGTTATTGGTAATGAAACACAGAAATTGCATCGGAATTAAATAGAAAACGTACAATGCCGACTTAGGTACAAGAAGACTGACTCTTCTTACTGACTATGTTTTGAACCATTCCTGTGACACTAGTTATAGATTCCGATGCTTCACCTCAGGTTTTCTGTATCCCTTGGACCTTCTTGTTGACGATGAAACACAGAAATTGCATCGGAATTAAATACAAAAGGCAAAATGAGGACTTAAGTACACGAGGATTGTCTCTTCTTACTGTCTAAGATTTGAACCATTCCTGTGACACTAGTCATAGATTCCGATGCTACACTCCAGGTTCATTGTATCCCTCTGACCTTCTTATTGACGATGAAACACAGAAATTGCATCGGAATTAAATTGAATAGGCACAAAGTCGACTTAAGTACAAGAAGACTGACTCTTGTTACTGACTATGTTTTGAACCATTCCTGTGACACTAGTAATAGATTCCGTTGCTTCACTTAAGGTTTACATTTTACCTTGGACCTTCTTATTGACGATGAATCACAGAAATTGCATCGGAATTAAATACAAAATGCACAATGCCGGCTTAAGGACAAGAAGACTGACTGTTCTTACTGACTATATTTTGAACCATTCCTGTGACACTAGTTATAGATTCCGATGCTTCACTTCAGGTTTATTGTATCCCTCTGACCCTCTTATTGACGATGAAACACAGAAATTGCATCGGAATGAAATACAAAAGGCACAATGGCGACTTAAGTACAAGAAGACTGACTCTTCTTACTGTCTATGTTTTGAACCATTCCTGTGACACTAGTTATAGATTCCGATGCTTCACATCTGGTTTATTGTTTCCCTTGGACATTTTTATTGACGATGAAACACAGAAATTGCATCGGAATTAAATACAAAAGGCAAAATGCCGACTTAAGGTCAAGAGGACTGACTGTTCTTACTGACTATGTTTGAACCATTCCTGTGCCACTAGTTATATATTCCGATGCTTCACTTCAGGTTTATTGTATCCCTCTGACCTTCTTATTGTCGATGAAACACAGTAGTTGCATCGGAATTAAATAGAAAAGACACAATGTCGACTTAAGTACAAGAAGACTGACTCTTCTTACTGTCTATGTTTTGAACCATTCCTGTGACACTAGTTATAGATTCCGATGCTTCACTCCAGGTTTACTGCATCCCTTGGACCTCCTTATTGACGATGAAACACAGAAATTGCATCGGAATTAAATAGAAAAGGCACAATGCCGACTTAAGTACAAGAAGACTAACTCTTCTTACTGACTATGTTTTGAACCATTCCTGTGACACTAGTTATAGATTCCGATGCTTCACTTCAGGTATACTGTATACCTTGGACCTTTCGTATTGACGATGAAACACAGAAAATGCTTCAGAATTAAATACAAAGGGCACAATGCCAACTTAAGTACAAGAAGACTGACTCTTCCTACTGTCTATGATTTGGACCATTCCTGTGACACTAGTTTAGGATTCCGATGCTTCACTTCAGGTTTACTGTATCCCTCTGACCTTATTGCCGATGAAACACAGAAATTGCATCGGAATGAAATGCAAAAGGCACAATGCCGACTGAAGGGCAAGAAGACTGACTCTTCTTACTGACTATGTTTTGAACCATCCCTGTGACACTAGTAATTGGTTCCGATGCTTCACTTCAGGATTTCTGTTTCCCTTGGACATACTTATTGACGATGAAACACGAAATTGCATCGGAATTAAATAGAAAAGGCACAATGCCGACTTAAGTACAAGAAGACTGACTCTTCCTACTGTCTATATTTTGAACCTTTCCATTGACACTAGTTATAGATTCCGATGCATCACTTCAGGTTTACTGTACCCTTGGACTTTGTCATTGACTATGAAACACAGAAATTACATCGGAAGTAAATACAAAAGGCACCATGCCGACTTAAGTAAAAGACGTCTGACTCTTCTTACTGTCTATGATTTGAACCATTACTGTGACACTAGTTATAGGTCCGATGCTTCACGCCAGGTTTACTGTATCCCTTGGACCTTCTTATTGACGATGAAACACAGACATTGCATCGGAATCACATATGAAAGGCACAATGCCAACTTAGGTACAAGAAGACTGACTCTTCTCACTGACTATGCTTTGAACCATTCCTGTGAAACAAGTTATAGATTCCGATGCTTCACTTCAGGTTTACTGTATCCCTCTGACCTTCTTATTGACGTTGAAACACTTAAATAGCATCGGAATTAAACAGAAAAGGCACAATGCCGACTTAAGTACAGGAAGACTGACTCTTCTTACTGTCTATCTTTTGAACCATTCCTGTGACACTAGTTTTGGATTCCGATGGTTCACTTCAGGTTTACTGTATCCCTCTGACCTTATTGCCGATGAAACACAGAAATTGCATCGGAACTAAATACAAAAGGCACAATGCCGACTTAAAGACAAGAAGACTGACTCTTCTACTGCCTATGTTTTGCACCATTACTGTGACACTAGTTATAGAGTCCGATGCTTCACTTCAGGTTTACTGTATCCCTTGGTCCTTCTTCTTGACGATAAAACACAGAAATTGCATCGGAAGTAAATACAAAACGCACAGTGCCGACTTAAGTACAAGATGTCTGACCCTTCTTACTGTCTATGTTTTGAACCATTACTGTGACACTAGTTATAGATTCCGATGCTTCAATCCAGGTTTACTGTATCCCTTCGACCTTCTTAGTAACGATGAAACACAGAAATTGCATCAGAATTAAATATAAAATGCACAATGATGACTTAAGTACAAGAAGACTGACTATTCTTGCTGACTATGTTTGAACCATTCCTGTGACTCTAGTTATAGATTCCGATGCATCACTTCAGGATTACTGTACCCCTCTGACCTTCTCATTGACGATGAAACATAGAAATTGCATCGGAATTAAATACAAAAGGCACAATGCCAACTTATGTACAAGAAGACTGACTCTTCTTACTGTCTATGTTTTGAGCCATCCCTGTGACACTAGTTATAGATTCCGATGCTTCACTCCAGGTTTACTGTATCCCTTGGCCCTTCTTATTGACGATAAAACACAGAAATATCTTCGGAATTAAATACAAAAGGCACAATGCCGACTTAAGTACAAGAGGACTGACGCTTCTTACTGTCTATGTTTTGAACCATTCCATTGACACTAGTTATAGATTCCAATGCTTCACTCCAGGTTTACTGTATCCCATGGACCTTGTTATTGGCGAAGAAACACAGAAATTGTATCGGAATTAAATAGAAAACGTAGAATGCCGACTTAAGTACAAGAAGACTGACTCTTCTTACTGACTATGTTTGAACCATTCCTGTGACACTAGTTATAGATTCCGATGCTTCACTTCATTTTTACTGTATCCCTTGGACCTTCTTATTGACGATGAAACACAGAAATTGCATCGGAATTAAATACAAAAGGCAAAATGCCGACTTAAGTACACGAGGACTGTCTCTTCTTACTGTCTAAGATTTGAACCATTCCTGTGACACTAGTTATAGATTTCGATGCTTCACTCCAGGTTTACTGTATCCCGTGGACCTTGTTATTGGCGATGAAACACAGAAATTGCATCGGAATTAAATAGAAAAGGCACAATGCCGACTTAAGTACAAGAAGACGAACTCTTCTTACTGACTATGTTTTGAACCATTCCTGTGACACTAGTTATATATTCCGATGCTTCACTCCAGGTTTACTGTATCCCGTGGAACTTGTTATTGGCGATGAAACACAGAAATTGCATCGGAATTAAATACAAAAGGCACAATGCCGACTTAAGTACAAGAAGACTGACTCTTCCTACTGTCTATGATTTGAACCATTCCTGTGACACTAGTTTTGGATTCCGATGCTTCACTTCAGGTTTACTGTATCCCTCTGACCTTATTGCCGATGAAACACAGAAAATGCATCGGAATGAAATACAAAAGGCACAATGCCGACTGAAGGACAAGAAGACTGACTCTTCTTACTGACTATGTTTTGAACCATTCCTGTGACACTAGTAATTGGTTCCGATGCTTCACTTCAGGATTTCTGTTTCCCTTGGACATAGTTATTGACGATGAAACACAGAAATTGCATCGGAATTAAATAGAAAAGGCACAATGCCGACTTAAGTACAAGAAGACTGACTCTTCCTGCTGTCTATACTTTGAACCTTTCCATTGACACTAGTTATAGATTCCGATGCTTCACTTCTGGTTTACTGTATCCCTTGGACCTTGTCATTGACTATGAAACACAGAAATTGCATCGGAAGTAAATACAAAATGCACAATGCCGACTTAAGTAAAAGACGTCTGACTCTCCTTACTGTCTATGATTTGAACCATTACTGTGACACTAGTTATAGGTCCGATGCTTCACGCCAGGATTACTGTATCCCTTGGACCTTCTTATTGACGATGAAACACAGAAATTGCATCGGAATTACATATGAAAAGCACAATGCCAAATTAAGTACAAGAAGACTGACTCTTCTTACTGACTATGCTTTGAACCATTCCTGTGAAACAAGTTATAGATTCCGAAGCTTCACTTCAGGTTTACTGTATCCCTCTGACCTTCTTATTGACGATGAAACACTTAAATAGCATCGGAATTAAATAGAAAAGGCACAAAGCCGACTTAAGTACAGGAAGACTGACTCTTCTTACTGTCTATCTTTTGAACCATTCCTGTGACACCAGTTGTAGATTCCGATGCTTCACTTCCGGTTTACTGTATCCCTTGCACCTTCTTATTGACGAGGAAACACAGAAATTGCATCGGAATTAAATACAAAAGGCACAATGCCGACTTAAGTACAAGAGGACTTACTCTTTCTACTGTCTATGATTTGAACCATTTTTGTGGCACTAGTTTTGGATTCCGATGGTTCACTTCAGGTTTACTGTATCCCTCTGACCTTATTGCCGATGAAACACAGAAATTGCATCGGAACTAAATACAAAAGTCACAATGCCGACTTAAAGACAAGAAGACTGACTCTTCTACTGTCTATGTTTTGAACCATTCCTGTGGAACTAGTTATAGAGTCCGATGCTTCACTTCAGGTTTACTGTATCCCTTGGTCCTTCTTCTTGACGATGAATCACAGAAATTGCATCGGAATTATATACAATAGGCACAATGCCGACTTAAGTACAAGAAGACTGACCTTTTTTACTGTCTATACTTTGAACCATTCCAGTGACACTAGTTATAAATTCCGATGCTTCACTTGAGGTTTACTGGATCCCTTGGACCATCTTATTGACGATGAAACACAGAAATTGCATCGGAATTACATACGAAAGGCACAATGCCAACTTAAGTACAAGAACACTGTCTCCTCTTACTGACTATGCTTTGAACCATTCCTGTGACACTAGTTGTAGATTCCGATGGTTTACTTCAGGTTTACTGTATCCCCTGGACCTTCTTATTGACGATGAAACACAGAAATTGCATCGGAATTAAATAAAAAAGCACAATGCCAACTTAAGTACAAGAAGACTGACTCTTATTACTGACTATGTTTTGAACCATTCCTGTGGCACTAGTTATGGATTCCGATGTTTCACTTCATGTTTACTGTATCCCTCTGACCTTCTTATTGACGATGAAACACAGAAATGGCATCGGAATTAAATTCAAAAGGCACAATGCCGAATTAAGTACAAGAACACTGACCCTTCTTACTGTCAATTTTTGAACCAGTCCTGTGACACTAGTTATAGACTCCGATGCTTCACTCCAGGTTTTCTGTATCTCTTGGACCTTCTTATTGACGATGAAACACAGAAATTGCATCGGAATTAAACACAAAGGGCACAATGCCGACTTAAGGAAAAGAAGTCTGACTCTTCTTACTGTCTATGATTTGAACCATTCCTGTGACACTAGTTATAGATTCCAATGCTTCAATCCAGGTTTACTGTATCCCTTGGACCTTCTTAGTAACGATGAAACACAGAAATTGCATCAGAATTAAATATAAAATGCACAATGATGACTTAAGTACAAGAAGACTGACTATTCTTACTGACTATGTTTGAACCATTCCTGTGACACTAGTTATAGATTCCGATGGTTCACTTCAGGATTACTGTATCCCTCTGACCTTCTTATTGACATTGAAACATAGAAATTGCATCGGAATTAAATACAAAAGGCACAATGCCAACTTATGTAGAAGAAGACTGACTCTTCTTACTGTCTATGATTTGAGCCATCCCTGTGACACTAGTTATAGATTCCGATGCTTCACTTCAGGTTTACTGTATCCCTTGGTCCTTCTTATTGACGATAAAACACAGAAATATCATCGGAATTAAATACAAAAGGCACAATGCCGACTTAAGTACAAGAAGACTGACGCTTCTTACTGTCTATGTTTTGAACCTTTCCATTGACACTAGTTATAGATTCCGATGCTTCACTCCAGGTTTAGTGTATCCCTTGGACCTTGTTATTGGCGATGAAACACAGAAATTGCATCGGAATTAAATTGAAAACGTACAATGCCGACTTAAGTACAAGAAGACTGACTCTTCTTACTGACTATGTTTTGAACCATTCCTGTGACACTAGTTATAGATTCCGATGCTTCACTTCAGGTTTACTGTATCCCTTGGACCTTCTTATTGACGATGAAACACAGATATTGCATCGGAATTAAATACAAAAGGCAAAATGCAGACTTAAGTACACGAGGACTGTCTCTTCTTACTGTCTAAGGTTTGAACCATTCCTGTGACACTAGTTATAGATTCCGATGCTACACTCCAGGTTCATTGTATCCCTCTGACCTTCTTATTGACGATGAAACACAGAAATTGCATCGGAATTAAATTGAATAGGCACAATGTCGACTTAAGTACAAGAAGACTGACTCTTCTTACTGTCTATGTTTTGAACCATTCCTGTGACACTAGTTATAGATTCCGATGCTTCACTCGAGGTTTACTGTATCTCTTGGAAATTCTTATTGACGATGAAACACAGAAATTGCATCGGAATAAAATAGAAAAGGCACAATGCCGACTTAATTACAAGAAGACTGACTCTTGTTTCTGACTATGTTTCGAACCATTGCTGTGACACTAGTTATAGATTCCGATGTTTCACTTAAGGTTTACTGTATACCTTGGACCTTCTTAATGACGATGAAACACAGAAATTGCATCGGTATTAAATACAAAATGCACAATGCCGACTTAAGGACAAGAAGACTGACTCTTCTTACTGTCTATGTTTTGAACCATTCCTAAGAATCTAGTTATAGATTCCGATGCTTCACTTCAGGTTTATTGTATCCCTCTGTCCCTCTTATTGACGATGAAACACAGAAATTGCATCGGAATTAAATGGAAAAGGCACAATGCCGACTTAAGTACAGGAAGACTGACTCTTCTTACTGTCTATCTTTTGAACCATTCCTGTGACACCAGTTGTAGATTCCGATGCCTCACTTCAGGTTTACTGTATCCCTTGGACCTTCTTATTGACGATGAAACACAGAAATTGCATCGGAATTAAATACAAAAGGCACAATGCCGACTTAAGTACAAGAAGACTGACTCTTCCTACTGTCTATGATTTGAACCATTCCTGTGACACTAGTTTTGGATTCCGATGGTTCACTTCAGGTTTACTGTATCCCTCTGACCTTATTGCCGATGAAACACAGAAATTGCATCGGAACTAAATACAAAAGGCACAATGCCGACTTAAAGACAAGAAGACTGACTCTTCTACTGCCTATGTTTTGCACCATTACTGTGACACTAGTTATAGAGTCCGATGCTTCACTTCAGGTTTACTGTATCCCTTGGTCCTTCTTCTTGACGATGAAACACAGAAATTGCATCGGAAGTAAATACAAAACGCACAATGCCGACTTAAGTACAAGATGTCTGACCCTTCTTACTGTCTATGTTTTGAACCATTACTGTGACACTAGTTATAGATTCCGATGCTTCAATCCAGGTTTACTGTATCCCTTCGACCTTCTTAGTAACGGTGAAACACAGAAATTGCATCAGAATTAAATATAAAATGCACAATGATGACTTAAGTACAAGAAGACTGACTATTCTTGCTGACTATGTTTGAACCATTCCTGTGACTCTAGTTATAGATTCCGATGCATCACTTCAGGATTACTGTTCCCCTCTGACCTTCTTATTGACGATGAAACATAGAAATTGCATCGGAATTAAATACAAAAGGCACAATGCCAACTTATGGACAAGAAGACTGACTCTTCTTACTGTCTATGTTTTGAGCCATCCCTGTGACACTAGTTATAGATTCCGATGCTTCACTCCAGGTTTACTGTATCCCTTGGCCCTTCTTATTGACGATAAAACACAGAAATATCTTCGGAATTAAATACAAAAGGCACAAAGCCGACTTAAGTACAAGAGGACTGACGCTTCTTACTGTCTATGTTTTGAACCATTCCATTGACACTAGTTATAGATTCCAATGCTTCACTCCAGGTTTACTGTATCCCATGGACCTTGTTATTGGCGAAGAAACACAGAAATTGTATCGGAATTAAATAGAAAACGTAGAATGCCGACTTAAGTACAAGAAGACTGACTCTTCTTACTGACTATGTTTGAACCATTCCTGTGACACTAGTTATAGATTCCGATGCTTCACTTCAGGTTTACTGTATCCCTTGGACCTTCTTATTGACGATGAAACACAGAAATTGCATCGGAATTAAAAACAAAAGGCAAAATGCCGACTTAAGTACACGAGGACTGTCTCTTCTTACTGTCTAAGATTTGAACCATTCCTGTGACACTAGTTATAGATTTCGATGCTTCACTCCAGGTTTACTGTATCCCGTGGACCTTGTTATTGGCGATGAAACACAGAAATTGCATCGGAATTAAATAGAAAAGGCACAATGCCGACTTAAGTACAAGAAGACGAACTCTTCTTACTGACTATGTTTTGAACCATTCCTGTGACACTAGTTATATATTCCGATGCTTCACTCCAGGTTTACTGTATCCCGTGGAACTTGTTATTGGCGATGAAACACAGAAATTGCATCGGAATTAAATACAAAAGGCACAATGCCGACTTAAGTACAAGAAGACTGACTCTTCCTACTGTCTATGATTTGAACCATTCCTGTGACACTAGTTTTGGATTCCGATGCTTCACTTCAGGTTTACTGTATCCCTCTGACCTTATTGCCGATGAAACACAGAAATTGCATCGGAATGAAATACAAAAGGCACAATGCCGACTGAAGGACAAGAAGACTGACTCTTCTTACTGACTATGTTTTGAACCATTCCTGTGACACTAGTAATTGGTTCCGATGCTTCACTTCAGGATTTCTGTTTCCCTTGGACATAGTTATTGACGATGAAACACAGAAATTGCATCGGAAGTAAATACAAAATGCACAATGCCGACTTAAGTAAAAGACGTCTGACTCTCCTTACTGTCTATGATTTGAACCATTACTGTGACACTAGTTATAGGTCCGATGCTTCACGCCAGGATTACTGTATCCCTTGGACCTTCTTATTGACGATGAAACACAGAAATTGCATCGGAATTACATATGAAAAGCACAATGCCAAATTAAGTACAAGAAGACTGACTCTTCTTACTGACTATGCTTTGAACCATTCCTGTGAAACAAGTTATAGATTCCGAAGCTTCACTTCAGGTTTACTGTATCCCTCTGACCTTCTTATTGACGATGAAACACTTAAATAGCATCGGAATTAAATAGAAAAGGCACAAAGCCGACTTAAGTACAGGAAGACTGACTCTTCTTACTGTCTATCTTTTGAACCATTCCTGTGACACCAGTTGTAGATTCCGATGCTTCACTTCCGGTTTACTGTATCCCTTGCACCTTCTTATTGATGAGGAAACACAGAAATTGCATCGGAATTAAATACAAAAGGCACAATGCCGACTTAAGTACAAGAGGACTTACTCTTTCTACTGTCTATGATTTGAACCATTTTTGTGGCACTAGTTTTGGATTCCGATGGTTCACTTCAGGTTTACTGTATCCCTCTGACCTTATTGCCGATGAAACACAGAAATTGCATCGGAACTAAATACAAAAGTCACAATGCCGACTTAAAGACAAGAAGACTGACTCTTCTACTGTCTATGTTTTGAACCATTCCTGTGGCACTAGTTATAGAGTCCGATGCTTCACTTCAGGTTTACTGTATCCCTTGGTCCTTCTTCTTGACGATGAATCACAGAAATTGCATCGGAATTATATACAATAGGCACAATGCCGACTTAAGTACAAGAAGACTGACCTTTTTTACTGTCTATACTTTGAACCATTCCAGTGACACTAGTTATAAATTCCGATGCTTCACTTGAGGTTTACTGTATCCCTTGGACCATCTTATTGACGATGAAACACAGAAATTGCATCGGAAGTAAATACAAAACGCACAGTGCCGACTTAAGTACAAGACGTCGGACTCTTCTTACTGTCTATATTTTGAACCATTACTGTGACACTAGTTATAGATTCCGATGTTTCGCGGCAGGTTTACTGTATCCGTTGGACCTTCTTATTGACGATGAAACACAGAAATTGCATCGGAATTACATACGAAAGGCACAATGCCAACTTAAGTACAAGAAGACTGTCTCCTCTTACTGACTATGCTTTGAACCATTCCTGTGACACTAGTTGTAGATTCCGATGGTTTACTTCAGGTTTACTCTATCCCCTGGACCTTCTTATTGACGATGAAACACAGAAATTGCATCGGAATTAAATAAAAAAGCACAATGCCAACTTAAGTACAAGAAGACTGACTCTTATTACTGACTATGTTTTGAACCATTCCTGTGGCACTAGTTATGGATTCCGATGTTTCACTTCATGTTTACTGTATCCCTCTGACCTTCTTATTGACGATGAAACACAGAAATGGCATCGGAATTAAATTCAAAAGGTACAATGCCGACTTAAGTACAAGAAGACTGACCCTTCTTACTGTCAATTTTTGAACCAGTCCTGTGACACTAGTTATAGACTCCGATGCTTCACTCCAGGTTTTCTGTATCTCTTGGACCTTCTTATTGACGATGAAACACAGAAATTGCATCGGAATTAAACACAAAGGGCACAATGCCGACTTAAGGAAAAGAAGTCTGACTCTTCTTACTGTCCATGATTTGAACCATTCCTGTGACACTAGTTATAGATTCCGATGCTTCAATCCAGGTTTACTGTATCCCTTGGACCTTCTTAGTGACGATGAAACACAGAAATTGCATCAGAATTAAATATAAAATGCACAATGATGACTTAAGTACAAGAAGACTGACTATTCTTACTGACTATGTTTGAACCATTCCTGTGACACTAGTTATAGATTCCGATGGTTCACTTCAGGATTACTGTATCCCTCTGACCTTCTTATTGACATTGAAACATAGAAATTGCATCGGAATTAAATACAAAAGGCACAATGCCAACTTATGTAGAAGAAGACTGACTCTTCTTACTGTCTATGATTTGAGCCATCCCTGTGACACTAGTTATAGATTCCGATGCTTCACTTCAGGTTTACTGTATCCCTTGGTCCTTCTTATTGACGATAAAACACAGAAATATCATCGGAATTAAATACAAAAGGCACAATGCCGACTTAAGTACAAGAAGACTGACGCTTCTTACTGTCTATGTTTTGAACCATTCCATTGACACTAGTTATAGATTCCGATGCTTCACTCCAGGTTTAGTGTATCCCTTGGACCTTGTTATTGGCGATGAAACACAGAAATTGCATCGGAATTAAATTGAAAACGTACAATGCCGACTTAAGTACAAGAAGACTGACTCTTCTTACTGACTATGTTTTGAACCATTCCTGTGACACTAGTTATAGATTCCGATGCTTCACTTCAGGTTTACTGTATCCCTTGGACCTTCTTATTGACGATGAAACACAGCTATTGCATCGGAATTAAATACAAAAGGCAAAATGCCGACTTAAGTACACGAGGACTGTCTCTTCTTACTGTCTAAGGTTTGAACCATTCCTGTGACACTAGTTATAGATTCCGATGCTACACTCCAGGTTCATTGTATCCCTCTGACCTTCTTATTGACGATGAAACACAGAAATTGCATCGGAATTAAATTGAATAGGCACAATGTCGACTTAAGTACAAGAAGACTGACTCTTCTTACTGTCTATGTTTTGAACCATTCCTGTGACACTAGTTATAGATTCCGATGCTTCACTCGAGGTTTACTGTATCTCTTGGAAATTCTTATTGACGATGAAACACAGAAATTGCATCGGAATAAAATAGAAAAGGCACAATGCCGACTTAATTACAAGAAGACTGACTCTTGTTTCTGACTACGTTTCGAACCATTGCTGTGACACTAGTTATAGATTCCGATGTTTCACTTAAGGTTTACTGTATACCTTGGACCTTCTTAATGACGATGAAACACAGAAATTGCATCGGAATTAAATACAAAATGCACAATGCCGACTTAAGGACAAGAAGACTGACTCTTCTTACTGTCTATGTTTTGAACCATTCCTAAGACTCTAGTTATAGATTCCGATGCTTCACTTCAGGTTTATTGTATCCCTCTGTCCCTCTTATTGACGATGAAACACAGAAATTGCATCGGAATTAAATGGAAAAGGCACAATGTCGACTTAAGTACAAGAAGACTGACTCTTCTTACTGTCTATGTTTTGAACCATTCCTGTGACACTAGTTATGGATTCCGATGCTTCACTCCAGGTTTACTATATCCCTTGGATCTTCTTATTGACGATGAACTACATAATTTGCATCGGAATTAAATAGGAAATTCACAATGCCCACTTAAGTATAAGAAGACTGACTCTTCTTACTGATTATTTTTTGAACCATTCTTGTGACACTAGTTATATATTTCGATGCTCCACTTCAGGTTTACTGTATACCTTGGACCTTCTTATGGACGATGAAACACAGAAATTGCATTGGAATTAAATAGAAAAGGCACAATGCCGACTTAAGTACAAGAAGACTGACTCATCCTTCTGTCTATGTTTTGAACCATTCCTGTGACACTAGTTTTGGATTCCGATGCTTCACTTCAGGTTTACATTATCCCTCTGACCTTCTTATTGACGATGAAACACAGAAATTGCATCGCAATTAAATACAAAAGGCACAATGCCGACTTCAGTACAAGAAGACTGACTCTTCCTGCTGTCTATGTTTTGAACCATTCCTGTGACACTAGTTATAGATTCCGATGTTTCCCTTCAGGTTTACTGTATCCCTCTGACCATATTGCCGATGAAACACAGAAATTGCATCGGATCAATATACAAAAAGCACAATGCCGACTTAAGGACAAGAAGACTGACTCTTCTTTCTGACTATGTTTTGAACCATTCCTTTGACACTAGTTATAGATTCCGATGCTTCACTTCAGGTTTACTGTTTCCCATGGACCTTCTTATTGACGATGAAACACTGAAATTGCATCGGAATTAAATACAAAATGCACAATGCCGATTTAAGTACAAGAAGACTGACTCATCCACTGTCTATGTTTTGAACCATTTCTGTGACACTAGTTATAGGGTCCGATTCTTCACTTCAGTTTTACTGTATCCCTTTTGCCTTCTTATGGACGATGTATCACAGAACTTGCATCGGAATTAAATACAAAAGGCACAATGCCGACATAAGTACAAGAAGACTGACTCTTCTTACTGTCTACATTTTGAACCATTCCAGTGACACTAGTTATAGATTCCGATGCTTCACTTCAGCTTGACTGTATCCCTTGGACCTTCTTATTGACGATGAAACACAGAAATTGCATCGGAATTAAATACAAAAGGCACAATGCCGACTTAAGTACGAGACGTCTGACTCTTCTTACTGTCTATATTTTGAACCATTACTGTGACACTAGTTGTAAATTCCGAAGCTTCACTCCAGGTTTACTGTATCCCTTGGACCTTCTTATTGACGATGAAACACAGAAATTGCATCGAAATTAAATACAAAAGGCACAATGCCGACTTAAGTAAAAGAATACTGACTCTTCTTACTGTCCACGTTTGAACCATTCCTGTGACACTAGTTATAGATTCCGATGCTTCACTTCATTTTTACTGTATCCCTCCGACCTTCTTATTGCCGGTGAGACACAGAAATTGCATCGGAATTAAATACGAAAGGCACAATGCCAACTTAAGTACAAGAAGACTGACTGTTCCAACTGTCTATGTTTTTGAATCATTCCTGTGACGCTAGCTATAGATTCCGATGCTTCACTTCTGGTGTACTGTATCCCTCTGACCGTCTTATTGACGATGAAACACAGAAATTGCATCGGAAATAAATAGAAAAGGCACAATGCCGACTTAAGTACTAGAAGACTGACCCTTCCTACTGTCTATGTTTTGAATTAATCCTTTGACACTAGTTATAGATTCCGAATCTTCACTCCAGGTGTACTGTATCCCTTGGACCATCATATTGTCGATGAAACA
The DNA here is from genome assembly GCF_021461385.2 of Schistocerca piceifrons. NCBI lineage: Eukaryota > Metazoa > Arthropoda > Insecta > Orthoptera > Acrididae > Schistocerca > Schistocerca piceifrons. The sequence goes on along the minus strand of NW_025728019.1, from coordinate 453,790 downwards.
CAGAAATTGTATCGGAATTAAATACAAAAGGCACAATGCCGACTTATGGACAAGAAGACTGACTCTTCTTACTGTCTATGTTTTCAACCATTCCTAAGACTCTAGTTATAGATTCCGATGCTTCACTTCAGGTTTATTGTATCTCTCTGTCCCTCTTATTGACGATGAAACACAGAAATTGCATCGGAATTAAATGGAAAAGGCACAATGTCGACTTAAGTACAAGAAGACTGACTCTTCTTACTGTCTATGTTTTGAACCATTCCTGTGACACTAGTTATGGATTCCGATGCTTCACTCCAGGTTTACTGTATCCCTTGGATCTTCTTATTGACGATGAACTACAGAATTTGCATCGGAATTAAATAGGAAATTCACAATGCCCACTTAAGTATAAGAAGACTGACTCTTCTTACTGATTATGTTTTGAACCATTCTTGTGACACTAGTTATATATTTCGATGCTCCACTTCAGGTTTACTGTATACCTTGGAACTTCTTATTGACGATGAAACACAGAAATTGCATTGGAATTAAATAGAAAAGGCACAATGCCGACTTAAGTACAAGAAGACTGACTCATCCTTCTGTCTATGTTTTGAACCATTCCTGTGACACTAGTTTTGGATTCCGATGCTTCACTTCAGGTTTACATTATCCCTCTGACCTTCTTATTGACGATGAAACACAGAAATTGCATCGGAATTAAATACAAAAGGCACAATGCCGACTTCAGTACAAGAAGACTGACTCTTCCTGCTGTCTATGTTTTGAACCATTCCTGTGACACTAGTTATAGATTCCGATGTTTCCCTTCAGGTTTACTGTATCCCTCTGACCTTATTGCCGATGAAACACAGAAATTGCATCGGATCAATATACAAAAAGCACAATGCCGACTTAAGGACAAGAAGACTGACTCTTCTTTCTGACTTTGTTTTGAACCATTCCTTTGACACTAGTTATAGATTCCGATGCTTCACTTCAGGTTTACTGTTTCCCATGGACCTTCTTATTGACGATGAAACACAGAAATTGCATCGGAATTAAATACAAAATGCACAATGCCGATTTAAGTACAAGAAGACTGACTCATCCACTGTCTATGTTTTGAACCATTTCTGTGACACTAGTTATAGGGTCCGATTCTTCACTTCAGTTTTACTGTATCCCTTTTGCCTTCTTATGGACGATGAATCACAGAACTTGCATCGGAATTAAATACAAAAGGCACAATGCCGACATAAGTACAAGAAGACTGACTCTTCTTACTGTCTACATTTTGAACCATTCCAGTGACACTAGTTATAGATTCCGATGCTTCACTTCAGCTCGACTGTATCCCTTGGACCTTCTTATTGACGATGAAACACAGAAATTGCATCGGAATTAAATACAAAAGGCACAATGCCGACTTAAGTACGAGACGTCTGACTCTTCTTACTGTCTATATTTTGAACCATTACTGTGACACTAGTTATAAATTCCGATGCTTCACTCCAGGTTTACTGTATCCCTTGGACCTTCTTATTGACGATGAAACACAGAAATTGCATCGAAATTAAATACAAAAGGCACAATGCCGACTTAAGTAAAAGAATACTGACTCTTCTTACTGTCCACGTTTGAACCATTCCTGTGACACTAGTTATAGATTCCGATGCTTCACTTCATTTTTACTGTATCCCTCCGACCTTCTTGTTGCCGGTGAGACACAGAAATTGCATCGGAATTAAATACGAAAGGCACAATGCCAACTTAAGTACAAGAAGACTGACTGTTCCAACTGTCTATGTTTTGAATCATTCCTGTGACGCTAGCTATAGATTCCGATGCTTCACTTCTGGTGTACTGTATCCCTCTGACCGTCTTATTGACGATGAAACACAGAAATTGCATCGGAAATAAATAGAAAAGGCACAATGCCGACTTAAGTACTAGAAGACTGACTCTTCCTACTGTCTATGTTTTGAATTAATCCTTTGACACTAGTTATAGATTCCGAATCTTCACTCCAGGTGTACTGTATCCCTTGGACCATCATATTGTCGATGAAACACAGAAATTGCATCGGAATTAAATACAAAAGGCACAATGCCGACTTATGGACAAGAAGACTGACTCTTCTTACTGACTATGTTTTGAACCATTCCTGTGACACTAGCTATAGATTCCGATGCATCACTTCAGGTTTAGTGTATCCCTCTGACCTTCTTATTGACGATGAAACACAGAAATTGCATCGGAATTAAATACAAAAGGCACAAAGCCGACTTAAGTACAAGAAGACTGGCTCTTCGTACCGTCTATGTTTTGAACCATTCCATTGACACTAGTTATAGATTCAGATGCTTCACTACAGGTTTACTGTATCTTTTGTACCTTGTTATTGACGATGAAACACAGAATTTGCATCGGAATTAAATAGAAAAGGTACAATGCGACTTAAGTACAAGAATACTGACTCTTCTTGCTGACTATGTTTTGAACCATTCCTGTGACACTAGTTACAGATTCCGATGCTACACTCCAGGTTTACTGTATCCCTTGGACCTTCTTATTGACGATGAAACTCAGAAATTGCATCGGAATTAAATAAAAAAGGCACAATGCCGACTTAAGGACAAGAAGACTGACTCTTCTTACTGACTTTGTTTTGAACCATTTCTGTGACACTAGTTATAGATTCCGATGCTTCACTTCATGTTTATTGTATCCCTCTGTCCTTCTTATTGACGATGAAACACAGAAATTGCATCGGAATTAAATAGAATAGGCACAATGTCGACTTATGTACAAGAAGACTGACTCTTCTTACTGTCTCTGTTTTGAACCATTCCTGTGACACTAGTTATAGACTCCGATACTTCACTCCAGGTTCACTGTATCCCTGGGACCTTCTTATTGACGATGAAACACAGAAATTGCATCGGAATCAAATAGAAAAGGCACATTGCCGACTTAAGTACAAGAAGACAGACTCCTCTTACTGACTATGTTTTGAACACATCCTGTTACACTAGTTATAGATTCCGATGCTTCACTCCAGGTTTACCGTATCCCTTGGACCTTCTTATTGCCGATGAAACACAGAAATTGCATCGGAATTAAATACAAAAGGCACAATGCCGAATTAAGCACAAGAAGACTGACTCTTCTTAATGTCTATGTTTTGAACCATTCCATTGACACTAGTTATAGATTCCGATTCTTGACTTGAGGTTTACTGTATCCGTTGGACCTTCTTATTGACAATGAAACACAGAAATTGCATCGGAATTAAATAGAATAGGCACAATGTCGACTTATGTACAGGAAGACTGACTCTTCTTACTGTCTATGTTTTGAACCATTCCTGTCACACTAGTTATAGATTCCGATGCTTCACTCCAGGTTTACCGTATCCCCTGGACCTTCTTATTGACGATGAAACACAGAATTTGCATTGGAATTAAATAGAAAATTCACATTGCCCTCTTAAGTATAAGAAGACTGACTCTTCTTACTGACTATGTTTTGAACCATTCCTGTGACACTAGTTATAGATTCCGTTTCTTCACTTCAGGTTTACTATATCCTTTGGGCCTTCTTATTGGCGATGAATCACAGAAATTGCATCGGAAATAAATACAAAAGGCACAATGCCGACTTAAGTACAAGAAGAGTGACTCTTCTTACTGTCTACATTTTGAACCATTCCAGTGACACTAGTTATAGATTCCGATGCTTCACTTCTGGTTGACTGTATCCCTCGGACCATCTTATTGACGATGAAACACAGAAATTGCATCGGAATTAAATACATAAGGCACAATGCCGACTTAAGTACAAGACGTCTGACTCTTCTTACTGTCTATGCTTTGAAATATTACTGTGACACTAGTTATAGATTCCGATGCTTCACTCCAGGTTTACTGTATCCCTTGGACCTTCTTATTGTCGATGAAACACAGAAATTGCATCGGAATCAAATACAAGAGGCACAATGCCGACTTAAGGACAAGAAGACTGACTCTTCTTACTGACTATAATTTGAAGCATTCCTGTGGCACTAGTTATAGATTCTGAAGCTTTCACTTCAGTTTTACTGTATCCCTCTGACCTTCTTATTGACGACGAAACACAGAAATTGCATCGGTATTAAATACAAAAGGCACAATGCCGACTTAAGTACAAGAAGACTGACTCTTCTTACTGTCTATGTTTGAACCATTCCTGTGACACTAGTTATAGATTCCGATGCTTCACTACATTTTTACTGTATCCCTCTGACCTTCTTATTGCCGGTGAAACACAGAAACTGCATCGGAATTAAATACGAAAGGCACAATGCCAACATAAGTACGAGAAGGCTGACTGTTCCAACTCTCTATGTTTGAACCATTCCTGTGACACTAGTTTTAGATTCCGATGCTTCACTTCTGGTTGACTGTATCCCTTGGACCTTCTTATTGACGACGAAACACAGAAATTGCATCGGAATTCAATACAAAAGGCACAATGCCGACTTAACTACAGAAGACTGACTCTTCTTACTGACTATGCTTTGAACCATTATTGTAACACTAGTTATAGATTCCGATGCGTAACTTCAGGATTACTGTACCTCTCTGACCTTCTTAGTAACGATGAAACACAGAAATTGCATCGGAAATAAATACAAAAAGCACAATGCCGACTTAAGTACAAGAATACTGTCACATCTTACAGTCTATGTTATGAACCGTCCCTGTGACACTAGTTATAGATTCCGATGCTTCACTGCAGGTTTACTGTATCCCTTGGACCTTCTTGTTGACGATGAAACACAGAAATTGCATCGGAATTAAATACCAAAGGCATAATGCCGACTTAAGTGCAAGAAGACTGACTCTTCTTACTGACTATGTTTTGAACCATTCCTGTGACACTAGTTATGGATTCCGATGCTTCACTTCAGGTTTAATCTATCCCTCTGACCTTCTTATTGACGATAAAACACAGAAATTGCATCAGAATTAAATAGAAAATGCACAATGATGACTTAAGTACAAGAAGACTGACTATTCTTACTGACTACGTTTTGAACCATTCCTGTGACACTAGTTATAGATTCCAATGCTTCACTCCAGGTTTACTGTATCCCTTGGACCTTCTTATTGACGATGAAGCACAGAAATAGCATCGGTATTAAATACAAAAGGCACAATGCGCACTTAAGGACAAGAAGACTGCTTCTTCTTACTGACTTTGTTTTGAACCAATCCTGTGACGCTAGTTAGAGATTCCAATGCTTCACTCCAGGTTTACTGTATCCCTTGGACCTTCTTATTGACGATGAAGCACAGAAATAGCATCGGTATTAAATACAAAAGGCACAATGCAGAATTAAGTACAAGAAGACTGACTCCTCTTACTGACTATGTTATCAACCATTCCTGTGACACTAGTTATAGATTCCAATGCTACAATCCAGGTTTACTGTATCCCTTGGACCTTCTTATTGCCGATGAAACACAGAAATTGCATCGGAATTAAATACAAAAGGCACAATGCCGAATTAAGCACAAGAAGACTGACTCTTCTTAATGTCTATGTTTTGAACCATTCCATTGACACTAGTTATAGATTCAGATGCTTCACTCCAGGTTTACTGTATCCTTTGCACCTTGTTATTAACGATGAATCACAGAAATTGCATCGGAATTCAATACAAAAGGCAAAATGCCGACTTAAATAAAAGAAGACTGACTCTTCTTACTGACTATGCTTTGAACCATTCCTGTGACACTAGTTATAGATTCCGATGCTTAACATCAGGATTACTGTATCCCTCTCACCGTCTTAGTGACGATGAAACACAGGAATTGCATCGGAAATAAATACAAAAAGTACAATGCCGAATTAAGTACAAGAAGACTGACTCATCTTACTGTTTATGTTTTGAACCGTCCCTGTGACACTAGTTATAGATTCCGATGCTTCACTCCAGGTTTACTGTATCCCTTGGACCTTCTTATTGACGATGAAACACAGAAATTGCATCGGAATTAAATACAAGAATCGCAATGCCGACTTAAGGACAAGAAGACTGACTCTCCTTACTGACCATAATTTGAACCATTCCTGTGGCACTAGTTATAGATTCCGTTGCTTCACTTCAGTTTTACTGTATCCCTCTGACCTTCTTATTGACGATGAAAGACAGAAATTGCATCGGAATTAAATACGAAAGGCACAATGCCAACTTAAGTACAAGAAGACTGACTCTTCCAACTGTCTATGTTTTGAACCATTCCTGTGACGCTAGTTATAGATTCGGATGCTTCCCTTCAGGTGTACTGTATCCCTCGGACCGTCTTATTGACGATGAAACACAGAAATTGCTTCGGAAATAAATAGAAAAGGCACAATGCCGACTTAAGTACAAGAATACTGACTCATCTTACTGTCTATGTTACGAACCGTCCCTGTGACACTAGATATAGATTCCGATGCTACACTCCAGGTTTACTGCATCCCTTGGTCCTTCTTATTGACGATGAAACACAGAAATTGCATCGGAATTAAATACAAAAGGCACAATGCCGACTTAAGTACAAGAAGATTGACTCTTCTTACTGACTATGCTTTGAACCATGCCTGTGACACTAGTTATAAATTCCGACGCTTCACTCCAGGTTTACTGTATCCCTTGGACCTTCTTATTGAAGATGAAGCACAGAAATTGCATCGGAATTAAATACAAAAGGCACAATGCAAATTATGTACAAGAAGACTGACTCTTCTTACTATCTACGTTTTGAACCATTCCTGTGACACTAGTTATAGATTCCGATGCTTCACTCCAGGTGTACTGTATACCTTGGACCTTCATATTGACGATGAAACACAGAAATTGCATCGGAAATTAATACAAAAGGCACAATGCCGAATTAAGCACAAGAAGACTAACTCCACTTACTGTCTATTTTTGAACCAGTCCTGTGACACTAGTTATAGACTCCGATTCTTCACTCCAGGTTTACTGTATCCCTTGGACCTTGTTATTGACGATGAAACACAGAAATTGCATCGGAATTAAATACTAAAGGCACAATGCCGACTCAAGTAAAAGATGTCTGACTCTTCTTACTGTCTATAATTTGAACCATTCCTGTGACACTAGTTATAGATTCCGATGCTTCACTCCAGGTTTACTGTATCCCTTGGACCTTGTTATAGACGATGAAACACAGAAATTGCATCAGAATTAAATAGAAAATGCACATAATGACTTAAGTACAAGAAGGCTGACTATTCTTACTGACTATATTTCGTACCATTGCTGTGAAAATAGGTATAGATTCCGATGCTTCACGTCGGGATTACTGTATCCCTCTGACATCCGTATTGACGATGAAACACAGAAATTGCATCGGAATTAAATACAAAGGCACAATGCCGACTTAAGTACAAGAAGTCTGACTCTTCTTACTGTCTATGATTTGAACCATCCCTGTGTCACTAGCTATAGATTCCGATGCTTCACTCAAGGTTTACTGTATCTCTTGGAAATTCTTATTGACGATGAAACACAGAAATTGCATCGGAATTAAATAGAAAAGGCACAATGCCGACTTAAGTACAAGAAGACTGACTCTTGTTACTGACTATGTTTTGAACCATTGCTGTGACACTAGTTATAGATTCCGATGTTTCACTGAAGTTTTACTGTATACCTTGGACCTTCTTAATGACGATGAATCACAGAAATTGCATCGGAATTAAATACAAAATGCACAATGCCCATTTAAGGACAAGAAGACTGACTGTTCTTTCTGTCTATGCTGTGCACCATTCCTGTGACACTAGTTTTGGATTCCGATGCTTCACTTCAGGTGTACTGTATCCCTCTCACCTTCTTATTGACGATGAAACACATAAATTGCATCGGAATTAAATACAAAAGGCACAATGCCGACTTCAGTACAAGAAGACTGACTCTTCCTGCTGTCTATGTTTTGAACCATTCCTGTGACACTAGTTATAGATTCCGATGTTTCCCTTCAGGTTTACTGTATCCCTCTGACCTTATTGCCGATGAAACACAGATATTGCATCGGATCAAAATACAAAAAGCACAATGCCGACTAAAGGACAAGAAGACTGTCTCTTCTTTCTGACTATGTTTTGAACCATTCCTTTGACACTAGTTATAGATTCCGATGCTTCACTTCAGGTTTACTGTTTCCCATGGACCTTCTTATTGACGATGAAACACAGAAATTGCATCGGAATTAAATACAAAAGGCACAATGCCGATTTAAGTACAAGAAGACTGACTCTTCTACTGTCTATGTTTTGAACCATTTCTGTGACACTAGTTATAGAGTCCGATTCTTCACTTCAGTTTTACTGTATCCCTTTTGCCTTCTTATGGACGATGAATCACAGAAATTGCATCGGAATTAAATACAAATGGCACAATGCCGACATAAGTACAAGAGGACTGACTCTTATTACTGTCTACATTTTGAACCATTCCAGTGACACTAGTTATAGATTCCGATGCTTCACTTCAGGTTGACTGTATCCCTTGGACCTTCCTAATGACGATGAAACACAGAAATTGCATCGGAATTAAATACAAAAGGCACAATGCCGACTTAAGTACGAGACGTCTGACTCTTCTTACTGTCTATATTTTGATCCATTACTGTGACACTAGTTATAAATTCCGATGCTTCACTCCAGGTTTACTGTATCCCTTGGACCTTCTTATTGACGATGAAACACAGAAATTGCATCGAAATTAAATACAAAAGGCACAATGCCGACTTAAGTACAAGAAGACTGACTCTGCTTAATGTCCACGTTTGAACCATTCCTGTGACACTAGTTATAGATTCCGATGCTTCACTTCATTTTTACTGTATCCCTCCGACCTTCTTATTGCCGGTGAGACACAGAAATTGCATCGGAATTAAATACGAAAGGCACAATGCCAACTTAAGTACAAGAAGACTGACTGTTCCAACTGTCTATGTTTTGAACCATTCCTGTGACACTAGTTATAGATTCCGATGCTTCACTTCTGGTGTACTGTATCCCTCTGACTGTCTTGTTGACGATGAAACACAGAAATTGCATCGGAAATAAATCGAAAAGGCACAATGCCGACTTAAGTACTAGAAGACTGACTCTTCCTACTGTCTATGTTTTGAACCAATCCTTTGACACTAGTTATAGATTCCGATGCTTCACTCCAGGTGTACTGTATCCCTTGGACCTTCATATTGACGATGAAACACAGAAATTGCATCGGAATTAAATACAAAAGGCACAATGCCGACTTAACTACAAGAAGACTGAATCTTCTTACTGACTACGCTTTTGAACCATTATTGTAACACTAGTTATAGATTCCGATGCTTAACTTCAGAATTACTGTACCCCTCTGACCTTCTTTGTGACGATGAAACACAGAAATTGCATCGGAATTAAATACAAGAGGCACAAAGCCGACTTAAGTACAAGAAGACTGACTCTTCTTACTGTCTATGTTTTGAACCATTCCATTTACACTAGTTATAGATTCAGATGCTTCACTACAGGTTTACTGTATCCTTTGTACCTTGTTATTGACGATGAAACACAGAATTTGCATCGGAATTAAATAGAAAAGGTACAATGCCGACTTAAGTACAAGAAGACTGACTCTTCTTACTGTCTATGTTTGAACCTTTCCTGTGACACTAGTTATAGATTCCGATGCTTCACTACATATTTACTGTATCCCTCTGACCTTCTTATTGCCGGTGAAACACAGAAACTGCATCGGAATTAAATACGAAAGGCACAATGCCAACATAAGTACGAGAAGACTGACTGTTCCAACTCTCTATGTTTGAACCATTCCTGTGACACTAGTTTTAGATTCCGATGCTTCACTTCAGGTGTACTGTATCCCTCTGACCGTCTTATTGACGACGAAACACAGAAATTGCATCGGAAATAAATAGAAAAGGCACAATGCCGACATAAGTACTAGGAGACTGACTCTTCCTACTGTCAATGATTTGAACCATTCCTGTGACACTAGTTATAGATTCCGATGCTTCACTTCAGGTTTACTGTATCCCTTGGACCTTCTTATTGACGACGAAACACAGAAATTGCATCGGAATACAATACAAAAGGCACAATGCCGACTTAACTACAAGAAGACTGACTCTTCTTACTGACTATGCTTTGAACCATTATTGTAACACTAGTTATAGATTCCGATGCGTAACTTCAGGATTACTGTACCTCTCTGACCTTCTTAGTAACGATGAAACACAGAAATTGCATCGGAAATAAATACAAAAAGCACAATGCCGACTTAAGTACAAGAATACTGACACATCTTACTGTCTATGATATGAACCGTCCCTGTGACACTAGTTATAGATTCCGATGCTTCACTGCAGGTTTACTGTATCCCTTGGACCTTCTTGTTGACGATGAAACACAGAAATTGCATCGGAATTAAATACCAAAGGCATAATGCCGACTTAAGTACAAGAAGACTGACTCTTCTTACTGACTATGTTTTGAACCATTCCTGTGACACTAGTTATGGATTCCGATGCTTCACTTCAGGTTCAATCTATCCCTCTGACCTTATTGAGATGAAACACAGAAATTGCATCAGAATTAAATAGAAAATGCACAATGATGACTTAAGTACAAGAAGACTGACTATTCTTACTGACTATGATTTGAACCATTCCTGTGACACCAGTTAGAGATTCCGGTGCTTCACTCCAGGTTTACTGTATCCCTTGGACCTTCTTATTGACGATGAAGCACAGAAATAGCATCGGTATTAAATACAAAAGGCACAATGCAGAATTAAGTACAAGAAGGCTGACTCTTCTTACTATCTATGTTTGAACCATTCCGGTGACACTAGTTATAGATTCCGATGCTTCACTCCAGGTGTACTGTATCCCTTGGACCTTCATATGGACAATGAAACACAGAAATTGCATCGGAAATAAATACAAAAGTCACAATGCCGACTTAAGTACAAGAAGACTGACTCTTCTTACTGTCTATGGTTTGAACCATTCCATTGACACTAGTTATAGATTCAGATGTTTCACTCCAGGTTTAGTGTATCCTTTGGACCTCGTTATTTACGATGAAACACAGAAATTGCATCGGAATTAAATAGAAAAGGTACAATGCCGACTTCAGTACAAGAAGACTGACTCTTCTTACTGTCTATGTTTTGAACCATTCCTGTGACACTAGTTATAGATTCCGATGCTACACTCCAGGTTTACTGTATCCCTTGGACCCTCTTATAGACGATGAAACACTGAAATTGCATCGGAATTAAATACAAAAGGCACAATGCGCACTTAAGGACAAGAAGACTGTTCTTCTTACTGACTTTGTTTTGAACCAATCCTGTGACACTAGTTATAGATTCCGATGCTTCACTTGAGGTTTACTGTATCCGTTGGACCTTCTTATTGACAATGAAACACAGAAATTGCATCGGAATTAAATACAAAAAGCACAATGCCGACTTAAGTACAAGAACACTGACTCTTCTTACTGAATATGTTTTGAACCATTCCTGTGACACCAGCTATAGATTCCGATGCTTCACTTAAGGTTTACTGTGTCCCTCTGACCTTCTTATTGACGATGAAACACAGAAATTGTATCGGAATTAAATACAAAAGGCACAATGCCGACTTAAGTACAAGAAGACTGACTCTTCTTACTGTCTATGTTATGATCCATACCATTGACACTAGTTGTAGATTCCGATGCTTCACTCCAGGTTTACTGTATCCCTTGGACCTTCTATTTGACGATGAAACACAGAAATTGCATCGGAATTAAATAGAAAAGGCACAAGCCAACATAAGTACAAGAAGACTGACTCCTCTTACTGACTATGCTTTCAACCATTCCTGTGACACTAGTTATAGATTCCGATGCTTCACTTCAGGTTTACTGTATCCCTTGGACCTTCTTATTGACGATGAAACACAGAAATTGCATCGGAATTAAATACAAGAGGCACAATGCCGACTTAAGTACAAGATGAGTGACTCTTCTTACTGTCTACATTTTGAACCATTCCAGTGACACTAGTTATAGATTCCGATGCTTCACTTCTGGTTGACTGTATCCCTCGGACCATCTTATTGACGATGAAACACAGAAATTGCATCGGAATTAAATACATAAGGCACAATGCCGACTTAAGTTCAAGACGTCTGACTCTTCTTACTGTCTATGCTTTGAAATATTACTGTGACACTAGTTATAGATTCCGATGCTTCATTCCAGGTTTACTGTATCCCTTGGACCTTCTTATTGTCGATGAAACACAGAAATTGCATCGGAATTAAATACAAGAGGCACAATGCCGACTTAAGGACAAGAAGACTGACTCTTCTTACTGACTATAATTTGAACCATTCCTGTGGCACTAGTTATAGATTCCGAAGCTTTCACTTCAGTTTTACTGTATCCCTCTGACCTTCTTATTGACGATGAAACACAGAAATTGCATCGGAATTAAATACAAAAGGCACAATGCCGACTTAAGTACAAGAAGACTGACTCTTCTTACTGTCTATGTTTGAACCATTCCTGTGACACTAGTTATAGATTCCGATGCTTCACTACATTTTTACTGTATCCCTCTGACCTTCTCATTGCCGGTGAAACACAGAAACTGCATCGGAATTAAATACGAAAGGCACAATGCCAACATAAGTACGAGAAGACTGACTGTTCCAACTCTCTATATTTGAACCATTCCTGTGACACTAGTTTTAGATTCCGGTGCTTCACTTCAGGTGTACTGTATCCCTCTGACCGTCTTATTGACGATGAAACACAGAAATTGCATCGGAAATAAAAAGGAAAGGCACAATGCCGACATAAGTACTAGAAGACTGACTCTTCCTACTGTCTATGTTTTGAACCAATCCTTTGACACTAGTTATAAATTCCGATGCTTCACTCCAGGTGTACTGTATCCCTTTGACCTTCATATTGACGATGAAACACAGAAATTGCATCGGAATTAAATACAAAAGGCACAATGCCGACTTAACTACAAGAAGACTGAATCTTCTTACTGACTACGCTTTTGAACCATTATTGTAACACTAGTTATAGATTCCGATGCTTAACTTCAGAATTACTGTACCCCTCTGACCTTCTTTGTGACGATGAAACACAGAAATTGCATCGGAATTAAATACAAAAGGCACAAAGCCGACTTAAGTACAAGAAGACTGACTCTTCTTACTGTCTATGTTTTGAACCATTCCATTTACACTAGTTATAGATTCAGATGCTTCACTACAGGTTTACTGTATCCTTTGTACCTTGTTATTGACGATGAAACACAGAATTTGCATCGGAATTAAATAGAAAAGGTACAATGCCGACTTAAGTACAAGAATACTGACTCTTCTTGCTGACTATGTTTTGAACCATTCCTGTGACACTAGTTACAGATTCCGAAGCTTTCACTTCAGTTTTACTGTATCCCTCTGACCTTCTTATTGACGATGAAACACAGAAATTGCATCGGAATTAAATACAAAAGGCACAATGCCGACTTAAGTACAAGAAGACTGACTCTTCTTACTGTCTATGTTTGAACCTTTCCTGTGACACTAGTTATAGATTCCGATGCTTCACTACATATTTACTGTATCCCTCTGACCTTCTTATTGCCGGTGAAACACAGAAACTGCATCGGAATTAAATACGAAAGGCACAATGCCAACATAAGTACGAGAAGACTGACTGTTGCAACTCTCTATGTTTGAACCATTCCTGTGACACTAGTTTTAGATTCCGATGCTTCACTTCAGGTGTACTGTATCCCTCTGACCGTCTTATTGACGATGAAACACAGAAATTGCATCGGAAATAAATAGAAAAGGCACAATGCCGACATAAGTACTAGGAGACTGACTCTTCCTACTGTCAATGATTTGAACCATTCCTGTGACACTAGTTATAGATTCCGATGCTTCACTTCAGGTTTACTGTATCCCTTGGACCTTCTTATTGACGACGAAACACAGAAATTGCATCGGAATACAATACAAAAGGCACAATGCCGACTTAACTACAAGAAGACTGACTCTTCTTACTGACTATGCTTTGAACCATTATTGTAACACTAGTTATAGATTCCGATGCGTAACTTCAGGATTACTGTACCTCTCTGACCTTCTTAGTAACGATGAAACACAGAAATTGCATCGGAAATAAATACAAAAAGCACAATGCCGACTTAAGTACAAGAATACTGACACATCTTACTGTCTATGATATGAACCGTCCCTGTGACACTAGTTATAGATTCCGATGCTTCACTGCAGGTTTACTGTATCCCTTGGACCTTCTTGTTGACGATGAAACACAGAAATTGCATCGGAATTAAATACCAAAGGCATAATGCCGACTTAAGTACAAGAAGACTGACTCTTCTTACTGACTATGTTTTGAACCATTCCTGTGACACTAGTTATGGATTCCGATGCTTCACTTCAGGTTCAATCTATCCCTCTGACCTTATTGACGATGAAACACAGAAATTGCATCAGAATTAAATAGAGAATGCACAATGATGACTTAAGTACAAGAAGACTGACTATTCTTACTGACTATGTTTTGAACCATTCCTGTGACACCAGTTAGAGATTCCGATGCTTCACTCCAGGTTTACTGTATCCCTTGGACCTTCTTATTGACGATGAAGCACAGAAATAGCATCGGTATTAAATACAAAAGGCACAATGCAGAATTAAGTACAAGAAGGCTGACTCTTCTTACTATCTATGTTTGAACCATTCCGGTGACACTAGTTATAGATTCCGATGCTTCACTCCAGGTGTACTGTATCCCTTGGACCTTCATATGGACAATGAAACACAGAAATTGCATCGGAAATAAATACAAAAGTCACAATGCCGACTTAAGTACAAGAAGACTGACTCTTCTTACTGTCTATGGTTTGAACCATTCCATTGACACTAGTTATAGATTCAGATGTTTCACTCCAGGTTTAGTGTATCCTTTGGACCTCGTTATTTACGATGAAACACAGAAATTGCATCGGAATTAAATAGAAAAGGTACAATGCCGACTTCAGTACAAGAAGACTGACTCTTCTTACTGTCTATGTTTTGAACCATTCCTGTGACACTAGTTATAGATTCCGATGCTACACTCCAGGTTTACTGTATCCCTTGGACCCTCTTATAGACGATGAAACACTGAAATTGCATCGGAATTAAATACAAAAGGCACAATGCGCACTTAAGGACAAGAAGACTGTTTCTTCTTACTGACTTTGTTTTGAACCAATCCTGTGACACTAGTTATAGATTCCGATGCTTCACTTGAGGTTTACTGTATCCGTTGGACCTTCTTATTGACAATGAAACACAGAAATTGCATCGGAATTAAATACAAAAAGCACAATGCCGACTTAAGTACAAGAACACTGACTCTTCTTACTGAATATGTTTTGAACCATTCCTGTGACACTAGCTATAGATTCCGATGCTTCACTTAAGGTTTACTGTGTCCCTCTGACCTTCTTATTGACGATGAAACACAGAAATTGTATCGGAATTAAATACAAAAGGCACAATGCCGACTTAAGTACAAGAAGACTGACTCTTCTTACTGTCTATGTTATGATCCATACCATTGACACTAGTTGTAGATTCCGATGCTTCACTCCAGGTTTACTGTATCCCTTGGACCTTCTATTTGACGATGAAACACAGAAATTGCATCGGAATTAAATAGAAAAGGCACAAGCCAACATAAGTACAAGAAGACTGACTCCTCTTACTGACTATGCTTTCAACCATTCCTGTGACACTAGTTATAGATTCCGATGCTTCACTTCAGGTTTACTGTATCCCTTGGACCTTCTTATTGACGATGAAACACAGAAATTGCATCGGAATTAAATACAAGAGGCACAATGCCGACTTAAGTACAAGATGAGTGACTCTTCTTACTGTCTACATTTTGAACCATTCCAGTGACACTAGTTATAGATTCCGATGCTTCACTTCTGGTTGACTGTATCCCTCGGACCATCTTATTGACGATGAAACACAGAAATTGCATCGGAATTAAATACATAAGGCACAATGCCGACTTAAGTTCAAGACGTCTGACTCTTCTTACTGTCTATGCTTTGAAATATTACTGTGACACTAGTTATAGATTCCGATGCTTCACTCCAGGTTTACTGTATCCCTTGGACCTTCTTATTGTCGATGAAACACAGAAATTGCATCGGAATTAAATACAAGAGGCACAATGCCGACTTAAGGACAAGAAGACTGACTCTTCTTACTGACTATAATTTGAACCATTCCTGTGGCACTAGTTATAGATTCCGAAGCTTTCACTTCAGTTTTACTGTATCCCTCTGACCTTCTTATTGACGATGAAACACAGAAATTGCATCGGAATTAAATACAAAAGGCACAATGCCGACTTAAGTACAAGAAGACTGACTCTTCTTACTGTCTATGTTTGAACCATTCCTGTGACACTAGTTATAGATTCCGATGCTTCACTACATTTTTACTGTATCCCTCTGACCTTCTCATTGCCGGTGAAACACAGAAACTGCATCGGAATTAAATACGAAAGGCACAATGCCAACATAAGTACGAGAAGACTGACTGTTCCAACTCTCTATGTTTGAACCATTCCTGTGACACTAGTTTTAGATTCCGGTGCTTCACTTCAGGTGTACTGTATCCCTCTGACCGTCTTATTGACGATGAAACACAGAAATTGCATCGGAAATAAAAAGGAAAGGCACAATGCCGACATAAGTACTAGGAGACTGACTCTTCCTACTGTCAATGATTTGAACCATTCCTGTGACACTAGTTATAGATTCCGATGCTTCACTTGAGGTTTACTGTATCCGTTGGACCTTCTTATTGACAATGAAACACAGAAATTGCATCGGAATTAAATACAAAAGGCACAATGTCTACTTAAGTACAAGAAGTCTGACTCTTCTTACTGTCTATGTTTTGAACCATTCCTGTCACACTAGTTATAGATTCCGATGCTTTACTCCAGGTTTACCGTATCCCTTGGACCTTCTTATTGACGATGAAACACAGAGTTTGCATCGGAATTAAATAGAAAATTCACAATGCCCTCTTAAGTATAAGAAGACTGACTCTTCTTACTGACTATGTTTTGAACCGTTCCTGTGACACTAGTTATAGATTCCGATGCTTCACTTGATGTTTACTGTATCCGTTGGACCTTCTTATTGACAATGAAACACAGAAATTGCATCGGAATTAAATACAAAAGGCACAATGTCTACTTAAGTACAAGAAGACTGACTCTTCTTACTGTCTATGTTTTGAACCATTCCTGTCACACTAGTTATAGATTCCGATGCTTTACTCCAGGTTTACCGTATCCCTTGGACCTTCTTATTGACGATGAATCACAGAAATTGCATCGGAAATAAATACAAAAGTCACAATGCCGACTTAAGTACAAGAAGACTGACTCTTCTTACTGTCTATGGTTTGAACCATTCCATTGACACTAGTTATAGATTCAGATGTTTCACTCCAGGTTTAGTGTATCCTTTGGACCTCGTTCTTTACGAAGAAACACAGAAATTGCATCGGAATTAAATAGAAAAGGTACAATGCCGACTTCAGTACAAGAAGACTGACTCTTCTTACTGTCTATGTTTTGAACCATTCCTGTGACACTAGTTATAGATTCCGATGCTACACTCCAGGTTTACTGTATCCCTTGGACCCTCTTATAGACGATGAAACACTGAAATTGCATCGGAATTAAATACAAAAGGCACAATGCGCACTTAAGGACAAGAAGACTGTTTCTTCTTACTGACTTTGTTTTGAACCAATCCTGTGACACTAGTTATAGATTCCGATGCTTCACTTGAGGTTTACTGTATCCGTTGGACCTTCTTATTGACAATGAAACACAGAAATTGCATCGGAATTAAATACAAAAAGCACAATGCCGACTTAAGTACAAGAACACTGACTCTTCTTACTGAATATGTTTTGAACCATTCCTGTGACACTAGCTATAGATTCCGATGCTTCACTTAAGGTTTACTGTGTCCCTCTGACCTTCTTATTGACGATGAACACAGAAATTGTATCGGAATTAAATACAAAAGGCACAATGCCGACTTAAGTACAAGAAGACTGACTCTTCTTACTGTCTATGTTATGATCCATACCATTGACACTAGTTGTAGATTCCGATGCTTCACTCCAGGTTTACTGTATCCCTTGGACCTTCTATTTGACGATGAAACACAGAAATTGCATCGGAATTAAATAGAAAAGGCACAAGCCAACATAAGTACAAGAAGACTGACTCCTCTTACTGACTATGCTTTCAACCATTCCTGTGACACTAGTTATAGATTCCGATGCTTCACTTCAGGTTTACTGTATCCCTTGGACCTTCTTATTGACGATGAAACACAGAAATTGCATCGGAATTAAATACAAGAGGCACAATGCCGACTTAAGTACAAGATGAGTGACTCTTCTTACTGTCTACATTTTGAACCATTCCAGTGACACTAGTTATAGATTCCGATGCTTCACTTCTGGTTGACTGTATCCCTCGGACCATCTTATTGACGATGAAACACAGAAATTGCATCGGAATTAAATACATAAGGCACAATGCCGACTTAAGTTCAAGACGTCTGACTCTTCTTACTGTCTATGCTTTGAAATATTACTGTGACACTAGTTATAGATTCCGATGCTTCACTCCAGGTTTACTGTATCCCTTGGACCTTCTTATTGTCGATGAAACACAGAAATTGCATCGGAATTAAATACAAGAGGCACAATGCCGACTTAAGGACAAGAAGACTGACTCTTCTTACTGACTATAATTTGAACCATTCCTGTGGCACTAGTTATAGATTCCGAAGCTTTCACTTCAGTTTTACTGTATCCCTCTGACCTTCTTATTGACGATGAAACACAGAAATTGCATCGGAATTAAATACAAAAGGCACAATGCCGACTTAAGTACAAGAAGACTGACTCTTCTTACTGTCTATGTTTGAACCATTCCTGTGACACTAGTTATAGATTCCGATGCTTCACTACATTTTTACTGTATCCCTCTGACCTTCTCATTGCCGGTGAAACACAGAAACTGCATCGGAATTATATACGAAAGGCACAATGCCAACATAAGTACGAGAAGACTGACTGTTCCAACTCTCTATGTTTGAACCATTCCTGTGACACTAGTTTTAGATTCCGGTGCTTCACTTCAGGTGTACTGTATCCCTCTGACCGTCTTATTGACGATGAAACACAGAAATTGCATCGGAAATAAAAAGGAAAGGCACAATGCCGACATAAGTACTAGGAGACTGACTCTTCCTACTGTCAATGATTTGAACCATTCCTGTGACACTAGTTATAGATTCCGATGCTTCACTTGAGGTTTACTGTATCCGTTGGACCTTCTTATTGACAATGAAACACAGAAATTGCATCGGAATTAAATACAAAAGGCACAATGTCTACTTAAGTACAAGAAGTCTGACTCTTCTTACTGTCTATGTTTTGAACCATTCCTGTCACACTAGTTATAGATTCCGATGCTTTACTCCAGGTTTACCGTATCCCTTGGACCTTCTTATTGACGATGAAACACAGAATTTGCATCGGAATTAAATAGAAAATTCACAATGCCCTCTTAAGTATAAGAAGACTGACTCTTCTTACTGACTATGTTTTGAACCGTTCCTGTGACACTAGTTATAGATTCCGATGCTTCACTTGAGGTTTACTGTATCCGTTGGACCTTCTTATTGACAATGAAACACAGAAATTGCATCGGAATTAAATACAAAAGGCACAATGTCTACTTAAGTACAAGAAGACTGACTCTTCTTACTGTCTATGTTTTGAACCATTCCTGTCACACTAGTTATAGATTCCGATGCTTTACTCCAGGTTTACCGTATCCCTTGGACCTTCTTATTGACGATGAATCACAGAAATTGCATCGGAAATAAATACAAAAGGCACAATGCCGACTTAAGTACAAGGAGAGTGACTCTTCTTACTGTCTACATTTTGAACCATTCCAGTGACACTAGTTATAGATTCCGATGCTTCACTTCTGGTTGACTGTATCCCTCGGACCATCTTATTGACGATGAAACACAGAAATTGCATCGGAATTAAATACATAAGGCACAATGCCGACTTAAGTACAAGACGTCTGACTCTTCTTACTGTCTATGCTTTGAATTATTACTGTGACACTAGTTATAGATTCCGATGCTTCACTCCAGGTTTACTGTATCCCTTGGACCTTCTTATTGTCGATGAAACACAGAAATTGCATCGGAATTAAATACAAAAGGTACAATGCCGACTTAAGTACAGGAAGACTGACTCTTCTTACTGTCTATGTTTGAACCATTCCTGTGACACTAGTTATAGATTCCGATGTTTCACTACATTTTTACTGTATGCCTCTGACCTTCATATTGCCGGTGAAAAACAGAAACTGCATCGGAATTAGATACGAAAGGCACAATGCCAACATAAGTACGAGAAGACTGACTGTTCCAACTCTCTATGTTTGAACCATTCCTGTGACACTAGTTTTAGATTCCGATGCTTCACTTCAGGTGTACTGTATCCCTCTGACCGTCTTATTGACGATGAAACACAGAAATTGCATCGGAAATAAATAGAAAAGGCACAATGCCGACATAAGTACTAGAAGACTGACTCTTCCTACTGTCTACAATTTGAACCATTCCAGTGACACTAGGTATAGATTCCGATGCTTCACTTCTGGTTGACTGTATCCCTCGGACCATCTTATTGACGACGAAACACAGAAATTGCATCGGAATTAAATACATAAGGCACAATGCCGACTTAAGTACAAGACGTCTGACTCTTCTTACTGTCTATGCTTTGAAATATTACTGTGACACTAGTTATAGATTCCGATGCTTCACTCCAGGTTTACTGTATCCCTTGGACCTTCTTATTGTCGATGAAACACAGAAATTGCATCGGAATTAAATACAAGAGGCACAATGACGACTTAAGGACAAGAAGACTGACTCTTCTTACTGACTATAATTTGAACCATTCCTGTGGCACTACTTATAGATTCCGAAGCTTTCACTTCAGTTTTACTGTATCCCTCTGACCTTCTTATTGACGATGAAACACAGAAATTGCATCGGAATTAAATACAAAAGGCACAATGCCGACTTAAGTACAAGAAGACTGACTCTTCTTACTGTCTATGTTTGAACCTTTCCTGTGACACTAGTTATAGATTCCGATGCTTCACTACATATTTACTGTATCCCTCTGACCTTCTTATTGCCGGTGAAACACAGAAACTGCATCGGAATTAAATACGAAAGGCACAATGCCAACATAAGTACGAGAAGACTGACTGTTCCAACTCTCTATGTTTGAACCATTCCTGTGACACTAGTTTTAGATTCCGATGCATCACTTCAGGTGTACTGTATCCCTCTGACCGTCTTATTGACGATGAAACACAGAAATTGCATCGGAAATAAATAGAAAAGGCACAATGCCGACATAAGTACTAGGAGACTGACTCTTCCTACTGTCAATGATTTGAACCATTCCTGTGACACTAGTTATAGATTCCGATGCTTCACTTCAGGTTTACTGTATCCCTTGGACCTTCTTATTGACGACGAAACACAGAAATAGCATCGGAATACAATACAAAAGGCACAATGCCGACTTAACTACAAGAAGACTGACTCTTCTTACTGACTATGCTTTGAACCATTATTGTAACACTAGTTATAGATTCCGATGCGTAACTTCAGGATTACTGTACCTCTCTGACCTTCTTAGTAACGATGAAACACAGAAATTGCATCGGAAATAAATACAAAAAGCACAATGCCGACTTAAGTACAAGAATACTGACACATCTTACTGTCTATGATATGAACCGTCCCTGTGACACTAGTTATAGATTCCGATGCTTCACTGCAGGTTTACTGTATCCCTTCTACCTTCTTGTTGACGATGAAACACAGAAATTGCATCGGAATTAAATACCAAAGGCATAATGCCGACTTAAGTACAAGAAGACTGACTCTTCTTACTGACTATGTTTTGAACCATTCCTGTGACACTAGTTATGGATTCCGATGCTTCACTTCAGGTTCAATCTATCCCTCTGACCTTCTTATTGACGATGAAACACAGAAATTGCATCAGAATTAAATAGAAAATGCACAATGATGACTTAAGTACAAGAAGACTGACTATTCTTACTGACTATGTTTTGAACCATTCCTGTGACACCAGTTAGAGATTCCGATGCTTCACTCCAGGTTTACTGTATCCCTTGGACCTTCTTATTGACGATGAAGCACAGAAATAGCATCGGTATTAAATACAAAAGGCACAATGCAGAATTAAGTACAAGAAGGCTGACTCTTCTTACTATCTATGTTTGAACCATTCCGGTGACACTAGTTATAGATTCCGATGCTTCACTCCAGGTGTACTGTATCCCTTGGACCTTCATATGGACAATGAAACACAGAAATTGCATCGGAAATAAATACAAAAGTCACAATGCCGACTTAAGTACAAGAAGACTGACTCTTCTTACTGTCTATGGTTTGAACCATTCCATTGACACTAGTTATAGATTCAGATGTTTCACTCCAGGTTTAGTGTATCCTTTGGACCTCGTTATTTACGATGAAACACAGAAATTGCATCGGAATTAAATACCAAAGGCATAATGCCGACTTAAGTACAAGAAGACTGACTCTTCTTACTGACTATGTTTTGAACCATTCCTGTGACACTAGTTATGGATTCCGATGCTTCACTTCAGGTTTAAACTATCCCTCTGACCTTCTTATTGACGATGAAACACAGAAATTGTATCAGAATTAAATAGAAAATGCACAATGATGACTTAAGTACAAGAAGACTGACTATTCTTACTGACTATGTTTTGAACCATTCCTGTGACACTAGTTATAGATTCCGATGCTACACTCCAGGTTTACTGTATCCCTTGGACGCTCTTATAGACGATGAAACACTGAAATTGCATCGGAATTAAATACAAAAGGCACAATGCGCACTTAAGGACAAGAAGACTGTTTCTTCTTACTGACTTTGTTTTGAACCAATCCTGTGACACTAGTTATAGATTCCGATGCTTCACTTGAGGTTTACTGTATCCGTTGGACCTTCTTATTGACAATGAAACACAGAAATTGCATCGGAATTAAATACAAAAAGCACAATGCCGACTTAAGTACAAGAACACTGACTCTTCTTACTGAATATGCTTTGAACCATTCCTGTGACACTAGCTATAGATTCCGATGCTTCACTTAAGGTTTACTGTATCCCTCTGACCTTCTTATTGACGATGAAACACATAAATTGTATCGGAATTAAATACAAAAGGCACAATGCCGACTTAAGTACAAGAAGACTGACTCTTCTTACTGTCTATGTTATGATCCATACCATTGACACTAGTTGTAGATTCCGATGCTTCACTCTAGGTTTACTGTATCCCTTGGACCTTCTATTTGACGATGAAACACAGAAATTGCATCGGAATTAAATAGAAAAGGCACAAGCCAACATAAGTACAAGAAGACTGACTCCTCTTACTGACTATGCTTTCAACCATTCCTGTGACACTAGTTATAGATTCCGATGCTTCACTTCAGGTTTACTGTATCCCTTGGACGTTCTTATTGACGATGAAACACAGAAAATGCATCGGAATTAAATACAAGAGGCACAATGCCGACTTAAGTACAAGATGAGTGACTCTTCTTACTGTCTACATTTTGAACCATTCCAGTGACACTAGTTATAGATTCCGATGCTTCACTTCTGGTTGACTGTATGCCTCGGACCATCTTATTGACGATGAAACACAGAAATTGCATCGGAATTAAATACATAAGGCACAATGCCGACTTAAGTTCAAGACGTCTGACTCTTCTTACTGTCTATGCTTTGAAATATTACTGTGACACTAGTTATAGATTCCGATGCTTCACTCCAGGTTTACTGTATCCCTTGGACCTTCTTATTGTCGATGAAACACAGAAATTGCATCGGAATTAAATACAAGAGGCACAATGCCGACTTAAGGACAAGAAGACTGACTATTCTTACTGACTATAATTTGAACCATTCCTGTGGCACTAGTTATAGATTCCGAAGCTTTCACTTCAGTTTTACTGTATCCCTCTGACCTTCTTATTGACGATGAAACACAGAAATTGCATCGGAATTAAATACAAAAGGCACAATGCCGACTTAAGTACAAGAAGACTGACTCTTCTTACTGTCTATGTTTGAACCTTTCCTGTGACACTAGTTATAGATTCCGATGCTTCACTACATATTTACTGTATCCCTCTGACCTTCTTATTGCCGGTGAAACACAGAAACTGCATCGGAATTAAATACGAAAGGCACAATGCCAACATAAGTACGAGAAGACTGACTGTTCCAACTCTCTATGTTTGAACCATTCCTGTGACACTAGTTTTAGATTCCGATGCTTCACTTCAGGTGTACTGTATCCCTCTGACCGTCTTATTGACGATGAAACACAGAAATTGCATCGGAAATAAATAGAAAAGGCACAATGCCGACATAAGTACTAGAAGACTGACTCTTCCTACTGTCTACAATTTGAACCATTCCAGTGACACTAGGTATAGATTCCGATGCTTCACTTCTGGTTGACTGTATCCCTCGGACCATCTTATTGACGACGAAACACAGAAATTGCATCGGAATTAAATACATAAGGCACAATGCCGACTTAAGTACAAGACGTCTGACTCTTCTTACTGTCTATGCATTGAAATATTACTGTGACACTAGTTATAGATTCCGATGCTTCACTCCAGGTTTACTGTATCCCTTGGACCTTCTTATTGTCGATGAAACACAGAAATTGCATCGGAATTAAATACAAGAGGCACAATGACGACTTAAGGACAAGAAGACTGACTCTTCTTACTGACTATAATTTGATCCATTCCTGTGGCACTACTTATAGATTCCGAAGCTTTCACTTCAGTTTTACTGTATCCCTCTGACCTTCTTATTGACGATGAAACACAGAAATTGCATCGGAATTAAATACAAAAGGCACAATGCCGACTTAAGTACAAGAAGACTGACTCTTCTTACTGTCTATGTTTGAACCTTTCCTGTGACACTAGTTATAGATTCCGATGCTTCACTACATATTTACTGTATCCCTCTGACCTTCTTATTGCCGGTGAAACACAGAAACTGCATCGGAATTAAATACGAAAGGCACAATGCCAACATAAGTACGAGAAGACTGACTGTTCCAACTCTCTATGTTTGAACCATTCCTGTGACACTAGTTTTAGATTCCGATGCTTCACTTCAGGTGTACTGTATCCCTCTGACCGTCTTATTGACGATGAAACACAGAAATTGCATCGGAAATAAATAGAAAAGGCACAATGCCGACATAAGTACTAGGAGACTGACTCTTCCTACTGTCAATGATTTGAACCATTCCTGTGACACTAGTTATAGATTCCGATGCTTCACTTCAGGTTTACTGTATCCCTTGGACCTTCTTATTGACGACGAAACACAGAAATTGCATCGGAATACAATACAAAAGGCACAATGCCGACTTAACTACAAGAAGACTGACTCTTCTTACTGACTATGTTTTGAACCATTATTGTAACACTAGTTATAGATTCCGATGCGTAACTTCAGGATTACTGTACCTCTCTGACCTTCTTAGTAACGATGAAACACAGAAATTGCATCGGAGATAAATACAAAAAGCACAATGCCGACTTAAGTACAAGAATACTGACACATCTTACTGTCTATGATATGAACCGTCCCTGTGACTCTAGTTATAGATTCCGATGCTTCACTGCAGGTTTACTGTATCCCTTCTACCTTCTTGTTGACGATGAAACACAGAAATTGCATCGGAATTAAATACCAAAGGCATAATGCCGACTTAAGTACAAGAAGACTGACTCTTCTTACTGACTATGTTTTGAACCATTCCTGTGACACTAGTTATGGATTCCGATGCTTCACTTCAGGTTCAATCTATCCCTCTGACCTTCTTATTGACGATGAAACACAGAAATTGCATCAGAATTAAATAGAAAATGCACAATGATGACTTAAGTACAAGAAGACTGACTATTCTTACTGACTATGTTTTAAACCATTCCTGTGACACCAGTTAGAGATTCCGATGCTTCACTCCAGGTTTACTGTATCCCTTGGACCTTCTTATTGACGATGAAGCACAGAAATAGCATCGGTATTAAATACAAAAGGCACAATGCAGAATTAAGTACAAGAAGGCTGACTCTTCTTACTATCTATGTTTGAACCATTCCGGTGACACTAGTTATAGATTCCGATGCTTCACTCCAGGTGTACTGTATCCCTTGGACCTTCATATGGACAATGAAACACAGAAATTGCATCGGAAATAAATACAAAAGTCACAATGCCGACTTAAGTACAAGATGACTGACTCTTCTTACTGTCTATGGTTTGAACCATTCCATTGACACTAGTTATAGATTCAGATGTTTCACTCCAGGTTTAGTGTATCCTTTGGACCTCGTTATTTACGATGAAACACAGAAATTGCATCGGAATTAAATAGAAAAGGTACAATGCCGACTTCAGTACAAGAAGACTGACTCTTCTTACTGTCTATGTTTTGAACCATTCCTGTGACACTAGTTATAGATTCCGATGCTACACTCCAGGTTTACTGTATCCCTTGGACCCTCTTATAGACGATGAAACACTGAAATTGCATCGGAATTAAATACAAAAGGCACAATGCGCACTTAAGGACAAGAAGACTGTTTCTTCTTACTGACTTTGTTTTGAACCAATCCTGTGACACTAGTTATAGATTCCGATGCTTCACTTGAGGTTTACTGTATCCGTTGGACCTTCTTATTGACAATGAAACACAGAAATTGCATCGGAATTAAATACAAAAAGCACAATGCCGACTTAAGTACAAGAACACTGACTCATCTTACTGAATATGTTTTGAACCATTCCTGTGACACTAGCTATAGATTCCGATGCTTCACTTAAGGTTTACTGTATCCCTCTGACCTTCTTATTGACGATGAAACACAGAAATTGTATCGGAATTAAATACAAAAGGCACAATGCCGACTTAAGTACAAGAAGACTGACTCTTCTTACTGTCTATGTTATGATCCATACCATTGACACTAGTTGTAGATTCCGATGCTTCACTCCAGGTTTACTGTATCCCTTGGACCTTCTATTTGACGATGAAACACAGAAATTGCATCGGAATTAAATAGAAAAGGCACAAGCCAACATAAGTACAAGAAGACTGACTCCTCTTACTGACTATGCTTTCAACCATTCCTGTGACACTAGTTATAGATTCCGATGCTTCACTTCAGGTTTACTGTATCCCTTGGACCTTCTTATTGACGATGAAACACAGAAATTGCATCGGAATTAAATACAAGAGGCACAATGCCGACTTAAGTACAAGATGAGTGACTCTTCTTACTGTCTACATTTTGAACCATTCCAGTGACACTAGTTATAGATTCCGATGCTTCACTTCTGGTTGACTGTATCCCTCGGACCATCTTATTGACGATGAAACACAGAAATTGCATCGGAATTAAATACATAAGGCACAATGCCGACTTAAGTTCAAGACGTCTGACTCTTCTTACTGTCTATGCTTTGAAATATTACTGTGACACTAGTTATAGATTCCGATGCTTCACTCCAGGTTTACTGTATCCCTTGGACCTTCTTATTGTCGATGAAACACAGAAATTGCATCGGAATTAAATACAAGAGGCACAATGCCGACTTAAGGACAAGAAGACTGACTCTTCTTACTGACTATAATTTGAACCATTCCTGTGGCACTAGTTATAGATTCCGAAGCCTTCACTTCAGTTTTACTGTATCCCTCTGACCTTCTTATTGACGATGAAACACAGAAATTGCATCGGAATTAAATACAAAAGGCACAATGCCGACTTAAGTACAAGAAGACTGACTCTTCTTACTGTCTATGTTTGAACCATTCCTGTGACACTAGTTATAGATTCCGATGCTTCACTACATTTTTACTGTATCCCTCTGACCTTCTCATTGCCGGTGAAACACAGAAACTGCATCGGAATTAAATACGAAAGGCACAATGCCAACATAAGTACGAGAAGACTGACTGTTCCAACTCTCTATGTTTGAACCATTCCTGTGACACTAGTTTTAGATTCCGGTGCTTCACTTCAGGTGTACTGTATCCCTCTGACCGTCTTATTGACGATGAAACTCAGAAATTGCATCGGAAATAAAAAGAAAAGGCACAATGCCGACATAAGTACTAGGAGACTGACTCTTCCTACTGTCAATGATTTGAACCATTCCTGTGACACTAGTTATAGATTCCGATGCTTCACTTCAGGTTTACTCTATCCCTTGGACCTTCTTATTGACGACGAAACACAGAAATTGCATCGGAATTCAATACAAAAGCCACAATGCCGACTTAACTACAAGAAGACTGACTCTTCTTACTGACTATGCTTTGAACCATTATTGTAACACTAGTTATAGATTCCGATGCGTAACTTCAGGATTACTGTACCTCTCTGACCTTCTTAGTAACGATGAAACACAGAAATTGCATCGGAAATAAATACAAAAAGCACAATGCCGACTTAAGTACAAGAATACTGACACATCTTACTGTCTATGTTATGAACCGTCCCTGTGACACTAGTTATAGATTCCGATGCTTCATTGCAGGTTTACTGTATCCCTTGGACCTTCTTGTTGACGATGAAACACAGAAATTGCATCGGAATTAAATACCAAAGGCATAATGCCGACTTAAGTACAAGAAGACTGACTCTTCTTACTGACTATGTTTTGAACCATTCCTGTGACACTAGTTATGGATTCCGATGCTTCACTTCAGGTTTAATCTATCCCTCTGACCTTCTTATTGACGATGAAACACACAAATTGTATCAGAATTAAATAGAAAATGCACAATGATGACTTAAGTACAAGAAGACTGACTATTCTTACTGACTATGTTTTGAACCATTCCTGTGACACTAGTTATAGATTCCGATGCTTCACTCCAGATTTACTGTATCCCTTGGACCTTCTTATTGACGATGAAGCACAGAAATAGCATCGGTATTAAATACAAAAGGCACAATGCAGAATTAAGTACAAGAAGGCTGACTCTTCTTACTATCTATGTTTGAACCATTCCGGTGACACTAGTTATAGATTCCGATGCTTCACTCCAGGTGTACTGTATCCCTTGGACCTTCATATTGACAATGAAACACAGAAATTGCATCGGAATTAAATACAAAAGTCACAATACCGACTTAAGTACAAGAAGACTGACTCTTCTTACTGTCTATGGTTTGAACCATTCCATTGACACTAGTTATAGATTCAGATGTTTCACTCCAGGTTTACTGTATCCTTTGGACCTTGTTATTTACCATGAAACACAGAAATTGCATCGGAATTAAATAGAAAAGATACAATGCCGACTTCAGTACAAGAAGACTGACTCTTCTTACTGTCTATGTTTTGAACCATTCCCGTGACACTAGTTATAGATTCCGATGCTACACTCCAGGTTTACTGTATCCCTTGGACCATCTTATAGACGATGAAACACTGAAATTGCATCGGAATTAAATACAAAAGGCACAATGCGCACTTAAGGACAAGAAGACTGTTTCTTCTTACTGACTTTGTTTTGAACCAATCCTGTGACACTAGTTATAGATTCCGATGCTTCACTTGAGGTTTACTGTATCCGTTGGACCTTCTTATTGACAATGAAACACAGAAATTGCATCGGAATTAAATATTAAAAGCACAATGCCGACTTAAGTACAAGAACACTGACTCTTCTTACTGAATATGTTTTGAACCATTCCTGTGACACTAGCTATAGATTCCGATGCATCACTTCAGGTTTACTGTATCCTTCTGACTTGTTACTGACGATGAAACTAAGAAATTGCATCGGAATTAAATACAAAAGGCACAATGCCGACTTAAGTACAAGAAGACTGACTCTTCTTAATGTCTATGTTTTGAACCATTCCATTGACACTAGTTATAGATTCAGATGCTTCACTCCAGGTTTACTGTATCCTTTGCACCTTGTTATTAACGATGAATCACAGAAATTGCATCGGAATTCAATACAAAAGGCACAATGCCGACTTAACTACAAGAAGACTGAATCTTCTTACTGACTATGCTTTGAACCATTATTGTAACACTAGTTATAGATTCCGATGCTTAACTTCAGAATAACTGTACCCCTCTGACCTTCTTAGTGACGATGAAACACAGAAATTGCATCGGAAATAAATACAAAAAGCACAATGCCGAATTAAGTACAAGAATACTTACTCATCTTACTGTCTATGTTATGAACCGTCCCTGTGACACTAGTTATAGATTCCGATGCTTCACTCCAGGTTTACTGCATCCCTTGGTCCTTCTTATTGACGATGAAACACAGAAATTGCATCGGAACTAAATACAAAAGGCACAATGCCGACTTAAGTACAAGAAGATTGACTCTTCTTACTGACTATGTTTTGAACCATACCTGTGACACTAGTTATAAATTCCGATGCTTCACTCCAGGTTTACTGTATCCCTTGGACCTTCTTATTGACGATGAAGCACAGAAATTGCAACCGAATTAAAAACAAAAGGCACAATGCAAATGAAGTACAAGAAGATTGACTCTTCTTACTATCTACGTTTTGAACCATTCCTGTGACACTAGTTATAGATTCCGATGCTTCACTCCAGGTGTACTGTATCCCTTGGACCTTCATATTGACGATGAAACACAGAAATTGCATCGGAAATTAATACAAAAGGCACAATGCCGAATTAAGCACAAGAAGACTAACTCCTCTTACCGTCTATTTTTGAACCAGTCCTGTGACACTAGTTATAGACTCCGATGCTTCACTCCAGGTTTACTGTATCCCTTGGACCTTGTTATTGACGATGAAACACAGGAATTGCATCGGAATTAAATACAAAAGGCACAATGCCGACTCAAGTAAAAGATGTCTGACTCTTCTTACTGTCTATTATTTGAACCATTCCTGTGACACTAGTTATAGATTCCGATGCTTCACTCCAGGTTTACTGTATCCCTTGGACCTTCTTATTGACGATGAAGCACAGTAATTGCAGCGGAATTAAATACAAAAGGTACAATGACGACTTAAGTACAAGAAGATTGACTCTTCTTACTGACTATGGTTTGAAACATACCTGTGACACTAGTTATAAATTCCGATGTTTCACTCCAGATTTACTGTATCCCTTGGACCTTCTTATTGACGATGAAGCACAGTAATTGCAGCGGAATTAAATACAAAAGGCACAATGCAAATTAAGTACAAAAAGACTGACTCTTCTTACTATCTACGTTTTGAACCATTCCTGTGACACTAGTTATAGATTCCGATGCTTCACTCCAGGTGTACTGTATTCCTTGGACCTTCATATTGACGATGAAACACAGAAATTGCATCGGAAATTAATACAAAAGACACAATGCCGACTTAAGGACAAGAAGACTGACTCTTCTTACTGACTGTGTTTTGAACCATTCATGTGACACTAGTTATAGATTCCGATGCTTCACCTAAGGTTTACTGTATCCCTTGGACCTTCTTATTGACGATGAAACACAGAAATTGCATCGGAATTAAATATAAAAGGAACAATGCCGACTTAAGTACAAGTAGACTGACTCTTCTTACTGACTGTGTTTTGAACCATTCATGTGACACTAGTTATAGATTCCGATGCTTCACCTAAGGTTTACTGTATCCCTTGGACCTTCTTATTGACGATGAAACACAGAAATTGCATCGGAATTAAATACAAATGGCACAATGCCGATTTAAGGACAAGAAGACTGACTCTTCTTACTGACTTTGTTTTGAACCATTTCTGTGACACTAGTTATAGATTCCGATGCTTAACTTCAGGATTACTGTAACCCTCTCACCGTCTTAGTGGCGATGAAACACAGAAATTGCATCGGAAATAAATACAAAAAGCACAATGCCGAAATAAGTACAAGAAGACTGACTCTTCTTACTGTCTATTTTTGAACCATTCCTGTGCCACTAGTTATAGACTCCGATGCTTCACTCCAGGTTTACTTTACCCCTCTGATCTTGTTATTGACGATGAGACACAGAAATTGCATCGGAATTAAATACAATAGGCACAATTACGACTTAAGTACAAGAAGACTGACTCTTGTTACTGTCTATGATTTGAATCATTCCGTTGACACTAGTTATAGATTCCGATGCTTCACTCCAGGTTTACTGTATCCCTTGGACCTTCTAATTGACGATGAAAAACAGAAATTGCATCGGAATGAAATACAACAATCAAAATGCCGACTTAAGTACAAGAAGACTGACTCTTCTTACTGTCTATGTTTTGAACCATTCCTGTGACACTAGTTATAGATTCCGATGCTACACTCCAGGTTTACTGTATCACTTGGACTTTCTTATTGTCGATGAAACACAGAAATTGCATCGGAATTAAATACAACAATCAAAATGCTGACTTAAGTACAAGAAGACTGACTCTTCTTACTGTCTATGTTTTGAACCATTAATGTGACACCAGTTATAGACTCCGATGCTACACTCCAGGTTTACTGTATTCCTAGGACCTTCTTATTGACGATGAAACACAGAAATTGCATCGGAATTAAATACAAAAGGCACAATGCAGACTTAAGGACAAGAAGACTGACTCTTCTTACTGACTTTGTTATGAACCATTCCTGTGACACTAGTTATAGATTCCGATGCTTCACTTCAGGTTTATTCTATCCCTCTGACCTTCTTACTGACGATGAAACACAGAAATTGCATCGGAATTAAATAGAAAAGGCACAACGTCGACTTAAGTACAAGAAGACTGACTCTTCTTACCGACTATGTTTTGAACCATCCCTGTGACACTAGTTATAGATTCCGATGCTTCACTTCAGGTTTACTGTATCCCTTGGACCTTCTTATTGACGATGAAACACAGAAATTGCATCGGAATAAAATACAAAAGGCACAGTGCAACATAAGTAAAAGAAGACTGACTCTTCTTACTGTCTATGTTTGAACCATCCCTGTGACACTAGTTATAGATTCCGATGCTTCACTTCAGGATTACTGTATCCCTCTGACCTTCCTATTGACGATGAAACACAGTAATTGCATCGGAATTAATTAGAAAAGGCACAATGCCGGCTTAGGTACAAGAAGACTGACTCTTCTTACTGTCTATGTTTTGAGCCATCCCTGTGACACTAGTTATAGATTCCAATGCTTCACTTCAGGTTTACTGTATCCCTTGGACCTTCTTATTGGCAATGAAACACAGAAATTGCATCGGAATTAAATACAAAAGGCACAGTGCCGACATAAGTAAAAGAAGACTGACTCTTCTTACTGTCTATGTTTGAACCATCCCTGTGACACTAGTTATAGATTCCGAAGCTTCACTTCACGTTTACTGTATCCTTTGGAGCTTCTTCTTGACGATGAAGCACAGATATTGCATCCGAATTAAATACAACAATCAAAATGCCGACTTAAGTACAAGAAGTCTGACTCTTCTTACTGACTACGTTTTGAACCATTCCTGAGACACTAGTTATAGGTCCGATGCTTCACTTCAGGTTTACTGTATACCTTGGACCTTCTTATTGACAATGAAACACAGAAATTACATCGGAATTAAATACAAACCGCACAATGCCGACTTAAGTACATAAGACTGACTCTTACTACTGTCTATGTTTTGAACCATTCCTGTGACACCAGTTATAAATTCCGATGCTTCACTTCAGGTTTACTGTATCCCTTGGACCTTCTTATTGACGATGAAACACAGAAATTGCATCGGAATTAAATAGAAAAGGTACAATGCCGACTTAAGTACAAGAAGACTGACTCTTCTTACTGACTATGTTTTGAACCATTCCATTGACACAAGTTATAGATTCCGATGCTTCACTCAAGGTTTACTGTATCCCTTGGACCTTCTTATTGACGATGAAACACAGAAATTGCATCGGAATTAAATAGAAATGGCACAATTCCGACTTAAGTACAAGAAGACTGACTCTTCTTACTGACTACGTTTTGAACCATTCCTGAGACACTAGTTATAGATCGGATGCTTCACTTCAGGTTTACTGTATACCTTGGACCTTCTTATTGACGATGAAACACAGAAATTGCATCGGAATTAAATACAAAAGGCACGATGCCGACTTAAGGACAAGAAGACTGACTCTTCATACTCACTATGCTTTGAACCATTCCTGTGACACTAGTTATAGATTCCGATGCTTAACTTCAGGATTACTCTATCCCTCTCACCGTCTTACTGGCGATGAATCACAGAAATTGCATCGGAAATAAATACAATAAGCACAATGCCGAATTAAGTACAAGAATACTGACTCATCTTACAGTTTATGTTTTGAACCGTCCCTGTGACACTAGTTGTGGATTCCGATGCTTCACTTCAGGTTTACTGTATCGCTCTAACCTTGTTATTGACGATGAAACACAGAAATTACATCGGAATTAAATACAAAAGGCACAATGCCGACTTAAGCACAAGTAGACTGACTCTTCTTAATGTCTATGTTTTTAACCATTCCATTGACACTAGCTGTAGATTCAGATGCTTCACTCCAGGTTTACTGTATCCTTTGGACCTTGTTATTGACGATGAAACACAGAAATTGCATCGGAATTAAATATAAAAGGAACAATGCCGACTTAAGTACAAGAAGACTGACTCTTCTTACTGACTGTGTTTTGAACCATTCATTTGACACTAGTTATAGATTCCGATGCTTCACCTAAGGTTTACTGCATCCCTTGGACCTTCTTATTGACGATGAAACACAGAAATTGCATCGGAATTAAATAGAAAAGGCACAATGCCGACTTAAGTACAAGAAGACAGACTCTTCTTACTGACTATGTTTTGAATCATTCCTGTGACACTAGTTATAGATTCCGATGCTTCACTTTAGGTTTACTGTATACCTTGACGTTCGTATTGACGATGAAAGACAGAAATTGCATCGGAATTAAATACAAATGGCACAATGCCGACTTAAGGACAAGAAGACTGACTCTTCTTAATGACCTTGTTTTGAACCATTTCTGTGACAGTAGTTATAGATTCCGATGCTTCACTTGAGGTTTACTGTATCCCTTAGACCTTCTTATTGACAATGAAACACAGAAATAGCATCGGAATTAAATACAAAAGGCACAATGCCGACTTAACTACAAGAAGACTGACTCATCTTACTGACTATGCTTTGAACCATTCCTGTGACACTAGTTATAGATTCCGATGCTTAACTTCAGGAGTACTGTAACCCTCTCACCGTCTTAGTGGCGATGAAACACAGAAATTGCATCGGAAATAAATACAAAAAGCACAATGCCGAAATAAGTATAAGAATACTGACTCATCTTACTGTTTATGTTTTGAACCGTCCCTGTGACACTAGTTATAGATTCCGATGCTTCACTCCAGGTTTACTGTATCCCTTGGACCTTCTTATTGACGGTGAAACAGAGAAATTGCATCGGAATTAAATACAAAAGGCACAGTGCCTACTTAAGTACAAGAAGACTAACTCTTCTTACTGACTATGTTTTGAACCATTCCTGTGACACTAGTTGTGGATTCCGATTCTTCACTTCAGGTTTACTGTATCGCTCTGACCTTCTTATTGACGATGAAACACAGAAATTGCATCGGAATGAAATACAAAAGGCACAATGGCGAATTTAGTACAAGAAGACTGACTCTTCTTACTGTCTATTTCTTGAACCATTCCCGTGCCACTAGTTATAGACTCCGATGCTTCACTCCAGGTTTACTTTACCCCTCTGATCTTGTTACTGACGATGAGACACAGAAATTGCATCGGAATTAAATACAATATGCACAATTACGACTTAAGTACAAGAAGAATGACTCTTCTTACTGTCTATGATTTGAATCATTCCATTGTCACTAGTTATAGATAGCGATGTTTCACTCCAGGTTTACTGTATCCCTTGGACCTTCTAATTGACGATGAAACACAGAAATTGCATCGGAATGAAATACAACAATCAAAATGCCAACTTAAGTACACGTAGACTGACTCTTCTTACTGTCTATGTTTTAAACCATTAATGTGACACCAGTTATAGATTCCGATGCTACACTCCAGGTTTACTGTATTCCTAGGACCTTCTTATTGACGATGAAACACAGAAATTGCATCGGAATTAAATACAAAAGGCACAATGCAGACTTAAGGACAAGAAGACTGACTCTTCTTACTGACTTTGTTATGAACCATTCCTGTGACACTAGTTATAGATTCCGATGCTTCACTTCAGGTTTATTCTATCCCTCTGACCTTCTTACTGACGATGAAACACAGAAATTGCATCGGAATGAAATAGAAAAGGTACAATGTCGACTTAAGTACAAGAAGACTGACTCTTCTTACTGACTATGTTTTGAACCATCCCTGTGACACTAGTTAGAGATTCGGATGCTTCACTTCAGGTTTACTGTATCCCTTAGACCTTCTTATTGACGATGAAACACAGAAATTGCATCGGAATTAAATACAAAAGGCACAGTGCAACATAAGTAAAGGAAGACTGACTTTTCTTACTGTCTATGTTTGAACCATCCCTGTGACACTAGTTATAGATTCCGATGCTTCACTTCAGGATTACTGTATCCCTCTGACCTTCTTATTGACGATGAAACACAGAAATTGCATCGGAATTAAATAGAAAAGGCAAAATGCCGGCTTAGGTACAAGAAGACTGACTCTTCTTACTGTCTATGTTTTGAGCCATCCCTGTGACACTAGTTATTGATTCCGATGCTTCACTTCATTTTTACTGTATCCCTTGGACCTTCTTATTGGCGATGAAACACAGAAATTGCATCGGAATTAAATACAAAAGGCACAGTGCCGACATAAGTAAAAGAGGACTGACTCTTCTTACTGTCTATGTTTGAACCATCCCTGTGACACTAGTTATAGATTCCGAAGCTTCACTTCAGGTTTACTGTATCCTTTGGAGCTTCTTCTTGACGATGAAGCACAGAAATTGCATCCGAATTAAATACAACAATCAAAATGCCGACTTAAGTACAAGAAGACTGACTCTTCTTACTGTCTATGTTTTGAACCATTCCTGTGACACTAGTTATAGATTCCGATGCTTCACTCCAGGTTTACTGTATCCATTGGACCTTGTTATTGACGATGAAACACAGAAATTTCATCGGAATTAAATACAAAAGGCACAATGCCGATTTAAGTAGATGTAGACCGACTCTTCCTACTGACTATGTTTTGAACCATTCCTGTGACACCAGTTATAGATTCCGTTGCTTCACTTGAAGTTTACTGTATCCCTTGGACCTTCTTATTGACGATGAAACACAGAAATTACATCGGAAATAAATACAAAAGGCACAATTCCGACTTAAGTACAAGAAGACTGACTCTTCTTACTGACTACGTTTTGAACCATTCCTGAGACACTAGTTATAGATCCGATGCTTCACTTCAGGTTTACTGTATACCTTGGACCTTCTTATTGACGATGAAACACAGAAATTACATCGGAATTAAATACAAACCGCACAATGCCGACTTAAGTACATAAGACTGACTCTTACTACTATCTATGTTTTGAACCATTCCTGTGACACTAGTTATAAATTCCGATGCTTCACTTCAGGTTTACTGTATCCCTTGGACCTTCTTATTGACGATGAAACACAGAAATTTCATCGGAATTAAATACAAAAGGCACAATGCCGATTTAAGTAGATGTAGACCGACTCTTCCTACTGACTATGTTTTGAACCTTTCCTGTGACACCAGTTATAGATTCCGTTGCTTCACTTGAAGTTTACTGTATCCCTTGGACCTTCTTATTGACGATGAAACACAGAAATTACATCGGAAATAAATACAAAAGGCACAATGCCGACATAAGTAGAAGAAGACTGACTCTTCTTACTGTCTATGTTTTGAATCATCCCTGTGACACTAGTTATAGATTCCGAAGCTTCACTTCAGGTTTACTGTATCCCTTTGGCCTTCTTCTTGACGATGAAGCACAGAAATTGCATCGGAATTAAATACAACAATCAAAATGCCGACTTAAGTACAAGAAGACTGACTCTTCTTACTGTCTATGTTTTGAATCATTCCTGTGACACTAGTTATAGATTCCGATGCTACACTCCAGGTTTACTGTATCCCTTGGACCTTCTTATTGACGATGAAACACAGAAATTGCATCGGAATTAAATACAACAATCAAAATGCCGACTTAAGTACAAGAAGACTGACTCTTCTTACTGTCTATGTTTTGAACCATTGCATTGACACTAGTTATAGATTCCGATGCTTCACTCCAGGTTTACTGTATCCATTGGACATTGTTATTGACGATGAAACACAGAAATTGCATCGGAATTAAATAGCAAAGGTACAATACCGACTTAAGTACAAGAAGACTGACTCTTCTTACTGACTATGTTTTGAACCATTCCTGTGATACAAGTTACAAATTCCGATGCTTCACTTCAGGTTTACTGTATCCCTTGGACCTTCTTGTTGAAGATGAAACACAGAAATTGCATCGGAATAAAATAGCAATGGCACAATTCCGACTTAAGTACAAGAAGACGGACTCTTCTTACTGACTACGTTTTGAACCATTCCAGTGACACTAATTATAGATTCCGATGCTTCACTCCAGGTTTACTGCATCCCTTGGACCTTCATATTGACGATGAAACACAGAAATCGCATCAGAATTAAATAGAAAATGCACAATGATGACTTAAGTACAAGAAGACTGACTATTCTTACTGACTATGATTTGAACCATTCCTGTGACACTAGTTATAGATTCCGATGCTTCACTTCAGGATTACTGTATCCCTCTGACCTTCTTATTGACGATGAAACACAGAAATTGCATCGGAGTTAAATACAAAAGGCACAATGCCGACTTAAGTACAAGAAGACTGACTCTTCTTACTGTCTATGTTTTGAACCATACCTGTGTCACTAGTTATAGATTCCGATGCTTCACTCCAGGTTTACTGTATCCCTTGGCCCGTCTTATTGACGATGAAACACAGAAATAGCATCGGAATTAAATTCAAATGGCACAATGCCGACTTTAGTACAAGAAGACTGACTCTTCTTACTGACTATGTTTTGAACCATTCCTGTGATACAAGTTACAAATTCCGATGCTTCACTTCAGGTTTACTGTATCCCTTGGACCTTCTTATTGACGATGAAACACATAAATTGCATCGGAGTTAAATACAAAAGTCACAATGCCGACTTAAGTACAAGAAGACTGACTCTTCTTACTGTCTATGTTTTGAACCATACCTGTGTCACTAGTTATAGAT
This sequence comes from Schistocerca piceifrons, assembly GCF_021461385.2. Lineage (NCBI taxonomy): Eukaryota > Metazoa > Arthropoda > Insecta > Orthoptera > Acrididae > Schistocerca > Schistocerca piceifrons. The sequence continues at coordinate 414,008 of NW_025728019.1, read as the reverse complement.
TCCGATGCTTCACTCCAGGTTTACTGTATCCCTTGGCCCGTCTAATTGACGATGAAACACAGAAATAGCATCGGAATTAAATTCAAATGGCACAATGCCGACTTTAGTATAAGAAGACTGACTCTTCTTACTGACTATGTTTTGAACCATTCCTGTGATACAAGTTACAAATTCCGATGCTTCACTTCAGGTTTACTGTATCCCTTGGACCTTCTTATTGACGATGAAACACACAAATTGCATCGGAGTTTAATACAAAAGGCACAATGCCGACTTAAGTACAAGAAGACTGACTCTTCTTACTGTCTATGTTTTGAACCATCCCTGTGTCACTTGTTATAGATTCCGATGCTTAACTCCAGGTTTACTGTATCCCTTGGTCCTTCATATTGACAATGAAACACAGAAATTGCATCGGATATTAATACAAATGGCACATTCCGACCTAAGTACATGAAGACTGACTCTTCTTACTGACTATGTATTGAACCATTCCTGTGTCACTAGTTATAGATTCCGATGCTTCACTCCACGTTTACTGTATCCCTTGGCCCGTCTTATTGACGATGAAACACTGAAATTGCATCGGAATTAAATACAAAAGGTACAATGCCGACTTAAGGACAAGTAGACTGACTCTTCTTACTGACTTTGTTTTCAACCGTTCCTGTAACACTAGTTATAGATTCCGATGGTTCACTTCAGGATTACTGTATCCCTCTGATCTTCTTATTGACGATGAAACACAGAAATTGCATCGGAATATAAATAGAAAAGGCACAATGCCGACTTAAGTACAAGAAGACTGACTCTTCTTACGGTCTATGTTCTGAACCATCCCTGTGACACTAGTTATAGATTCCGACGCTTCACTCCAGGTTTACTGTATCCCTAGGTCCTTCTTATTGACGATGAAACACAGAAATTTCATCGGAATTAAATACAAACCGCACAATGCCGACTTAAGTACATAAGACTGACTCTTACTACTATCTATGTTTTGAACCATTCCTGTGACACTAGTTATAAATTCCGATGCTTCACTTCAGGTTTACTGTATCCCTTGGACCTTCTTATTGACGATGAAACACAGAAATTTCATCGGAATTAAATACAAAAGGCACAATGCCGATTTAAGTAGATGTAGATCGACTCTTCCTACTGACTATGTTTTGAACCATTCCTGTGACACCAGTTATAGATTCCGTTGCTTCACTTGAAGTTTACTGTATCCCTTGGACCTTCTTATTGACGATGAAACACAGAAATTACATCGGAAATAAATACAAAAGGCATAATGCCGACATAAGTAGAAGAAGACTGACTCTTCTTACTGTCTATGTTTTGAATCATCCCTCTGACACTAGTTATAGATTCCGAAGCTTCACTTCAGGTTTACTGTATCCTTTTGGCCTTCTTCGTGACGATGAAGCACAGAAATTGCATCGGAATTAAATACAACAATCAAAATGCCGACTTAAGTACAAGAAGACTGACTCTTCTTACTGTCTATGTTTTGAATCATTCCTGTGACACTAGTTATAGATTCCGATGCTACACTCCAGGTTTACTGTATCCCTTGGACCTTCTTATTGACGATGAAACACAGAAATTGCATCGGAATTAAATACAACAATCAAAATGCCGACTTAAGTACAAGAAGACTGACTCTTCTTACTGTCTATGTTTTGAACCATTGCATTGACACTAGTTATAGATTCCGATGCTTCACTCCAGGTTTACTGTATCCATTGGACATTGTTATTGACGATGAAACACAGAAATTGCATCGGAATTAAATAGCAAAGGTACAATACCGACTTAAGTACAAGAAGACTGACTCTTCTTACTGACTATGTTTTGAACCATTCCTGTGATACAAGTTACAAATTCCGATGCTTCACTTCAGGTTTACTGTATCCCTTGGACCTTCTTGTTGAAGATGAAACACAGAAATTGCATCGGAATAAAATAGCAATGGCACAATTCCGACTTAAGTACATGAAGACGGACTCTTCTTACTGACTACGTTTTGAACCATTCCAGTGACACTAATTATAGATTCCGATGCTTCACTCCAGGTTTACTGCATCCCTTGGACCTTCATATTGACGATGAAACACAGAAATCGCATCAGAATTAAATAGAAAATGCACAATGATGACTTAAGTACAAGAAGACTGACTATTCTTACTGACTATGATTTGAACCATTCCTGTGACACTAGTTATAGATTCCGATGCTTCACTTCAGGATTACTGTATCCCTCTGACCTTCTTATTGACGATGAAACACAGAAATTGCATCGGAGTTAAATACAAAAGGCACAATGCCGACTTAAGTACAAGAAGACTGACTCTTCTTACTGTCTATGTTTTGAACCATACCTGTGTCACTAGTTATAGATTCCGATGCTTCACTCCAGGTTTACTGTATCCCTTGGCCCGTCTTATTGACGATGAAACACAGAAATAGCATCGGAATTAAATTCAAATGGCACAATGCCGACTTTAGTACAAGAAGACTGACTCTTCTTACTGACTATGTTTTGAACCATTCCTGTGATACAAGTTACAAATTCCGATGCTTCACTTCAGGTTTACTGTATCCCTTGGACCTTCTTATTGACGATGAAACACATAAATTGCATCGGAGTTAAATACAAAAGTCACAATGCCGACTTAAGTACAAGAAGACTGACTCTTCTTACTGTCTATGTTTTGAACCATACCTGTGTCACTAGTTATAGATTCCGATGCTTCACTCCAGGTTTACTGTATCCCTTGGCCCGTCTAATTGACGATGAAACACAGAAATAGCATCGGAATTAAATTCAAATGGCACAATGCCGACTTTAGTACAAGAAGACTGACTCTTCTTACTGACTTTGTTTTCAACCGTTCCTGTGACACTAGTTATAGATTCCGATGGTTCACTTCAGGATTACTGTATCCCTCTGATCTTCTTATTGACGATGAAACACAGAAATTGCATCGGAATATAAATAGAAAAGGCACAATGCCGACTTAAGTACAAGAAGACTGACTCTTCTTACGGTCTATGTTCTGAACCATCCCTGTGACACTAGTTATAGATTCCGATGCTTCACTCCAGGTTTACTGTATCCCTAGGTCCTTCTTATTGACGATGAAACACAGAAATTGCATCGGAATTAAATAGAAAAGGCACAATGCCGACTTAAGTACAAGAAGACTGACTCTCCTTACTGACTATGTTTTGAACCATTCCTGTGACACTAGTTATCAATTCCGATGCTTCACTTGAGGTTTACTGTATCCCTTGGACCTTCTTATTGACGATGAAACACAGAAATTGCATCGGAATTAAATACAAAAGGCACAGTGCAGAATTAAGTACAAGGAGACTGACTATTCTTACTGTCTATGTTTTGAACCATTCCTGTGACACTAGTTATAGATTTCGATGCTTCACTTCAGGTTTACTGTATCCCTTGGACCTTCTTATTGACGATGAAACACAGAAATTGCATCGGAATTAAATACAAAAGGCACAGTGCCGACATAAGTAGAAGAAGACTGACTCTTCTTACTGTCTACGTTTTGAATCATCCCTGTGACACTAGTTGTAGATTCCGAAGCTTCACGTCAGGTTTACTGTATCCTTTGGACCTTCTTCTTGACGATGAAGCACAGAAATTGCATCGGAATTAAATACAACAATCAAAATGCCGACTTAAGTACAAGAAGACTGACCCTTCTTACTGTCTATGTTTTGAACCATTCCTGTGACACTAGTTATAGATTCCGACGCTACACTCCAGGTTTACTGTATCCCTTGGACCTTCTTATTGACGATGAAACACAGAAATTGCATCGGAATTAAATACAACAATCAAAATGCCGACTTAAGTACAAGAAGACTGACTCTTCTTACTGTCTATGTTTTGAACCATTCCATTGACACTAGTTATAGATTCCGATGCTTCACTCCAGGTTTACTGTATCCATTGGACCTTGTTATTGACGATGAAACACAGAAATTGCATCGGAAATAAATAGCAAAGGTACAATGCCGACTTAAGTACAAGAAGACTGACTCTTCTTACTGACTATGATTTGAACCATTCCTGTGATACAAGTTACAAATTCCGATGCTTCACTTCAGGTTTACTGTATCCCTTGGACCTTCTTGTTGACGATGAAACACAGAAATCGCATCGGAATTAAATACAAAAGGCACAATGCAGAATTAAGTACAAGAAGACTGACTCTTCTTACTGTCTATGATTTGAACCATTCCTGTGACACTAGTTATAGATTCCGTTGCTTCACTCCAGGTTTTAGTGTAACCCTTGGAACTTCTTATTGTTGATGAAACACAGAAATTGCATCGGAATTAAATACAAAAGGCACAATGCCGACTTAAGGACAAGACGACTTACTCTTCTTACTGACTATGTTTTAAACCATTCCTGTGACACTAGCTATACATTCCGATGCTTCACCTCAGGTTTACTGTATACCTTGGACCTTCCTATTGACGACGAAACACAGAAATTTCATCGCAATTAAATACATAAGGCACAATGCCGACTTAAGGACAAGAAGACAGACTCTTCTTACTGACTTTGTTTTGAACCATTTCTGTGACACTAGTTACAGATTCCGATGCTTCGCTTCAGGTTTATTATATCCCTCTGACATTCTTATTGGCGATGAAACACAGAAATTGCATCGGAATTAAATAGAAGAGGCACAATGCCGACTTAAGTACAACAAGACTGACTCTTCTTACTGACTATGTTTTGAACCATTCCTGTGACACTAGTTATCGATTCCGATGCTTCACTTCAGGATTACTGTATCCCTCTGACCTTCTTATTGACGATGAAACACAAAAATTGCATCGGAATTAAATACAAAAGGCAAATTGCCGACTGAAGCACACGAAGACTGACTCTTCTTACTGTCTATGTTTTGAACCATTCCTGTGACACTAGTTACAAATTCCGATGCTTCACTCCAGGTTTACTGTATCCCTTGGACTTTCCTATTGACGATGAAACACAGAAATTGCATGGGAATTAAATACAAAAGGCACAATGCCGACTTAGTACAAGAAGACTAACTCTTCTTACTGACTATGATTTGAACCATTCCTGTGACACTAATTATGGATTCCGATGCTTCACTTCGGGTTTACTGTATCCCTCTGACCTTCTTATTGACGATGAAACACAAAAATTGCATCGGAATTAAATACAAAAGGCAAAATGCCGACTGAAGTGCACGAAGACTGACTCTTCTTACTGTCTATGTTTTGAACCATTCCTGTGACACTAGTTACAGATTCCGATGCTTCACTCCAGGTTTACTGTATCCCTTGGACATTCTTATTGACGATGAAACACAGAAATTGCATCGGAATTAAATAGAAAAGGCACAATGCCGACTTAAGTACAAGAAGACTGACTCTTCTTACTGACTATGATTTGAACCATTCCTGTGACACTAGTTATAGATTCCGATGCTTCACTTCAGGATTACTGTATCCCTCTGACCTTCTTATTGACTTTGAAACAAAGAAATTGCATCGGAACTAAATAGAAAAGGCACAATGCCGACTTAAGTACAAGAAGTCTGACTCTTCTTACTGTCTATGTTTTGAACCATCCCTGTGACACTAGTTATAGATTCCGATGTTTCACTCCAGGTTTACTGTATCCCTTGGTCCTTCTTATTGACGATGAAACACAGAAATTGCATCGAAATTAAATACAAAAGGCACAATGCCGACTTAAGTACAAGAAGACTGACACACCTTCCTGGCTATGTTTTGAACCATTCCGGTGAAACTAGTTATAAATTCCGATGCTTCACTTCAGGTTTACTGTATCGCTTGGACCTTCTTATTGACGATGAAACACAGAAATTGCATCGGAATTAAATACAAAATGCACAAAGTAGAATTAAGTACAAGAAGACTGACTCTTCTTACTGTCTATGTTTTGAAACATTCCTGTGACACTAGTTATAGATTCGGATGCTTCACTCCAGGTTTACTGTATCTATTGGACCTTCTTATTGACGATGAAACAAGAAATTGCATCGGAATTAAATACAAAAGGCACAATGCTGACTTAAGGACAAGAAGACTGACTCTTCTTACTGACTTTGTTTTGAACCATTTCTGTAACACAAGTTTAGATTCCGATGCTTCGCTTCAGGTTTATTGTATCCCTCGGTCATTCTTATTGACGATGAAACACAGAAATTGCATCGGAATTAAGTAGAAAAGGCACAATGCCGACGTAAGTACAACAAGACTGACTCTTCTTACTGACTATGTTTTGAACCGTTCCTGTGACACTAGTTATCGATTCCGATGCTTCACTTCAGGATTACTGTATCCCTCTGACCTTCTTATTGATTATGAAACACAGAAATTGCATCGGAATTAAATAGAAAAGGCACAATGCCGACTTAAGTACAAGATGACTGACTCTTCTTACTGTCTATGTTTTGAACCATCCCTGTGACACTAGTTATAGATTCCGATGCTTCACTCCAGGTCTACCGTATCCCTTGGTCCTTCTTATTGACGATGAAACACAGAAATTGCATCGGAATTAAATACAAAAGGCACAATGCCGACTTAAGTACAAGAAGACTGACTCTCCCTACTGACTATGTATTGAACCATTCCTGTGACACTAGTTATAAATTCCGATGCTTCACTTTAGGTTTACTGTATCCCTTGGACCTTCTTATTGACGATGAAACACAGAAAGTGCATCGGAATTAAATACAAAAGGCACAATGCCGACTTAAGTACAAGAAGACCGACTCTTCCTACTGACTATGTTTTGAACCATTCCTGTGACACCCGTTATAGATTGCGACGCTTCACTTGATGGTTTCAGTATCCCCTGGACCTTCTTATTGACGATGAAACACAGAAATTGCATCGAAATTAAATACAAAAGGCACAATGATGACTTAAGTACAAGAAGACTGACTATTCTTACTGACTATGATTTGAACCATTCCTGTGACACTAGTTATAGATTCCGATGCTTCACTTCAGGATTACTGTATCCCTCTGACCTTCTTATTGACGATGAAACACAGAAATTGCATCGGAGTTAAATACAAAAGGCACAATGCCGACCTAAGTGCAAGAAGACTGACTCTTCTTACTGTCTATGTTTTGAACCATACCTGTGTCACTAGTTATAGATTCCGATGCTTCACTCCAGGTTTACTGTATCCCATGGCCCGTCTTATTGACGATGAAACACAGAAATAGCATCGGAATTAAATACAAATGGCACAATGCCGACTTAAGTACAAGAAGATTGACTCTTCTTACTGACTATGATTTGAACCATTCCTGTGATACAAGTTACAAATTCCGATGCTTCACTTCAGGTTTACTGTATTCCTTGGACCTTCTTATTGACGATGAAACACAGAAATTGCATCGGAATTAAATACAAAAGGCACAGTGCAGAATTAAGCACAAGGAGACTGACTCTTCTTACTGTCTATGTTTTGAACCATTCCTGTGACACTAGTTATAGATTCCGATGCTTCACTTCAGGATTACTGTATCCCTCTGACCTTCGTATTGACGATGAAACACAGAAATTGCATCGGAGTTTAATACAAAAGGCACAATGCCGACTTAAGTACAAGAAGTGTGACTCTTCTCACTGTCTATGTTTTGAACCATCCCTGTGTCACTAGTTATAGATTCCGATGCTTAACTCCAGGTTTACTGTATCCCTTGGTCCTTCTTATTGACAATGAAACACAGACATTGCATCGGAAATTAATACAAATGGCACATTCCGACCTAAGTACATGAAGACTGACTCTTCTTACTGACTATGTTTTGAACCATTCCTGTGACACTAGTTATAGATTCCGATGTTTCACTCCAGGTTTACTGTATCCCTTGGACCTTCTTAATGACGATGAAACACAGAAATTGCATCGGAATTAAATACAAAAGGCACAATGCCGACTTAAGTACAAGAAGACTGACTCTTCGTACTGACTATGATTTGAACCATTCCTGTGACACTAGCTATAGATTCCGATGTTTGACTTCAGGTTTACTGTACCCCTCTGACCTTCTAATTGACTAAGAAACACAGAAATAGCATCGGAATTAAAATCAAAAGGCACAATGCCGACTTAAGTACAAGAAGTCTTACTCTTCTTCCTATCTTTGATTTGAACCATTCCATTACACTACTTATAGATTCCGATGCTTCACTCCAGGTTTACTGTGTCCCTTGGACCTTGTTATTGACGATGAATCACAAAAATTGCATCGGAATTAAAGTGAAAAGTACAATGCCGACTTAAGAAAAGAAGACTGACTCTTCTTACTGACTATGATTTGTACCATTCCTTTGACACTAGTTATAGATTCCGATGCTACACTCCAGGTTTACTGTATCCCTTGGACCTTCTTATTGACGATGAAACACTGAAATTGCATCGGAATTAAATACAAAAGGCACAATGACGACTTAAGTACAAGAAGACTGACTCTTCTTACTGACTATGATTTGAACCATTCCTGTGACACTAGTTATAGATTCCGATGCTTCACTTCAGGATTACTGTATCCCTCTGACCTTCTTATTGACTTTGAAACAAAGAAATTGCATCGGAATTAAATACAAAATGCACAAAGTAGAATTAAGTACAAGAAGACTGACTCTTCTTACTGTCTATGTTTTGAAACATTCCTGTGACACTAGTTATAGATTCCGATGCTTCACTCCAGGTTTACTGTATCTATTGGACCTTCTTATTGACGATGAAACAAGAAATTGCATCGGAATTAAATACAAAAGGCACAATGCCGACTTAAGGACAAGAAGACTGACTCTTCTTACTGACTATGATTTGAATCATTCCTGTGACACTAGCTATAGATTCCGATGTTTCACTTCAGGTTTACTGTACCCCTCTGACCTTCTAATTGACTAAGAAACACAGAAATAGCATCAGAATTAAAATCAAAAGGCACAATGCCGACTTAAGTACAAGAAGTCTGACTCTTCTTCCTATCTTTGATTTGAACCATTCCATTGACACTACTTATAGATTCCGATGCTTCACTCCAGGTTTACTGTGTCCCTTGGACCTTGTTATTGACGATGAATCACAAAAATTGCATCGGAATTAAAGTGAAAAGTACAATGCCGACTTAAGAAAAGAAGACTGACTCTTCTTACTGACTATGATTTGTACCATTCCTTTGACACTAGTTATAGATTCCGATGCTACACTCCAGGTTTACTGTATCCCTTGGACCTTCTTATTGACGATGAAACACTGAAATTGCATCGGAATTAAATACAAAAGGCACAATGCCGACTTAAGGACAAGAAGACTGACTCTTCTTACAGACTTTGCTTTGAACTATTCCTGTGACACTAGTTATAGATTCCGATGCTTCACTTCAGGTTTATTGTATACCTCTGACCCTCTTATTGACGATGAAACACAGAAATTGCATCGGAATTAAATAGAAAAGGCACAATGTCGACGTAAGTACAAGAAGACTGACTCTTCTTACTCTTTATGTTTTGAACCATTCCTGTGACACTAGTTAAAGATTCCGATGCTTCACTCCAGGTTTACAGTATCCCTTGGACATTCTTATTGACGATGAAACACAGAAATTGCATCGGAATTAAATAGAAAAGGCACAATGCCGACTTAAGTACAAGAAGACTGACTCTTCTTACTGACTATGATTTGAACCATTCCTGTGACACTAGTTATAGATTCCGATGCTTCACTTCAGGATTACTGTATCCCTCTGACCTTCTTATTGACTTTGAAACACAGAAATTGCATCGGAACTAAATAGAAAAGGCACAATGCCGACTTAAGTACAAGAAGTCTGACTCTTCTTACTGTCTATGTTTTGAACCATCCCTGTGACACTAGTTATAGATTCCGATGTTTCACTCCAGGTTTACTGTATCCCTTGGTCCTTCTTATTGACGATGAAACACAGAAATTGCATCGGAATTAAATACAAAAGGCACAATGCCGACTTAAGTACAAGAACACTGACACACCTTCCTGGCTATGTTTTGAACCATTCCTGTGAAACTAGTTATAAATTCCGATGCTTCACTTCAGGTTTACGGTATCGCTTGGACCTTCTTATTGACGATGAAACACAGAAATTGCATCGGAATTAAATACAAAATGCACAAAGTAGAATTAAGTACAAGAAGACTGACTCTTCTTACTGTCTATGTTTTGAAACATTCCTGTGACACTAGTTATAGATTCCGATGCTTCACTCCAGGTTTACTGTATCTATTGGACCTTCTTATTGACGATGAAACAAGAAATTGCATCGGAATTAAATACAAAAGGCACAATGCCGACTTAAGGACAAGAAGACTGACTCTTTTTACTGACTTTGCTTTGAACCATTTCTGTGACACAAGTTTAGATTCCGATGCTTCGCTTCAGGTTTATTGTATCCCTCGCACATTCTTATTGACGATGAAACACAGAAATTGCATCGGAATTAAGTAGAAAAGGCACAATGCCGACGTAAGTACAACAAGACTGACTCTTCTTACTGACTATGTTTTGAACCGTTCCTGTGACACTAGTTATCGATTCCGATGCTTCACTTCAGGATTACTGTATCCCTCTGACCTACTTATTGACTATGAAACACAGAAATTGCATCGGAATTAAATAGAAAAGGCACAATGCCGACTTAAGTACAAGATGACCGACTCTTCTTACTGTCTATGTTTTGAACCATCCCTGTGACACTAGTTATAGATTCCGATGCTTCACTCCAGGTCTACCGTATCCCTTGGTCCTTCTTATTGACGATGAAACACAGAAATTGCATCGGAATTAAATAGAAAAGGCACAATGCCGACTTAAGTACAAGAAGACTGACTCTTCTTACTGACTATGATTTGAACCATTCCTGTGACACTAGTTATAGATTCCGATGCTCCACTTCAGGATTACTGTATCCCTCTGACCTTCTTATTGACTTTGAAACACAGAAATTGCATCGGAACTAAATAGAAAAGGCACAATGCCGACTTAAGTACAAGAAGTCTGACTCTTCTTACTGTCTATGTTTTGAACCATCCCTGTGACACTAGTTATAGATTCCGATGTTTCACTCCAGGTTTACTGTATCCCTTGGTCCTTCTTATTGACGATGAAACACAGAAATTGCATCGGAATTAAATACAAAAGGCACAATGCCGACTTAAGTACAAGAAGACTGACACACCTTCCTGGCTATGTTTTGAACCATTCCTGTGAAACTAGTTATAAATTCCGATGCTTCACTTCAGGTTTACTGTATCGCTTGGACCTTCTTATTGACGATGAAACACAGAAATTGCATCGAAATTAAATACAAAATGCACAAAGTAGAATTAAGTACAAGAAGACTGACTCTTCTTACTGTCTATGTTTTGAAACATTCCTGTGACACTAGTTATAGATTCCGATGCTTCACTCCAGGTTTACTGTATCTATTGGACCTTCTTATTGACGATGAAACAAGAAATTGCATCGGAATTAAATACAAAAGGCACAATGCCGACTTAAGGACAAGAAGACTGACTCTTTTTACTGACTTTGCTTTGAACCATTTCTGTGACACAAGTTTAGATTCCGATGCTTCGCTTCAGGTTTATTGTATCCCTCGGACATTCTTATTGACGATGAAACACAGAAATTGCATCGGAATTAAGTAGAAAAGGCACAATGCCGACGTAAGTACAACAAGACTGACTCTTCTTACTGACTATGTTTTGAACCGTTCCTGTGACACTAGTTATCGATTCCGATGCTTCACTTCAGGATTACTGTATCCCTCTGACCTTCTTATTGACTATGAAACACAGAAATTGCATCGGAATTAAATAGAAAACCACAATGCCGACTTAAGTACAAGATGACCGACTCTTCTTACTGTCTATGTTTTGAACCATCCCTGTGACACTAGTTATAGATTCCGATGCTTCACTCCAGGTCTACCGTATCCCTTGGTCCTTCTTATTGACGATGAAACACAGAAATTGCATCGGAATTAAATACAAAAGGCACAATGCCGACTTAAGTACAAGAAGACTGACTCTCCCTACAGACTATGTATTGAAACATTCCTGTGACACTAGTTATAAATTCCGATGCTTCACTTTAGGTTTACTGTATCCCTTGGACCTTCTTATTGACGATGAAACACAGAAAATGCATCGGAATTAAATACAAAAGGCACAATGCCGACTTAAGTACAAGAAGACCGACTCTTCCTACTGACTATGTTTTGAACCATTCCTGTGACACCCGTTATAGATTGCGACGCTTCACTTGATGGTTACAGTATCCCTTGGACCTTCTTATTGACGATGAAACACAGAAATTGCGTCGGAATTAAATACAAAAGGCACAATGATGAGTTAAGTACGAGAAGACTGACTATTCTTACTGTCTATGTTTTGAACCATACCTGTGTCACTAGTTATAAATTCCGATGCTTCACTCCAGGTTTACTGTATCCCTTGGCCCGTCTTATTGACGATGAAACACAGAAATAGCATCGGAATTAAATACAAATGGCACAATGCCGACTTAAGTACAAGAAGACTGACTCTTCTTACTGTCTATGTTTTGAACCATTCCTGTGACACTAGTTATAGATTCCGTTGCTTCACTCCAGGTTTTAGTGTATCCCTTGGAACTTCTTATTGTCGATGAAACACAGAAATTGCATCGGAATTAAATACAAAAGGCACAATGCCGACTTAATTACAAGACGGCTTACTCTTCTTACTGACTATGTTTTACCCCATTCCTGTGACACTAGTTATAGATTCCGATGCTTCACTTCAGGATTACTGTATCCCTCTGACCTTCTTATTGACGATGAAACACAGAAATTGCATCGGAATTAAATAGAAAAGGCACAATGCCCACTTGAGTACAAGATGACTGACTCTTCTTACTGTCTATGTTTTGAACCATTCCTGTGACACTAGTTATAGATTCCGATGCTTCACTTCAGGATTACTGTATCCCTCTGACCTTCTTATTGACGATGAAACACAGAAATTGCATCGGAGTTAAATACAAAAGGCACAATGCCGACTTAAGTGCAAGAAGACAGACTCTTCTTACTGTCTATGTTTTGAACCATACCTGTGTCACTAGTTATAAATTCCGATACTTCACTCCAGGTTTACTGTATCCCTTGGCCCGTCTTATTGACGATGAAACACAGAAATAGCATCGGAATTAAATACAAATGGCACAATGCCGACTTAAGTACAAGAAGACTGACTCTTCTTACTGACTATGTTTTGAACCATTCCTGTGATACCAGTTACAAATTCCGATGCTTCACTTCAGGTTTACTGTATTCCTTGGACCTTCTTATTGACGAAGAAACACAGAAATTGCATCGGAATTAAATACAAAAGGCACAGTGCAGAATTAAGCACAAGGAGACTGACTCTTCTTACTGTCTATGTTTTGAACCATTCCTGTGCCACTAGTTATAGATTCCGATGCTTCACTCCAGGTTTACTGTATCCCTTGGTCCTTCTTATTGACAATAAAACACAGAAATTTCATCGGAAATAAATAGAAAAGGCACAATGCCGTTTTAAGTACAAGAAGACTGAGTCTTCTTACTGACTATGTTTTGAACCATTCCTGTGACACTAGTTATAGATTCCGATGCTTCACTTCAGGATTACTGTATCCCTCTGACCTTCGTATTGACGATGAAACACATAAATTGCATCGGAGTTTAATACAAAAGGCACAATGCCGACTTAAGTACAAGAAGACTGACTCTTCTCACTGTCTATGTTTTGAACCATCCCTGTGTCACTAGTTATAGATTCCGATGCTTAACTCCAGGTTTACTGTATCCCTTGGTCCTTCTTATTGACAATGAAACACAGAAATTGCATCGGAAATTAATACAAATGGCACATTCCGACCTAAGTACATGAAGACTGACTCTTCTTACTGACTATGTTTTGAACCATTCCTGTGACACTAGCTATAGATTCCGATGCTTCACTCCAGGTTTACTGTATCCCTTGGACCTTCTTATTGACGATGAAACTCAGAAATTGCATCGGAATTAAATACAAAAGGCACAATGCCGACTTAAGTACAAGAAGACTGACTCTTCGTACTGACTATGATTTGAACCATTCCTGTGACACTAGCTATAGATTCCGATGTTTCACTTCAGGTTTACTGTACCCCTCTGACCTTCTAATTGACTAAGAAACACAGAAATAGCATCGGAATTAAAATCAAAAGGCACAATGCCGACTTAAGTACAAGAAGTCTGACTCTTCTTCCTATCTTTGATTTGAACCATTCCATTGACACTACTTATAGATTCCGATGCTTCACTCCAGGTTTACTGTGTCCCTTGGACCTTGTTATTGACGATGAATCACAAAAATTGCATCGGAATTAAAGTGAAAAGTACAATGCCGACTTAAGAAAAGAAGACTGACTCTTCTTACTGACTATGATTTGTACCATTCCTGTGACACTAGTTATAGATTCCGATGCTACACTCCAGGTTTACTGTATCCCTTGGACCTTCTTGTTGACGATGAAACACTGAAATTGCATCGGAATTAAATACAAAAGGCACATTGCCGACTTAAGGACAAGTAGACTGACTCTTCTTACTGACTTTGTTTTCAACCGTTCCTGTGACACTAGTTATAGATTCCGATGCTTCACTCCAGGTTTACTGTATCCCTTGGTCCTTCTTATTGACGATGAAACACAGAAATTCCATCGGAATTAAATAGAAAAGGCACAATGCCGACTTAAGTACAAGAAGACTGACTCTCCTTACTGACTATGTTTTGAACCATTCCTGTGACACTAGTTATCAATTCCGATGCTTCACTTGAGGTTTACTGTATCCCTTGGACCTTCTTATTGACGATGAAACACAGAAATTGCATCGGAATTAAATACAAAATGCACAGTGCAGAATTAAGTACAAGGAGACTGACTATTCTTACTGTCTATGTTTTGAACCATTCCTGTAACACTAGATATAGATTCCGATGCTTCACTTCAGGTTTACTGTATCCCTTGGACCTTCTTATTGACGATGAAACACAGAAATTGCATCGGAATTAAACACAAAAGGCACAGTGCCGACATAAGTAGAAGAAGACTGACTCATCTTACTGTCTACGTTTTGAATCGTCCCTGTGACACTAGTTATAGATTCCAAAGCTTCACTTCAGGTTTACTGTATACTTTGGACCTTCTTCTTGACGATGAAGCACAGAAATTGCATCGGAATTAAATACAACAATCAAAATGCCGACTTAAGTACAAGAAGACTGACACTTCATACTGTCTATGTTTTGAACCATTCCTGTGACACTAGTTATAGATTCCGACGCTACACTCCAGGTATACTGTATCCCTTGGACCTTCTTATTGACGATGAAACACAGAAATTGCATCGGAATAAAATACAACAATCAAAATGCCGACTTTAGTACAAGAAGACTGACTCTTCTTACTGTCTATGTTTTGAACCATTCCATTGACACTAGTTATAGATTCCGATGCTTCACTCCAGGTTTACTGTATCCATTGGACCTTGTTATTGACGATGAAACACAGAAATTGCATCGGAATTAAATAGCAAAGGTACAATGCCGACTTAAGTACAAGAAGACTGACTCTTCTTACTGACTATGTTTTGAACCATTCCTGTGATACAAGTTACAAATTCCAATGCTTCACTTCAGGTTTACTGTATCCCTTGGACCTTCTTATTGAAGATGAAACACAGAAATTGCATCGGAATTAAATACAAAATGCACAGTGAAGAATTAAGTACAAGGAGACTGACTATTCTTACTGTCTATGTTTTGAACCATTCCTGTAACACTAGATATAGATTCCGTTGCTTCACTCCAGGTTTTAGTGTATCCCTTGGAACTTCTTATTGTCGATGAAACACAGAAATTGCATCGGAATTAAATACAAAAGGCACAATGCCGACTTAAGGACAAGACGACATACTCTTCTTACTGTCTATGTTTTACCCCATTCCTGTGACACTAGCTATAGATTCCGATGCTTCACCTCAGGTTTACTGTATACCTTGGACCTTCAGAATGACGACGAAACACAGAAATTGCATCGGAAGTACATACATAAGGCAAAATGCCGACTTAAGTACAGGAAGACTGACTCTTCTTACTGACTTTGTTTTGAACCATTTCTGTGACACTAGTTATAGATTCCGATGCTTCACTCCAGGTTTTAGTGTATCCCTTGGAACTTCTTATTGTCGATGAAACACAGAAATTGCATCGGAATTAAATACAAAAGGCAAAATGCCGACTGAAGTACACGAAGACTGACTCTTCTTACTGTCTATGATTTGAACCATTCCTGTGACACTAGTTACAGATTCCGATGCTTCACTCCAGGTTTACTGTATCCCTTGGACCTTCTTATTGACGATGAAACACAGAAATTGCATCGGAATTAAATACAAAAGGCACAATGCAGAATTAAGTACAAGAAGACTGACTCTTCTTACTGTCTATGTTTTGAACCATTCCTGTGACACTAGTTATAGATTCCGTTGCTTCACTCCAGGTTTTAGTGTATCCCTTGGAACTTCTTATTGTCGATGAAACACAGAAATTGCATCGGAATTAAATACAAAAGGCACAATGCCGACTTAAGGACAAGATGACTGACTCTTCTTACTGACTATGTTTTGAACCATTCCTGTGACACTAGCTATAGATTCCGATGCTTCACCTCAGGTTTACTGTATACCTTGGACCTTCTTATTGACGACGAAACACAGAAATTGCATCGGAATTAATTCCAAACTGCACATTGCCGACTTAAGGACAAGAAGACTGACTCTTCTTACTGACTTTGCTTTGAACTATTCCTGTGACACTAGTTATAGATTCCGAAGCTTCACTTCAGGTTTATTGTATACCTCTGACCTTCTTATTGACGATGAAACACAGAGATTGCATCGGAATTAAATAGAAAAGGCACAATGTCGACGTAAGTACAAGAAGACTGACTCTTCTTACTGTCTATGTTTTGAACCATTCCTGTGACACTAGTTAAAGATTCCGATGCTTCACTCCAGGTTTACAGTATCCCTTGGACCTTATTATTGACGATGAAACACAGAAATTGCATCGGAATTAAATAGAAAAGGCACAATGCCGACTAAAGTACAAGAAGACTGACTCTTCTTACTGACTATGTTTTGAACCATTCCTGTGACACTAGTTATAGATTCCGATGCTTCACTTCAGGATTACTGTATCCCTCAGACCTTCTTATTGACTTTGAAACACAGAAATTGCATCGGAACTAAATAGAAAAGGCACAATGCCGACTTAAGTACAAGAAGTCTGACTCTTCTTACTGTCTATGCTTTGAACCATCCCTGTGACACTAGTTATAGATTCCGATGTTTCACTAGAGGTTTACTGTATCCCTTGGTCCTTCTTATTGACGATGAAACACAGAAAATGCATCGGAATTAAATACAAAAGGCACAATGCCGACTTAAGTACAAGAAGACTGACACACCTTCCTGGCTATGTTTTGAACCATTCCTGTGACACTAGTTATAAATTCCGATGCTTCACTTCAGGTTTACTGTATCGCTTGGTCCTTCTTATTGACGATGAAACACATAAATTGCATCGGAATTAAATACAAAATGCACAAAGTAGAATTAAGTACAAGAAGACTGACTCTTCTTACTGTCTATGCTTTGAAACATTCCTGTGACACTAGTTATAGATTCCGAAGCTTCACTCCAGGTTTACTGTATCCCTTGGACCCTCTTATTGACATTGAAACAAGAAATTGCATCGGAATTAAATACAAAAGGCACAATGCCGACTTAAGGACAAGAAGACTGACTCTTCTTACTGACTTTGTTTTGAACCATTTATGTGACACTAGTTTAGATTCCGATGCTTCGCTTCAGGTTCATTGTATCCCTCGGACATTCTTATTGACGATGAAACACAGAAATTACATCGGAATTAAATAGAAAAGACACAATGCCGACTTAAGTACAAGAAGACTGACTCTTCTTACTGTTTATGTTTTGAACCATTCCTGTGACGCTAGTTAAAGATTCCGATGCTTCACTCCAGGTTTACAGTATCTCTTGGACATTCTTATTGACGATGAAACACAGAATTTGCATCGGAATTAAATAGAAAAGGCACAATGCCGACTTAAGTACAAGAAGACTGACTCTTCTTACTGACTATGATTTGAACCATTCCTGTGACACTAGTTATAGATTCCGATGCTTCACTTCAGGATTACTGTATCCCTCTGACCTTCTTATTGACTTTGAAACACAGAAATTGCATCGGAACTAAATAGAAAAGGCACAATGCCGACTTAAGTACAAGAAGTCTGACTCTTCTTACTGTCTATGTTTTGAACCATCCCTGTGACACTAGTTATAGATTCCGATGTTTCACTCCAGGTTTACTGTATCCCTTGGTCCTTCTTATTGACGATGAAACACAGAAATTGCATCGGAATTAAATACAAAAGGCACAATGCCGACTTAAGTACAAGAACACTGACACACCTTCCTGGCTATGTTTTGAACCATTCCTGTGAAACTAGTTATAAATTCCGATGCTTCACTTCAGGTTTACTGTATCGCTTGGACCTTCTTATTGACGATGAAACACAGAAATTGCATCGGAATTAAATACAAAATGCAGAAAGTAGAGTTAAGTACAAGAAGACTGACTCTTCTTACTGTCTATGTTTTGAAACATTCCTGTGACACTAGTTATAGATTCCGATGCTTCACTCCAGGTTTACTGTATCTATTGGACCTTCTTATTGACGATGAAACAAGAAATTGCATCGGAATTAAATACAAAAGGCACAATGCCGACTTAAGGACAAGAAGACTGACTCTTTTTACTGACTTTGCTTTGAACCATTTCTGTGACACAAGTTTAGATTCCGATGCTTCGCTTCAGGTTTATTGTATCCCTCGGACATTCTTATTGACGATGAAACACAGAAATTGCATCGGAATTAAGTAGAAAAGGCACAATGCCGACGTAAGTACAACAAGACTGACTCTTCTTACTGGCTATGTTTTGAACCGTTCCTGTGACACTAGTTATCGATTCCGATGCTTCACTTCAGGATTACTGTATCCCTCTGACCTTCTTATTGACTATGAAACACAGAAATTGCATCGGAATTAAATAGAAAAGGCACAATGCCGACTTAAGTACAAGATGACCGACTCTTCTTACTGTCTATGTTTTGAACCATCCCTGTGACACTAGTTATAGATTCCGATGCTTCACTCCAGGTCTACCGTATCCCTTGGTCCTTCTTATTGACGATGAAACACAGAAATTGCATCGGAATTAAATAGAAAAGGCACAATGCCGACTTAAGTACAAGAAGACTGACTCTTCTTACTGACTATGATTTGAACCATTCCTGTGACACTAGTTATAGATTCCGATGCTTCACTTCAGGATTACTGTATCCCTCTGACCTTCTTATTGACTTTGAAACACAGAAATTGCATCGGAACTAAATAGAAAAGGCACAATGCCGACTTAAGTACAAGAAGTCTGACTCTTCTTACTGTCTATGTTTTGAACCATCCCTGTGACACTAGTTATAGATTCCGATGTTTCACTCCAGGTTTACTGTATCCCTTGGTCCTTCTTATTGACGATGAAACACAGAAATTGCATCGGAATTAAATACAAAAGGCACAATGCCGACTTAAGTACAAGAAGACTGACACACCTTCCTGGCTATGTTTTGAACCATTCCTGTGAAACTAGTTATAAATTCCGATGCTTCACTTCAGGTTTACTGTATCGCTTGGACCTTCTTATTGACGATGAAACACAGAAATTGCATCGGAATTAAATACAAAATGCACAAAGTAGAATTAAGTACAAGAAGACTGACTCTTCTTACTGTCTATGTTTTGAAACATTCCTGTGACACTAGTTATAGATTCCGATGCTTCACTCCAGGTTTACTGTATCTATTGGACCTTCTTATTGACGATGAAACAAGAAATTAAATCGGAATTCAATACAAAAGGCACAATGCCGACTTAAGGACAAGAAGACTGACTCTTTTTACTGACTTTGCTTTGAACCATTTCTGTGACACAAGTTTAGATTCCGATGCTTCGCTTCAGGTTTATTGTATCCCTCGGACATTCTTATTGACGATGAAACACAGAAATTGCATCGGAATTAAGTAGAAAAGGCACAATGCCGACGTAAGTACAACAAGACTGACTCTTCTTACTGACTATATTTTGAACCGTTCCTGTGACACTAGTTATCGATTCCGATGCTTCACTTCAGGATTTCTGTATCCCTCTGACCTTCTTATTGACTATGAAACACAGAAATTGCATCGGAATTAAATAGAAAAGGCACAATGCCGACTTAAGTACAAGATGACCGACTCTTCTTACTGTCTATGTTTTGAACCATCCCTGTGACACTAGTTATAGATTCCGATGCTTCACTCCAGGTCTACCGTATCCCTTGGTCCTTCTTATTGACGATGAAACACAGAAATTGCATCGGAATTAAATACAAAAGGCACAATGCCGACTTAAGTACAAGAAGACTGACTCTCCCTACAGACTATGTATTGAAACATTCCTGTGACACTAGTTATAAATTCCGATGCTTCACTTTAGGTTTACTGTATCCCTTGGACCTTCTTATTGACGATGAAACACAGAAATTGCATCGGAATTACATACAAAAGGCACAGTGCAGAATTAAGCACAAGGAGACTGACTCTTCTTACTGTCTATGTTTTGAACCATTCCTGTGACACTAGTTATAGATTCCGATGCTTCACTTCAGGATTACTGTATCCCTCTGACCTTCGTATTGACGATGAAACACAGAAATTGCATCGGAGTTTAATACAAAATGCACAATGCCGACTTAAGTACAAGAAGACTGACTCTTCTCACTGTCTATGTTTTGAACCATCCCTGTGTCACTAGTTATAGATTCCGATGCATAACTCCAGGTTTACTGTATCCCTTGGTCCTTCTTATTGACAATGAAACACAGACATTGCATCGGAAATTAATACAAATGGCACATTCCGACCTAAGTACATGAAGACTGACTCTTCTTACTGACTATGTTTTGAACCATTCCTGTGACACTAGTTATAGATTCCGATGTTTCACTCCAGGTTTACTGTATCCCTTGGACCTTCTTATTGACGATGAAACACAGAAATTGCATCGGAATTAAATACAAAAGGCACAATGCCGACTTAAGTACAAGAAGACTGACTCTTCGTACTGACTATGATTTGAACCATTCCTGTGACACTAGCTATAGATTCCGATGTTTCACTTCAGGTTTACTGTACCCCTCTGACCTTCTAATTGACTAAGAAACACAGAAATAGCATCGGAATTAAAATCAAAAGGCACAATGCCGACTTAAGTACAAGAAGTCTGACTCTTCTTACTATCTTTGATTTGAACCATTCCATTGACACTACTTATAGATTCCGATGCTTCACTCCAGGTTTACTGTGTCCCTAGGACCTTGTTATTGACGATGAATCACAGAAATTGCATCGGAATTAAAGTGAAAAGTACAATGCCGACTTAAGAAAAGAAGACTGACTCTTCTTACTGACTATGATTTGTACCATTCATTTGACACTAGTTATAGATTCCGATGCTACACTCCAGGTTTACTGTATCCCTTGGACCTTCTTATTGACGATGAAACACTGAAATTGCATCGGAATTAAATACAAAAGGCACAATGCCGACTTAAGTACAAGAAGACTGACTCTTCTTACTGACTATGATTAGAACCATTCCTGTGACACTAGTTATAGATTCCGATGCTTCACTTCAGGATTACTGTATCCCTCTGACCTTCTTATTGACTTTGAAACACAGAAATTGCATCGGAACTAAATAGAAAAGGCACAATGCCGACTTAAGTACTAGAAGTCTGACTCTTCTTACTGTCTATGTTTTGAACCATCCCTGTGACACTAGTTATAGATTCCGATGTTTCACTCCAGGTTTACTGTATCCCTTGGTCCTTCTTATTGACGATGAAACACAGAAATTGCATCGGAATTAAATACAAAAGGCACAATGCCGACTTAAGTACA
This sequence comes from Schistocerca piceifrons, assembly GCF_021461385.2. Classification (NCBI taxonomy): domain Eukaryota; kingdom Metazoa; phylum Arthropoda; class Insecta; order Orthoptera; family Acrididae; genus Schistocerca; species Schistocerca piceifrons. Next base: position 391,731 of record NW_025728019.1, on the reverse strand, counting down.
AGAAGACTGACACACCTTCCTGGCTATGTTTTGAACCATTCCAGTGAAACTAGTTATAAATTCCGATGCTTCACTTCAGGTTTACTGTATCGCTTGGACCTTCTTATTGACGATGAAACACAGATATTGCATCGGAATTAAATACAAAATGCACAAAGTAGAATTGAGTACAAGAAGACTGACTCTTCTTACTGTCTATGTTTTGAAACATTTCTGTGACACTAGTTATAGATTCCGATGCTTCACTCCAGGTTTACTGTATCTCTTGGACGTTCTTATTGACGATGAAACAAGAAATTGCATCGGAATTAAATACAAAAGGCACAATGCCGACTTAAGGACAAGAAGACTGACTGTTCTTACTGACTTTGTTTTGAACCATTTCTGTGACACTAGTTTAGATTCCGATGCTTCGCTTCAGGTTTATTGTATCCCTCGGACATTCTTATTGACGATGAAACACAGAAATTGCATCGGAATTAAATAGAAAAGGCACAATGCCGACGTAAGTACAACAAGACTGACTCTTCTTACTGAGTATGTTTTGAACCGTTCCTGTGACACTAGTTATCGATTCCGATGCTTCACTTCAGGATTACTGTATCCCTCTGACCTTCTTATTGACTATGAAACACAGAAATTGCATCGGAATTAAATAGAAAAGGCACAATGCCCACTTAAGTACAAGATGACTGACTCTTCTTACTGTCTATGTTTTGAACCATCCCTGTGACACTAGTTATAGATTCCGATGCTTCACTCCAGGTCTACCGTATCCCTTGGCCCTTCTTGTTGACGATGAAACACAGAAATTGCATCGGAATTAAATACAAAAGGCACAATGCCGACTTAAGTACAAGAAGACTGACTCTCCCTACTGACTATGTATTGAACCATTCATGTGACACTAGTTATAAATTCCGATGCTTCACTTTAGGTTTACTGTATCCCTTGGACCTTCTTATTGACGATGAAACACAGAAAATGCATCGGAATTAAATACAAAAGGCACAATGCCGACTTAAGTACAAGAAGACCGACTCTTCCTACTGACTATGTTTTGAACCATTCCTGTGACACCCGTTATAGATTGCGACGCTTCACTTGATGGTTACAGTATCCCTTGGACCTTCTTATTGACGATGAAACACAGAAATTGCGTCGGAATTAAATACAAAAGGCACAATGATGACTTAAGTACAAGAAGACTGACTATTCTTACTGTCTATGTTTTGAACCATACCTGTGTCACTAGTTATAAATTCCGATGCTTCACTCCAGGTTTACTGTATCCCTTGGCCCGTCTTATTGACGATGAAACACAGAAATAGCATCGGAATTAAATACAAATGGCACAATGCCGACTTAAGTACAAGAAGACTGACTCTTCTTACTGTCTATGTTTTGAACCATTCCTGTGACACTAGTTATAGATTCCGTTGCTTCACTCCAGGTTTTAGTGTATCCCTTGGAACTTCTTATTGTCGATGAAACACAGAAATTGCATCGGAATTAAATACAAAAGGCACAATGCCGACTTAATTACAAGACGGCTTACTCTTCTTACTGACTATGTTTTACCCCATTCCTGTGACACTAGTTATAGATTCCGATGCTTCACTTCAGGATTACTGTATCCCTCTGACCTTCTTATTGACGATGAAACACAGAAATTGCATCGGAATTAAATAGAAAAGGCACAATGCCCACTTAAGTACAAGATGACTGACTCTTCTTACTGTCTATGTTTTGAACCATTCCTGTGACACTAGTTATAGATTCCGATGCTTCACTTCAGGATTACTGTATCCCTCTGACCTTCTTATTGACGATGAAACACAGAAATTGCATCGGAGTTAAATACAAAAGGCACAATGCCGACTTAAGTGCAAGAAGACTGACTCTTCTTACTGTCTATGTTTTGAACCATACCTGTGTCACTAGTTATAAATTCCGATGCTTCACTCCAGGTTTACTGTATCCCTTGGCCCGTCTTATTGACGATGAAACACAGAAATAGCATCGGAATTAAATACAAATGGCACAATGCCGACTTAAGTACAAGAAGACTGACTCTTCTTACTGACTATGTTTTGAACCATTCCTGTGATACCAGTTACAAATTCCGATGCTTCACTTCAGGTTTACTGTATTCCTTGGACCTTCTTATTGACGATGAAACACAGAAATTGCATCGCAATTAAATACAAAAGGCACAATGCCGACTTAAGGACAAGAAGACTGACTCTTCTCACTGACTATGATTTGAACCATTCCTGTGACACTAATTATGGTTTCCGATGCTTCACTTCGGGTTTACTGTATCCCTTGGTCCTTTTTATTGACAATAAAACACAGAAATTTCATCGGAATTAAATAGAAAAGGCACAATGCCGTTTTAAGTACAATAAGACTGAGTCTTCTTACTGACTATGTTTTGAACCATTCCTGTGACACTAGTTATAGATTCCGATGCTTCACTTCAGGATTACTGTATCCCTCTGACCTTCGTATTGACGATGAAACACATAAATTGCATCGGAGTTTAATACAAAAGGCACAATGCCGACTTAAGTACAAGAAGACTGACTCTTCTCACTGTCTATGTTTTGAACCATCCCTGTGTCACTAGTTATAGATTCCGATGCTTAACTCCAGGTTTACTGTATCCCTTGGTCCTTCTTATTGACAATGAAACACAGAAATTGCATCGGAAATTAATACAAATGGCACATTCCGACCTAAGTACATGAAGACTGACTCTTCTTACTGACTATGTTTTGAACCATTCCTGTGACACTAGTTATAGATTCCGATGCTTCACTCCAGGTTTACTGTATCCCTTGGACCTTCTTATTGACGATGAAACTCAGAAATTGCATCAGAATTAAATACAAAAGGCACAATGCCGACTTAAGTACAAGAAGACTGACTCTTCGTACTGACTATGTTTTGAACCATTCCTGTGACACTAGCTATAGATTCCGATGTTTCACTTCAGGTTTACTGTACCCCTCTGACCTTCTAATTGACTAAGAAACACAGAAATAGCATCGGAATTAAATAGAAAAGGCACAATGTCGACGTAAGTACAAGAAGACTGACTCTTCTTACTGTCTATGTTTTGAACCATTCCTGTGACACTAGTTAAAGATTCCGATGCTTCACTCCAGGTTTACAGTATCCCTTGGACCTTATTATTGACGGTGAAACACAGAAATTGCATCGGAATTAAATAGAAAAGGCACAATGCCGACTAAAGTACAAGAAGACTGACTCTTCTTACTGACTATGTTTTGAACCATTCCTGTGACACTAGTTATAGATTCCGATGCTTCACTTCAGGATTACTGTATCCCTCAGACCTTCTTATTGACTTTGAAACACAGAAATTGCATCGGAACTAAATAGAAAAGGCACAATGCCGACTTAAGTACAAGAAGTCTGACTCTTCTTACTGTCTATGCTTTGAACCATCCCTGTGACACTAGTTATAGATTCCGATGTTTCACTAGAGGTTTACTGTATCCCTTGGTCCTTCGTATTGACGATGAAACACAGAAAATGCATCGGAATTAAATACAAAAGGCACAATGCCGACTTAAGTACAAGAAGACTGACTCTCCTTACTGACTATGTTTTTAACCATTCCTGTGACACTAGTTATCAATTCCGATGCTTCACTTGAGGTTTACTGTATCCCTTGGACCTTCTTATTGACGATGAAACACAGAAATTGCATCGGAATTAAATACAAAATGCACAGTGCAGAATTAAGTACAAGGAGACTGACTATTCTTACTGTCTATGGTTTGAACCATTCCTGTAACACTAGATATAGATTCCGATGCTTCACTTCAATTTTACTGTATCCCTTGGACCTTCTTATTGACGGTGAAACACAGAAATTGCATCGGAATTAAACACAAAAGGCACAGTGCCGACATAAGTAGAAGAAGACTGACTCTTCTTACTGTCTACGTTTTGAATCGTCCCTGTGACACTAGTTATAGATTCCGAAGCTTCACTTCAGGTTTACTGTATACTTTGGACCTTCTTCTTGACGATGAAGCACAGAAATTGCATCGGAATTAAATACAACAATCAAAATGCCGACTTAAGTACAAGAAGACTGACACTTCATACTGTCTATGTTTTGAACCATTCCTGTGACACTAGTTATAGATTCCGACGCTACACTCCAGGTTTACTGTATCCCTTGGACCTTCTTATTGACGATGAAACACAGTAATTGCATCGGAATAAAATACAACAACCAAAATGCCGACTTTAGTACAAGAAGACTGACTCTTCTTACTGTCTATGTTTTGAACCATTCCATTGACACTAGTTATAGATTCCGATGCTTCACTCCAGGTTTACTGTATCCATTGGACCTTGTTATTGACGATGAAACACAGAAATTGCATCGGAATTAAATAGCAAAGGTACAATGCCGACTTAAGTACAAGAAGACTGACTCTTCTTACTGACTATGTTTTGAACCATTCCTGTGATACAAGTTACAAATTCCGATGCTTCACTTCAGGTTTACTGTATCCCTTGGACCTTCTTATTGACGATGAAACACAGAAATTGCATCGGAATTAAATACAAAATGCACAGTGAAGAATTAAGTACAAGGAGACTGACTATTCTTACTGTCTATGTTTTGAACCATTCCTGTAACACTAGATATAGATTCCGTTGCTTCACTCCAGGTTTTAGTGTATCCCTTGGAACTTCTTATTGTCGATGAAACACAGAAATTGCATCGGAATTAAATACAAAAGGCACAATGCCGACTTAAGGACAAGACGACTTACTCTTCTTACTGACTATGTTTTACCCCATTCCTGTGACACTAGCTATAGATTCCGATGCTTCACCTTAGGTTTACTGTATACCTTGGACCTTCCAAATGACGACGAAACACAGAAATTGCATCGGAATTACATACATAAGGCAAAATGCCGACTTAAGTACAGGAAGACTGACTCTTCTTACTGACTTTGTTTTGAACCATTTCTGTGACACTAGTTATAGATTCCGATGCTTCACTCCAGGTTTTACTGTATCCCTTGGAACCTCTTATTGTCGATGAAACACAGAAATTGCATCGGAATTAAATACAAAAGGCACAATGCAGACTTAAGGACAAGAAGACTGACTCTTCTTACTGACTTTCTTTTGAACCATTTCTGTGACACTAGTTATAGATTCCGATGCTTCGCTTCAGGTTTATTGTATCCCTCTGACATTCTTATTGACGATGAAACACAGACATTGCATCGGAATTAAATAGAAAAGGCACAATGCCGACTTAAGTACAACAAGACTGACCCTTCTTACTGACTATGTTTTGAACCATTCCTGTGACACTAGTTACAAAGTCCGATGCTTCACTCCAGGTTTACTGTATCCCTTGGACCTTCCTATTGGCGATGAAACACAGAAATTGCATCGGAATTAAATACAAAAGGCACAATGCCGACTTAAGGACAAGAAGACTGACTCTTCTCACTGACTATGATTTGAACCATTCCTGTGACACTAATTATGGTTTCCGATGCTTCACTTCGGGTTTACTGTATCCCTCTGACCTTCTTAATGACGATGAAACACAAAAATTGCATCGAAATTAAATACAAAAGGCAAAATGCCGACTGAAGTACACGAAGACTGACTCTTCTTACTGTCTATGATTTGAACCATTCCTGTGACACTAGTTACAGATTCCGATGCTTCACTCCAGGTTTACTGTATCCCTTGGACCTTCTTATTGACGATGAAACACAGAAATTGCATCGGAATTAAATACAAAAGGCACAATGCAGAATTAAGTACAAGAAGACTGACTCTTCTTACTGTCTATGTTTTGAACCATTCCTGTGACACTAGTTATAGATTCCGTTGCTTCACTCCAGGTTTTAGTGTATCCCTTGGAACTTCTTATTGTCGATGAAACACAGAAATTGCATCAGAATTAAATACAAAAGGCACAATGCCGACTTAAGGACAAGATGACTGACTCTTCTTACTGACTATGTTTTGAACCATTCCTGTGACACTAGCTATAGATTCCGATGCTTCACCTCAGGTTTACTGTATACCTTGGACCTTCTTATTGACGACGAAACACAGAAATTGCATCGGAATTAATTCCAAACTGCACAATGCCGACTTAAGGACAAGAAGACTGACTCTTCTTACTGACTTTGCTTTGAACTATTCCTGTGACACTAGTTATAGATTCCGAAGCTTCACTTCAGGTTTATTGTATACCTCTGACCTTCTTATTGACGATGAAACACAGAAATTGCATCGGAATTAAATAGAAAAGGCACAATGTCGACGTAAGTACAAGAAGACTGACTCTTCTTACTGTCTATGTTTTGAACCATTCCTGTGACACTAGTTAAAGATTCCGATGCTTCACTCCAGGTTTACAGTATCCCTTGGACCTTATTATTGACGGTGAAACACAGAAATTGCATCGGAATTAAATAGAAAAGGCACAATGCCGACTAAAGTACAAGAAGACTGACTCTTCTTACTGACTATGTTTTGAACCATTCCTGTGACACTAGTTATAGATTCCGATGCTTCACTTCAGGATTACTGTATCCCTCAGACCTTCTTATTGACTTTGAAACACAGAAATTGCATCGGAACTAAATAGAAAAGGCACAATGCCGACTTAAGTACAAGAAGTCTGACTCTTCTTACTGTCTATGCTTTGAACCATCCCTGTGACACTAGTTATAGATTCCGATGTTTCACTAGAGGTTTACTGTATCCCTTGGTCCTTCGTATTGACGATGAAACACAGAAAATGCATCGGAATTAAATACAAAAGGCACAATGCCGACTTAAGTACAAGAAGACTGACACACCTTCCTAGCTATGTTTTGAACCATTCCTGTGACACTAGTTATAAATTCCGATGCTTCACTTCAGGTTTACTGTATCGCTTGGTCCTTCTTATTGACGATGAAACACATAAATTGCATCGGAATTAAATACAAAATGCACAAAGTAGAATTAAGTACAAGAAGACTGACTCTTCTTACTGTCTATGTTTTGAAACATTCCTGTGACACTAGTTATAGATTCCGAAGCTTCACTCCATTTTTACTGTATCCCTTGGACCCTCTTATTGACATTGAAACAAGAAATTGCATCGGAATTAGATACAAAAGGCACAATGCCGACTTAAGGACAAGAAGACTGACTCTTCTTACTGACTTTGTTTTGAACCATTTATGTGACACTAGTTTAGATTCCGATGCTTCGCTTCAGGTTCATTGTATCCCTCGGACATTCTTATTGACGATGAAACACAGAAATTGCATCGGAATTAAATAGAAAAGACACAATGCCGACTTAAGTACAACAAGACTGACTCTTCTTACTGACTATGTTTTGAAGCTTTCCTGTGACACTAGTTATCGATTCCGATGCTTCACTTCAGGATTACTGTATCCCTCTGACCTTCTTATTGACTATGAAACACAGTAATTGCATCGGAATTAAATAGAAAAGGCACAATGCCGACTTAAGTACAAGAAGACTGACTCTTCTTACTGTCTATGTTTTGAACCATCCCTGTGACACTAGTTATAGATTCCGATGCTTCACTCCAAGTCTACTGTATCCCTTGGTCCTTCTTATTGACGATGAAACACAGAAATTGCATCGGAATTAAATACAAAAGGCACAATGCCGAATTAAGTACAAGAAGACTGACTCTTCTTACTGTCTATGTTTTGAACCATTACTGTGATACTAGTTACAGATTCCGATGCTTCACCCCAGGTTTACTGTATCCCTGGGACATTCTTATTGACGATGAAATACAGATATTGCATCGGAATTATATACAAAAGGCACATTGCCGACTTAAGGACAAGAAGACTGACTCTTCTTACTGACTATGTTTTGAACCATTCCTGTGACACTAGCTATAGATTCCGATGCTTCACTTCAGGTTTACTGTATCCCTCTGACCATCTTATTGACGATGAAACACAGAAATAGAATCGGAATTAAATACAAAAGGCACAATGCCGACTTAAGTACAAGAAGACTGAGTCTTCTTACTGACTATATTTTGAACGATTCCTGTGACACTAGTTATAGATCCCGATGCTTCAATTTAGGTTTACTGTATCCCTTGGACCTTCTCATTGACGATGAAACACAAAAATTGCATCGGAATTAAATACAAAAGGCAAAATGCCGACTGAAGTACACGAAGACCAACTCTTCTTACTGTCTATGATTTGAACCATTCCTGTGACACTAGATACAGATTCCGATGCTTCACTCCAGGTTTACTGTATCCCTTGGACCTTCTTATTGACGATGAAACACAGAAATTGCATCGGAATTAAATACAAAAGGCACAACGCCGACTTAAGTACAAGAAGACTAACTCTTCTTACTGACTATATTTTGAACCATTCCTGTGACACTAGTTATGGATTCCGATGCTTCACTTCAGGTTTACTGTATCCCTCTGACCTTCTTATTGATGATGAAACACAGAAATTGCATCGGAATTAAATACAAAAGGCACAATGAAGAATTAAGTTCAAGAAGACTGACTCATCTTACTGTCTATTTTTGAACCAGTCCTGTGACACTAGTGAAAGACTCCGATGCTTAACTCCAGGTTTACTGTATCCCTTGGACCTTGTTATTGGCGATGAAACACAGAAACTGCATCGGTATTAAATACTAAAGGCACAATGCCGACTTAAGTAAAAGAAGTCTGACTCTTCTTACTGTCTATGATTTGAACCATTCCTGTGGCACTAGTTATAGATTCCGATGCTTCACTCCAGGTTTACTGTATCGGTTGGACCTTCATATTGACGATGAAACACAGAAATTGCATCAGAATTAAATAGAAAATGCACAATGATGACTTAAGTACTATAAGACTGACTATTCTTACTGTCTATGATTTGAACCATTCCTGTGGCACTAGTTATAGTTTCCGATGCTTCACTCCAGGTTTACTGTATCGGTTGGACCTTCATATTGACGATGAAACACAGAAATTGCATCAGAATTAAATAGAAAATGCACAATGATGACTTAAGTACAATAAGACTGACTATTCTTACTGACTATGTTTTGAACCATTCCTCTGACACTAGTTATAGATTCCGATGCTTCACTCCAGGTTTACTATATCCCTTGGACATTCTTATTGACGATGAAACAAAAGGCACAATGCCGACTTAAGGACAAGAGGACTGACTCCTCTTACTGACTTAGTTTTGAACCATTATTGTGACACTAGTTATAGATTCCGATGCGTCACTCCAGGTTTACTGTACCCCTTGGACCGTCTTATTAAACGATGAAACACAGAAATTGCATCGGAATTAATTACAAAAGGCACAATGCCGACTTAAGTACAAGAAGACTGACTTTTCTAACTGACTATGTTTTGAACCATTCCTGTGACACTAGCTATAGATTCCGAAGCTTCACTTCAGGTTTACTGTATCCCATGGACCTTCTTATTGACGATGAAACACAGAAATTGCATCGGAATTAAATACAAAAGCCACAATGCCGACTTAAGGAAAAGAAGACTGACTCTTCTTACTGACTTTGTTTTGAACCATTCCATTGACACTAGTTATAGATTCCAATGCTTCACTCCAGGTTTACTGTATCCCTTGGACCTTCTTATTGACGATGAAACACAGAAATTGCATCGGAATTAAATAGAAAATGCACAATGCCGACTTAAGTACAAGAAGACTGACTCTTCTTACTGACCATGTTTTGAACCATCCCAGTGACACTAGTTATAGATTCCGATGCTTCACTCCAGGTCTACTGTATCCCTTGGTCCTTCGTATTGACGATGAAACACAGAAATTGCATCGGAATTAAATACAAAAGGCACAATGCCGACTTAAGTACAAGAAGACTGACTCTCCTTACTGACTATGTTTTGAACGATTCCTGTGACACTAGTTATAAATTCCGATGCTTCACTTCAGGTTTACTGTATCCCTTGGACCTTCTTATTGACGATGAAACACAGAAAATGCATCGGAATTAAATACAAAAGGCACAATGCCGACTTAAGTACAAGAAGACCGACTCTTCGTACTGACTATGCTTTGAATCATTCCTGTGACACCCGTTATAGATTCCGACGCTTCACATGATGTTTACTGTATCCCTTGGAACTTCTTATTGACGATGAAACACAGAAATTGCATCGGAATTAAATACTAAAGGCACAATGCCGTATTAAGTACTAGAAGACTGACTCTTCTTACTGTCTATGCTTTGAACCATTATTGTGACACTAGTTACAAATTCCAATGCTTCACTCCAGGTTTACTGTATCCCTTAGACCTTCCTATTGACGATGAAACACAGAAATTGCATCGGAATTATATACAAAAGGCACAATGCCGACTTAAGGACAAGAAGACTGACTCTTCTTACTGACTTTGTTTTGAACCATTCCTGTGCCACTAGTTGTACATTCCGATGCTTCACTTCAGGTTTATTGTAACCCTCTGACCTTCGTATTGACGATGAAACACAGAAATTGCATCGGAATTAAATAGAATAGGCACAATGTCGACGTAAGTACAAGAAGACTGACTCTTCTTACTGTCTATGTTTTGAAATATTCCTGTGACACTAGTTATAAATTCCGATGCTTCACTCCAGGTTTACTATATCCCTTGGACCTTCTTATTGACGATGAAACACAGAAATTGCATCGGAATTAAATAGAAAAGGCACAATGCCGACGTAAGTACAAGAAGACTGACTCTTCTTAATGACTATGTTTTGAACCATTCCAATGACACTAGTTATAGATTCCGATGCGTCACTCCAGGTTTACTGTACCCCTTGGACCGTCTTATTAAACGATGAAACACAGAAATTGCATCGGAATTAATTACAAAAGGCACAATGCCGACTTAAGTACAAGAAGACTGACTCTTCTAACTGACTATGTTTTGAACCATTCCTGTGACACTAGCTATAGATTCCGAAGCTTCACTTCAGGTTTACTGTATCCCATGGACCTTCTTATTGACGATGAAACACAGAAATTGCATCGGAATTAAATACAAAAGGCACTATGCCGACTTAAGGACAAGATGACTGACTCTTCTTACTGACTTTGTTTTGAACCATTCCATTGACACTAGTTATAGATTCCGATGCTTCACTCCAGGTTTACTGTATCCCTTGGACCATCTTATTGACGATGAAACACAGAAATTGCATCGGAATTAAATAGAAAATGCACAATGGCGACTTAAGTACAAAAAGACTGACTCTTCTTACTGACCATGTTTTGAACCATCCCAATGACACTAGTTATAGTTTCCGATGCTTCACTCCAGGACTACTGTATCCCTTGGTCCTTCGTATTGACGATGAAACACAGAAATTGCATCGGAATTAAATACAAAAGGCACAATGCCGACTTAAGTACAAGAAGACCGACTCTTCCTACTGACTATGCTTTGAATCATTCCTGTGACACCCGTTATAGATTCCGACGCTTCACATGATGTTTACTGTTTCCCTTGGAACTTCTTATTGACGATGAAACACAGAAATTGCATCGGAATTAAATACTAAAGGCACAATGCCGAATTAAGTACTAGAGGACTGACTCTTCTTACTGTCTATGTTTTGAACCATTATTGTGACACTAGTTACAGATTCCAATGCTTCACTCCAGGTTTACTGTATCCCTTGGACCTTCCTATTGACGATGAAACACAGAAATTGCATCGGAATTATATACAAAAGGCACAATGCCGACTTAAGGACAAGAAGACTGACTCTTCTTACTGACTCTGTTTTGAACCATTCCTGTGACACTAGCTATAGATTCCGATGCTTCACTTCAGGTTTACTGTATCCCTCTGACCTTCTTATTGACGATGAAACACAGAAATTGCATCGGAATTAAATACAAAAGGCACAATGCCGACTTAAGTACAAGAAGACTGACTCTTCTTACTGTCTATGTTTTGAACCATACCATTGACACTATTTATAGATTCCGATGCTTCACTCCAGGTGTACTGTATCCCTTGGACCTTCTTATTGACGATGAAACACAGAAATTGCATCGGAATTAAATAGAAAAGGCACTATGCCGACTTAAGTACAAGAAGACTGACTCTTCTTACTGACTATGTTTGAACGATTCCTGTGACACTAGTTATAGATCCCGATGCTTCACTTCAGGTTAACTGTATCCCTTGGACCTTCTTATTGACGATGAAACACAGAAATTACATCGGATTAAATACAAAAGGCACAATGCCGACTTAAGGACAAGAGGATTGATCCTCTTACTGACTTACTTTTAAACCATTCCTGTGACACTAGTTATAGATTCCGATGCGTCACTCCAGGTGTACTGTATCCCTTGGACCTTGTTATTAAACGGTGAAACACAGAAATTGGATCGGAATTAATTACAAAAGGCACAATGCCGACTTAACTACAAGAAGACTAACTCTTCTAACTATATTTTGAACCATTCCTGTGACACTAGCTATAGATTCCGAAGCTTCACTTCACGTTTACTGTATCCCTTGGACCTTCTTATTGACGATGAAACACAGAAATTGCATCGGAATTAAATAGAAAATGCACAATGGCGACTTAAGTACAAGAAGACTGACTCATCTTACTGACCATGTTTTGAACCATCCCAGTGACACTAGTTATAGATTCCGATGCTTCACTCCAGGTTTACTGTATCCCTTGGTCCTTCGTATTGACGATGAAACACAGAAAATGCATCGGAATTAAATACAAAAGGCACAATGCCGACTTAAGTACAAGAAGACCGACTCTTCCTACTGACTATGCTTTGAATCATTCCTGTGACACATGTTATAGATTCCGACGCTTCACATAATGTTTACTGTATCCCTTGGAACTGCTTATTGACGATGAAACACAGAAATTGCATCGGAATTAAATACTAAAGGCACAATGCCGAATTAAGTACTAGAAGACTGACTCTTCTTACTGTCTATGTTTTGAACCATTATTGTGACACTAGTTACAGATTCCAATGCTTCACTCCAGGTTTACTGTATCCCTTGGACCTTCCTAATGACGATGAAACACAGAAATTGCATCGGAATTATATACAAAAGGCACAATGCCGACTTAAGGACAAGAAGACTGACTCTTCTTACTGACTCTGTTTTGAACCATTCCTGTGACACTAGCTATAGATTCCGATGCTTCACTTCAGGTTTACTGTATCCCTCTGACCTTCTTATTGACGATGAAACACAGAAATTGCATCGGAATTAAATACAAAAGGCACAATGCCGACTTAAGTACAAGAAGACTGACTCTTCTTACTGTCTATGTTTTGAACCATATCATTGACACTATTTATAGATTCCGATGCTTCACTCCAGGTGTACTGTATCCCTTGGACCTTCTTATTGACGATGAAACACAGAATTTGCATCGGAATTAAATAGAAAAGGCACTATGCCGACTTAAGTACAAGAAGACTGACTCTTCTTACTGACTATGTTTAAACGATTCCTGTGACACTAGTTATAGATCCCGATGCTTCACTTCAGGTTAACTGTATCCCTTGGACCTTCTTATTGACGATGAAACACAGAAATTGCATCGGAATTAAATACAAAAGGCACAATGCCGACTTAAGGACAAGAGGACTGATCCTCTTACTGACTTAGTTTTGAACCATTCCTGTGACACTAGTTATAGATTCCGATGCGTCACTCCAGGTTTACTGTATCCCTTAGACCTTCTTATTAAACGGTGAAACACAGAAATTGGATCGGAATTAATTACAAAAGGCACAATGCCGACTTAACTACAAGAAGACTAACTCTTCTAACTATGTTTTGAACCATTCCTGTGACACTAGCTATAGATTCCGAAGCTTCACTTCAGGTTTACTGTATCCCTTGGACCTTCTTATTGACGATGAAACACAGAAATTGCATCGGAATTAAATACAAAAGGCACAATGCCGACTTAAGGACTAGAAGACTGACTCTTCTTACTGACTTTGTTTTGAACCATTCCTGTGACACTAGTTATACATTCCGATGCTTCACTTCAGGTTTATTGTAACCGTCTGACCTTCGTATTGACGATGAAACACAGAAATTGCATCGGAATTAAATAGAATAGGCACAATGTCGACGTAAGTACAAGAAGACTGACTCTTCTTACTGTCTATGTTTTGAAATATTCCTGTGACACTAGTTATAAATTCCGATGCTTCACTCCAGGTTTACTATATCCCTTGGACCTTCTTATTGACGATGAAACACAGAAATTGCATCGGAATTAAATAGAAAAGGCACAATGCCGACGTAAGTACAAGAAGACTGACTCTTCTTAATGACTATGTTTTGAACCATTCCAATGACACTAGTTATAGATTCCGATGCTTCACTCCAGGTTTAATGTATCCCTTGGACCTTCTTATTGACGATGAAACACAGAAATTGCATCGGAATTAAATAGAAAAGGCACTATGCCGACTTAAGTACAAGAAGACTGACTCTTCTTACTGACTATGTTTTGAACGATTCCTGTGACACTAGTTATAGATCCCGATGCTTGACTTCAGGTTAACTGTATCCCTTGGACCTTCTTATTGACGATGAAACACAGAAATTGCATCGGAATTAAATACAAAAGGCACAATGCCGACTTAAGGACAAGAGGACTGACTCTTCTTACTGACTTAGTTTTGAACCATTCCTGTGACACTAGTTATAGATTCCAATGCGTCACTCCAGGTTTACTGTATCCCTTGGACCTTCTTATTAAACGATGAAACATAGAAATTGGATCGGAATTAATTACAAAAGGCACAATGCCGACTTAAGTACAAGAAGACTAACTCTTCTAACTATGTTTTGAACCATTCCTGTGACACTAGCTATAGATTCCGAAGCTTCACTTCAGGTTTACTGTATCCCTTGGACCTTCTTATTGACGATGAAACACAGAAATTGCATCGGAATTAAATACAAAATGCACAAAGCAGAATTAAGTACAAGAAGACTGACTCTTCTTACTGTCTATGTTTTGAAACATTCCTGTGACACTAGTTATAGATTCCGATGCTTCACTCAAGGTTTATTGTATCCCTCTGACATTCTCATTGACGATGAAACACAGAAATTGCATCGGAATTAAATAGAAAAGGCACAATGCCGACATAAGTACAAGTAGACTGACTCTTCTGACTGTCTATGCTTTGAACCATCCATGTGACACTAGATATAGATTCCGATGCTTCACTCCAGGTCTACTGTATCCCTCGGTCCTTCTTATTGACGATGAAACACAGAAATTCCATCGGAAGTAAATACAAAAGGCACAATGCCGACTTAAGTATAAGAAGACTGACTCTCCTTACTGACTATGTTTTGAACCATTCCTGTGACACTAGTTATAAATTCCGATGCTTCACTTTAGGTTTACTGTATCCCTTGGACCTTCTTATTGACGATGAAACACAGAAAATTCATCGGAATTAAATACAAAAGGCACAATGCCGACTTAAGTACAAGAAGATCGACTCTTCCTACTGACTATGCTTTGAACCATTCCTGTGACACCCGTTGTAGATTCCGACGCTTCACTTGATGTTTACTGTATTCATTGGAACTTCTTATTGTCGATGAAACACAGAAATTGCATCGGAATTAAATACTAAAGGCACAGTGCCGAATTAAGTACAAGAAGACTTACTCTTCTTACTGTCTATGTTTTGAACCATTACTGTGACACTAGTTACAGATTCCGATGCTTCACTCCAGGTTTACTATATCCCTTGGACCTTCTTATTGACGATGAAACACAGAAATTGCATCGGAATTAAATAGAAAAGGCACAATGCCGACGTAAGTACAAGAAGACTGACTCTTCTTAATGACTATGTTTTGAACCATTCCAATGACACTAGTTATAGATTCCGATGCTTCACTCCAGGTTTACTGTGTTCCTTGGACCTTCTTATTGACGATGAAACACAGAAATTGCATCGGAATTAAATAGAAAATGCACAATGCCGACTTAAGTACAAGAAGACTGACTCTTCTTACAGACTATGTTTTGAACCATCCCTGTGACACTAGTTATTGATTCCGATGCTTCACTCCAGGATTACTGTATACCTTGGTCGTTCTTATTGACGATGAAACACAGAAATTGCATCGGAATTAAATACAAAAGGCACAATGCCGACTTAAGTACAAGAAGACTGAGACTCCTTACTGACTATGTTTTGAACCATTCCTGTGACACTAGTTATAAACTCCGATGCTTTACTTCAGGTCTACTGTATCGCTTGGACCTTCTTATTGACGTTGAAACACAGAAATTGCATCGGAATTAAATACAAAATGCACAAAGCAGAATTAAGTACAAGAAGACTGACTCTTCTTACTGTCTATGTTTTGAGACATTCCTGTGACACTAGTTATAGATTCCGATGCTTCACTCCAGGTTTACTGTATCCCTTGGACCTTCTTATTGACGATGAAACACAGAAATTGCATCGGAATTAAATACAAAAGGCACAATGCCGACTTAAGGACAAGAAGACTGACTCTTCTTACTGACTTTGTTTTGAACCATTTCTGTGACACTAGTTATAGATTCCGATGATTCGCTTCAGGTTTATTGTAACCCTCTGACATTCTTATTGACGATGAAACACAGAAATTGCATCGGAATTAAATAGAAAAGGCACAATGCCGAATTAAGTACAACAAGACTGACTCTTCTTACTGACTATGTTTTGAACCATTCCTGTGACACTAGTTATCGATTCCGATGCTTCACTTCAGGAACACTGTATCCCTCTGACATTCTTATTGACGATGAAACACAGAAATTGCATCGGAATTAAATAGAAAAGGCACAATGCCGACATAAGTACAAGAAGACTGACTCTTCTGACTGTCTATGCTTTGAACCATCCATGTGACACTAGTTATAGATTCCGATGCTTCACTCCAGGTCTACTGTATCCCTTGGTCCTTCTTATTGACGATGAAACACAGAAATTCCATCGGAATTAAATACAAAAGGCACAATGCCGACTTAAGTACAAGAAGACTGACTCTCCTTACTGACTATGTTTTGAACCATTCCTATGACACTAGTTATAAATTCCGATGCTTCACTTCAGGTTTACTGTATCCCTTGGACCTTCTTATTGACGATGAAACACAGAAAATACATCGGAATTATATACAAAAGGCACAATGCCGACTTAAGTACAAGAAGACCGACTCTTCGTACTGACTACGTTTTGAACCATTCCTGTGACACCCGTTGTAGATTCCGACGCTTCTCTTGATGTTTACTGTATCCATTGGAACTTCTTATTGTCGATGAAACACAGAAATTGCATAGGAATTAAATACTAAAGGCACAATGCCGAATTAAGTACAAGAAGACTGACTCTTCTTACTGTCTATGTTTTGAACCATTACTGTGACACTAGTTACAGATTCCGATGCTTCACTCCACGTTTTCTGTATCCCTTGGACCTTCTTATTGACGATGAAACACAGAAATTGCATCGGAATTATATACAAAAGGCACAAAGCCGACTTAAGGACAAGAAGACTGACTCTTCTTACAGACTATGTTTTGAACCATTCCTGTGACACTAGTTATAGATTCCGATGCATCACTTCAAGTTTACTCTATCCCTCTGACCTTCTTATTGACGATTAAACACAGAAATTGCATCGGAATTAAATACAAAAGGCACAATGCCGACATAAGTAAAAGAAGACTGACTCTTCTTACTGTCTATGTTTTGAACCATACCATTGACACTATTTATAGATTCCGATGCTTCCCTCCAGGTTTACTGTATCCCTTGGAAAATCTTATTGACGATGAAGCACAGAAATTGCATCGGAATAAAATAGAAAAGGCACTATGCCGACTTAAGTACAAGAAGACTGACTCTTCTTACTGACTATGTTTTGAACGATTCCTGTGACACTAGTTATAGATCCCGATGCTTCACTTAGGGTTTACTGTATCTCTTGGACCTTCTCATTGACGATGAAACACAAAAATTGCATCGGAATTAAATACAAAAGGTAAAATGCCGACTGAGGTACACGAAGACCGACTCTTCTCACTGTCTATGATTTGAACCATTCCTGTGACAGTAGTTACAGATTCCGATGCTTCACTCCAGGTTTACTGTCTCCCTTGGACCTTCTTATTGACGATGATACACAGAAATTGCATCGGAATTAAATACAAAAGGCACAATGCCGACTTAAGGACAAGAAGACCGACCCTTGTTAATGACTTTGTTTTGAACCATTTCTGTGACACTAGTTATATATTCCGATGCTTCGCTTCAGGTTTATTGTAACCCTCTGACATTCTTATTGACGATGAAACACAGAAATTGCATCGGAATTAAATAGAAAAGGCACAATGCCGAATGAAGTACAACAAGACTGACTCTTCTTACTGACTATGTTTTGAACCATTCCTGTGACACTAGTTATCGATTCCGATGCTTCACTTCCGGATTACTGTATCCCTCTGACATTCTGATTGGAAACACAGATATTGCATCGGAATTAAATAGAAAAGGCACAATGCCGACTTAAGTACAAGAAGACTGACTATTCTGACTGTCTATGTTTTGAACCATCCCAGTGACACTAGTTATAGATTCCGATGCTTCACTCCAGGTCTACTGTATCCCTTGGTCCTTCTTATTGACGATGAAACACAGAAATTGCATCGGAATTAAATACAAAAGGCACAATGCCGACTTAAGTACAAGAAGACTGACTCTCCTTACTGACTATGTTTTGAACCATTCCTGTGACACTAGTTATAAATTCCGATGCTTCACTTTAGGTTTACTGTATCCCTTGGACCTTCTTATTGACGATGAAACACAGAAAATGCATCGCAAATAAATACAAAATGCACAATGCCGACTTAAGTACAAGAAGACCGACTCTTCCTACTGACTATGCTTTGAATCATTCCTGTGACAATCGTTATAGATTCCGACGCTTCACTTGATGTTTACTGTATCCCTTGGAACTTCTTGTCGACGATGAAACACAGAAATTGCATCGGAATTAAATACTAACGGCACAATGCCGAATTAAGTACAAGAAGACTGACTCTCCTTACTGTCAATGTTTTGAACCATTATTGTGACACTAGTTACAGATTTCGATGCTTCACTCCAGGTTTACTGTATCCCTTGGACCTTCTTATTGACGATGAAACACAGAAATTGCATCGGAATTATATACAAAAGGCACAATGCCAACTTAAGGACAAGAAGACTGACTCTTCTTACTGACTATGTTTTGAACCATTCCTGTGACACTAGCTATAGATTCCGATGCTTCACTTCAGGTTTACTGTATCCCTCTGACCTTCTTATTGACGATGAAACACAGAAATTGCATCGGAATTAAATACAAAAGGCACAATGCCGACTTAAGTACAAGAAGACTGACTCTTCTTACTGTTTATGTTTTCATTCATGCCATTGACACTATTTATACATTCCGATGCTTCACTCCAGGTTTACTGTATCCCTTGGACCTTCTTATTGACGATGAAACACAGAAATTGCATCGGAATTAAATATAAAAGGCACTATGCCGACTTAAGTACAAGAAGACAGACTCTTCTTACTGACTATGTTTTGAACGATTCCTGTGACACTAGTTATAGATCCCGATGCTTCACTTCAGGTTTACTGTATCCCTTGGACCTTCTTATTGACGATGAAACACTGAAATTGCATCGGAATTAAATACAAAAGGCACAATGCCGACTTAAGGACAAGAAGACTGACTCTTCTTACTGACATTGTTTTGAACCATTCCTGTGACACTAGTTATACATTCCAATGCTTCACTTCAGGTTTATTGTATTCCTCTGACCTTCTTATTGACGATGAAACACAGAAATTGCATCGGAATTAAATAGAATAGGCACAATGTCGACGTAAGTACAAGAAGACTGACTCTTCTTACTGTCTATGTTTGAAATATTTCTGTGACACTAGTTATAGATCCTGATACTTCACTCCAGGTTTACTATATCCCTCGGACCTTCTTATTGACGATGAAACACAGAAATTGCATCGGAATTAAATAGAAAAGGCACAATGCCGACTTAAGTACAAGAAGACTGACTCTTCTTAATGACTATGTTTTGAACCATTCCATTGACACTAGTTATAGATTCCGATGCTTCACTCCAGGTTTACTGTATCCCTTGGACCTTCTTATTGACGATGAAACACAGAAATTGCATCGGAATTAAATAGAAAATGCACAATGCCGGCTTAAGTACAAGAAGACTGACTCTTCTTACTGACTATGTTTTGACCCATCCCTGTGACACTAGTTATAGATTCGGATGCTTCACTCCCGGTTTACTGCATCTCTTGGTCCTTCTTATTGACGACGAAACACAGATATCGCATCGGAATTAAATACAAAAGGCACAATGCCGACTTAAGTACAAGAAGACTGACACTCCTTGCTGACTATGTTTTGAACCATTCCTGTGACACTAGTTATAAACTCCGATGCTTTACTTCAGGTTTACTGTATCGCTTGGACCTTCTTATTGACGTTGAAACACAGAAATTGCATCGGAATTAAATACAAAATACACAAAGCAGAATTAAGTACAAGAAGACTTGCTCTTCTTACTGTCTATGTTTTGAAACATTCCTGTGACACTAGTTATAGATTCCGATGCTTCACTCCAGGTTTATTGTATCCTTAGGAACCTTCTTATTGACGATGAAACACAGAAATTGCATCGGATTTAAATACAAAAGGCACAATGCCGACTTAAGGACAAGAAGACTGACTCTTGTTACTGACTTTGCTTTGAACCATTGCTGTGACACTAGTTATAGATTCCGATGCTTCGCTTCAGGTTTATTGTAACCCTCTGACATTCTTATTGACGATGAAACACAGAAATTGCATCGGAATTAAATAGAAAAGGCACAATGCCGAATTAAGTACAACAAGACTGACTCTTCTTACTGACTATGTTTTGAACCATTCCTGTGACACTAGTTATCGATTCCGATGCTTCACTTCAGGATTACTGTATCCCTCTGACATTCTTATTGACGATGAAACACAGAAATTGCATCGGAATTAAATAGAAAAGGCACAATGCCGACTTAAGTACAAGAAGACTGACTCTTCTGACTGTCTATGTTATGAACCATCCATGTGACACTAGTTATAGATTCCGATGCTTCACTCCAGATCTACTGTATCCCTTGGTCCTTCTTATTGACGATGAAACACAGAAATTGCATCGGAATTAAATAGTAAAGGCAGAATGCCGACTTAAGTACAAGAAGACCGACTCTTGCTACTGACTATATTTGAACCATTCCTGTGACGCCCGTTGTTGATTCCGACGCTTCACTTGATGTTTACTGTATCCCTTGGAACTTCTTATTGACGATGGAACACAGAAATTGCATCGGAATTAAATAGTAAAGGCAGAATGCCGAATTTATTTACAAGAAGACTGACTCTTCTTACTGTCTATGTTTGAACCATTACTGTGACACTAGTTACAGATTCCGATGCTTCACTCCAAGTTTACTGTATCCCTTGGACCTTCTTATTGACGATGAAACACAGAAATTGCATCGGAATTATATACAAAAGGCACAATGCAGACTTAAGGACAAGAAGACTGACTCTTCTTACAGACTATGTTTTGAACCATTCCTGTGACACTAGCCATAGATTCCGATGCTTCACTTCAGGTTTACTGTATCCCTCTGACATTCTGATTGGAAACACAGAAATTGCATCGGAATTAAATAGAAAAGGCACAATGCCGACTTAAGTACAGGAAGACTGACTCTTCTGACTGTCTATGTTTTGAACCATCCCAGTGACACTAGTTATAGATTCCGATGCTTCACTCCAGGTCTACTGTACCCCCTGGTCCTTCTTATTGACGATGAAACACAGAAATTGCATCGGAATTAAATACAAAAGGCACAATGCCGACTTAAGTACAAGAAGACTGACTCTCCTTACTGACTATGTTTTGAACCATTCCTGTGACACTAGTTATAAATTCCGATGCTTCACTTCAGGTTTACTGTATCCCTTGGACCTTCTTATTGACGATGAAACACAGAAAATGCATCGGAAATAAATACAAAAGGCACAATGCCGACTTAAGTACAAGAAGACCGACTCTTCCTACTGACTATGCTTTGAATCATTCCTGTGACAATCGTTATAGATTCCGACGCTTCACTTGATCTTTACTGTATCCCTTGGAACTTCTTGTTGACGATGAAACACAGAAATTGCATCGGAATTAAATACTAAAGGCACAATGCCGAATTAAGTACAAGAAGACTGACTCTCCTTACTGTCAATGTTTTGAACCATTATTGTGACACTAGTTGCAGATTTCGATGCTTCACTCCAGGTTTACTGTATCCCTTGGACCTTCTTATTGACGATGAAACACAGAAATTGCATCGGAATTATATACAAAAGGCACAATGCCAACTTAAGGACAAGAAGACTGACTCTCCTTACTAACTATGTTTTGAACCATTCCTGTGACACTAGTTATAAATTCCGATGCTTCACTTCAGGTTTACTGTATCCCTCTGACCTTCTTATTGACGATGAAACACAGAAATTGCATCGGAATTAAATACAAAAGGCACAATGCCGACTTAAGTACGAGAAGACTGACTCATCTTACTGTCTATGTTTTCAACCATACCATTGACACTATTTATAAATTCCGATGCTTCACTCCAGGTTTACTGTATCCCTTGGACCTTCTTATTGACGATGAAACACAGAAATTGCATCGGTATTAAATATAAAAGGCACATGCCGACTTAAGTACAAGAAGACTGACTCTTCTTACTGACTATGTTTTGAACTATTCCTGTGACACTAGTTATAGATCCCGATGCTTCACTTCAGGTTTACTGTATCCCTTAGACCTTCTTATTGACGATGAAACACAGAAATTGCATCGGAATTAAATACAAAAGGCACAATGCCGACTTAAGGACAAGAGGACTGACTCCTCTTACTGACTTAGCTTTGAACCATTCCTGTGACACTAGTTATAGATTCCGATGCGTCACTCCAGGTTTACTGTATCCCTTGGACCTTCTTATTAAACGATGAAACACAGAAATAGCATCGGAATTAATTACAAAAGGCACAATGCCGACTTGAGTACAAGAAGTCTGACTCTTCTAACTGACTATGTTTTGAACCATTCCTGTGACACTAGCTATAGATTCCGAAGCTTCACTTCAGGTTTACTGTATCCCTTGGACCTTCTTATTGACGATGAAACACAGAAATTGCATCGGAATTAAATACAAAAGGCACAATGCCGACTTAAGGACAAGAAGACTGACTCTTCTTACTGACATTGTTTTGAACCATTCCTGTGACACTAGTTATACATTCCGATGCTTCACTTCAGGTTTATTGTATTCCTCTGACCTTCTTATTGACGATGAAACACAGAAATTGCATCGGAATTAAATAGAATAGGCACAATGTCGACGTAAGTACAAGAAGACTGACTCTTCTTACTGTCTATGTTTGAAATATTCCTGTGATACTAGTTATAGATTCTGATGCTTCACTCCAGGTTTACTATATCCCTCGGACCTTCTTATTGACGATGAAACACAGAAATTGCATCGGAATTAAATAGAAAAGGCACAATGCCGACTTAAGTACAAGAGACTGACTCTTCTTAATGACTATGTTTTGAACCATTCCATTGACACTAGTTATAGATTCCGATGCTTCACTCCAGGTTTACTGTATCCCTTGGACCTTCTTATTGATGATGAAACACAGAAATTGCATCGGAATTAAATAGAAAATGCACAATGCCGGCTTAAGTACAAGAAGACTGACTCTTCTTACTGACTATGTTTTGACCCATCCCTGTGACACTAGTTATAGATTCGGATGCTTCACTCCAGGTTTACTGTATCTCTTGGTCTTTCTTATTGACGACGAAACACAGATATTGCATCGGAATTAAATACAAAAGGCACAATGCCGACTTAAGTACAAGAAGACTGACACTCCTTACTGACTATGTTTTGAACCATTCCTGTGACACTAGTTATAAACTCCGATGCTTTACTTCAGGTTTACTGTATCGCTTGGACCTTCTTATTGACGTTGAAACACAGAAATTGCATCGGAATTAAATACAAAATGCACAAAGCAGAATTAAGTACAAGAAGACTGACTCTTCTTACTGTCTATGTTTTGAAACATTCCTGTGACACTAGTTATAGATTCCGATGCTTCACTCCAGGTTTATTGTATCCTTAGGAACCTTCTTATTGACGATGAAACACAGAAATTGCATCGGATTTAAATACAAATGGCACAATGCCGACTTAAGGACAAGAAGACTGACTCTTGTTACTGACTTTGTTTTGAACCATTGCTGTGACACTAGTTATAGATTCCGATGCTTCGCTTCAGGTTAATTGTAACCCTCTGACATTCTTATTGACGATGAAACACAGAAATTGCATCGGAATTAAATAGAAAAGTCACAATGCCGACATAAGTACAAGAAGACTGACTCTTCTGACTGTCTATGCTTTGAACCATCCATGTGACACTAGTTATAGATTCCGATGCTTCACTCCAGGTCTACTGTATCCCTTGGTCCTTCTTATTGACGATGAAACACAGAAATTCCATCGGAATTAAATACAAAAGGCACAATGCCGACTTAAGTACAAGAAGACTGACTCTCCTTACTGACTATGTTTTGAACCATTCCTGTGACACTAGTTATAAATTCCGATGCTTCACTTCAGGTTAACTGTATCCCTTGGACCTTCTTATTGACGATGAAACACAGAAAATTCATCGGAATTAAATACAAAAGGCACAATGCCGACTTAAGTACAAGAAGACCGACTCTTCCTACTGACTACGTTTTGAACCATTCCTGTGACACCCGTTGTAGATTCCGACGCTTCACTTGATGTTTACTGTATCCATTGGAACTTCTTATTGTCGATGAAACACAGAAATTGCATCGGAATTAAATACTAAAGGCACAATGCCGAATTAAGTACAAGAGGATTGACTCTTCTTACTGTCTATGTTTTGAACCATTACTGTGACACTAGTTACAGATTCCGATGCTTCACTCCACGTTTACTGTATCCCTTGGACCTTCTTATTGACGATGAAACACAGAAATTGCATCGGAATTATATACAAAAGGCACAATGCCGACTTAAGGACAAGAAGACTGACTCTTCTTACAGACTATGTTTTGAACCATTCCTGTGACACTAGCTATAGATTCCGATGCATCAATTCAGGATTACTGTATCCCTCTGACCTTCTTATTGACGATGAAACACAGAAATTGCATCGGAATTAAATACAAAAGGCACAATGCCGACATAAGAACAAGAAGACTGACTCTTCTTACTGTCTATGTTTTGAACCATACCATTGACACTATTTATAGATTCCGATGCTTCACTCCAGGTTTACTGTATCCCTTGGACCTTCTTATTGACAATGAAACACAGAAATTGCATCGGAATAAAATAGAAAAGGCACTATGCCGACTTAAGTACAAGAAGACTGACTCTTCTTACTGACTATGTTTTGAACGATTCCTGTGACACTAGTTATAGATCCCGATGCTTCACTTCAGGTTTACTGTATCTCTTGGACCTTCTCATTGACGATGAAACACAAAAATTGCATCGGAATTAAATACAAAAGGCAAAATGCCGACTGAAGTACACGAAGACCGACTCTTCTCACTGTCTATGATTTGAACCATTCCTGTGACAGTAGTTACAGATTCCGATGCTTCACTCCAGGTTTACTGTCTCCCTTGGACCTTCTTATTGACGATGATACACAGAAATTGCATCGGAATTAAATACAAAAGGCACAATGCCGACTTAAGGACAAGAAGACCGACTCTTGTTAATGACTTTGTTTTGAACCATTTCTGTGACACTAGTTATATATTCCGATGCTTCGCTTCAGGTTTATTGTATCCCTCTGACATTCTTATTGACGATGAAACACAGAAATTGCATCGGAATTAAATAGAAGGGGCACTATGCCGAATGAAGTACAACAAGACTGACTCTTCTTACTGACTATGTTTTGAACCATTCCTGTGACACTAGTTATCGATTCCGATGCTTCACTTCCGGATTACTGTATCCCTCTGACATTCTGATTGGAAACAATGAAATTGCATCGGAATTAAATAGAAAAGGCACAATGCCGACTTAAGTACAAGAAGACTGACTCTTCTGACTGTCTATGTTTTGAACCATCCCAGTGACACTAGCTATAGATTCCGATGCTTCACTTCAGGTTTACTGTATCCCTCTGACCTTCTTATTGACGATGAAACACAGAAATTGCATCGGAATTAAATACAAAAGGCACAATGCCGACTTAAGTACAAGAAGACTGACTCTTCTTACTGTCTATGTTTTCAACCATACCATTGACACTATTTATACATTCCGATGCTTCACTCCACTTTTACTGTATCCCTTGGACCTTCTTATTGACGATGAAACACAGAAATTGCATCGGAATTAAATATAAAAGGCTCTATGCCGACTTAAGTACAAGAAGACTGACTCTTCTTACTGACTATGTTTTGAACGATTCCTGTGACACTAGTTATAGATCCCGATGCTTCACTTCAGGTTTACTGTATCCCTTGGACCTTCTTATTGACGATGAAACACAGAAATTGCATCGGAATTAAATACAAAAGGCACAATGCCGACTTAAGGACAAGAGGACTGACTCCTCTTACTGACTTAGCTTTGAACCATTCCTGTGACACTAGTTATAGATTCCGATGCGTCACTCCAGGTTTACTGTATCCCTTGGACCTTCTTATTAAACGATGAAACACAGAAATTGCATCGGAATTAATTACAAAAGGCACAATGCCGACTTAAGTACAAGAAGACTGACTCTTCTAACTGACTATGTTTTGAACCATTCCTGTGACACTAGCAATAGATTCCGAAGCTTCACTTCAGGTTTACTGTATCCCTTGGAACTTCTTATTGACGATGAAACACAGAAATTGCATCGGAATTAAATACAAAAGGCACAATGCCGACTTAAGGACAAGAAGACTAACTCTTCTTACTGACATTGTTTTGAACCATTCCTGTGACACTAGTTATACATTCCGATGCTTCACTTCAGGTTTATTGTATTCCTCTGACCTTCTTATTGACGATGAAACACAGAAATGGCATCGGAATTAAATAGAATAGGCACAATGTCGACGTAAGTACAAGAAGACTGACTCTTCTTACTGTCTATGTTTGAAATATTCCTGTGACACTAGTTATAGATTCTGATGCTTCACTCCAGGTCTACTATATCCCTCGGACCTTCTTATTGACGATGAAACACAGAAATTGCATCGGAATTAAATAGAAAAGGCACAATGCCGACTTAAGTACAAGAAGACTGACTCTTCTTAATGACTATGTTTTGAACCATTCCATTGACACTAGTTATAGATTCCGATGCTTCACTCCAGGTTTACTGTATCCCTTGGACCTTCTTATTGACGTGAAACACAGAAATTGCATCGGAATTAAATAGAAAATGCACAATGCCGGCTTAAGTACAAGAAGACTGACTCTTCTTACTGACTATGTTTTGACCCATCCCTGTGACACTAGTTATAGATTCGGATGCTTCACTCCAGGTTTACTGTATCTCTTGGTCCTTCTTATTGACGACGAAACACAGATATTGCATCGGAATTAAATACAAAAGGCAGAATGCCGACTTAAGTACAAGAAGACTGACACTCCTTACTGACTATGTTTTGAACCATTCCTGTGACACTAGTTATAAACTCCGATGCTTTACTTCAGGTTTACTATATCGCTTGGACCTTCTTATTGACGTTGAAACACAGAAATTGCATCGGAATTAAATACAAAATGCACAAAGCAGAATTAAGTACAAGAAGACTGACTCTTCTTACTGTCTATGTTTTGAAACATTCCTGTGACACTAGTTATAGATCCCGATGCTTCACTCCAGGTTTATTGTATCCTTAGGAACCTTCTTATTGACGATGAAACACAGAAATTGCATCGGATTTAAATACAAAAGGCACAATGCCGGCTTAAGGACAAGAAGACTGACTCTTGTTACTGACTTTGTTTTGAAACATTGCTGTGACACTAGTTATAGATTCCGATGCTTCGCTTCAGGTTTATTGTAACCCTCTGACATTCTTATTGACGATGAAACACAGAAATTGCATCGGAATTAAATTGAAAAGGCACAATGCCGAATTAAGTACAACAAGACTGACTCTTCTTACTGACTATGTTTTGAACCATTCCTGTGACACTAGTTATCGATTCCGATGCTTCACTTCAGGATTACTGTATCCCTCTGACATTCTTATTGACGATGAAACACAGAAATTGCATCGGAATTAAATAGAAAAGGCACAATGCCGACTTAAGTACAAGAAGACTGACTCTTCTGACTGTCTATGTTTTGAACCATCCATGTGACACTAGTTATAGATTCCGATGCTTCACTCCAGGTCTACTGTATCCCTTGGTCCTTCTTATTGACGATGAAACACAGAAATTGCATCGGAATTAAATACAAAAGGCACAATGCCGATTTAAGTACAAGAAGACTGACTCTCCTTACTGACTACGTTTTGAACCATTCCTGTGACACTAGTTATAAATTCCGATGCTTCAATTCAGGTTTACTGTATCCCTTGGACCTCCTTATTGACGATGAAACACAGAAAATGCATCGGAATTAAATACAAAAGGCACAATGCCGACTTAAGTACAAGAAGACCGACTCTTCCTACTGACTATATTTGAACCATTCCTGTGACACCCGTTGTTGATTCCGACGCTTCACTTGATGTTTACTGTATCCCTTGGAACTTCTTATTGACGATGAAACACAGAAATTGCATCGGAATTAAATACTAAAGGCAGAATGCCGAATTTATTTACAAGAAGACTGACTCTTCTTACTGTCTATGTTCGAACCATTACTGTGACACTAGTTACAGATTCCGATGCTTCACTCCAGGTTTACTGTATCCCTTGGACCTTCTTATTGACGATGAAACACAGAAATTGCATCGGAATTATATACAAAAGGCACAATGCAAACTTAAGGACAAGAAGACTGACTCTTCATACAGACTATGTTTTGAACCATTCCTGTGACACTGGCTATAGATTCCGATGCTTCACTTCAGGTTTACTGTATCCCTCTGACCTTCTTATTGACGATGAAACACAATAATTGCATCGGAATTAAATACAAAAGGCACAATGCCGACTTAAGTACAAGAAGACTGACTCGTCTGACTGTCTATGTTTTGAACCATACCATTGACACTATTTATAGATTCCGATGCTTCACTCCAAGTTTACTGTATCCCTTGGACCTTCTTATTGAGGAGGAAACACAGAAATTGCATCGGAATTAAATAGAAAAGGCACTATGCCGACTTAAGTACAAGAAGACTGACTCTTCTTACTGACTATGTTTTGAACGATTCCTGTGACACTAGTTATAGATCCCGATGCTTCACTTCAGGTTTACTGTATCTCTTGGACCTTCTCATTGACGATGAAACACAAAAATTGCATCGGAATTAAATACAAAAGGCAAAATGCCGACTGAAGTACACGAAGACCGACTCTTCTCACTGTCTATAATTTGAACCATTCCTGTGACAGTAGTTACAGATTCCGATGCTTCACTCCAGGTTTACTGTATCCCTTGGACCTTCTTATTGACGGTGATACACAGAAATTGCATCGGAATTAAATACAAAAGGCACAACGCCGACTTAAGTACAAGAAGACTAACTCTTCTTACTGACTATGTTTTGAACCATTCCTGTGACACTAGTTATGGTTTCCGATGCTTCACTTCAGGTTTACTGTATCCCTCTGACCTTCTTATTGATGATGAAACACAGAAATTGCATCGGATTTAAATACAAAAGGCACAATGCCGACTTAAGGACAAGAAGACTGACTCTTGTTACTGACTTTGCTTTGAACCATTTCTGTGCCACTAGTTATATATTCCGATGCTTCGCTTCAGGTTTATTGTATACCTCTGACATTCTTATTGACGATGAAACACAGAAATTGCATCGGAATTAAATAGAAAAGGCACAATGCCGAATAAACAACAAGACTGACTCTTCTTACTGACTATGCTTTGAACCATTCCTGTGACACTAGTTATCGATTCCGATGCTTCACTTCAGGATTACTGTATCCCGCTGACATTCTTATTGACGATGAAACACAGAAATTGCATCGGAATTAAATAGAAAAGGCACTATGCCGACTTAAGTACAAGAAGACTGACTCTTCTGACAGTCTGTGCTTTGAACCATCCCTGTGACACTAGTTATAGATTCCGATGCTTCACTCCAAGTCTACTGTATCCCTTGGTTCTTCTTATTGACGATGAAACACAGAAATTGCATCGGAATTAAATAGAAAAGGCACAATGCCGACTTAAGTACAATAAGACTGACTCTCCTTACTGACTATGATTTGAACAATTCCTATGACACTAGTTATTAATTCCGATGCTTCACTTCAGGTTTACTGTATTCCTTGGACCTTCTTATTGACGATGAAACACAGAAAATGCATCGGAATTAAATACAAAAGGCACAATGCCGACTTAAGTACAAGAAGAGTGACTCTTCCTACTGACTATGTTTAAAACCATTCCTGTGACACCCGTTATATATTCCGACGCTTCACTTGATGTTTACTGTATCCCTTGGAACTTCTTATTGACGATGAAACACAGAAATTGCATCGGAATTAAATACTAAAGGCACAATGCCGAATTAAGGACAAGAAGACTGACACTTCTTACTGTCAATGTTTTGAATTATTACTGTGACACTAGTTACAGATACCGATGCTTCACTCCAGGTTTACTGTATCCCTTGGACCTTCTTATTGACGATGAAACACAGAAATTGCATCGGAAATATATACAAAAGGCACAATGCCGACTTAAGGACAAGAAGACTGACTCTTCTTACTGACTATGTTTTGAACCATTCCTGTGACACTAGCTATAGATTCCGATGCTTCACTTCACGTTTACTGTATCCCTCTGACCTTCTTATTAACGATGAAACACAGAAATTGCATTGGAATTAAATACAAAAGGCACAATGCCGACTTAAGTACAAGAAGACTGATTCTTCTTACTGTCTATGTTTTGAGCCATACCATTGACACTATTTATAGATTCCGATGCTTCACTCCAGGTTTACTGTATCCCTTGGACCTTCTTATTGACGATGAAACACAGAAATTGCATCGGAATAAAATAGAAAAGGCACTATGCCGACTTAAGTACAAGAAGACTGACTCTTCTTACTGACTATGTTTTGAACGATTCCTGTGACACTAGTTATAGATCCCGATGCTTCACTTCAGGTTTACTGTATCTCTTGGACCTTCTCATTGACGATGAAACACAAAAATTGCATCTGAATTAAATACAAAAGGCAAAATGCCGACTGAAGTACACGAAGACCGACTCTTCTCACTGTCTATGATTTGAACCATTCCTGTGACAGTAGTTACAGATTCCGATGCTTCACTCCAGGTTTACTGTCTCCCTTGGACCTTCTTATTGACGATGATACACAGAAATTGCATCGGAATTAAATACAAAAGGCACAATGCCGACTTAAGGACAAGAAGACCGACTCTTGTTAATGACTTTGTTTTGAACCATTTCTGTGACACTAGTTATATATTCCGATGCATCGCTTCAGGTTTATTGTATCCCTCTGACATTCTTATTGACGATGAAACACAGAAATTGCATCGGAATTAAATAGAAGGGGCACAATGCCGAATGAAGTACAACAAGACTGACTCTTCTTACTGACTATGTTTTGAACCATTCCTGTGACACTAGTTATCGATTCCGATGCTTCACTTCCGGATTACTGTATCCCTCTGACATTCTGATTGGAAACAATGAAATTGCATCGGAATTAAATAGAAAAGGCACAATGCCGACTTAAGTACAAGAAGACTGACTCTTCTGACTGTCTATGTTTTGAACCATCCCAGTGACACTAGCTATAGATTCCGATGCTTCACTTCAGGTTTACTGTATCCCTCTGACCTTCTTATTGACGATGAAACACAGCAATTGCATCGGAATTAAATACAAAAGGCACAATGCCGACTTAAGTACAAGAAGACTGACTCTTCTTACTGTCTATGTTTTCAACCATACCATTGACACTATTTATACATTCCGATGCTTCACTCCACTTTTACTGTATCCCTTGGACCTTCTTATTGACGATGAAACACAGAAATTGCATCGGAATTAAATATAAAAGGCTCTATGCCGACTTAAGTACAAGAAGACTGACTCTTCTTACTGACTATGTTTTGAACGATTCCTGTGACACTAGTTATAGATCCCGATGCTTCACTTCAGGTTTACTGTATCCCTTGGACCTTCTTATTGACGATGAAACACAGAAATTGCATCGGAATTAAATACAAAAGGCACAATGCCGACTTAAGGACAAGAGGACTGACTCCTCTTACTGACTTAGCTTTGAACCATTCCTGTGACACTAGTTATAGATTCCGATGCGTCACTCCAGGTTTACTGTATCCCTTGGACCTTCTTATTAAACGATGAAACACAGAAATTGCATCGGAATTAATTACAAAAGGCACAATGCCGACTTAAGTACAAGAAGACTGACTCTTCTAACTGACTATGTTTTGAACCATTCCTGTGACACTAGCTATAGATTCCGAAGCTTCACTTCAGGTTTACTGTATCCCTTGGAACTTCTTATTGACGATGAAACACAGAAATTGCATCGGAATTAAATACAAAAGGCACAATGCCGACTTAAGGACAAGAAGACTTACTCTTCTTACTGACATTGTTTTGAACCATTCCTGTGACACTAGTTATACATTCCGATGCTTCACTTCAGGTTTATTGTATTCCTCTGACCTTCTTATTGACGATGAAACACAGAAATGGCATCGGAATTAAATAGAATAGGCACAATGTCGACGTAAGTACAAGAAGACTGACTCTTCTTACTGTCTATGTTTGAAATATTCCTGTGACACTAGTTATAGATTCTGATGCTTCACTCCAGGTCTACTATATCCCTCGGACCTTCTTATTGACGATGAAACACAGAAATTGCATCGGAATTAAATAGCAAAGGCACAATGCCGACTTAAGTACAAGAAGACTGACTCTTCTTAATGACTATGTTTTGAACCATTCCATTGACACTAGTTATAGATTCCGATGCTTCACTCCAGGTTTACTGTATCCCTTGGACCTTCTTATTGACGATGAAACACAGAAATTGCATCGGAATTAAATAGAAAATGCACAATGCCGGCTTAAGTACAAGAAGACTGACTCTTCTTACTGACTATGTTTTGACCCATCCCTGTGACACTAGTTATAGATTCGGATGCTTCACTCCAGGTTTACTGTATCTCTTGGTCCTTCTTATTGACGACGAAACACAGATATTGCATCGGAATTAAATACAAAAGGCAGAATGCCGACTTAAGTACAAGAAGACTGACACTCCTTACTGACTATGTTTTGAACCATTCCTGTGACACTAGTTATAAACTCCGATGCTTTACTTCAGGTTTACTATATCGCTTGGACCTTCTTATTGACGTTGAAACACAGAAATTGCATCGGAATTAAATACAAAATGCACAAAGCAGAATTAAGTACAAGAAGACTGACTCTTCTTACTGTCTATGTTTTGAAACATTCCTGTGACACTAGTTATAGATCCCGATGCTTCACTCCAGGTTTATTGTATCCTTAGGAACCTTCTTATTGACGATGAAACACAGAAATTGCATCGGATTTAAATACAAAAGGCACAATGCCGGCTTAAGGACAAGAAGACTGACTCTTGTTACTGACTTTGTTTTGAACCATTGCTGTGACACTAGTTATAGATTCCGATGCTTCGCTTCAGGTTTATTGTAACCCTCTGACATTCTTATTGACGATGAAACACAGAAATTGCATCGGAATTAAATAGAAAAGGCACAATGCCGAATTAAGTACAACAAGACTGACTCTTCTTACTGACTATGTTTTGAACCATTCCTGTGACACTAGTTATCGATTCCGATGCTTCACTTCAGGATTACTGTATCCCTCTGACATTCTTATTGACGATGAAACACAGAAATTGCATCGGAATTAAATAGAAAAGGCACAATGCCGACTTAAGTACAAGAAGACTGACTCTTCTGACTGTCTATGTTTTGAACCATCCATGTGACACTAGTTATAGATTCCGATGCTTCACTCCAGGTCTACTGTATCCCTTGGTCCTTCTTATTGACGATGAAACACAGAAATTGCATCGGAATTAAATACAAAAGGCACAATGCCGATTTAAGTACAAGAAGACTGACTCTCCTTACTGACTACGTTTTGAACCATTCCTGTGACACTAGTTATAAATTCCGATGCTTCAATTCAGGTTTACTGTATCCCTTGGACCTCCTTATTGACGATGAAACACAGAAAATGCATCGGAATTAAATACAAAAGGCACAATGCCGACTTAAGTACAAGAAGACCGACTCTTCCTACTGACTATATTTGAACCATTCCTGTGACACCCGTTGTTGATTCCGACGCTTCACTTGATGTTTACTGTATCCCTTGGAACTTCTTATTGACGATGAAACACAGAAATTGCATCGGAATTAAATACTAAAGGCAGAATGCCGAATTTATTTACAAGAAGACTGACTCTTCTTACTGTCTATGTTCGAACCATTACTGTGACACTAGTTACAGATTCCGATGCTTCACTCCAGGTTTACTGTATCCCTTGGACCTTCTTATTGACGATGAAACACAGAAATTGCATCGGAATTATATACAAAAGGCACAATGCAAACTTAAGGACAAGAAGACTGACTCTTCATACAGACTATGTTTTGAACCATTCCTGTGACACTGGCTATAGATTCCGATGCTTCACTTCAGGTTTACTGTATCCCTCTGACCTTCTTATTGACGATGAAACACAATAATTGCATCGGAATTAAATACAAAAGGCACAATGCCGACTTAAGTACAAGAAGACTGACTCGTCTGACTGTCTATGTTTTGAACCATACCATTGACACTATTTATAGATTCCGATGCTTCACTCCAAGTTTACTGTATCCCTTGGACCTTCTTATTGACGAGGAAACACAGAAATTGCATCGGAATTAAATAGAAAAGGCACTATTCCGACTTAAGTACAAGAAGACTGACTCTTCTTACTGACTATGTTTTGAACGATTCCTGTGACACTAGTTATAGATCCCGATGCTTCACTTCAGGTTTACTGTATCTCTTGGACCTTCTCATTGACGATGAAACACAAAAATTGCATCGGAATTAAATACAAAAGGCAAAATGCCGACTGAAGTACACGAAGACCGACTCTTCTCACTGTCTATGATTTGAACCATTCCTGTGACAGTAGTTACAGATTCCGATGCTTCACTCCAGGTTTACTGTATCCCTTGGACCTTCTTATTGACGGTGATACACAGAAATTGCATCGGAATTAAATACAAAAGGCACAACGCCGACTTAAGTACAAGAAGACTAACTCTTCTTACTGACTATGTTTTGAACCATTCCTGTGACACTAGTTATGGTTTCCGATGCTTCACTTCAGGTTTACTGTATCCCTCTGACCTTCTTATTGATGATGAAACACAGAAATTGCATCGGATTTAAATACAAAAGGCACAAAGCCGACTTAAGGACAAGAAGACTGACTCTTGTTACTGACTTTGCTTTGAACCATTTCTGTGCCACTAGTTATATATTCCGATGCTTCGCTTCAGGTTTATTGTATACCTCTGACATTCTTATTGACGATGAAACACAGAAATTGCATCGGAATTAAATAGAAAAGGCACAATGCCGAATAAACAACAAGACTGACTCCTCTTACTGACTATGCTTTGAACCATTCCTGTGACACTAGTTATCGATTCCGATGCTTCACTTCAGGATTACTGTATCCCGCTGACATTCTTATTGACGATGAAACACAGAAATTGCATCGGAATTAAATAGAAAAGGCACTATGCCGACTTAAGTACAAGAAGACTGACTCTTCTGACAGTCTGTGCTTTGAACCATCCCTGTGACACTAGTTATAGATTCCGATGCTTCACTCCAAGTCTACTGTATCCCTTGGTTCTTCTTATTGACGATGAAACACAGAAATTGCATCGGAATTAAATAGAAAAGGCACAATGCCGACTTAAGTACAATAAGACTGACTCTCCTTACTGACTATGATTTGAACAATTCCTGTGACACTAGTTATTAATTCCGATGCTTCACTTCAGGTTTACTGTATTCCTTGGACCTTCTTATTGACGATGAAACACAGAAAATGCATCGGAATTAAATACAAAAGGCACAATGCCGACTTAAGTACAAGAAGAGTGACTCTTCCTACTGACTATGTTTAAAACCATTCCTGTGACACCCGTTATATATTCCGACGCTTCACTTGATGTTTACTGTATCCCTTGGAACTTCTTATTGACGATGAAACACAGAAATTGCATCGGAATTAAATACTAAAGGCACAATGCCGAATTAAGGACAAGAAGACTGACACTTCTTACTGTCAATGTTTTGAATTATTACTGTGACACTAGTTACAGATACCGATGCTTCACTCCAGGTTTACTGTATCCCTTGGACCTTCTTATTGACGATGAAACACAGAAATTGCATCGGAAATATATACAAAAGGCACAATGCCGACTTAAGGACAAGAAGACTGACTCTTCTTACTGACTATGTTTTGAACCATTCCTGTGACACTAGCTATAGATTCCGATGCTTCACTTCACGTTTACTGTATCCCTCTGACCTTCTTATTAACGATGAAACACAGAAATTGCATTGGAATTAAATACAAAAGGCACAATGCCGACTTAAGTACAAGAAGACTGATTCTTCTTACTGTCTATGTTTTGAGCCATACCATTGACACTATTTATAGATTCCGATGCTTCACTCCAGGTTTACTGTATCCCTTGGACCTTCTTATTGACGATGAAACACAGAAATTGCATCGGAATAAAATAGAAAAGGCACTATGCCGACTTAAGTACAAGAAGACTGACTCTTCTTACTGACTATGTTTTGAACGATTCCTGTGACACTAGTTATAGATCCCGATGCTTCACTTCAGGTTTACTGTATCTCTTGGACCTTCTCATTGACGATGAAACACAAAAATTGCATCGGAATTAAATACAAAAGGCAAAATGCCGACTGAAGTACACGAAGACCGACTCTTCTCACTGTCTATGATTTGAACCATTCCTGTGACAGTAGTTACAGATTCCGATGCTTCACTCCAGGTTTACTGTCTCCCTTGGACCTTCTTATTGACGATGATACACAGAAATTGCATCGGAATTAAATACAAAAGGCACAATGCCGACTTAAGGACAAGAAGACCGACTCTTGTTAATGACTTTGTTTTGAACCATTTCTGTGACACTAGTTATATATTCCGATGCATCGCTTCAGGTTTATTGTATCCCTCTGACATTCTTATTGACGATGAAACACAGAAATTGCATCGGAATTAAATAGAAGGGGCACAATGCCGAATGAAGTACAACAAGACTGACTCTTCTTACTGACTATGTTTTGAACCATTCCTGTGACACTAGTTATCGATTCCGATGCTTCACTTCCGGATTACTGTATCCCTCTGACATTCTGATTGGAAACAATGAAATTGCATCGGAATTAAATAGAAAAGGCACAATGCCGACTTAAGTACAAGAAGACTGACTCTTCTGACTGTCTATGTTTTGAACCATCCCAGTGACACTAGCTATAGATTCCGATGCTTCACTTCAGGTTTACTGTATCCCTCTGACCTTCTTATTGACGATGAAACACAGAAATTGCATCGGAATTAAATACAAAAGGCACAATGCCGACTTAAGTACAAGAAGACTGACTCTTCTTACTGTCTATGTTTTCAACCATACCATTGACACTATTTATACATTCCGATCCTTCACTCCACTTTTACTGTATCCCTTGGACCTTCTTATTGACGATGAAACACAGAAATTGCATCGGAATTAAATATAAAAGGCTCTATGCCGACTTAAGTACAAGAAGACTGACTCTTCTTACTGACTATGTTTTGAACGATTCCTGTGACACTAGTTATAGATCCCGATGCTTCACTTCAGGTTTACTGTATCCCTTGGACCTTCTTATTGACGATGAAACACAGAAATTGCATCGGAATTAAATACAAAAGGCACAATGCCGACTTAAGGACAAAAGGACTGACTCCTCTTACTGACTTAGCTTTGAACCATTCCTGTGACACTAGTTATAGATTCCGATGCGTCACTCCAGGTTTACTGTATCCCTTGGACCTTCTTATTAAACGATGAAACACAGAAATTGCATCGGAATTAATTACAAAAGGCACAATGCCGACTTAAGTACAAGAAGACTGACTCTTCTAACTGACTATGTTTTGAACCATTCCTGTGACACTAGCTATAGATTCCGAAGCTTCACTTCAGGTTTACTGTATCCCTTGGAACTTCTTATTGACGATGAAACACAGAAATTGCATCGGAATTAAATACAAAAGGCACAATGCCGACTTAAGGACAAGAAGACTTACTCTTCTTACTGACATTGTTTTGAACCATTCCTGTGACACTAGTTATACATTCCGATGCTTCACTTCAGGTTTATTGTATTCCTCTGACCTTCTTATTGACGATGAAACACAGAAATGGCATCGGAATTAAATAGAATAGGCACAATGTCGACGTAAGTACAAGAAGACTGACTCTTCTTACTGTCTATGTTTGAAATATTCCTGTGACACTAGTTATAGATTCTGATGCTTCACTCCAGGTCTACTATATCCCTCGGACCTTCTTATTGACGATGAAACACAGAAATTGCATCGGAATTAAATAGAAAAGGCACAATGCCGACTTAAGTACAAGAAGACTGACTCTTCTTAATGACTATGTTTTGAACCATTCCATTGACGCTAGTTATAGATTCCGATGCTTCACTCCAGGTTTACTGTATCCCTTGGACCTTCTTATTGACGATGAAACACAGAAATTGCATCGGAATTAAATAGAAAATGCACAATGCCGGCTTAAGTACAAGAAGACTGACTCTTCTTACTGACTATGATTTGACCCATCCCTGTGACACTAGTTATAGATTCGGATGCTTCACTCCAGGTTTACTGTATCTCTTGGTCCTTCTTATTGACGACGAAACACAGATATTGCATCGGAATTAAATACAAAAGGCAGAATGCCGACTTAAGTACAAGAAGACTGACACTCCTTACTGACTATGTTTTGAACCATTCCTGTGACACTAGTTATAAACTCCGATGCTTTACT
Organism: Schistocerca piceifrons; assembly: GCF_021461385.2. NCBI lineage: Eukaryota > Metazoa > Arthropoda > Insecta > Orthoptera > Acrididae > Schistocerca > Schistocerca piceifrons. The sequence goes on along the minus strand of NW_025728019.1, from coordinate 351,998 downwards.
TCAGGTTTACTATATCGCTTGGACCTTCTTATTGACGTTGAAACACAGAAATTGCATCGGAATTAAATACAAAATGCACAAAGCAGAATTAAGTACAAGAAGACTGACTCTTCTTACTGTCTATGTTTTGAAACATTCCTGTGACACTAGTTATAGATCCCGATGCTTCACTCCAGGTTTATTGTATCCTTAGGAACCTTCTTATTGACGATGAAACACAGAAATTGCATCGGATTTAAATACAAAAGGCACAATGCCGGCTTAAGGACAAGAAGACTGACTCTTGTTACTGACTTTGTTTTGAACCATTGCTGTGACACTAGTTATAGATTCCGATGCTTCGCTTCAGGTTTATTGTAACCCTCTGACATTCTTATTGACGATGAAACACAGAAATTGCATCGGAATTAAATAGAAAAGGCACAATGCCGAATTAAGTACAACAAGACTGACTCTTCTTACTGACTATGTTTTGAACCATTCCTGTGACACTAGTTATCGATTCCGATGCTTCACTTCAGGATTACTGTATCCCTCTGACATTCTTATTGACGATGAAACACAGAAATTGCATCGGAATTAAATAGAAAAGGCACAATGCCGACTTAAGTACAAGAAGACTGACTCTTCTGACTGTCTATGTTTTGAACCATCCATGTGACACTAGTTATAGATTCCGATGCTTCACTCCAGGTCTACTGTATCCCTTGGTCCTTCTTATTGACGATGAAACACAGAAATTGCATCGGAATTAAATACAAAAGGCACAATGCCGATTTAAGTACAAGAAGACTGACTCTCCTTACTGACTACGTTTTGAACCATTCCTGTGACACTAGTTATAAATTCCGATGCTTCAATTCAGGTTTACTGTATCCCTTGGACCTCCTTATTGACGATGAAACACAGAAAATGCATCGGAATTAAATACAAAAGGCACAATGCCGACTTAAGTACAAGAAGACCGACTCTTCCTACTGACTATATTTGAACCATTCCTGTGACACCCGTTGTTGATTCCGACGCTTCACTTGATGTTTACTGTATCCCTTGGAACTTCTTATTGACGATGAAACACAGAAATTGCATCGGAATTAAATACTAAAGGCAGAATGCCGAATTTATTTACAAGAAGACTGACTCTTCTTACTGTCTATGTTCGAACCATTACTGTGACACTAGTTACAGATTCCGATGCTTCACTCCAGGTTTACTGTATCCCTTGGACCTTCTTATTGACGATGAAACACAGAAATTGCATCGGAATTATATACAAAAGGCACAATGCAAACTTAAGGACAAGAAGACTGACTCTTCATACAGACTATGTTTTGAACCATTCCTGTGACACTGGCTATAGATTCCGATGCTTCACTTCAGGTTTACTGTATCCCTCTGACCTTCTTATTGACGATGAAACACAATAATTGCATCGGAATTAAATACAAAAGGCACAATGCCGACTTAAGTACAAGAAGACTGACTCGTCTGACTGTCTATGTTTTGAACCATACCATTGACACTATTTATAGATTCCGATGCTTCACTCCAAGTTTACTGTATCCCTTGGACCTTCTTATTGACGAGGAAACACAGAAATTGCATCGGAATTAAATAGAAAAGGCACTATGCCGACTTAAGTACAAGAAGACTGACTCTTCTTACTGACTATGTTTTGAACGATTCCTGTGACACTAGTTATAGATCCCGATGCTTCACTTCAGGTTTACTGTATCTCTTGGACCTTCTCATTGACGATGAAACACAAAAATTGCATCGGAATTAAATACAAAAGGCAAAATGCCGACTGAAGTACACGAAGACCGACTCTTCTCACTGTCTATGATTTGAACCATTCCTGTGACAGTAGTTACAGATTCCGATGCTTCACTCCAGGTTTACTGTATCCCTTGGACCTTCGTATTGACGGTGATACACAGAAATTGCATCGGAATTAAATACAAAAGGCACAACGCCGACTTAAGTACAAGAAGACTAACTCTTCTTACTGACTATGTTTTGAACCATTCCTGTGACACTAGTTATGGTTTCCGATGCTTCACTTCAGGTTTACTGTATCCCTCTGACCTTCTTATTGATGATGAAACACAGAAATTGCATCGGATTTAAATACAAAAGGCACAATGCCGACTTAAGGACAAGAAGACTGACTCTTGTTACTGACTTTGCTTTGAACCATTTCTGTGCCACTAGTTATATATTCCGATGCTTCGCTTCAGGTTTATTGTATACCTCTGACATTCTTATTGACGATGAAACACAGAAATTGCATCGGAATTAAATAGAAAAGGCACAATGCCGAATAAACAACAAGACTGACTCTTCTTACTGACTATGCTTTGAACCATTCCTGTGACACTAGTTATCGATTCCGATGCTTCACTTCAGGATTACTGTATCCCGCTGACATTCTAATTGACGATGAAACACAGAAATTGCATCGGAATTAAATAGAAAAGGCACTATGCCGACTTAAGTACAAGAAGACTGACTCTTCTGACAGTCTGTGCTTTGAACCATCCCTGTGACACTAGTTATAGATTCCGATGCTTCACTCCAAGTCTACTGTATCCCTTGGTTCTTCTTATTGACGATGAAACACAGAAATTGCATCGGAATTAAATAGAAAACTCACAATGCCGACTTAAGTACAATAAGACTGACTCTCCTTACTGACTATGATTTGAACAATTCCTGTGACACTAGTTATTAATTCCGATGCTTCACTTCAGGTTTACTGTATTCCTTGGACCTTCTTATTGACGATGAAACACAGAAAATGCATCGGAATTAAATACAAAAGGCACAATGCCGACTTAAGTACAAGAAGAGTGACTCTTCCTACTGACTATGTTTAAAACCATTCCTGTGACACCCGTTATATATTCCGACGCTTCACTTGATGTTTACTGTATCCCTTGGAACTTCTTATTGACGATGAAACACAGAAATTGCATCGGAATTAAATACTAAAGGCACAATGCCGAATTAAGGACAAGAAGACTGACACTTCTTACTGTCAATGTTTTGAATTATTACTGTGACACTAGTTACAGATACCGATGCTTCACTCCAGGTTTACTGTATCCCTTGGACCTTCTTATTGACGATGAAACACAGAAATTGCATCGGAAATATATACAAAAGGCACAATGCCGACTTAAGGACAAGAAGACTGACTCTTCTTACTGACTATGTTTTGAACCATTCCTGTGACACTAGCTATAGATTCCGATGCTTCACTTCACGTTTACTGTATCCCTCTGACCTTCTTATTAACGATGAAACACAGAAATTGCATTGGAATTAAATACAAAAGGCACAATGCCGACTTAAGTACAAGAAGACTGATTCTTCTTACTGTCTATGTTTTGAGCCATACCATTGACACTATTTATGGATTCCGATGCTTCACTCCTGGTTTACTGTATCCCTTGGACGTTCTTATTGACGATGAAACACAGAAATTGCATCGGAATTAAATAGAAAAGGCACTATGCCGACTTAAGTACAAGAAGACTGACTCTTCTTACTGACTATGTTTTGAACGATCCCTGTGACACTAGTTATAGATCCCGATGCTTCACTTCAGGTTTACTGTATCCCTTGGACATTCTCATTGACGATGAAACACAAAAATTGCATCGGAATTAAATACAAAAGGCAAAATGCCGACTGAAGTACACGAAGACCGACTCTTCTTACTGTCTATGATTTGAACCATTCCTGTGACACTAGTTACAGATTCCGATGCTTCACTCCAGGTTTACTGTATCCCTTGGACCTTCTTATTGACGATGATACACAGAAATTGCATCGGAATTAAATACAAAAGGCACAACGCCGACTTAAGTACAAGAAGACTAACTCTTCTTACTGACTATGATTTGAACCATTCCTGTGACACTAGTTATAGATTCCGATGCTTCACTTCAGGTTTACTGTATCCCTCTGACCTTCTTATTGATGATGAAACACAGAAATTGCATCGGAATTAAATACAAACGGCACAATGCCGAATTAAGTTCAAGATGACTGACACTTCTTACTGTCTATTTTTGAACCAGTCCTGTGACACTAGTGATACACTCCGATGCTTCACTCCAGGTTTACTGTATCCCGTGGACCTTCTTATTGACGATGAAACACAGAAATTGCATCGGAATTAAATACAAAAGGCACAATGCCGACTTAAGTAAAAGAAGTCTGACTCTTCTTACTGTCTATGATTTGAACCATTCCTGTGACACTAGTTATTGATTCCGATGCTTCACTCCAGGTTTACTGTATCGGTTGGACCTTCATATTGACGATGAAACACAGAAATTGCATCAGAATTAGATAGAAAATGCACAATGATGACTTAAGTACAATAAGACTGACTATTCTTACTGACTATGTTTTGAACCATTCCTGTGACACTAGTTACAGATTCCGATGCTTCACTCCAGGTTTACTGTATCCCTCGGACCTTCTTAATGACGATGAAACACAGAAATTGCATCGGAATTAATTACAAAAGGCACAATGCCGACATAAGGACAAGAAGGCTGATTCATCTTACTGACTTTGTTTTGAACCATTCCTGTGACACTAGTTATACATTGCGATGCTTCACTTCAGGTTTATTGTATCCCTCTGACCTTCTTATTGACGATGAAACACAGAAATTGCATCGGAATGAAATAGAATAGACACAATGTCGACGTAAGTACAAGAAGACTGACTCTTCTTTCTGTGTATGTTTTGAACCATTTCTGTGACACTAGTTATTGATTCCGATGCTTCACTCCAGGTTTACTATATCCCTTGGACCTTCTTATTGACGATGAAACACAGAAATCGCATCGGAATTAAATAGAACAGGCACAATGTCGACGTAAGTACAAGAAGACTGACTCTTCTTACTGTCTATGTTTTGAACCATTCCTGTGACACTAGTTATAGATTCCGATGCTTCGCTTCAGGTTAATTGTATCCCTCTGACATTCTTATTGACGATGAAACACAGGAATTGCATCGGAATTAAATAGAAAAGGCACAATGCCGAATTAAGTACAACAAGACTGACTCTTCTTACTGACTATGTTTTGAACCATTCCTGTGACACTAGTTATCGATTCCGATGCTTCACTTCAGGATTACTGTATCCCTCTGACATTCGTATTGACGATGAAACACAGAAATTGCATCGGAATTAAATAGAAAAGGCACAATGCCGACTTAAGTACAAGAAGACTGACTCTTCTGACTGTCTATGTTTTGAACCATCCATGTGACACTAGTTATAGATTCCGATGCTTCACTCCAGGTCTACTGTATCCCTTGGTCCTTCTTATTGACGATGAAACACAGAAATTGCATCGGAATTAAATACAAAAGGCACAATGCCGACTTAAGTACAAGAAGACTGACTCTCCTTACTGACTACGCTTTGAACCATTCCTGTGACACTAGTTATAAATTCCGATGCTTCACTTCAGGTTTACTGTATCCCTTGGACCTTCTTATTGACGATGAAACACAGAAAATGCATCGGAATTAAATACAAAAGGCACAATGCCGACTTAAGTACAAGAAGACCGACTATTCCTACTGACTATGTTTTGAACCATTCCTGTGACACCCATTATAGATTCCGACGCTTCACTTGATGTTTACTGTATCCCTTGGAACCTCTTATTGACGATGAAACACAGAAATTGCATCGGAATTAAATACTAAAGGCACAATGCCGAATTAAGTACAAGAAGACTGACTCTTCTTACAGACTATGTTTCGAACCATTCCTGTGACACTAGCTATAGATTCCGATGCTTCACTTCAGGTTTACTGTATCCCTCTGACCTTCTTATTGACGAAGAAACACAGAAATTGCATCGGAATTAAATACAAAAGGCACAATGCCGACTTATGTACAAGAAGACTGACTCTTCTTACTATCTATGTTTTGAACCATACCATTGACACTATTTATAGATTGCGATGCTTCACTCCAGGTTTACTGTATCCCTTGGACCTTCTTATTGACGATGAAACACAGAAATTGCATCGGAATTAAATAGAAAAGGCACTATGCCGACTTAAGTACAAGAAGACTGACTCTTCTTACTGACTATGCTTTGAACGATTCCTGTGACACTAGTTATAGATCCCGATGCTTCACTTCAGGTTTACTGTATCTCTTGGTCCTTCTCATTGACGATGAAACACAAAAATTGCATCGGAATTAAATACAAAAGGCAAAATGCCGACTGAAGTACACGAAGACCGACTCTTCTCACTGTCAATGATTTGAACCATTCCTGTGACACTAGTTACAGATTCCGATGCTTCACTCCAGGTTTAGTGTATCCCTTGGACCTTCTTATTGACGATGTAACACAGAAATTGCATCGGAATTAAATACAAAAGGCACAACGCCGACTTAAGTACAAGAAGACTAACTCTTCTTACTGACTATGTTTTGAACCATTCCTGTGACACTAGTTATGGATTCCGATGCTTCGCTTTAGGTTTATTGTATCCCTCTGACATTCTCATTGACGATGAAACACAGAAATTGCATCGGAATTAAATAGAAAAGGCACAATGCCGAATAAACAACAAGACTGACTCTTCTTACTGACTATGTTTTGAACCATTCCAGTGACACTAGTTATCGATTCCGATGCTTCACTTCACGATTACTGTATCCCTCTGACATTCTTATTGACGATGAAACACAGATATTGCATTGGAATTAAATACAAAAGGCACAATGCCGACTTAAGTACAAGAAGACTGACTCTCCTTACTGACTATGTTTTGAACCATTCCTGTGACACTAGTTATAAATTCCGATGCTTCACTTCAGGTTTACTGTATCCCTTGGACCTTCTTATTGACGATGAAACACAGAAAATGCATCGGAATTAAATACAAAAGGCACAATGCCGACTTAAGTACAAGAAGACCGACTATTCCTACTGACTATGTTTTGAACCATTCCTGTGACACCCATTATAGATTCCGACGCTTCACTTGATGTTTACTGTATCCCTTGGAACCTCTTATTGACGATGAAACACAGAAATTGCATCGGAATTAAATACTAAAGGCACAATGCCGAATTAAGTACAAGAAGACTGACTCTTCTTACAGACTATGTTTTGAACCATTCCTGTGACACTAGCTATAGATTCCGATGCTTCACTTCAGGTTTACTGTATCCCTCTGACCTTCTTATTGACTATGAAACACAGAAATTGCATCGGAATTAAATACAAAAGGCACAATGCCGACTTATGTACAAGAAGACTGACTCTTCTTACTATCTATGTTTTGAACCATACCATTGACCCTATTTATAGATTCTGATGCTTCACTCCACGTTTGCTGTATCGGTTGGACCTTCATATTGACGATGAAACACAGAAATTGCATCAGAATTAGATAGAAAATGCACAATGATGACTTAAGTACAATAAGACTGACTATTCTTACTGACTATGTTTTGAACCATTCCTGTGACACTAGTTATAGATTCCGATGCTTCACTCGAGGTTTACTGTTTCCTTCGGACCTTCTTATTGACGATGAAACACAGAAATTGCATCGGAATTAATTACAAAAGGCACAATGTCGACGTAAGCACAAGAAGACTGACGCTTCTTACTGTCTATGTTTTGAACCATTCCTGTGACACTAGTTATAGATTCCCATGCTTCACTCCAGGTTCACTATATGCCTTGTACATTCTTATTGGCGATGAAACACAGAAATTGCATCGGAATTAAATACAAAAGGCACAATTCCGACTTAAGTACAAGAAGACTGACTCTTCTGACTGTCTATGTTTTGAACCATTCCTGTGACACTAGTTATAGATTCCGATGCTTCACTCCAGGTCTACTGTATCCCTTGGTACTTCTTATTGACGATGAAACACAGAAATTGCATCTGAATTAAATACAAAAGGCACAATGCCGACTTAAGTACAAGAAGACTGACTCTCCTTAATGACTATGTTTTGAACCATTCCTGTGACACTAGTTATAAATTACGATGCTTCACTTCAGGTTTACTGCATCCCTTGGCCCTTCTTATTGACGATGAAACACAGAAATTGCATCGGAATTAAATACAAAAGGCACAATGCCGACTTAAGTACAAGAAGACTGACTCTCCTTACTGACTACGCTTTGAACCATTCCTGTGACACTAGTTATAAATTCCGATGCTTCACTTCAGGTTTACTGTATCCCTTGGACCTTCTTATTGACGATGAAACACAGAAAATGCATCGGAATTAAATACAAAAGGCACAATGCCGACTTAAGTACAAGAAGACCGACTATTCCTACTGACTATGTTTTGAACCATTCCTGTGACACCCATTATAGATTCCGACGCTTCACTTGATGTTTACTGTATCCCTTGGAACCTCTTATTGACGATGAAACACAGAAATTGCATCGGAATTAAATACTAAAGGCACAATGCCGAATTAAGTACAAGAAGACTGACTCTTCTTACAGACTATGTTTCGAACCATTCCTGTGACACTAGCTATAGATTCCGATGCTTCACTTCAGGTTTACTGTATCCCTCTGACCTTCTTATTGACGAAGAAACACAGAAATTGCATCGGAATTAAATACAAAAGGCACAATGCCGACTTATGTACAAGAAGACTGACTCTTCTTACTATCTATGTTTTGAACCATACCATTGACACTATTTATAGATTGCGATGCTTCACTCCAGGTTTACTGTATCCCTTGGACCTTCTTATTGACGATGAAACACAGAAATTGCATCGGAATTAAATAGAAAAGGCACTATGCCGACTTAAGTACAAGAAGACTGACTCTTCTTACTGACTATGCTTTGAACGATTCCTGTGACACTAGTTATAGATCCCGATGCTTCACTTCAGGTTTACTGTATCTCTTGGTCCTTCTCATTGACGATGAAACACAAAAATTGCATCGGAATTAAATACAAAAGGCAAAATGCCGACTGAAGTACACGAAGACCGACTCTTCTCACTGTCAATGATTTGAACCATTCCTGTGACACTAGTTACAGATTCCGATGCTTCACTCCAGGTTTAGTGTATCCCTTGGACCTTCTTATTGACGATGTAACACAGAAATTGCATCGGAATTAAATACAAAAGGCACAACGCCGACTTAAGTACAAGAAGACTAACTCTTCTTACTGACTATGTTTTGAACCATTCCTGTGACACTAGTTATGGATTCCGATGCTTCGCTTTAGGTTTATTGTATCCCTCTGACATTCTCATTGACGATGAAACACAGAAATTGCATCGGAATTAAATAGAAAAGGCACAATGCCGAATAAACAACAAGACTGACTCTTCTTACTGACTATGTTTTGAACCATTCCAGTGACACTAGTTATCGATTCCGATGCTTCACTTCACGATTACTGTATCCCTCTGACATTCTTATTGACGATGAAACACAGATATTGCATTGGAATTAAATACAAAAGGCACAATGCCGACTTAAGTACAAGAAGACTGACTCTCCTTACTGACTATGTTTTGAACCATTCCTGTGACACTAGTTATAAATTCCGATGCTTCACTTCAGGTTTACTGTATCCCTTGGACCTTCTTATTGACGATGAAACACAGAAAATGCATCGGAATTAAATACAAAAGGCACAATGCCGACTTAAGTACAAGAAGACCGACTATTCCTACTGACTATGTTTTGAACCATTCCTGTGACACCCATTATAGATTCCGACGCTTCACTTGATGTTTACTGTATCCCTTGGAACCTCTTATTGACGATGAAACACAGAAATTGCATCGGAATTAAATACTAAAGGCACAATGCCGAATTAAGTACAAGAAGACTGACTCTTCTTACAGACTATGTTTTGAACCATTCCTGTGACACTAGCTATAGATTCCGATGCTTCACTTCAGGTTTACTGTATCCCTCTGACCTTCTTATTGACTATGAAACACAGAAATTGCATCGGAATTAAATACAAAAGGCACAATGCCGACTTATGTACAAGAAGACTGACTCTTCTTACTATCTATGTTTTGAACCATACCATTGACCCTATTTATAGATTCTGATGCTTCACTCCACGTTTGCTGTATCGGTTGGACCTTCATATTGACGATGAAACACAGAAATTGCATCAGAATTAGATAGAAAATGCACAATGATGACTTAAGTACAATAAGACTGACTATTCTTACTGACTATGTTTTGAACCATTCCTGTGACACTAGTTATAGATTCCGATGCTTCACTCGAGGTTTACTGTTTCCTTCGGACCTTCTTATTGACGATGAAACACAGAAATTGCATCGGAATTAATTACAAAAGGCACAATGTCGACGTAAGCACAAGAAGACTGACGCTTCTTACTGTCTATGTTTTGAACCATTCCTGTGACACTAGTTATAGATTCCCATGCTTCACTCCAGGTTCACTATATGCCTTGTACATTCTTATTGGCGATGAAACACAGAAATTGCATCGGAATTAAATACAAAAGGCACAATTCCGACTTAAGTACAAGAAGACTGACTCTTCTGACTGTCTATGTTTTGAACCATTCCTGTGACACTAGTTATAGATTCCGATGCTTCACTCCAGGTCTACTGTATCCCTTGGTACTTCTTATTGACGATGAAACACAGAAATTGCATCTGAATTAAATACAAAAGGCACAATGCCGACTTAAGTACAAGAAGACTGACTCTCCTTAATGACTATGTTTTGAACCATTCCTGTGACACTAGTTATAAATTACGATGCTTCACTTCAGGTTTACTGCATCCCTTGGCCCTTCTTATTGACGATGAAACACAGAAAATGCATCGGAATTAAATACAAAAGGCACAATGCCGACTTAAGTACAAGAAGACCGACTCTTCCTACTGACTATGTTTTGAACCATTCCTGTGACACCCGTTATATATTCCGACGCTTCACTTTATGTTTACTGTATCCCTTGGAACTTCTTATTGACGATGAAACACAGAAATTGCATCGGAATTAAATACTAAAGGCACAAAGCCGAATTAAGTACAAGAAGACTGACTCTTCTTACTGTATATGTTTTGAACCATTACTGTGACACTAGTTACAGATTCCGATGCTTCACTCCAGGTTTAGTGTATCCCTTGGACCTTCTTATTGACGATGAAACACAGAAATTGCATCGGAATTAAATACAAACGGCACAATGCCGAATTAAGTTCAAGATGACTGACACTTCTTACTGTCTATTTTTGAACCAGTCCTGTGACACTAGTGATACACCTCGATGCTTCACTCCAGGTTTACTGTATCCTGTGGACCTTCTTATTGAAGATGAAATACAGAAATTGCATCGGAATTAAATACAAAAGGCACAATGCCGACTTAAGTAAAAGAAGTCTGACTCTTCTTACTGTCTATGATTTGAACCATTCCTGTGACACTAGTTATTGATTCCGATGCTTCACTCCAGGTTTACTGTATCGGTTGGACCTTCATATTGACGATGAAACACAGAAATTGCATCAGAATTAGATAGAAAATGCACAATGATGACTTAAGTACAATAAGACTGACTATTCTTACTGACTATGTTTTGAACCATTCCTGTGACACTAGTTATAGATTCCGATGCTTCACTCCAGGTTTACTGAATCCCTCGGACCTTCTTAATGACGATGAAACACAGAAATTGCATCGGAATTAATTACAAAAGGCACAATGCCGACTTAAGGACAAGAAGGCTGATTCATCTTACTGACTTTGTTTTGAACCATTCCTGTGACACTAGTTATACATTGCGATGCTTCACTTCAGGTTTATTGTATCCCTCTGACCTTCTTATTGACGATGAAACACAGAAATTGCATCGGAATGAAATAGAATAGACACAATGTCGACGTAAGTACAAGAAGACTGACTCTTCTTTCTGTGTATGTTTTGAACCATTTCTGTGACACTAGTTATTGATTCCGATGCATCACTCCAGGTTTACTGTATCCCTAGGACCTTCTTATTGACGATGAAACACAGAAATCGCATCGGAAATAAATAGAATAGGCACAATGTCGACGTAAGTACAAGAAGACTGACTCTTCCTACTGTCTATGTTTTGAACCATTCCTGTGACACTAGTTATAGATTCCGATGCTTCGCTTCAGGTTAATTGTATCCCTCTGACATTCTTATTGACGATGAAACACAGGAATTGCATCGGAATTAAATAGAAAAGGCACAATGCCGAATTAAGTACAACAAGACTGACTCTTCTTACTGACTATGTTTTGAACCATTCCTGTGACACTAGTTATCGATTCCGATGCTTCACTTCAGGATTACTGTATCCCTCTGACATTCGTATTGACGATGAAACACAGAAATTGCATCGGAATTAAATAGAAAAGGCACAATGCCGACTTAAGTACAATTAGACTGACTCTTCTGACTGTCTACGTTTTGAACCATCCATGTGACACTAGTTATAGATTCCGATGCTTCACTCCAGGTCTACTGTATCCCTTGGTCCTTCTTATTGACGATGAAACACAGAAATTGCATCGGAATTAAATACAAAAGGCACAATGCCGACTTAAGTACAAGAAGACTGACTCTCCTTACTGACTATGTTTTGAACCATTCCTGTGACACTAGTTATAAATTCCGATGCTTCACTTCAGGTTTACTCTATCCCTTGGACCTTCTTATTGACGATGAAACACAGAAAATGCATCGGAATTAAATACAAAAGGCACAATGCCGACTTATGGACAAGAAGACTGACTCTTCTTACTGGCTATGTTTTGAAACATTCCTGTGACACTAGCTATAGATTCCGATGCTTCACTTCAGGTTTATTGTATCCCTCTGACCTTCTTATTGACGATGAAACACAGAAATTGCATCGGAATAGAATAGTAAAGGCACTATGCCGACTTAAGTACAAGAAGACTGACTCTTCTTACTGACTATGTTTTGAACGATTCCGGTGACACTAGTTATAGATCCCGATGCTTCACTTGAGGTTTACTGTATCCCTTGGACCATCTCATTGACGATGATACACAAAAATTGCATCGGAATTAAATACAAAAGGCAAAATGCCGACTGAAGTACACGAAGACCGACTCTTCTTACTGTCTATGATTTGAACCATTCCTGTGACACTAGTTACAGATTCCGATGCTTCACTGCTCGTTTACTGTATCCCTTGGACCTTCTTATTGACGATGATACACAGAAATTGCATCGGAATTATATACAAAAAGCACAACGCCGACTTAAGTACAAGAAGACTAACTCTTCTTACTGACTATGCTTTGAACCAGTCCTGTGACACTAGTTATAGATTCCGATGCTTCACTTCAGGTTTACTGTATCCCTCTGACCTTCTTATTGATGGTGAAACACAGAAATTGCATCGGAATTAAATACATAAGGCACAATGCCGAATTAAGTCCAAGAAGACTGACTCTTCTTACTGTCTATTTTTGAACCAGTCCTGTGACATAGTGATAGACTCCGATGCTTCACTACAGGTTTACTGTATCGCTTGGACCTTCTTATTGACGATGAAACACAGAAATTGCATCGGAATTAAATGCAAAAGACACAATGCCGACTTAAGTAAAAGAAGTCTGACTCTTCTTACTGTCTGTGATTTGAACCATTCCTGTGACACTAGTTATAGATTCCGATGATTCACTCCAGGTTTACTGTATCGGTTGGACCTTCATATTGACGATGAAACACAGAAATTGCATCAGAATTAGATAGAAAATGCACAATGATGACTTAAGTACATTAAGACTGACTATTCTTACTGACTATGTTTTGAACCATTCCTGTGACACTAGTTATAGATTCCGATGCTTCACTCCAGGTTTACTGTATCCCTTGGACCTTCTTATTGACGATGAAACACAGAAATTGCATCGGAACTAATTACAAAAGGCACAATGCCGACTTAAGGACAAGAAGACTGACTCTTCTTACTGGCTATGTTTGAACCATTCCTGTGACACTAGCTATAGATTCGGATGCTTCACTTCAGCTTTATTGTATTCCTCTGACGTTTTTATTGACGATGAAACACAGAAATTGCATCGGAATTAAATAGAAAAGGCACAATGTCGACGTAAGTACAAGAAGACTGACTCTTCTTACTGTCTATGTTTTGGACCATTCCTGTGACACTAGTTATAGATTCCGATGCTCACTCCAGGTTTACTATATCTCTTGGACATTCTTACTGACGATGAAACACAGAAATTGCATCGGAATTAAATACAAAAGGCACAATGCCGACTTAAGTACAAGAACACTGACTCTTCTGACTGTCTATGTTTTGAACCATTCCTGTGACACTAGTTATAGATTCCGATGCTTCACTCCAGGTCTACTGTATCCCTTGGTCCTTCTTATTGACGATGAAACACAGAAATTGCATCGGAATTAAATACAAAAGGCACAATGCCGACTTAAGTACAAGAAGACTGACTCTCCTTACTGACTATGTTTTGGACCATTCCTGTGACACTAGTTATAAATTCCGATGCTTCACTTCAGGTTTACTGTATCCCTTGGACCTTCTTATTGACGATGAAACACAGAAAATGGATCGGAATTAAATACAAAAGGCACAATGCCGACTTAAGTTCAAGAAGACCGACTCTTCCTACTGACTATGTTTTGAACCATTCCTGTGACACCCGTTATAGATTGCGACGCTTCACTTGATGTTTACTGTATCCCTTGGAACTTCTTATTGACGATGAAACACAGAAATTGCATCGGAGTTAAATACTAAAGGCACAATGCCGAATTAAGTACAAGAAGACTGACTCTTCTTACTGTATATGTTTTGAACCATTACTGTGACACTAGTTACAGATTCCGATGCTTCACTCCAGGTTTACCGTATTCCTTGGACCTTCTTATTGACGATGAAACACAAAAATTGCATCGGAATTAAATACAAAAGGCAAAATGCCGACTGAAGTACACGAAGACCGACTCTTCTTACTGTCTATGATTTGAACCATTCCTGTGACACTAGTTACGGATTCCGATGCTTCACTCCAGGTTTACTGTATCCCTTGGACCTTCTTATTGACGATGATACACAGAAATTGCATCGGAATTAAATACAAAAGGCACAACGCCGACTTAAGTACAAGAAGACTAACTCTTCTTACTGACTATGTTTTGAACCATTCCTGTGACACTAGTTATGGATTCCGATGCTTCACTTCAGGTTTACTGTATCCCTCTGACCTTCTTATTGATGATGAATTACAGAAATTGCATCGGAATTAAATACAAAAGGCACAATGCCGAATTAAGTTCAAGAAGAATGACTCTTCTTACTGTCTATTTTTGAACCATTCCTGTGACACTAGTTACAGATTCCGATGCTTCACTCCAGGTTTACCGTATCCCTTGGACCTTCTTATTGACGATGAAACACAGAAATTGCATCGGAATTAAATGCAAAAGGCACAATGCCGACTTAAGTAAAAGAAGTCTGTCTCTTCTTACTGTCAATGATTTGAACCATTCCTGTGACACTAGTTATAGATTCCGATGCTTCACTCCAGGTTTACTGTATCCCTTGGACCTTCTTATTGACGATGAATTACAGAAATTGCATCGGAATTAGTTACAAAAGGCACAATGCCGACTTAAGGACAAGAAGACTGACACTTCTTACTGACTATGTTTTGAACCATTCCTGTGACACTAGTTATAGTTTCCGATGCTTCACTCCAGGTCTACTGTATCCCTTGGTCCTTCTTATTGACGATGAAACACAGAAATTGCATCGAAATTAAATACAAAGGGCACAATGCCGACTTAAGTACAAGAAGACTGACTCTCCTTACTGACTATGTTTTGAACCATTCCTGTGACACTAGTTATAAATTCCGATGCTTGAATTCAGGTTTAATGTATCCCTCTGACCTTATTGACGATGAAACACAGAAATTGCATCGGAATTAAATACAAAAGGCACAATGCCGACTTAAGTACAAGACGACTGACTCTTCTTACTGTCTATGTTTTGAACCATACCATTGACACTATTTATAGATTCCGATGCTTCACTCCAGGTTTACTGTATCCCTTGGACCTTCTCATTGACGATGACACACAAAAATTGCATCGGAATTAAATGCAAAAGGCAAAATGCCGACAGAAGTACACGAAGACCGACTCTTCTTACTGTCTATGATTTGAACCATTCCTGTGACACTAGTTACAGATTCCGATGCTTCACTCCAGGTTTACTGTATCCCTTGGACCTTCTTATCGACGATGCTACACAGAAATTGCATCGGAATTAAATACAAAAGGCACAACGCCGACTTAAGTACAAGAAGACTAACTCTTCTTACTGACTATGTTTTGAACCATTCCTGTGACACTAGTTTGGATTCCGATGCTTCACTTCAGGTTTACTGTATCCCTCTGACCTTCTTATTGACGATGAAACACAGAAATTGCATCGGAATTAAATACAAAAGGCACAATGCCGAATTAAGTTCAAGAAGACTGACTCTTCTTACCGTCTATGATTTGAACCATTCCTGTGACACTAGTTATAGATTCCGATGCTTCACTCCAGGTTAACTGTATCCCTTGGACCTTCTTATTGACGATGAAACACAGAAATTGCATCGGAATTAATTACAAAAGGCACAATGCCGACTTAAGTACAAGAAGACAGACTCTTCTTACTGACTATGCTTTGAACCATTCCTGTGACTCTACCTATAGATTCCGAAGCTTCACTTCAGGTTTACTGTATCCCTTGGACCTTCTTATTGACGATGAATCACAGAAATTGCATCGGAATTAAATACGGAAAGGCACAATGCCGACTTAAGGACAAGAAGACTGACTCTTCTTACTGACTTTGTTTTGAACCATTCCTGTGACACTAGTTATAGATTCCGATGCTTCACTTCAGGTTTATTGTATCCCTCTGGCCTTCTTATTGACGATGAACCACAGAAATTGCATCGGAATTAAATACAAAAGGCAGAATGCAGACTTAAGTACAAGAAGACTGACACTCCTTACTGACTGTGTTTTGAACCATTCCTGTGACACTAGTTATAAACTCCGATGCTTCACTTCAGGTTTTCTGTATCGCTTGGACCTTCTTATTGACGATGAAACACAGAAATTGCATCGGAATTAAATACAAAATGCACAAAGCAGAATGAAGTACAAGAAGACTGACACTTCTTACTGTCTATGTTTTGAACCATTCCTGCGACACAAGTTATAGATTCCGATGCTTCACTCCAGGTTTACTGTATCCCTCTGACCTTCTTATTGACGATGAAACACAGACACTTCATCGGAGTTAAATAGAAAAGGCACAATGCCGACTTAAGTACAAGAAGACTGACTCTTCTTACTGTCTATGTTTTGAACCATCCCTGTGACACTAGTTAATGATTCCGATGCTTCACTCCAGGTTTACTGCATCCCTTGGTCCTTCTTATTGCGATGAAACACAGAAATTGCATCGGAATTAAATACAAAAGGCACAATGCCGACTTAAGTACAAGAAGACTGACTCTCCTTAATGACTATGTTTTGAACCATTCCTGTGACACTAGTTATAAATTCCGATTCTTGACTTCAGGTTTACAGTATCCCTTGGACCATCTTATTGATGATGAAACACAGAAAATGCATCGGAATTAAATACAAAAGGCACAAAGCCAACTTAAGCAAAAGAAGTCTGACTCTTCTTACTGTCTATGATTTGAACCATTCCTGTGACACTAGTTGTAGATTCCGATGCTTCACTTCAGGATTACGGTATCCCTCTGACCTTCTTATTGACGACGAAACACAGAAATTGCACCGGAATTAAATACAAATGGCACAATGCCGTCTTAAGTACAAGAAGACTGACTCTCCTTACTGACTATGTTTGAACCATTCCTGTGACACTAGTTATAAATTCCGATGCTTCACTTCAGGTTTACTGTATCCCTTGGACCTTCTTATTGACGATGAAACACAGAAATTGCATCGGAATTAAATACAAAATGCACAATGCAGAATTATGTACAAGAAGACTTACTCTTCTTACTGTCTATGCTTTGAACCATTCCTGTGACACTAGTTATAGATTCCGATGCTTCACTCCAGGTTTACTGTATCCCTTGGACCGTCTTATTGATGATGAAACACAGAAATTGCACCGGAATTAAATACAAAAGGCACAATGGCCACTTAAGGACAAGAAGACTGACACTTCTTACTGACTTTGTTTTGAACCATTCCTGTGACACTAGTTATAGATTCCGATGCTTCACTTCAGGTTTATTGTATCCCTCTGACCTTCTTATTGACGATGAAACACAGAAATTGCATCGGAATTAAATAGAAAAGGCACAATGCCGACTTAAGTACAACAAGACTGACTCTTCTTACTGACTATGATTTGAACCATTCCTGTGACACTAGTTGTAGATTCCGATGCTTCACTTCAGGATTACTGTATCCCTCTGACCTTCTTATTGACGATGAAACACAGAAATTGCATCGGAATTAAATACAAAAGGCACAATGCCGACTTAAGTACATGAAGACCGACTCTTCCTACTGACTATGTTTTGAACCATTCCTGTGACACCCAATATACATTCCGATGCTTCACTTGAGGTTAACTGTATCCCTTGGACCTTCTTATTGACGATGAAACACAGAAATTGCATCGGAATTAATTACAAAAGGCACAATGCCGACTTAAGTACAAGAAGACTGACTCTTCTTACTGACTATGCTTTGAACCATTCCTGTGACTCTACCTATAGATTCCGAAGCTTCACTTCAGGTTTACTGTATCCCTTAGACCTTCTTATTGACGATGAATCACAGAAATTGCATCGGAATTAAATACGGAAAGGCACAATGCCGACTTAAGGACAAGAAGACTGACTCTTCTTACTGACTTTGTTTTGAACCATTCCTGTGACACTAGTTATAGATTCCGATGCTTCACTTCAGGTTTATTGTATCCCTCTGGCCTTCTTATTGACGATGAAACACAGAAATTGCATCGGAATTAAATACAAAAGGCAGAATGCAGACTTAAGTACAAGAAGACTGACACTCCTTACTGACTGTGTTTTGAACCATTCCTGTGACACTAGTTATAAACTCCGATGCTTCACTTCAGGTTTTCTGTATCCCTCTGACCTTCTTATTGACGATGAAACACAGACACTTCATCGGAGTTAAATAGAAAAGGCACAATGCCGACTTAAGTACAAGAAGACTGACTCTTCTTACTGTCTATGTTTTGAACCATCCCTGTGACACTAGTTAATGATTCCGATGCTTCACTCCAGGTTTACTGCATCCCTTGGTCCTTCTTATTGCGATGAAACACAGAAATTGCATCGGAATTAAATACAAAAGGCACAATGCCGACTTAAGTACAAGAAGACTGACTCTCCTTAATGACTATGTTTTGAACCATTCCTGTGACACTAGTTATAAATTCCGATTCTTCACTTCAGGTTTACAGTATCCCTTGGACCGTCTTATTGATGATGAAACACAGAAAATGCATCGGAATTAAATACAAAAGGCACAATGCCGACTTAAGTACATGAAGACCGACTCTTCCTACTGACTATGTTTTGAACCATTC
Organism: Schistocerca piceifrons; assembly: GCF_021461385.2. NCBI lineage: Eukaryota > Metazoa > Arthropoda > Insecta > Orthoptera > Acrididae > Schistocerca > Schistocerca piceifrons. The sequence goes on along the minus strand of NW_025728019.1, from coordinate 332,273 downwards.
CTGTGACACCCGTTATAGATTCCGATGCTTCACTTGAGGTTTACAGTATCCCTTGGACCGTCTTATTGATGATGAAACACAGAAATTGCATCAAAATTAAATACAAAACGCACAATGCCGACTTAAGTACAAGAAGACTGACTCTTCTTACTGTCTATGTTTTGAACCATCCCTGTGACACTAGTTAATGATTACGATGCTTCACTCCAGGTTTACTGTATACCTTGGACCTTCTTATTGACGATGAAACACAGAAATTGCATCGGAATTAAATACAATAGGCACAATGCCGACTTAAGGACAAGAAGACTGACTCTTCTTACTGACTATGTTTGAACCATTCCTGTGACACTAGCTATAGATTCTGATGCTTCACTTCTGGTTTACTGTATCCCTCTGACCTTCTTATTGACTATGAAACACAGAAATTGCATCGGAATTAAATACAAAAGGCACAAAGCCGACTTAAGCAAAAGAAGTCTGACTCTTCTTACTGTCTATGATTTGAACCATTCCTGTGACACTAGTTGTAGATTCCGATGCTTCACTTCAGGATTACGGTATCCCTCTGACCTTCTTATTGACGACGAAACACAGAAATTGCATCGGAATTAAATACAAATGGCACAATGCCGTCTTAAGTACAAGAAGACTGACTCTCCTTACTGACTATGTTTGAACCATTCCTGTGACACTAGTTATAAATTCCGATGCTTCACTTCAGGTTTACTGTATCCCTTGGACCTTCTTATTGACGATGAAACACAGAAATTGCATCGGAATTAAATACAAAATGCACAATGCAGAATTATGTACAAGAAGACTTACTCTTCTTACTGTCTATGCTTTGAACCATTCCTGTGACACTAGTTATAGATTCCGATGCTTCACTTCAGGTTTATTGTATCCCTCTGACCTTCTTATTGACGATGAAACACAGAAATTGCATCGGAATTAAATAGAAAAGGCACAATGCCGACTTAAGTACAAGAAGACTGACTCTTCTTACTGACTATGATTTGAACCATTCCTGTGACACTAGTTGTAGATTCCGATGCTTCACTTCAGGATTACTGTATCCCTCTGAACTTCTTATTGACGATGAAACACAGAAATTGCATCGGAATTAAATAGAAAAGGCACAATGCCGACTTAAGTACATGAAGACCGACTCTTCCTACTGACTATGTTTTGAACCATTCCTGTGACACCCAATATACATTCCGATGCTTCACTTGAGGTTTACTGTATCCCTTGGACCTTCGTATTGACGATGAAACACAGAAATTGCATCGGAATGAAATACAAAAGGCACAATGCCGACTTAAGTACAAGAAGACTGACTCTTCTTACTCTCTATGTTCTTAACCATTCCTGTGACACTAGTTATAGATTCCGATGCTGCTCTCCAGGATTACTGTATCCATTGGACCTTCTTATTGACGAAGAAACACAGAAATTGCATCGGAATTAAATAAAAAAGGCACAATGCCGACTTACGGACAAGAAGACTGACTCTTCTTACTGACTATGTTTTGAACCATTCCTGTGACACTAGCTATAGATTCCGATGCTTTATGTCAGGTTTACTGTATCCCTCTGATCTTCTTATTGACGATGAAACACAGAAATTGCATCGGAATAAAATACAAAAGGCACAAAGCCGACTTAAGTAAAAGAAGTCTGACTCTTCTTACTGTCTGTGATTTGAACCATTCCTGTGACAAGAGTTGTAGATTCCGATGCTTCACTCCAGGTTTACTCTATAGGTTGGACCTTCATATTGACGATGAAACACAGAAATTGCATCTGAATTAAATAGAAAATGCACAATGATGACTTAAGTACAATAAGACTGACTATTCTTACTGACTATGTTTTGAACTATTGCTGTGACACTAGTTATAGATTCCGATGCTTCACTCCAGGTTTACTGTATCCCTTGGTCCATCTTATTGACGATGAAACACAGAAATTGCATCGGAATTAATTACAAAAGGCACAATGCCGACTTAAGGACAAGAAGACTGACTCTTCTCACTGACTATGTTTTGAACCATTCCTGTGACACTAGCTATATATTCCGATTGTTCACTTCAGGTTTATTGTATCCCTCTGACCTTCTTATTGACGATGAAACTCAGAAATTGCATCGGAATTAAATAGATAAGGCACAATGTCGACGTAAGTACAAGAAGACTGACTCTTCTAACAGTATATGTTTTGAACCATTCCTATGACACTAGTTATGGATTCCGATGCTTCACTCCAGGTTTACTTTATCCCTTGGTCCATCTTATTGACGATGAAACACAGAAATTGCATCGGAATTAAATACAAAAGGCACAATGCCGGCTTAAGGACAAGAAGACTGACTCTTCTTACAGACTATGTTTTGAACCATTCCTGTAACACTAGCTATAGATTCCGATGCTTCACTTCAGGTTCACTGTATCCCTCTGACCTTCTTATTGACGATGAAACACAGAAATTGCATCGGAATTAAATACAAAAGGCACAATGCCGACGTAAGTACAAGAAGACTGACTCTTCTTACTGTCTATGTTTTGAACCATACCATTGACACTAGTTATAGATTCCGATGCTTCACTCCAGGTTTACTGTATCCCTTGGACCTCCTTATTGACGATGAAACACAGAAATTGCTTCTGAATTAAATAGAAAAGGCACTATGCCGACTTAAGTACAAGAAGACTGACTCTTCTTACTGACTATGTTTTGAACGATTCCTGTGACACTAGTTATAGATCTCGATGCTTCACTTTAGGTTTTCTGTATCCCTTGGACCTTCTCATTGACGATGAAACACAAAAATTGCATCGGAATTAAATGCAAAAGGCAAAATGCCGACTGAAGTACACGAAGACTGACTCTTCTTACTGTCTATGGTTTGAACCATTCCTGTGACACTAGTTACAGATTCCGATGCTTCACTCCAGTTTTACTGTATCCCTTGGACCTTCTTATTGACGATGAGACACAGAAATTGCGTCGTAATTAAACACAAAAGGCACAACGCCGACATAAGTACAAGAAGATTAACTCTTCTTACTGACTATGTTTTGAACCATTCCTGTGACACTAGTTATGGATTCCGATGCTTCACTTCAGGTTTACTGTATCCCTCTGACCTTCTTATTGACGATGAAACACAGAAATTGCATCGGAATTAAATACAAAAGTCACAATGCCGAATTAAGTTCAAGAAGAGTGACTCTATTTACGGTCTATTTTTGATCCAGTCCTGTGACACTAGTTATAGACTCCGATGCTTCACTCCAGGTTTATTGTATCCCTTGGACCTTCTTATTGACGATGAAACACAGAAATTGCATCGGAAGTAAATAGAAAAGGCACAATGCCGACTTAAGTACAAGAAGACTGACTCTTCTTACTGACTATGTTTTGAACCATTCCTGTGACACTAGTTATAGATCCGATGCTTCACTTCAGGTGTACTGTATACCTTGGACCTTCTTATTGACGATGTATTACAGAAATAGCATCGGAATTAAATACAAACGGCACAATGCCGACTTAAGGTCAAGAAGACTGACTCCTCTTACTGACTTTGTTTTGAACCTTTCCTGTGACACTAGTTATAGATTCCGACGCTTCACTTCAGGTTTATTGTATCCCTCTGACCTTCTTATTGACGATGAAACACAGAAATTTCATCGGAATTAAATAGAAAAGGCACAATGTCGACGTAAGTACAAGAAGACTGACTCTTCTTACTGTCTATGTTTTGAACCATTCCTGTGACACTAGTTATAGATTCCGATGCTTCACTCCAGGTTTATTATATCCCTTGGACCATCTTATTGACGATGCAACACAAAAATTGCATCGGAATTAAACAGAAAAGGCACAATGCCGACTTAAGTACAAGAAGACTGACTCTTCTTACTGACTATGATTTGAACCATTCCTGTGACACTAGTTGTAGATTCCGATGCTTCACTTCAGGATTACTGTATCCCTCTGACCTTCTTATTGACGATGAAACACAGAAATTGCATCGGAATTAAATAGAAAAGGCACAATGCCGACTTAAGTACATGAAGACCGACTCTTCCTACTGACTATGTTTTGAACCATTCCTGTGACACCCAATATACATTCCGATGCTTCACTTGAGGTTAACTGTATCCCTTGGACCTTCTTATTGACGATGAAACACAGAAATTGCATCGGAATTAATTACAAAAGGCACAATGCCGACTTAAGTACAAGAAGACTGACTCTTCTTACTGACTATGCTTTGAACCATTCCTGTGACTCTACCTATAGATTCCGAAGCTTCACTTCAGGTTTACTGTATCCCTTGGACCTTCTTATTGACGATGAATCACAGAAATTGCATCGGAATTAAATACGGAAAGGCACAATGCCGACTTAAGGACAAGAAGACTGACTCTTCTTACTGACTTTGTTTTGAACCATTCCTGTGACACTAGTTATAGATTCCGATGCTTCACTTCAGGTTTATTGTATCCCTCTGGCCTTCTTATTGACGATGAAACACAGAAATTGCATCGGAATTAAATACAAAAGGCAGAATGCAGACTTAAGTACAAGAAGACTGACACTCCTTACTGACTGTGTTTTGAACCATTCCTGTGACACTAGCTATAAACTCCGATGCTTCACTTCAGGTTTTCTGTATCCCTCTGACCTTCGTATTGACGATGAAACACAGACACTTCATCGGAGTTATATAGAAAAGGCACAATGCCGACTTAAGTACAAGAAGACTGACTCTTCTTACTGTCTATGTTTTGAACCATCCCTGTGACACTAGTTAATGATTCCGATGCTTCACTCCAGGTTTACTGCATCCCTTGGTCCTTCTTATTGCGATGAAACACAGAAATTGCATCGGAATTAAATACAAAAGGCACAATGCCGACTTAAGTACAAGAAGACTGACTCTCCTTAATGACTATGTTTTGAACCATTCCTGTGACACTAGTTATAAATTCCGATTCTTCACTTCAGGTTTACAGTATCCCTTGGACCATCTTATTGATGATGAAACACAGAAAATGCATCGGAATTAAATACAAAAGGCACAATGCCGACTTAAGTACATGAAGACCGACTCTTCCTACTGACTATGTTTTGAACCATTCCTGTGACACCCGTTATAGATTCCGATGCTTCACTTGAAGTTTACTGTATCCCTTGGACCTACTTATTGTCGATGATACACAGAAATTGCATCAAAATTAAATACAAAACGCACAATGCCGACTTAAGTACAAGAAGACTGACTCTTCTTACTGTCTATGTTTTGAACCATCCCTGTGACACTAGTTAATGATTACGATGCTTCACTCCAGGTTTACTGTATACCTTGGACCTTCTTATTGACGATGAAACACAGAAATTGCATCGGAATTAAATACAATAGGCACAATGCCGACTTAAGGACAAGAAGACTGACTCTTCTTACTGACTATGTTTGAACCATTCCTGTGACACTAGCTATAGATTCTGATGCTTCACTTCTGGTTTACTGTATCCCTCTGACCTTCTTATTGACTATGAAGCACAGAAATTGCATCGGAATTAAATACAAAAGGCACAAAGCCGACTTAAGCAAAAGAAGTCTGACTCTTCTTACTGTCTATGATTTGAACCATTCCTGTGACACTAGTTGTAGATTCCGATGCTTCACTTCAGGATTACGGTATCCCTCTGACCTTCTTATTGACGACGAAACACAGAAATTGCATCGGAATTAAATACAAATGGCACAATGCCGTCTTAAGTACAAGAAGACTGACTCTCCTTACTGACTATGTTTGAACCATTCCTGTGACACTAGTTATAAATTCCGATGCTTCACTTCAGGTTTACTGTATCCCTTGGACCTTCTTATTGACGATGAAACACAGAAATTGCATCGGAATTAAATACAAAATGCACAATGCAGAATTATGTACAAGAAGACTTACTCTTCTTACTGTCTATGCTTTGAACCATTCCTGTGACACTAGTTATAGATTCCGATGCTTCACTCCAGGTTTACTGTATCCCTTGGACCGTCTTATTGATGATGAAACACAGAAATTGCACCGGAATTAAATACAAAAGGCACAATGGCCACTTAAGGACAAGAAGACTGACACTTCTTACTGACTTTGTTTTGAACCATTCCTGTGACACTAGTTATAGATTCCGATGCTTCACTTCAGGTTTATTGTATCCCTCTGACCTTCTTATTGACGATGAAACACAGAAATTGCATCGGAATTAAATAGAAAAGGCACAATGCCGACTTAAGTACAAGAAGACTGACTCTTCTTACTGACTATGATTTGAATCATTCCTGTGACACTAGTTGTAGATTCCGATGCTTCACTTCAGGATTACTGTATCCCTCTGACCTTCTTATTGACGATGAAACACAGAAATTGCATCGGAATTAAATAGAAAAGGCACAATGCCGACTTAAGTACAAGAAGACTGACTCTTCTTACTCTCTATGTTCTTAACCATTCCTGTGACACTAGTTATAGATTCCGATGCTGCTCTCCAGGATTACTGTATCCATTGGACCTTCTTATTGACGAAGAAACACAGAAATTGCATCGGAATTAAATAAAAAAGGCACAATGCCGACTTAAGGACAAGAAGACTGACTCTTCTTACTGACTATGTTTTGAACCATTCCTGTGACACTAGCAATAGATTCCGATGCTTTATGTCAGGTTTACTGTATCCCTCGGACCTTCTTATTGACGATGAAACACAGAAATTGCATCGGAATAAAATACAAAAGGCACAAAGCCGACTTAAGTAAAAGAAGTCTGACTCTTCTTACTGTCTGTGATTTGAACCATTCCTGTGACAAGAGTTGTAGAATCCGATGCTTCACTCCAGGTTTACTCTATAGGTTGGACCTTCATATTGACGATGAAACACAGAAATTGCATCTGAATTAAATAGAAAATGCACAATGATGACTTAAGTACAATAAGACTGACTATTCTTACTGACTATGTTTTGAACTATTGCTGTGACACTAGTTATAGATTCCGATGCTTCACTCCAGGTTTACTGTATCCCTTGGTCCATCTTATTGACGATGAAACACAGAAATTGCATCGGAATTAAATACAAAAGGCACAATGCCGACTTAAGGACAAGAAGACTGACTCTTCTCACTGACTATGTTTTGAACCATTCCTGTGACATTAGCTATATATTCCGATTGTTCACTTCAGGTTTATTGTATCCCTCTGACCTTCTTATTGACGATGAAACACAGAAATTGCATCGGAATTAAATAGATAAGGCACAATGTCGACGTAAGTACAAGAAGACTGACTCTTCTAACAGTATATGCTTTGAACCATTCCTATGACACTAGTTATAGATTCCGATGCTTCACTCCAGGTTTACTTTATCCCTTGGTCCATCTTATTGACGATGAAACACAGAAATTGCATCGGAATTAAATACAAAAGGCACAATGCCGGCTTAAGGACAAGAAGACTGACTCTTCTTACAGACTATGTTTTGAACCATTCCTGTAACACTAGCTATAGATTCCGATGCTTCACTTCAGGTTCACTGTATCCCTCTGACCTTCTTATTGACGATGAAACACAGAAATTGCATCGGAATTAAATACAAAAGGCACAATGCCGACGTAAGTACAAGAAGACTGACTCTTCTTACTGTCTATGTTTTGAACCATACCATTGACACTAGTTATAGATTCCGATGCTTCACTCCAGGTTTACTGTATCCCTTGGACCTCCGTATTGACGATGAAACACAGAAATTGCTTCTGAATTAAATAGAAAAGGCACTATGCCGACTTAAGTACAAGAAGACTGACTCTTCTTACTGACTATGTTTTGAACGATTCCTGTGACACTAGTTATAGATCTCGATGCTTCACTTTAGGTTTTCTGTATCCCTTGGACCTTCTCATTGACGATGAAACACAAAAATTGCATCGGAATTAAATGCAAAAGGCAAAATGCCGACTGAAGTACACGAAGACTGACTCTTCTTACTGTCTATGGTTTTGAACCATTCCTGTGACACTAGTTACAGATTCCGATGCTTCACTCCAGTTTTACTGTATCCCTTGGACCTTCTTATTGACGATGAGACACAGAAATTGCGTCGTAATTAAACACAAAAGGCACAACGCCGACTTAAGTACAAGAAGATTAACTCTTCTTACTGACTATGTTTTGAACCATTCCTGTGACACTAGTTATGGATTCCGATGCTTCACTTCAGGTTTACTGTATCCCTCTGACCTTCTTATTGACGATGAAACACAGAAATTGCATCGGAATTAAATACAAAAGTCACAATGCCGAATTAAGTTCAAGAAGAGTGACTCTATTTACTGTCTATTTTTGATCCAGTCCTGTGACACTAGTTATAGACTCCGATGCTTCACTCCAGGTTTATTGTATCCCTTGGACCTTCTTATTGACGATGAAACACAGAAATTGCATCGGAAGTAAATAGAAAAGGCACAATGCCGACTTAAGTACAAGAAGACTGACTCTTCTTACTGACTATGTTTTGAACCATTCCTGTGACACTAGTTATAGATCCGATGCTTCACTTCAGGTGTACTGTATACCTTGGACCTTCTTATTGACGATGTATTACAGAAATAGCATCGGAATTAAATACAAACGGCACAATGCCGACTTAAGGTCAAGAAGACTGACTCCTCTTACTGACTTTGTTTTGAACCTTTCCTGTGACACTAGTTATAGATTCCGACGCTTCACTTCAGGTTTATTGTATCCCCCTGACCTTCTTATTGACGATGAAACACAGAAATTTCATCGGAATTAAATAGAAAAGGCACAATGTCGACGTAAGTACAAGAAGACTGACTCTTCTTACTGTCTATGTTTTGAACCATTCCTGTGACACTAGTTATAGATTCCGATGCTTCACTCCAGGTTTATTATATCCCTTGGACCATCTTATTGACGATGCAACACAAAAATTGCATCGGAATTAAACAGAAAAGGCACAATGCCGACTTAAGTACAAGAAGACTGACTCTTCTTACTGAATATGTTTTGAACCATTCCATTGACACTCGTTATAGATTCCCATGCTTCACTCCAGGTTTACTGTATCCCTTGGACCTTCTCATTGACGATGAAAATCAGAAATTGCATCGGATTTACATAGAAAAGGCACAATGCCGACTTAAGTACAAGAAGACTGACTCTTCTTACTGACTATGTTTTGAACCATTCCTGTGACACTAGTTAGAGATCCGATGCTTCACGTCAGGTTTACTGTATACCTTGGACCTTCTTATTGACGATGAAACACAGAAATAGCATCGGAATTAAATACAAAAGGCACAATGCCGACTTACGGACAAGAAGACTGACTCTTCTTACTGACATTGTTTTGAACCATTCCGGTGACACTAGTTATAGATTCCGATGCTTCAGGTTTATTGTATCCCTCTGACCTTCTTATTGACGATGAAACACAGAATTTGAACGGACTTCAATAGAAAAGGCACAATGCCGACTTATGTATATGAAGACTGACTCTTCTTACTGACTATGATTTGAACCATGCCTGTGACACTAGTTATAGATTCCGATGCTTCACTCCAGGTTTACTGTATCACTTGGAACTTCGTATTGACGATGAAACACAGAAATTGCATCGGTATTAAATACAAAAGGCACAATGCCGACTTAAGTAGAAGAAGACTAAGTCTTCTTACTGACTATGATTTGAACCATTCCTGTGACACTAGTTATGGATTCCGATGCTTCACTTCAGGTTTACTGTATCCCTCTGACCCTCTTATTGACGATGAAACACAGAAATTGCATCGGAATTAAATAGAAAAGGCACAATGCCGACTTAAGTACAAGAAGACCGACTCTTCTAACTGTCTATGCTTTGAACCATCCCTGTGACACTAGTTACAGATTCCGGTGCTTCACTCCAGGTTTACTGTATCCCTTGGTCCTTCTTATTGACGATGAAACACAGAAATTGCATCGGAATTAAATACAAAAGGCACAATGCCGACTTAAGTACAAGAAGACTGACTCTCCTTACTGACTATCTTTTGAACCATTCCTGTGACACTACTTATAAATTCCGATGCTTCACTTCAGGTTTACTGTATCCCTTGGTCCTGCTTATTGACGATGAAACACAGAAATTACATCGGATTTAAATACAAATGCACAATGCCGAATTAAGTTCAAGAAGACTGACTGTTCTTACTGTCTATATTTGAATCAGTCCTGTGACACTAGTTAAAGACTCCGATGCTTCACTCCAGGTTTACGGTATCCCTTGGACCTTCTTATTGACGATGAAACACAGAAATTGCACCAGAATTAAATATAAAAGGCACAATGCCGACTTAAGTAAAAGAAGTCTGACTCTTCTTACTGTCTATGATTTGAACCATTCCTGTGACACTAGTTATGGATTCCGATGCTTCACTCCAGGATTACTGTATCCCTCGGACCTTCATATTGACGATGAAACACAGAAATTGCCTCCGAATTAAATAGAAAATGCACAATGATGACTTAAGTACAATAAGACTGACTATTCTTACTGACTATGTTTTGAACCATTCCTGTGACACTAGTTATAAATTCCGATGCTTCAATTCAGGTTTAATGTATCCCTCTGACCTCATTGACGATGAAACACAGAAATTGCATCGGAATTAAATACAAAAGGCACAATGCCGACTTAAGTACAGGAAGACTGACTCTTCTTACTGTCTATGATTTGAACCATACCATTGACACTATTTATAGATTCCGATGCTTCACTCCAGGTTTACTGTATCCCTTGGACCTTCTTATTTACGATGAAACACAGAAATTGCATCGGAATTAAATACAAAAGGCACAATGCCGTCTTAAGTACTGAAGACCGAATCTTCCTACTGCCTATGTTTTGAACCATTCCTGTGACACTAGTTATAAATCCGATGCTTCACTTCAGGTTTACTGTATCCCTTGGACCTTCTTATTGACGATGAATCACAGAAAATGCATCGGAATTAAATACAAAAGGCACAATGCCGACTTATGTACATGAAGACCGACTCTTCCTACAGACTATGCTTTGAAACATTCCTGTGACACCCGTTATAGATTCCGATGCTTCACTTGAGGTTTACTGTATCCCTTGGACCTTCCTATTGACGATGAAACTCAGAAATTGCATCGGAATTAAATACAAAAGGCACAACGCCGAATTAAGTACAAGAAGACTGACTCTTCTTACTCTCTATGTTTTGAACCATTCCTGTGACACTAGTTATAGATTCCGATGCTTCACTCCTGGTTTACTGTATCCCTTGGACCTTCTTATTGACGATGAAACACAAAAATTGCATCGGAATTAAATACAACAGGCAAATTGCCGACTGAAGTACACGAAGACTGACTCTTCTTACTGATTATGATTTCAACCATTCCTGTGACACTAGTTACGGATTCCGATGCTTCACTCCAGGTTTACTGTATCCCTCTGACCTTCGTATTGACGAGGAAGCACAGAAATTGCATCGGAATTAAATACAAAAGGCACAATGCCGAATTAAGTTCAAGAAGACCGACTCTTCTTACTGTCTACTTTTGAACCAGTCCTGTGACACTATTTATAGACTCCGATGCTTCACCCTAGGTTTACTGTATCCAATGGTCCTTCTTATTGACGATGAAACACAGAAATTGCATCGAAATTAAATAGAAAAGGCACAATGCCGACTTAAGTACAAGAAGACTGACTCTTCTTACTGACTATGTTTTGAAGCATTCCTGTGACACCAGTTATTAATTCCGATGCTTCACTTCTTGTTTACTGTATCCCTTGGAACATCATATTGACGATGAAACACAGAAAATGCATCGGAAATAAATACAAAAGGCACAGTGCAGAATTAAGTACAAGGAGACTGACTCTTCCTACTGTCTATGTTTTGAAACATTCCTGTGACACTAGTTATAGATTCCGATGCTTCACTCCAGGTTTACTGTATCTCTTGGACCTTCTTATTGATGATGAAACACAGAAATTTCTTCGGAATTAAATACAAAAGGCACAATGCCGACTTAAGGACAATAAGACTGACTCATCTTACTGACTATGTTTTGAACCATTCCTTTGACACTAGCTATAGATTCCGATGCATCACTTCAGGATTACTGTACCCCTTTGACCTTCTTATTGACGATGAAACACAGAAATTGCATCGGAATTAAATACAAAAGGCACAATGCCGACTTAAGTACAAGAAGACTGACTCTTCTTACTGTCTATGATTTGAACCATTCCATTGATACTAGTTATAGATTCCGATGCTTCACTCCAGGTTTACTGTATCCCTTGGACCTCGTTATTGACGATGAAACACAGAAATTGCATCGGAATTAAATAGAAAAGGTACAATGCCGACTTAAGTACAAGAAGACTGACTCTTCTTACTCACTATGTTTTGAACCATTCCTGTGACACTAGTTATAGATTCCGATGCTACACTCCAGGTTTACTGTATCCCTTGGACCTTCTTATTGACGATGAAACACAGAAATTGCATCGGAACTAAATACAAAAGGCACAATGCCGACATAAGGACAAGAAGACTGACTCTTCTTACTGACTTTGTTTTGAACCATTCCTGTGACACTAGTTATAGATTCCGATGCTTCAGGTTTATTGTATCCCTCTGACCTTCTTATTGACGATGAAACACAGAAATTGCACCGGAATTAAATACAAAAGGCACAAAGCAGAGTTAAGTACAAGAAGACTGACTCTACTTACTGTCTATGTTTTGAACCATTCCTGTGACACTAGCTATAGATTCCGATGCTTCACTTCAGGTTTCAGGTTTACTGTACCCCTCCGACCTTCTTATTGACGATGAAACTCAGAAATTGCATCGGAATTAAATACAAAAGGCACAATGCCGACTTAAGAAAAAGAAGTCTGACTCTTCTTACTGACTTTGTTTTGAACCATTCCTGTGACACTAGTTATAGATTCCGATGCTTCAGGTTTATTGTATCCCTCTGACCTTCTTATTGACGATGAAACACAGAAATTGCACCGGAATTAAATACAAAAGGCACAATGCCGACTTAAGGACAAGAAGACTGACTCTTCTTACTGACTTTGTTTTGAACCATTCCTGTGACACTAGTTATAGATTCCGATGCTTCAGGTTTATTGTATCCCTCTGACCTTCTTATTGACGATGAAACACAGAAATTGCACCGGAATTAAATACAAAAGGCTCAATGCCGACTTAAGAAAAAGAAGTCTTACTCTTCTTACTGTCTATGATTTGAACCATTCCTGTGACACTAGTTATAGATTCCGATGCTTCACTCCAGGTTTACTGTATCCCTTGGACCTTGTTATTGACGATGAAACACAGAAATTGCATCGGAATTAAATAGAAAAGGTACAATGCCGACTTAAGTACAAGAAGACTGACTCTTCTTACTCACTATGTTTTGAACCATTCCTGTGACACTAGTTATAGATTCCGATGCTTCACCTCAGGTTTACTGTATCCCTGGACCTTCTTATTGACGATGAAACACAGAAATTCCATCGGAATTAAATACAAAAGGCAAAATGCCGACTTAAGTACACGAAGACTGACTCTTCTTACTGTCTATGTTTGAACCATTCCTGTGACACTAGTTATAGATTCCGATGCTACACTCCAGGTTTACTGTATCCCTTGGACCTTCTTATTGACGATGAAACACAGAAATTGCATCGGAATTAATTACAAAAAAAGGCACAATGCCGACTTAAGGACAAGAAGACTGACTCTTCATACTGACTTTGTTTTGAACCATTCCTGTGACACTAGTTATAGATTCCGATGCTTCAGGTTTATTGTATCCCTCTGACCTTCTTATTGACGATGAAACACAGAAATTGCACCGGAATTAAATACAAGAGACACAATGCCGACTTAAGAAAAAGAAGTCTGACTCTTCTTACTGTCTATGATTTGAACCATTCCTGTGACACTAGTTATAGATTCCGATGCTTCACTCCAGGTTTACTGTATCCCTTGGACCTTCATATTGACGATGAAACTCAGATATTGCATCAGAATTAAATAGAAAATGCACAATGATGACTTAAGTACAATAAGACTGAATATTCTTACTAACTATGTTTTGAACCATTCCTGTGACACTAGTTATAGATTCCGATGCTTCACTTCAGGATTACTGTATCCCTCTGACCTTCTTATTGACGATGAAACACAGAAATTGCATCGGAGTTAAATACAAAAGGCACAATGCCGACTTAAGTACAAGAATACTGACTCTTCTTATTGTCTGTGATTTGAACCATTCCTGTGACACTAGTTATAAATTCCGATGCTTCACTTCAGGTTTAATGTATCCCTTGGACCTTCTTATTGATGATGAAACACAGAAATTGCATCGGAATTAAATACAAAAGGCACAAAGCAGAATTAAGTACAAGAAGACTGACTCTACTTACTGTCTATGTGTTGAACCATTCCTGTGACACTAGCTATAGATTCCGATGCTTCACTTCAGGTTTCAGGTTTACTGTACCCCTCTGACCTTCTTATTGACGATGAAACACAGAAATTGCATCGGAATTAAATACAAAGGCACAAAAGCAGAATTAAGTACAAGAAGACTGACTCTTCTTACTGTCTATGTTTTGAACCATTCCTGTCACACTAGCTTTAGATTCCGAAGCTTCACTTCAGGTTTACTGTATCCCTTGGACCTTCTTATAGACGATGATTTACAGAAATTGCATCGGATTTAAATAGAAAGGGCACAATGTCGACGTAAGTACAAGAAGACTGACTCTTCTTACTGTCTATGATTTGAACCATTCCTGTGACACTAGTTATAGATTCCGATGCCTCACTCCAGGTTTACCATATCTCTTGGACCTCTTATTGACGATGAACACAGAAATTGCATCGGAAATAAATACAAAAGGCACAATGCCGACTTAAGTACAAGAACACTGACTATTCTTACTGACTATGTTTTGAACAATTCCATTGACACCCGTTATAGATTCCGATGCTTCACTTGAGGTTTACTGTACCCCTAGGACCTTCGTATTGACGATGAAACACAGAAATTGCATCGGATTAAAAACAAAAAGCACAATGCCGAATTAAGTTCAAGAAGACTGACTCTTCTTACTGTCTATTTTTGAACCAGTCCTTTAACACTAGTTATAGACTCCGATGCTTCACCCTATGTTTACTGTATCCCTTGGTCTTCTTATTGACGATGAAACACAGAAATTGCATCGAAATTAAATAGAAAAGGCACAATGCCGACTTAAGTACAAGAAGACTCACTCTTCTTACTGACTATGTTTTGAAGCATTCCTGTGACACCAGTTATAAATTCCGATGCTTCACTTCAGGTTTACTGTATCCCTGGGAACATCATATTGACGATGATACACAGAAAATGCTTTGGAAATAAATACAAAAGGTACAATGCAGAATTAAGTACAAGGAGACTGACTCTTCTTACTGTCTATGTTTTGAACCATTCCTGTGACACTAGTTATAGATTCCGATGCTTCACACCAGGTTTACTGTATCCATTGAACCTTCTTATTGATGCTGAAACACAGTTAATTTCTTCGGAATTAAATACAAAAAGCACAATGCCGACTTAAGGACAAGAAGACTGACTCATCTTACTGACTATGTTTCGAACCATTCCTGTGACACTAGCTATAGATTCAGATGCATCACTTCAGGTTTACTGTACCCCTCTGACCTTCTTATTGACGATGAAACACAGAAATTGCATCGGAATTAAATACAAAAGGCACAATGCCGACTTACGTACAAGAAGACTGACTCTTCTTACTCACTATGTTTTGAACCATTCCTGTGACACCAGTTATAGATTCCGATGCTTCACCTCAGGTTTACTGTATCTCTTGGACCTTCTTATTGACGATGAAACACAGACATTGCACAGAAATTAAATACAAAAGGCAAAATGCCGACTTAAGTACACGAAGACTGACTCTTCTTACTGTCTATGTTTGAACATTCCTGTGACACTAGTTATAGATTCCGATGCTACACTCCTGGTTTACTGTATCCCTTGGACCCTCTTATTGACGATGAAGCACAGAAAATGCATCGGAATTAAATACAAAATGCACAATGCCGACTTTAAGTACAGAAGACCGAATCTTCCTACTGACTATGTTTTGAACCATTCCTGTGACACTAGTTAAAGATTCCGATTCTTCACTCCAGGCTTGCTGTATCCCTTGGACCTTCTTATTGACGATGAAACACAAAAATTGCATCGGAATTAAATACAACAGGCAAATTGCCGACTGAAGTACACGAGACTGACTCTTCTTACTGATTATGATTTCAACCATTCCTGTGACACTAGTTACGGATTCCGATGCTTCACTCCAGGTTTACTGTATCCCTCTGACCTTCGTATTGACGAGGAAGCACAGAAATTGCATCGGAATTAAATACAAAAGGCACAATGCCGAATTAAGTTCAAGAAGACCGACTCTTCTTACTGTCTACTTTTGAACCAGTCCTGTGACACTATTTATAGACTCCGATGCTTCACCCTAGGTTTACTGTATCCAATGGTCCTTCTTATTGACGATGAAACACAGAAATTGCATCGAAATTAAATAGAAAAGGCACAATGCCGACTTAAGTACAAGAAGACTGACTCTTCTTACTGACTATGTTTTGAAGCATTCCTGTGACACCAGTTATTAATTCCGATGCTTCACTTCTTGTTTACTGTTTCCCTTGGAACATCATATTGACGATGAAACACAGAAAATGCATCGGAAATAAATACAAAAGGCACAGTGCAGAATTAAGTACAAGGAGACTGACTCTTCCTACTGTCTATGTTTTGAACCATTCCTGTGACACTAGTTATAGATTCCGATGCTTCACTCCAGGTTTACTGTATCTCTTGGACCTTCTTATTGATGATGAAACACAGAAATTTCTTCGGAATTAAATACAAAAGGCACAATGCCGACTTAAGGACAATAAGACTGACTCATCTAACTGACTATGTTTTGAACCATTCCTTTGACACTAGCTATAGATTCCGATGCATCACTTCAGGATTACTGTACCCCTTTGACCTTCTTATTGACGATGAAACACAGAAATTGCATCGGAATTAAATACAAAAGGCACAATGCCGACTTAAGTACAAGAAGACTGACTCTTCTTACTGTCTATGATTTGAACCATTCCATTGATACTAGTTATAGATTCCGATGCTTCACTCCAGGTTTACTGTATCCCTTGGACCTCGTTATTGACGATGAAACACAGAAATTGCATCGGAATTAAATAGAAAAGGTACAATGCCGACTTAAGTACAAGAAGACTGACTCTTCTTACTCACTATGTTTTGAACCATTCCTGTGACACTAGTTATAGATTCCGATGCTACACTCCAGGTTTACTGTATCCCTTGGACCTTCTTATTGACGATGAAACACAGAAATTGCATCGGAACTAAATACAAAAGGCACAATGCCGACATAAGGACAAGAAGACTGACTCTTCTTACTGACTTTGTTTTGAACCATTCCTGTGACACTAGTTATAGATTCCGATGCTTCAGGTTTATTGTATCCCTCTGACCTTCTTATTGACGATGAAACACAGAAATTGCACCGGAATTAAATACAAAAGGCACAATGCCGACTTAAGAAAAAGAAGTCTGACTCTTCTTACTGTCTATGATTTGAACCATTCCTGTGACACTAGTTATAGATTCCGATGCTTCACTCCAGGTTTACTGTATCCCTTGGACCATCTTATTGACGATGCAACACAAAAATTGCATCAGAATTAAATAAAAAATGCACAATGATGACTTAAGAACAATAAGACTGAATACTCTTACTGTCTATGTTTTGAACCATTCCTGTGACACTAGCTATACATTCCGATGCTTCACTTCAGGTTTCAGGTTTACTGTACCCCTCTGACCTTCTTATTGACGATGAAACTCAGAAATTGCATCGGAATTAAATACAAAAGGCACAATGCCGACTTAAGAAAAAGAAGTCTGACTCTTCTTACTGACTTTGTTTTGAACCATTCCTGTGACACTAGTTATAGATTCCGATGCTTCAGGTTTATTGTATCCCTCTGACCTTCTTATTGACGATGAAACACAGAAATTGCACCGGAATTAAATACAAAAGGCACAATGCCGACTTAAGGACAAGAAGACTGACTCTTCTTACTGACTTTGTTTTGAACCATTCCTGTGACACTAGTTATAGATTCCGATGCTTCAGGTTTATTGTATCCCTCTGACCTTCTTATTGACGATGAAACACAGAAATTGCACCGGAATTAAATACAAAAGGCTCAATGCCGACTTAAGAAAAAGAAGTCTTACTCTTCTTACTGTCTATGATTTGAACCATTCCTGTGACACTAGTTATAGATTCCGATGCTTCACTCCAGGTTTACTGTATCCCTTGGACCTTGTTATTGACGATGAAACACAGAAATTGCATCGGAATTAAATAGAAAAGGTACAATGCCGACTTAAGTACAAGAAGACTGACTCTTCTTACTCACTATGTTTTGAACCATTCCTGTGACACTAGTTACAGATTCCGATGCTTCACCTCAGGTTTACTGTATCCCTGGACCTTCTTATTGACGATGAAACACAGAAATTCCATCGGAATTAAATACAAAAGGCAAAATGCCGACTTAAGTACACGAAGACTGACTCTTCTTACTGTCTATGTTTGAACCATTCCTGTGACACTAGTTATAGATTCCGATGCTACACTCCAGGTTTACTGTATCCCTTGGACCTTCTTATTGACGATGAAACACAGAAATTGCATCGGAATTAATTACAAAAGGCACAATGCCGACTTAAGGACAAGAAGACTGACTCTTCATACTGACTTTGTTTTGAACCATTCCTGTGACACTAGTTATAGATTCCGATGCTTCAGGTTTATTGTATCCCTCTGACCATCTTATTGACGATGAAACACAGAAATTGCACCGGAATTAAATACAAGAGACACAATGCCGACTTAAGAAAAAGAAGTCTGACTCTTCTTACTGTCTATGATTTGAACCATTCCTGTGACACTAGTTATAGATTCCGATGCTTCACTCCAGGTTTACTGTATCCCTTGGACCTTCATATTGACGATGAAACTCAGATATTGCATCAGAATTAAATAGAAAATGCACAATGATGACTTAAGTACAATAAGACTGAATATTCTTACTGACTATGTTTTGAACCATTCCTGTGACACTAGTTATAGATTCCGATGCTTCACTTCAGGATTACTGTATCCCTCTGACCTTCTTATTGACGATGAAACACAGAAATTGCATCGGAGTTAAATACAAAAGGCACAATGCCGACTTAAGTACAAGAATACTGACTCTTCTTATTGTCTGTGATTTGAACCATTCCTGTGACACTAGTTATAAATTCCGATGCTTCACTTCAGGTTTAATGTATCCCTTGGACCTTCTTATTGATGATGAAACACAGAAATTGCATCGGAATTAAATACAAATGGCACAAAGCAGAATTAAGTACAAGAAGACTGACTCTACTTACTGTCTATGTGTTGAACCATTCCTGTGACACTAGCTATAGATTCCGATGCTTCACTTCAGGTTTCAGGTTTACTGTACCCCTCTGACCTTCTTATTGACGATGAAACACAGAAATTGCATCGGAATTAAATACAAAAGGCACAAAGCAGAATTAAGTACAAGAAGACTGACTCTTCTTACTGTCTATGTTTTGAACCATTCCTGTCACACTAGCTTTAGATTCCGAAGCTTCACTTCAGGTTTACTGTATCCCTTGGACCTTCTTATAGACGATGATTTACAGAAATTGCATCGGATTTAAATAGAAAGGGCACAATGTCGACGTAAGTACAAGAAGACTGACTCTTCTTACTGTCTATGATTTGAACCATTCCTGTGACACTAGTTTTAGATTCCGATGCCTCACTCCAGGTTTACCATATCTCTTGGACCTCTTATTGACGATGAAACACAGAAATTGCATCGGAAATAAATACAAAAGGCACAATGCCGACTTAAGTACAAGAACACTGACTATTCTTACTGACTATGTTTTGAACAATTCCATTGACACCCGTTATAGATTCCGATGCTTCACTTGAGGTTTACTGTACCCCTAGGACCTTCGTATTGACGATGAAACACAGAAATTGCATCGGAATTAAAAACAAAAAGCACAATGCCGAATTAAGTTCAAGAAGACTGACTCTTCTTACTGTCTATTTTTGAACCAGTCCTTTAACACTAGTTATAGACTCCGATGCTTCACCCTATGTTTACTGTATCCCTTGGTCCTTCTTATTGACGATGAAACACAGAAATTGCATCGAAATTAAATAGAAAAGGCACAATGCCGACTTAAGTACAAGAAGACTCACTCTTCTTACTGACTATGTTTTGAAGCATTCCTGTGACACCAGTTATAAATTCCGATGCTTCACTTCAGGTTTACTGTATCCCTGGGAACATCATATTGACGATGATACACAGAAAATGCATTGGAAATAAATACAAAAGGTACAATGCAGAATTAAGTACAAGGAGACTGACTCTTCTTACTGTCTATGTTTTGAACCATTCCTGTGACACTAGTTATAGATTCCGATGCTTCACACCAGGTTTACTGTATCCATTGAACCTTCTTATTGATGCTGAAACACAGTTAATTTCTTCGGAATTAAATACAAAAAGCACAATGCCGACTTAAGGACAAGAAGACTGACTCATCTTACTGACTATGTTTCGAACCATTCCTGTGACACTAGCTATAGATTCAGATGCATCACTTCAGGTTTACTGTACCCCTCTGACCTTCTTATTGACGATGAAACACAGAAATTGCATCGGAATTAAATACAAAAGGCACAATGCCGACTTACGTACAAGAAGACTGACTCTTCTTACTCACTATGTTTTGAACCATTCCTGTGACACCAGTTATAGATTCCGATGCTTCACCTCAGGTTTACTGTATCTCTTGGACCTTCTTATTGACGATGAAACACAGACATTGCACAGAAATTAAATACAAAAGGCAAAATGCCGACTTAAGTACACGAAGACTGACTCTTCTTACTGTCTATGTTTGAACCATTCCTGTGACACTAGTTATAGATTCCGATGCTACACTCCAGGTTTACTGTATCACTTGGACCTTCTTATTGACGATGAAACACAGAAATTGCATCGGAATTAAATACAAAAGGCACAATGCCGACTTAAGGACAAGAAGACTGACTCTTCTTACTGACTTTGTTTTGAATCTTTCCTGTGACACTATTTATAGATTCCGATGCTTCAGGTTTATTGTATCCCTCTGACCTTGTTATTGACGATGAAACACAGAAATTGCACCGGAATTAAATACAAAAGGCACAATGCCGACTTAAGAAAAAGAAATCTGACTCTTCTTACTGTCTATGATTTGAACCATTCCTGTGACACTAGTTGTAGATTCCGATGCTTCACTCCAGGTTTACTGTATCCCTTGGACCTTCATATTGACGATGAAACACAGAAATTGCATCAGAATTAAATAGAAAATGCACAATGATGACTTAAGTACAATAAGACTGAATATTCTTACTGACTATGTTTTGAACCAATCCTGTGACACTAGTTATAGATTCCGATGCTTCACTTCAAGATTACTGTATCCCTCTGACCTTCTTATTGACGATGAAACACAGAAATTGCATCGGAATTAAATACAAAAGGCAAAATGCCGACTTAAGTACACGAAGACTGACTCTTCATACTGTCTATGTTTGAACCATTCCTGTGACACTAGTTATAGATTCCGATGCTACACTCCAGGTTTACTGTATCCCTTGGACCTTCTTATCGACGATGAAACACAGAAATTGCATCGGAATTAAATACAAAAGGCACAATGCCGACTTAAGGACAAGAAGACTGACTCTTCTTACTGACTTTGTTTTGAACCATTCCTGTGACACTAGTTATAGATTCCGATGCTTCAGGTTTATTGTATCCCTCTGACCTTCTTATTGACGATGAAACACAGAAATTGCACCGGAATTAAATACAAGAGGCACAATGCCGACTTAAGAAAAAGAAGTCTGACTCTTCTTACTGTCTATGATTTGAACCATTCCTGTGACACTAGTTATAGATTCCGATGCTTCACTCCAGGTTTACTGTATCCCTTGGACCTTCATATTGACGATGAAACTCAGATATTGCATCAGAATTAAATAGAAAAGGCGCAATGATGACTTAAGTACAATAAGACTGAATATTCTTACTGACTATGTTTTGAACCATTCCTGTGACACTAGTTATAGATTCCGATGCTTCACTTCAGGATTACTGTATCCCTCTGACCTTCTTATTGACGATTAAACACAGAAATTGCATCGGAGTTAAATACAAAAGGCACAATGCCGACTTAAGTACAAGAATACTGACTCTTCTTACTGTCTGTGATTTGAACCATTCCTGTGACACTAGTTATAAATTCCGATGCTTCACTTCAGGTTTAATGTATCCCTTGGACCTTCTTATTGATGATGAAACACAGAAATTGCATCGGAATTAAATACAAAAGGCACAAAGCCAAATTAAGTGCAAGAAGACTGACTCTACTTACTGTCTATGTGTTGAACCATTCCTGTGACACTAGCTATAGATTCCGATGCTTCACTTCAGGTTTCAGGTTTACTGTACCCCTCTGACCTTCTTATTGACGATGAAACACAGAAATTGCATCGGAATTAAATACAAAAGGCACAAAGCAGAATTAAGTACAAGAAGACTGACTCTTCTTACTGTCTATGTTTTGAACCATTCCTGTGACACTAGCTTTAGATTCCGAAGCTTCACTTCAGGATTACTGTATCCCTTGGACCTTCTTATAGACGATTATTTACAGAAATTGCATCGGAATTAAATAGAAAGGGCACAATGTCGACGTAAGTACAAGAAGACTGACTCTTCTTACTGTCTATGATTTGAACCATTCCTGTGACACTAGTTATAGATTCCGATGCCTCATTCCAGGTTTACCATATCCCTTGGACCTCTTATTGACGATGAAACACAGAAATTGCATCGGAAATAAATACAAAAGGCACAATGCCGACTTAAGTACAAGAAGACTGACTATTCTTACTGACTATGTTTTGAACCATTCCATTGACACTAGTTATAGATTCCGATGCTTCACTCCATGTTTACTGTATCCCTTGGACCTTCTTATTGACGATGAAACACAGAAATTGCATCGGAATGAAATAGAAAAGGCACAATGCCGACATAAGTACAAGAAGACTGACTCTTCTTACTGACTATGTTTTGAACCATTCCTGTGACACTAGTTATAGATCTGATGCTACACTTCAGGTTTACTGTATACCTTGGAACTTCTTATTGACGATGAAACACAGAAATTGCATCGGAATTAAATACAAACGGCACAATGCCGACTTAAGTACAAGAAGACTAACTCTTCTTACTGACTATGTTTTGAACCATTCCTGTGACACTAGTTATGGATTCCGATGTTTCACTTCAGGTTTACTGTATCCCTGTGACCTTCTTATTGACGATGAAACACAGTTATTGCATCGGAATTAAATACAAACGGCACAATGCCTACTTAAGTACAAGAAGACTGACTCTTCCTACTGTCTATGTTTTGAACCATTCCTGTGACACTAGTTATAGATTCCGATGCTTCACTTCAGGTTTACTGTATCCCTTGGACCTTCTTATTGACGATGAAACACAGAAAATGCATCGGAATTAAATACAAAAGGCACAATGCCGACTTATGTACATGAAAACCGACTCTTCCTACTGACTATGCTTTAAACCATTCCTGTGACACCCGTTATAGATTCCAATGCTTCACTTGAGGTTTACTGTACCCCTAGGACCTTCGTATTGACGATGAAACACAGAAATTGCATCGGAATTAAAAACAAAAAGCACAATGCCGAATTAAGTTCAAGAAGACTGACTCTTCTTACTGTCTATTTTTGAACCAGTCCTGTGACACTAGTTATAGACTCCGATGCTTCACCCTATGTTTACTGTATCCCTTGGTCCTTCTTATTGACGATGAAACACAGAAATTGCATCGAAATTAAATAGAAAAGGCACAATGCCGACTTAAGTACAAGAAGACTCACTCTTCTTACTGACTATGTTTTGAAGCATTCCTGTGACACCAGTTATAAATTCCGATGCTTCACTTCAGGTTTACTGTATCCCTGGGAACATCATATTGACGATGATACACAGAAAATGCATTGGAAATAAATACAAAAGGTACAATGCAGAATTAAGTACAAGGAGACTGACTCTTCTTACTGTCTATGTTTTGAACTATTCCTGTGACACTAGTTATAGATTCCGATGCTTCACACCAGGTTTACTGTATCCATTGAACCTTCTTATTGATGCTGAAACACAGTTAATTTCTTCGGAATTAAATACAAAAAGCACAATGCCGACTTAAGGACAAGAAGACTGACTCATCTTACTGACTATGTTTCGAACCATTCCTGTGACACTAGCTATAGATTCAGATGCATCACTTCAGGTTTACTGTACCCCTCTGACCTTCTTATTGACGATGAAACACAGAAATTGCATCGGAATTAAATACAAAAGGCACAATGCCGACTTACGTACAAGAAGACTGACTCTTCTTACTCACTATGTTTTGAACCATTCCTGTGACACTAGTTATAGATTCCGATGCTTCACCTCAGGTTTACTGTATCTCTTGGACCTTCTTATTGACGATGAAACACAGACATCGCACAGAAATTAAATACAAAAGGCAAAATGCCGACTTAAGTACACGAAGACTGACTCTTCTTACTGTCTATGTTTGAACCATTCCTGTGACACTAGTTATAGATTCCGATGCTACACTCCAGGTTTACTGTATCACTTGGACCTTCTTATTGACGATGAAACACAGAAATTGCATCGGAATTAAATACAAAAGGCACAATGCCGACTTAAGGACAAGAAGACTGACTCTTCTTACTGACTTTGTTTTGAATCTTTCCTGTGACACTATTTATAGATTCCGATGCTTCAGGTTTATTGTATCCCTCTGACCTTCTTATTGACGATGAAACACAGAAATTGCACCGGAATTAAATACAAAAGGCACAATGCCGACTTAAGAAAAAGAAATCTGACTCTTCTTACTGTCTATGATTTGAACCATTCCTGTGACACTAGTTGTAGATTCCGATGCTTCACTCCAGGTTTACTGTATCCCTTGGACCTTCATATTGACGATGGAACACAGAAATTGCATCAGAATTAAATAGAAAATGCACAATGATGACTTAAGTACAATAAGACTGAATATTCTTACTGACTATGTTTTGAACCAATCCTGTGACACTAGTTATAGATTCCGATGCTTCACTTCAAGATTACTGTATCCCTCTGAAATTCTTATTGACGATGAAACACAGAAATTGCATCGGAGTTAAATACAAAAGGCACAATGCCGACTTAAGTACAAGAAGACTGACTCTTCTTACTGTCTGTGATTTGAACCATTCCTGTGACACTAGTTATAAATTCCGATGCTTCACTTCAGGTTTAATGTATCCCTTGGACCTTCTTATTGACGATGAAACACAGAAATTGCATCGGAATTAAATACAAAAGGCACAAAGCAGTATTAAGTACAAGAAGACTGACTCTACTTACTGTCTATGTTTTGAACCATTCCTGTGACACTAGTTATAGATTCCGATGCTTCACTCCAGGTTTACTATATCCCTTGGACCTCTTATTGACGATGAAACACAGAAATTGCATCGGAAATAAATACAAAAGGCACAATGCCGACTTAAGTACAAGAAGACTGACTATTCTTACTGACTATGTTTTGAACCATTCCATTGACACTAGTTATAGATTCCGATGCTTCACTCCATGTTTACTGTATCCCTTGGACCTTCTTATTGACGATGAAACACAGAAATTGCATCGGAATGAAATAGAAAAGGCACAATGCCGACATAAGTACAAGAAGACTGACTCTTCTTACTGACTATGTTTTGAACCATTCCTGTGACACTAGTTATAGATCCGATGCTTCACTTCAGGTTTACTGTATACCTTGGACCTTCTTGTTGACGATGAAACACAGAAATTGCATCGGAATTAAATACAAACGGCACAATGCCGACTTAAGTACAAGAAGACTGACTCTTCCTACTGTCTATGTTTTGAACCATTCCTGTGACACTAGTTATAGATTCCGATGCTTCACTCCAGGTTTACTGTATCCCTTGGACCTTCTTATTGACGATGAAACACAGAAATTGCATCGGAATTAAATACAAAAGGCACAATGCCGACTTATGTACATGAAAACCGACTCTTCCTACTGACTATGTTTTGAACCATTCCTGTGACACCTGTTATAGATTCCGATGCTTCACTTCAGGTTTACTGTATCCCTCTGACCTTCTTATTGACGATGAAACACAGAAATTGCATCGGAATTAAATACAAACGGCACAATGCCGACTTAAGTACAGAAGATTGACTCTTCCTACTGTCTATGTTTTGAACCATTCCTGTGACACTAGTTATAGATTCCGATGCTTCACTTCAGGTTTACTGTATCCCTTGGACCTTCTTATTGACGATGAAACACAGAAATTGCATCGGAATTAAATACAAAAGGCACAATGCCGAATTAAGTACAAGAAGACTGACTCTTCTTACTGTCTATGTTTTGAACCATTCCTGTGACAGTAGTTATAGATTTCGATGCTTCACTCCTAGTTTACTGTATCCCTTGGACCCTCTTATTGACGATGAAACACAGAAAATGCATCGGAATGAAATACAAAAGGCACAATGCCGACTTAAGTACATGAAGACCGAATCTTCCCACTGACTATGTTTTGAACCATTCCTGTGACACTAGTTATAGATTCCGATGCTTCACTCCACGTTTACTGTATCCCTTGGACCTTCTTATTGACGATGAAACCCAAAAATTGCATCGGAATTAAATACAAAAGGCAAAATGCCGACTGAAGTACACGAAGACTGACTCTTCTTACTGACTATGATTTGAACCTTTCCTGTGACACTAGTTACGGATTCCGATGCTTCACTCCAGGTTTACTGTATCCCTTGGACCTTCTTCTTGACGATGCAACACAGAAATTGCATCGGAATTAAATACAAAAGGCACAATGCCGACTTAAGTACAAGAAGACTAACTCTTCTTACTGACTATGATTTGAACCATTCCTGTGACAGTAGCTATAGAATCCGATGCATTACTTCAGGTTTACTGTACCCCTCTGACCTTCTTATTGACGATAAAACACAGAAATTGCATCGGAATTCAATACAAAAGGCAGAATGCCGACTTAAGTACAAGAAGACTGACTCTTCTTACTGTCTATGATTTGAACCATTCCATTGACACTAGTTATAGATTCCGATGCTTCACTCCAGGTTTACTGTATCCCTTGGACCTTGTTATTGACGATGAAACATAGAAATTGCACCGGAATTAAATAGAAAAGGTACAATGCCGACTTAAGTACAAGAAGACTGACTCTTCTTACTGACTATGCTTTTGAACCCCTCCTGTGACACTAGTTATAGATTCCGATGCTTCACCTCAGGTTTACTGTATCCCTTGGACCTTCTTATTGACGATGAAACACAGAAATTGCATCGGAATTAAATACAAAAGGCAAAATGCCGACTTAAGTACACGAAGACTGACTCTTCTTACTGGCTATGTTTTGAACCATTCCTGTGACACTAATTATAGATTCCGATGCTACACTCCAGGTTTACTGTATCCCTTGGACCTTCTTATTGACGATGAAACACAGAAATTGCACCGGAATTAAATACAAAAGGCACAATGCCGACTTAAGAAAAAGAAGTCTGACTCTTCTTACTGTCTATGATTTGAACCATTCCTGTGACACTAGTTATAGATTCCGATGCTTCACTCCAGGTTTACTGTATACATTGGACCTTCATATTGACGATGAAACACAGAAATTGCATCAGAATTAAATAGAAAATGCACAACGATGACTTAAGTACAATAAGACTGAATATTCTTACTGACTATGTTTTGAACCATTCCTGTGACACTAGTTATAGATTCCGATGCTTCACTTCAGGATTACTGTATCCCTCTGACCTTCTTATTGACGATGAAACACAGACATTGCATCGGAGTTAAATACAAAAGGCACAGTGCCGACTTTAGTACAAGAAGACTGACTCTTCTTGATGTCTATGTTTTGAACCATTCCTGTGACACTAGCTATAGATTCCGATGCTTCACTTCAGGTTTCATGTTTACTGTACCCCTCTGTCCTTCTTATTGACGATGAAACACAGAAATTGCATCGGAATTAAATACAAAAGGCACAAAGCAGAATTAAGTACAAGAAGACTGACTCTTCTTACTGTCTATGTTTTGAACCATTCCTGTGACACTAGCTATAGATTCCGAAGCTTCACTTCAGGTTTACTGAATCCCTTGGACCTTCTTATAGACGATGAATTATAGAAATTGCATCGGATTTAAATAGAAAGGGCACAATGTCGACGTAAGTACAAGAAGACTGACTCTTCTTACTGTCTATGTTTTGAACCATTCCTGTGACACTAGTTATAGATTCCGATGCTTCACTCCAGGTTTACTATATCCCTTGGACCTTCTTAGTGACGATGAAATACAGAAATTGCATCGGAATTAAATACAAAAGGCACAATGCCGACTTAAGTATAAGAAGGCTGACTCTTCTTACTGACTATGTTTTGAACCATTCCATTGACACGAGTTATATATTCCGATGCTTCTCTCCATGTTTACTGTATCCCTTGGACCTTCTTATTGACGATGAAACACAGAAATTGCATCGGAATGAAATAGAAAAGGTACAGTGCCGACTTAAGTACAAGAAGACTGACTCTTCTTACTGTCTATGTTTTGAACCATTCCTGTGACACTAGTTATAGATCCGATGCTTCACTTCAGGTTTACTGTATACCTTGGACCTTCTTATTGACGATGAAACACAGAAATTGCATTGGAATTAAATACAAACGGCACAATGCCGACTTAAGTACAAGAAGACTGTCTCTTCCTACTGTCTATGATTTGAAATATTCCTGTGACACTAGTTATAGATTCCGATGCTTCACTCCAGGTTTACTGTATCCCTTGGACCTTCTTATTGACGATGAAGCACAGATATTGCATCGGTATTAAATACAAAAGGCACAATGCCGACTTAAGTACAAGAAGACTAACTCTTCTTACTGACTATGTTTTGAACCATTCCTGTGACACTAGTTATGGATTCCGATGCTTCACTTCAGGTTTACTGTATCCCTCTGACCTTTTTATTGACGATGAAACACAGAAATTGCATCGGAATTAAATACAAAAGGCACAATGCCGAATTAAGTTCAAGAAGACTGACTCTTCTTACTGTCTATTTTTGAACCAGTCCTGTGACACTAGTTATAGACTCCGATGCTTCACTCCACGTTTACTGTAACCCTTTGTCCTTCTTATTGACGATGAAACACAGAAATTGCATCGGAATTAAATAGAAAAGGCACAATGCCGACTTAAGTACAAGAAGACTGACTCTTCCTACTTACTATGTTTTGAACCATTCCTGTGACACTAGTTATAAATTCCGATGCTACACTTCAGGTTTACTGTATCCCTTGGACATTCCTATTGAAGATGAAACACAGAAATTGCATCGGAATTAAATACAAAAGACACAGTGCAGAATTAAGTACAAGGAGACTGACTCTTCTTACTGTCTATGTTTTGAACCATTCCTGTGACACTAGTTATAGATTCCGAGGCTTCACTCCAGGTTTACTGTATCCCTTGGACCTTCTTATTGATGATGAAACACAGATATTGCATCGGAATTAAATACAAAAGGCACAATGCCGTCTTAAGAACAAGATGACTGGCTCTTCTTACTGACTATGTTTTGAACCATTCCTGTGACACTAGCTATAGATTCCGATGCTTCACTTCAGGTTTACTGTACCCCTCTGACCTTCTTATTGACGATGAAACACAGAAACTGCATCGGAATCAAATACAAAAGGCACAATGCCAACTTAAGTACAAGAAGACTGACTCATCTTACTGCCTATGTTTTGAAATATTTCTTTGACACTAGTTATAGATTCCGATGCTTCACTTCAGGTTTACTGTACCCCTCTGACCTTCTTATTGACGATGAAACACAGAAATTGCATCGGAATTAAATACAAAAGGCAAAATGCCGACGTAAGTACAAGAAGACTGACTCTTCTTACTGTCTATGTTTTGAACCATTCCGGTGACACCAGTTATAGTTTCCGATGCTTCACTCCAGGTTTACTGTATCCCTTGGCCCTTCTTATTGACGATGAAACACAGAAATTGCATCGGAAGTAAATAGAAAAGGCACAATGCCGACTTAAGTACAAGAAGACTGACTCTTCTTACTGACTATGTTTTGAACCATTCCTGTGACACTAGTTATAGATTCCGATGCTTCACTTCAGGATTACTGTATCCCTCTGAACTTCTTATTAACGATGAAACACAGAAATTGCATCGGAATTAAATAGAAAAGGCAAAATGCCGACTTAAGTACAAGAAGACTGACTCTTCTTACTGACTATGTTTTGAACCATTCCTGTGACACTAGTTATAGATTCCGATGCTTCACCTCAGGTTTACTGTATCCCTTGGACCTTCTTAAGGACGATGAAACACAGAAATTGCATCGGAATTAAATACAAAAGGCACAATGCCGACTTAAGTACAAGAAGACTGACTCTTCTTACTGACTATGTTTTGAACCAGTCCTGTGACACTAGTTATAGACTCCGATGCTTCACTCTAGGTTTACTGTATCCCTTGGTCCTTCTTACTCACGATGAAACACAGAAATTGCATCAAAATAAATAGAAAAGGCACAATGCCGACTTAAGTACAAGAAGACTGACTCTTCTTACTGACTATGTTTTGAAGCATCCCTGTGACACCAGTTATAAATTCCGATGCTTCACTTCTGGTTTACTGTATCCCCTTAAACATCATATTGACGATGAAACACAGAAAATGCATCGGAATTAAATACAAAAGGCACAGTGCAGAATTAAGTACAAGGAGACTGACTCTTCTTACTGTCTATGTTTTGAACCATTCCTGTGACACTAGTTATAGATTCCGATGCTTCACTCCAGGTTCACTGTATCCCTTGGACCTTCTTATTGATGATGAAACACAGAAATTTCTTCGGAATTAAATACAAAAGGCACAATGCCGACTTAAGGACAAGAAGACTGACTCATCTTACTGACTATGTTTTGAACTATTCCTGTGACACTAGCTATAGATTCCGATGCTTCACTTCAGGTTTACTGTACCTTTCTGACCTTCTTATTGACGATGAAACACAGATATTGCATCGGAATTAAATACAAAAGACACAATGCCGACTTAAGTACAGGAAGATTGACTCTTCTTACTGTCTATGATTTGAACCATTCCATTGACACTTGTTATAGATTCCGATGCTTCACTCCAGGTTTACTGTATCCCTTGGACCTTGTTATTGACGATGAAACACAGAAATTGCATCGGAATTAAATAGAAGAGGTACAATGCCGACTTAAGTACAAGAAGACTGAATATTCTTACTGACTATGTTTGGAACCATTCCTGTGACACTAGTTATAGATTCCGATGCTTCACTTCAGGATTACTGTATCCTTCTGACCTTCTTATTGACGATGAAACGCAGAAATTGCATCGGAGTTAAATACAAATGGCATAATGCCGACTTAAGTACAAGAAGACTGACTCTTCTTACTGTCTATGTTTTGAACCATTCCTGTAACACTAGTTATAAATTCCGATTCTTCACTTCAGGTTTACTGTATCCCTTGGACCTTCTTATTGACGATAAAACACAGAAATTGCATCGGAATTGAATACAAAAGGCACAAAGCAGAATTAAGTACAAGAAGACTGACTCTTCTTACCGTCTATGTTTTGAACCATTCCTGTGACACTAGCTATAGATTCCGATGCTTCACTTCAGGTTTCAGGTTTACTGTACCCCTCTGACCTTCTTATTGACGATGAAACACAGAAATTGCATCGGAATTAAATACAAAAGGCACAAAGCAGAATTAAGTACAAAAAGACTGACTCTTCTTACTGTCTATGTTTTGAACCATTCCTGTGACACGAGCTATAGATTCCGAAGCTTCACTTCAGGTTTCCTGTATCCCTAGGACCTTCTTATAGAAAATGAATTACAGAAATTGCATGGGATTTAAATAGAAAGGGCACAATGTCGACGTAAGTAGAAGAAGAGTGACTCTTCTTACTGTCTATGTTTTGAACCATTCCTGAGACACCAGTTATAGATTCCGATGCTTCACTCTAGGTTTACTATATCCCTTGGACCTTCTTATTGCCGATGAAACACAGAAATTGCATCGGAATTAAATAGAAAAGGCACAATGCCGACTTAAGTATAAGAAGACTGACTCTTCTTACTGACTATGTTTTGAACCATTCCATTGACACTAGTTATAGATTCCAATGCTTCACTCCATGTTTACTGTATCCCTTGGACCCTCTTATTGACGATGAAACACAGAAATTGCATCGGAATGAAATAGAAAAGCCACAATGCCGACCTAAGTACAAGAAGAGTGACTCTTCTTACTGACTATGTTTTGAACCATTATTGTGACACTAGTTATAGATCCGATGCTTCACTTCAGGTTTACTGTATACCTTGGACCTTCTTATTGACGATGAAACACAGAAATTGCATCGGAATTAAATACAAACGGCACAATGCCGACTTAAGTACAAGAAGACTGACTCTTCCTACTGTCTATGTTTTGAAATATTCCTGTGACACTAGTTATAGATTCCGATGCTTCACTCCAGGTTTACTGTATCCCTTGGACCTTCTTATTGACGATGAAACACAGAAATTGCATCGAAATTAAATACAAAAGGCACAATGCCGACTTAAGTACAAGAAGACTAACTCTTCTTGCTGACTATGTTTTGAACCATTCCTGTGACACTAGTTATGGATTCCGATGCTTCACTTCAGGTTTACTGTATCCCTCTGACCTTCTTATTGACGATGAAACACAGAAATTGCATCGGAATTAAATACAAAAGGCACAATGCCGAATTAAGTTCAAGAAGACTGACTCTTCTTACTGTCTATTTATTAACCAGTCCTGTGACACTAGTTATAGACTCCGATGCTTCACTCCAGGTTTACTGTATCCCTTGGTCCTTCTTATTGACGATGAAACACAGAAATTGCATCGGAATTAAATAGAAAAGGCACAATTCCGACTTAAGTACAAGAAGACTGAATATTCTTACTGACTATGTTTTGAACCAATCCTGTGACACTAGTTATAGATTCCGATGCTTCACTTCAAGATTACTGTATCCCTCTGAAATTCTTATTGACGATGAAACACAGAAATTGCATCGGAGTTAAATACAAAAGGCACAATGCCGACTTAAGTACAAGAAGACTGACTCTTCTTACTGTCTGTGATTTGAACCATTCCTGTGACACTAGTTATAAATTCCGATGCTTCACTTCAGGTTTAATGTATCCCTTGGACCTTCTTATTGACGATGAAACACAGAAATTGCATCGGAATTAAATACAAAAGGCACAAAGCAGTATTAAGTACAAGAAGACTGACTCTACTTACTGTCTATGTTTTGAACCATTCCTGTGACACTAGTTATAGATTCCGATGCTTCACTCCAGGTTTACTATATCCCTTGGACCTCTTATTGACGATGAAACACAGAAATTGCATCGGAAATAAATACAAAAGGCACAATGCCGACTTAAGTACAAGAAGACTGACTATTCTTACTGACTATGTTTTGAACCATTCCATTGACACTAGTTATAGATTCCGATGCTTCACTCCATGTTTACTGTATCCCTTGGACCTTCTTATTGACGATGAAACACAGAAATTGCATCGGAATGAAATAGAAAAGGCACAATGCCGACATAAGTACAAGAAGACTGACTCTTCTTACTGACTATGTTTTGAACCATTCCTGTGACACTAGTTATAGATCCGATGCTTCACTTCAGGTTTACTGTATACCTTGGACCTTCTTGTTGACGATGAAACACAGAAATTGCATCGGAATTAAATACAAACGGCACAATGCCGACTTAAGTACAAGAAGACTGACTCTTCCTACTGTCTATGTTTTGAACCATTCCTGTGACACTAGTTATAGATTCCGATGCTTCACTCCAGGTTTACTGTATCCCTTGGACCTTCTTATTGACGATGAAACACAGAAATTGCATCGGAATTAAATACAAAAGGCACAATGCCGACTTATGTACATGAAAACCGACTCTTCCTACTGACTATGTTTTGAACCATTCCTGTGACACCTGTTATAGATTCCGATGCTTCACTTCAGGTTTACTGTATCCCTCTGACCTTCTTATTGACGATGAAACACAGAAATTGCATCGGAATTAAATACAAACGGCACAATGCCGACTTAAGTACAGAAGATTGACTCTTCCTACTGTCTATGTTTTGAACCATTCCTGTGACACTAGTTATAGATTCCGATGCTTCACTTCAGGTTTACTGTATCCCTTGGACCTTCTTATTGACGATGAAACACAGAAAATGCATCGGAATTAAATACAAAGGCACAATGCCGACTTATGTACATGAAAACCGACTCTTCCTACTGACTATGTTTTGAACCAATCCTGTGACACCCGTTATAGATTCCGATGCTTCACTTGAGGTTTACTGTACCGCTTGGACCTTCTTATTGACGATGAAACACAGAAATTGCATCGGAATTAAATACAAAAGGCACAATGCCGAATTAAGTACAAGAAGACTGACTCTTCTTACTGTCTATGTTTTGAACCATTCCTGTGACAGTAGTTATAGATTTCGATGCTTCACTCCTAGTTTACTGTATCCCTTGGACCCTCTTATTGACGATGAAACACAGAAAATGCATCGGAATGAAATACAAAAGGCACAATGCCGACTTAAGTACATGAAGACCGAATCTTCCCACTGACTATGTTTTGAACCATTCCTGTGACACTAGTTATAGATTCCGATGCTTCACTCCACGTTTACTGTATCCCTTGGACCTTCTTATTGACGATGAAACCCAAAAATTGCATCGGAATTAAATACAAAAGGCAAAATGCCGACTGAAGTACACGAAGACTGACTCTTCTTACTGACTATGATTTGAACCTTTCCTGTGACACTAGTTACGGATTCCGATGCTTCACTCCAGGTTTACTGTATCCCTTGGACCTTCTTCTTGACGATGCAACACAGAAATTGCATCGGAATTAAATACAAAAGGCACAATGCCGACTTAAGTACAAGAAGACTAACTCTTCTTACTGACTATGATTTGAACCATTCCTGTGACAGTAGCTATAGAATCCGATGCATTACTTCAGGTTTACTGTACCCCTCTGACCTTCTTATTGACGATAAAACACAGAAATTGCATCGGAATTCAATACAAAAGGCAGAATGCCGACTTAAGTACAAGAAGACTGACTCTTCTTACTGTCTATGATTTGAACCATTCCATTGACACTAGTTATAGATTCCGATGCTTCACTCCAGGTTTACTGTATCCCTTGGACCTTGTTATTGACGATGAAACATAGAAATTGCACCGGAATTAAATAGAAAAGGTACAATGCCGACTTAAGTACAAGAAGACTGACTCTTCTTACTGACTATGCTTTTGAACCCCTCCTGTGACACTAGTTATAGATTCCGATGCTTCACCTCAGGTTTACTGTATCCCTTGGACCTTCTTATTGACGATGAAACACAGAAATTGCATCGGAATTAAATACAAAAGGCAAAATGCCGACTTAAGTACACGAAGACTGACTCTTCTTACTGGCTATGTTTTGAACCATTCCTGTGACACTAATTATAGATTCCGATGCTACACTCCAGGTTTACTGTATCCCTTGGACCTTCTTATTGACGATGAAACACAGAAATTGCACCGGAATTAAATACAAAAGGCACAATGCCGACTTAAGAAAAAGAAGTCTGACTCTTCTTACTGTCTATGATTTGAACCATTCCTGTGACACTAGTTATAGATTCCGATGCTTCACTCCAGGTTTACTGTATACATTGGACCTTCATATTGACGATGAAACACAGAAATTGCATCAGAATTAAATAGAAAATGCACAACGATGACTTAAGTACAATAAGACTGAATATTCTTACTGACTATGTTTTGAACCATTCCTGTGACACTAGTTATAGATTCCGATGCTTCACTTCAGGATTACTGTATCCCTCTGACCTTCTTATTGACGATGAAACACAGACATTGCATCGGAGTTAAATACAAAAGGCACAGTGCCGACTTTAGTACAAGAAGACTGACTCTTCTTGATGTCTATGTTTTGAACCATTCCTGTGACACTAGCTATAGATTCCGATGCTTCACTTCAGGTTTCATGTTTACTGTACCCCTCTGTCCTTCTTATTGACGATGAAACACAGAAATTGCATCGGAATTAAATACAAAAGGCACAAAGCAGAATTAAGTACAAGAAGACTGACTCTTCTTACTGTCTATGTTTTGAACCATTCCTGTGACACTAGCTATAGATTCCGAAGCTTCACTTCAGGTTTACTGAATCCCTTGGACCTTCTTATAGACGATGAATTATAGAAATTGCATCGGATTTAAATAGAAAGGGCACAATGTCGACGTAAGTACAAGAAGACTGACTCTTCTTACTGTCTATGTTTTGAACCATTCCTGTGACACTAGTTATAGATTCCGATGCTTCACTCCAGGTTTACTATATCCCTTGGACCTTCTTAGTGACGATGAAATACAGAAATTGCATCGGAATTAAATACAAAAGGCACAATGCCGACTTAAGTATAAGAAGGCTGACTCTTCTTACTGACTATGTTTTGAACCATTCCATTGACACGAGTTATATATTCCGATGCTTCTCTCCATGTTTACTGTATCCCTTGGACCTTCTTATTGACGATGAAACACAGAAATTGCATCGGAATGAAATAGAAAAGGTACAGTGCCGACTTAAGTACAAGAAGACTGACTCTTCTTACTGTCTATGTTTTGAACCATTCCTGTGACACTAGTTATAGATCCGATGCTTCACTTCAGGTTTACTGTATACCTTGGACCTTCTTATTGACGATGAAACACAGAAATTGCATTGGAATTAAATACAAACGGCACAATGCCGACTTAAGTACAAGAAGACTGTCTCTTCCTACTGTCTATGATTTGAAATATTCCTGTGACACTAGTTATAGATTCCGATGCTTCACTCCAGGTTTACTGTATCCCTTGGACCTTCTTATTGACGATGAAGCACAGATATTGCATCGGTATTAAATACAAAAGGCACAATGCCGACTTAAGTACAAGAAGACTAACTCTTCTTACTGACTATGTTTTGAACCATTCCTGTGACACTAGTTATGGATTCCGATGCTTCACTTCAGGTTTACTGTATCCCTCTGACCTTTTTATTGACGATGAAACACAGAAATTGCATCGGAATTAAATACAAAAGGCACAATGCCGAATTAAGTTCAAGAAGACTGACTCTTCTTACTGTCTATTTTTGAACCAGTCCTGTGACACTAGTTATAGACTCCGATGCTTCACTCCACGTTTACTGTAACCCTTTGTCCTTCTTATTGACGATGAAACACAGAAATTGCATCGGAATTAAATAGAAAAGGCACAATGCCGACTTAAGTACAAGAAGACTGACTCTTCCTACTTACTATGTTTTGAACCATTCCTGTGACACTAGTTATAAATTCCGATGCTACACTTCAGGTTTACTGTATCCCTTGGACATTCCTATTGAAGATGAAACACAGAAATTGCATCGGAATTAAATACAAAAGACACAGTGCAGAATTAAGTACAAGGAGACTGACTCTTCTTACTGTCTATGTTTTGAACCATTCCTGTGACACTAGTTATAGATTCCGAGGCTTCACTCCAGGTTTACTGTATCCCTTGGACCTTCTTATTGATGATGAAACACAGATATTGCATCGGAATTAAATACAAAAGGCACAATGCCGTCTTAAGAACAAGATGACTGGCTCTTCTTACTGACTATGTTTTGAACCATTCCTGTGACACTAGCTATAGATTCCGATGCTTCACTTCAGGTTTACTGTACCCCTCTGACCTTCTTATTGACGATGAAACACAGAAACTGCATCGGAATCAAATACAAAAGGCACAATGCCAACTTAAGTACAAGAAGACTGACTCATCTTACTGCCTATGTTTTGAAATATTTCTTTGACACTAGTTATAGATTCCGATGCTTCACTTCAGGTTTACTGTACCCCTCTGACCTTCTTATTGACGATGAAACACAGAAATTGCATCGGAATTAAATACAAAAGGCAAAATGCCGACGTAAGTACAAGAAGACTGACTCTTCTTACTGTCTATGTTTTGAACCATTCCGGTGACACCAGTTATAGTTTCCGATGCTTCACTCCAGGTTTACTGTATCCCTTGGCCCTTCTTATTGACGATGAAACACAGAAATTGCATCGGAAGTAAATAGAAAAGGCACAATGCCGACTTAAGTACAAGAAGACTGACTCTTCTTACTGACTATGTTTTGAACCATTCCTGTGACACTAGTTATAGATTCCGATGCTTCACTTCAGGATTACTGTATCCCTCTGAACTTCTTATTAACGATGAAACACAGAAATTGCATCGGAATTAAATAGAAAAGGCAAAATGCCGACTTAAGTACAAGAAGACTGACTCTTCTTACTGACTATGTTTTGAACCATTCCTGTGACACTAGTTATAGATTCCGATGCTTCACCTCAGGTTTACTGTATCCCTTGGACCTTCTTAAGAAAGATGAAACACAGAAATTGCATCGGAATTAAATACAAAAGGCACAATGCCGACTTAAGTACAAGAAGACTGACTCTTCTTACTGACTATGTTTTGAACCAGTCCTGTGACACTAGTTATAGACTCCGATGCTTCACTCTAGGTTTACTGTATCCCTTGGTCCTTCTTATTCACGATGAAACACAGAAATTGCATCAAAATAAATAGAAAAGGCACAATGCCGACTTAAGTACAAGAAGACTGACTCTTCTTACTGACTATGTTTTGAAGCATCCCTGTGACACCAGTTATAAATTCCGATGCTTCACTTCTGGTTTACTGTATCCCCTTAAACATCATATTGACGATGAAACACAGAAAATGCATCGGAATTAAATACAAAAGGCACAGTGCAGAATTAAGTACAAGGAGACTGACTCTTCTTACTGTCTATGTTTTGAACCATTCCTGTGACACTAGTTATAGATTCCGATGCTTCACTCCAGGTTCACTGTATCCCTTGGACCTTCTTATTGATGATGAAACACAGAAATTTCTTCGGAATTAAATACAAAAGGCACAATGCCGACTTAAGGACAAGAAGACTGACTCATCTTACTGACTATGTTTTGAACTATTCCTGTGACACTAGCTATAGATTCCGATGCTTCACTTCAGGTTTACTGTACCTTTCTGACCTTCTTATTGACGATGAAACACAGATATTGCATCGGAATTAAATACAAAAGACACAATGCCGACTTAAGTACAGGAAGATTGACTCTTCTTACTGTCTATGATTTGAACCATTCCATTGACACTTGTTATAGATTCCGATGCTTCACTCCAGGTTTACTGTATCCCTTGGACCTTGTTATTGACGATGAAACACAGAAATTGCATCGGAATTAAATAGAAGAGGTACAATGCCGACTTAAGTACAAGAAGACTGAATATTCTTACTGACTATGTTTGGAACCATTCCTGTGACACTAGTTATAGATTCCGATGCTTCACTTCAGGATTACTGTATCCTTCTGACCTTCTTATTGACGATGAAACGCAGAAATTGCATCGGAGTTAAATACAAAAGGCATAATGCCGACTTAAGTACAAGAAGACTGACTCTTCTTACTGTCTATGTTTTGAACCATTCCTGTAACACTAGTTATAAATTCCGATTCTTCACTTCAGGTTTACTGTATCCCTTGGACCTTCTTATTGACGATAAAACACAGAAATTGCATCGGAATTGAATACAAAAGGCACAAAGCAGAATTAAGTACAAGAAGACTGACTCTTCTTACCGTCTATGTTTTGAACCATTCCTGTGACACTAGCTATAGATTCCGATGCTTCACTTCAGGTTTCAGGTTTACTGTACCCCTCTGACCTTCTTATTGACGATGAAACACAGAAATTGCATCGGAATTAAATACAAAAGGCACAAAGCAGAATTAAGTACAAAAAGACTGACTCTTCTTACTGTCTATGTTTTGAACCATTCCTGTGACACGAGCTATAGATTCCGAAGCTTCACTTCAGGTTTCCTGTATCCCTAGGACCTTCTTATAGAAAATGAATTACAGAAATTGCATGGGATTTAAATAGAAAGGGCACAATGTCGACGTAAGTAGAAGAAGAGTGACTCTTCTTACTGTCTATGTTTTGAACCATTCCTGAGACACCAGTTATAGATTCCGATGCTTCACTCTAGGTTTACTATATCCCTTGGACCTTCTTATTGCCGATGAAACACAGAAATTGCATCGGAATTAAATAGAAAAGGCACAATGCCGACTTAAGTATAAGAAGACTGACTCTTCTTACTGACTATGTTTTGAACCATTCCATTGACACTAGTTATAGATTCCAATGCTTCACTCCATGTTTACTGTATCCCTTGGACCCTCTTATTGACGATGAAACACAGAAATTGCATCGGAATGAAATAGAAAAGCCACAATGCCGACCTAAGTACAAGAAGAGTGACTCTTCTTACTGACTATGTTTTGAACCATTCCTGTGACACTAGTTATAGATCCGATGCTTCACTTCAGGTTTACTGTATACCTTGGACCTTCTTATTGACGATGAAACACAGAAATTGCATCGGAATTAAATACAAACGGCACAATGCCGACTTAAGTACAAGAAGACTGACTCTTCCTACTGTCTATGTTTTGAAATATTCCTGTGACACTAGTTATAGATTCCGATGCTTCACTCCAGGTTTACTGTATCCCTTGGACCTTCTTATTGACGATGAAACACAGAAATTGCATCGAAATTAAATACAAAAGGCACAATGCCGACTTAAGTACAAGAAGACTAACTCTTCTTGCTGACTATGTTTTGAACCATTCCTGTGACACTAGTTATGGATTCCGATGCTTCACTTCAGGTTTACTGTATCCCTCTGACCTTCTTATTGACGATGAAACACAGAAATTGCATCGGAATTAAATACAAAAGGCACAATGCCGAATTAAGTTCAAGAAGACTGACTCTTCTTACTGTCTATTTATTAACCAGTCCTGTGACACTAGTTATAGACTCCGATGCTTCACTCCAGGTTTACTGTATCCCTTGGTCCTTCTTATTGACGATGAAACACAGAAATTGCATCGGAATTAAATAGAAAAGGCACAATTCCGACTTAAGTACAAGAAGACTGACACTTCTTACTATGTTTTGAACCATTCCTGTGACACTAGTTATAAATTCCGATGCTACACTTCAGGTTTACTGTATCCCTTGGACATTCTTATTGACGATGAAACACAGAAATTGCATCGGAATTAAATACAAAAGGCACAGTGCAGAATTAAGTACAAGGAGACTGACTCTTCTTACTTTCTATGTTTTGAACCATACCTGTGACACTAGTTATTGATTCCGATGCTTCACTCCAGGTTTACTGTATCCCTTGGACCTTCGTATTGATTATGAAACACAGATATTGCATCGGAATTAAATACAAAAGACACAATGCCGACTTAAGTACAAGATGACTGACTCTTCTTACTGACTATGTTTTGAACCATTCCTGTGACTCTAGCTATAGATTCCGATGCTTCACTTCAGGTTTACTGTACCCCTGTGACCTTCTTATTGACGATGAAACACAGAAACTGAATCGGAATTAAATACAAAAGGCATAATGCCGACTTAAGTCCAAGAAGACTGACTCATCTTACTGTCTATGTTTTGAAATATTTCATTGACACTAGTTATAGATTCCGATTCTTCACTTCAGGTTTACTGTACACCTCTGACCTTCTTATTGACGATGAGACACAGAAATTGCATCGGAATTAAATACAAAAGGCAAAATGCCGACGTAAGTACACGAAGACTGACTCTTCTTAGTGTCTCTGTTTTGAACCATTCCTGTGTCACTAGTTGTAGATTCCGATGCTACACTCCAGGTTTACTGTATCCCTTGGACCTTCTTATTGACGATGAAACACACAAATTACATCGGAATTAAATAGAAAAGGCACTATGCCGACGTAAGTACAAGAAGACTGACTCTTCTTACTGTCTATGCTTTGAACCTTTCCTGTGACACTAGTTATAGTTTCCGATGCTTCACTCCAGGTTTACTGTATCCCTTGGCCCCTCTTATAGACGATGAAACACAGAAATTGCATCGGAATTAAATAGAAAAGGCACAATGCCTTCTTAAGTACACGAAGACTGACTCTTCTTACTGACTATGTTTTGAACCATTCCTGTGACACTAGTTATAGATTCCGATGCTTCACTTCAGGATCACTGTATCCCTCTGACCTTCTTACTGACGATGAAACACAGAAATTGCATCGGAATTAAATAGAAAAGGCACAAAGCCGGCTTAAGTACAAGAAGACTGACTCTTCTTACTGACTATGTTTTGAACCATTCCTGTGACACTAGTTATAGATTCCGATGCTTCACCTCAGGTTTACTGTATCCCTTGGACCTTCTTAAGGACGATGAAACACAGAAATTGCATCGGAATTAAATACAAAAGGCACAATGCCGACTTAAGTACAAGAAGACTGACTCTCCTTTCTGACTATGTTTTGAACGATTCCTGTGACACTAGTTATAGACCCCGATGCTTTACTTCAGGTTTAATGTATCCCTTGGACCTTCTCATTGACTATGAAACACAAAAATTGCATCGGAATTATATACAAAAGGCAAATTGCCGACTGAAGTACACGAAGACTGACTCTTCTTACTGTCTATGATTTGAACCATTGTTGTGACACTAGTTACAGATTCAGATGCTTCACTCCAGGTTTACTGTATCCCTTGGCCCTTCTTATTCACGATGAGACACAGAAATTGCATCGGAATTAAATACAAAATGCACAACGCCGACTTAAGTACAAGAAGACTACCTCTTCTTACTGACTACGTTTTGAACCATTACTGTGACACTAGTTATCGATTTCGATGCTACACTTCATTTTTACTGTATCCCTCTGACCTTCATATTGACGATGAAACACAGAAATTGCATCGGAATTAAATACAAAAGGCACAATGCCGAATTAAGTTCAAGAAGACTGACTCTTCTTACTGTCTATTTTTAACCACTCCTGTGACACTAGTTATAGACTCCGATGCTTCACTCCAGGTTTACTGTATCCCTTGGACCTTCTTAGTGACGAAGAAACACAGAAATTGCTTCGGAATTAAATACAAAAGGCACAATGGCGACATAAGTAAACAAAGTCTGACTCTTCTTACTGTCTATGATTTGAACCATTCCACTGACACTAGTTATAGATTCCGATGCTTCACTCCAGGTTTACTGTATCCCTTGGACCTTGTTATTGACGATGAAACACAGAAATTGCATCGGAATTAAATAGAAAAGGGACAATGCCGACTTAAGTACAAGAAGACTGACTCTTCTTACTGACTATGTTTTGAACCATTCCTGTGACACTAGTTATAGATTCCGATGCTTCACCTCAGGTTTACTGTATCCCTTGGACCTTCTTATTGTCGATGAAACACAGAAATTGCATCGGAATTAAATACAAAAGGCAAAATGCCGTCTTATGGACAAGAAGACTGACTCTTCTTACTGACTTTGTTTTGAACCATTCCTGTGAC
The DNA here is from genome assembly GCF_021461385.2 of Schistocerca piceifrons. Taxonomy (NCBI): domain Eukaryota; kingdom Metazoa; phylum Arthropoda; class Insecta; order Orthoptera; family Acrididae; genus Schistocerca; species Schistocerca piceifrons. The sequence continues at coordinate 287,940 of NW_025728019.1, read as the reverse complement.
ACTAGTTATAGATTCCGATGCTTCAGGTTTATTGTATCCCTCTGACCTTGTTATTGACGATGAAACACAGAAATTGCACCGGAATTAAATACAAAAGGCACAATGCCGACTTAAGAAAAAGAAGTCTGACTCTTCTTACTGTCTATGATTTGAACCATTCCTGTGACACTAGTTATAGATTCCGATGCTTCACTCCAGGTTTACTGTATCCCTTGGACCTTCATATTGACGATGAAACATAGTAATTGCATCAGAATTAAATAGAAACTGCACAATGATGACTTAAGTACAATAAGACTGAATATTCATACTGACTATGTTTTGAACCATTCCTGTGACACTAGTTATAGATTCCGATGCTTCACTTCAGGATTACTGTATCCCTCTGACCTTCTTATTGACGATGAAACACAGAAATTGCATCGGAGTTAAATACAAAAGGCACAATGCCGACTTAAGTACAAGAAGACTGACTCTTCTTACTGTCTATGTTTTGAACCATTCCTGTGACACTAGTTATAAATTCCGATGCTTCACTTCAGGTTTACTGTATCCCTTGGACCTTCTTATTGACGATGAAACACAGAAATTGCATCGGAATCAAATACAAAAGGCATAAAGCAGAATTAAGTACAAGAAGACTGACTCTTCTTACTGTCTATGTTTAGAACCATTCCTGTGACACTAGCTATAGATTCCGAAGCTTCACTTCAGGTTTACTGTATCCCTAGGACCTTCTTATAGACGATGAATTACAGAAATTGCATCGGATTTAAATAGAAAGGGCACAATGTCGACGTAAGTACAAGAAGACTGACTCTTCTTACTGTCTATGTTTTGAACCATTCCTGTGACACTAGTTATAGATTCCGATGCTTCACTCCAGGTTTACTATATACCATGGACCTTCTTATTGACGATGAAACACAGAAATTGCATCGGAATTAAATACAAAAGGCACAATGCCGACTTAAGTACAAGAAGACTAACTCTTCTTACTGACTATGTTTTAAACCATTCCTGTGACACTAGTTATGGATTCCGATGCCTTACTTCAGGTTTACAGTATACCTCTGACCTTCTTATAGATGATGAAACACAGAAATGGAATCGGAATTAAATACAAAAGGCACAGCGCAGAATTAAGTACAAGGAGACTGACTCTTCTTACTGTCTATGTTTTGAACCATTCCTGTGACACTAGTTATAGATTCCGATGCTTCACTCCAGGTTTACTGTATCCCTTGGCCCCTCTTATTGACGATGAAACACAGAAATTGCATCGGAATTAAATAGAAAAGGCACAATGCCGACTTAAGTACAAGAAGACTTTCTCTTCTTACTGACTATGTTTTGAACCATTCCTGTGACACTAGTTATAGATTCCGATGCTTCACTTCAGGATTACTGTATCCCTCTGTCCTTCTTATTGACGATGAAACACCGAAATTGCATCGGAATTAAATAGAAAAGGCACAATGCCGGCTTAAGTACAAGAAGACTGACTCTTCTTACTGACTATGTTTTGAACCATTTATGTGAGACTAGTTATAGATTCCGATGCTTCACCTCAGGTTTACTGTATCCCTTGGACCTTCTTAAGGACTATGAAACACAGAAATTGCATCGGAATTAAATACAAAAGGCACAATGCCGACTTAAGTACAAGAAGACTGACTCTCCTTTCTGACTATGTTTTGAACGATTCCTGTGACACTAGTTATAGACCCCGATGCTTCACTTCAGGTTTACTGTATCCCTTGGACCTTCTTATTGACGATGAAACACAGAAATTGCATCGGAATTAAATACAAAAGGCACAAAGCAGAATTAAGTACAAGAAGACTGACTCTTCTTACTGTCTATGTCTTGAACCATTCCTGTGACACTAGCTATAGATTCCGATGCTTCACTTCAGGTTTCAGGTTTACTGTACCCCTCTGACTTTCTTATTGACGATGAAACACAGAAATTGCATCGGAATTAAATACAAAAGGCACAAAGCAGAATTAAGTACAAGAAGACTGACACTTCTTATTGTCTATGTTTTGAACCATTCCTGTGACACTACCTATAGAATCCGAAGCTTCACTTCAGGTTTACTGTATCGCTAGGACCTTCTTATAGACGATGAATTACAGAAATTGCATGGGATTTAAATAGAAAGGGCACAATGTCGACGTAAGTACAAGAAGACTGACTCTTCTTACTGTCTATGTTTTGAACCATTCCTGTGACACTAGTTATAGATTCCGATGCTTCACTCCAGGTTTACTATATCCCTTGGACCTTCTTATTGACGATGAAACACCGAAATTGCATCGGAATTAAATACAAACGGCACAATGCCGACTTAAGTACAAGAAGACTGACTCATCCTACTGTCTATGTTTTGAAATATTCCTGTGACACTAGTTATAGATTCCGATGCTTCACTCTAGGTTTACTGTATCCCTTGGACCTTCTTATTGACGATGAAACACAGAAATAGCATCGGAATTAAATACAAAAGGCACAATGCCGACTTAAGTACAAGAAGACTAACTCTTCTTACTGACTATGTTTTGAACCATTCCTGTGACACTAGTTATGGATTCCGATGCTTCACTTCAGGTTTACTGTATCCCTCTGACCTTCTTAGTGACGATGAAACACAGAAATTGCATCGGAATTAAATACAAAAGGCACAATGCCGAATTAAGTTCAAGAAGACTGACTCCTCTTACTGTCTATTTTTGAACCAGTCCTGTGACACTAGTTATAGACTCCGATGCTTCACTCCAGGTTTACTGTATCCCTTGGTCCTTCTTATTGACGATGAAACACAGAATTTGCATCGGAATTAAATAGAAAAGGCACAATGCCGACTTAAGTACAAGAAGACTGACTCTTCTTCCTGACTATGTTTTGAACCATTCCTGTGACACTAGTTATAAATTCCGATGCTACACTTCAGGTTTACTGTATCCCTTGGACATTCTTATTGACGATGAAACACAGAAATTGCATCGGAATTAAATACAAAAGGCACAGTGCAGAATTAAGTACAAGGAGACTGACTCTTCTTACTGTCTATGTTTTGAACCATTCCTGTGACACTAGTTATAGATTCCGATGCTTCACTCCAGGTTTACTGTATCCCTTTGACCTTCGTATTGATGATGAAACACAGATATTGCATCGGAATTAAATACAAAAGACACAATGCCGACTTAAGAACAAGATGACTGACTCTTCTTACTGACTATGTTTTGAACCATTCCTGTGACACTAGCTATAGATTCCGATGCTTCACTTCAGGTTTACTGTACCCCTCTGACCTTCTTATTGACGATGAAACACTGAAACTGCATCGGAATTAAATACAAAAGGCACAATGCCGACTTAAGTACAAGAAGACTGACTCATCTTACTGTCTATGTTTTGAAATATTTCATTGACACTAGTTATAGATACCGATTCTTCACTTCAGGTTTACTGTACCCCTCTGACCTTCTTATTGACGATGAAACACAGAAATTGCATGGGAATTAAATACAAAAGGCAAAATGCCGACTTAAGTACACGAAGACTGACTCTTCTCACTGTCTATGTTTTGAACCATTCCTGTGTCACTAATTATAGATTCCGATGCAACACTCCAGGTTTACTGTATCCCTTGGACCTTCTTATTGACGATGAAACACACAAATTACATCGGAATTAATTAGAAAAGGCACTATGCCGACGAAAGTACAAGATGACTGACTCTTCTTACTGTCTATGTTTGAACCATTCCTGTGACACTAGTTATAGTTTCCGATGCTTCACTCCAGGTTTACTGTATCCCTTGGCCCCTCTTATTGACGATGAAACACAGAAATTGCATCGGAATTAAATACAAAAGGCAAATTGCCGACTGAAGTACACGAAGACTGACTCTTCTTACTGTCTATGATTTGAACCATTCCTGTGACACTAGTTACAGATTCAGATGCTGCACTCAAGATTTACTGTATGCCTTGGACCTTCTTATTGACGATGAGACACAGAAATTGCTTAGGAATTAAATACAAAATGCACAACGCCGACTTAAGTACAAGAAGACAAACTCTTCTTACTGACTATGTTTTGAAGCATTCCTGTGACACTAGTTATGGATTCCGATGCTTCACTTCATTTTTACTGTATCCCTCTGACCTTCATATTGACGATGAAACACAGAAATTGCATCGGAATTAAATACAAAAGACTCAATGCCGAATTAAGTTCAAGAAGACTGACTCTTCTTACTCTCTATTTTTGAACCACTCCTGTGACACTAGTTATAGACTCCGATGCTTCACTCCAGGTTTACTGTATCCCTTGGACCTTCTTAGTGACGAAGAAACACAGAAATTGCATCGGAATTAAATACAAAAGGCACAATGCCGACATAAGTAAAAGAAGTCTGACTCTTCTTACTGTCTATGATTTGAACCATTCCTGTGACACTAGTTATAGATTCCGATGCTTCAGTCCAGGATTACTGTATCCCTTGGACCTTCTTATTGACGATGAAACACAGAAATTGCATCGGAATTAAAAAGAAAAGGCACAATGCCGACTTAAGTACAAGAGGACTGACTCCTCTTACTGACTATGCCTTGAACCATTCCATTGACACTAGTTATAGATTCCGATGCATCACTCCAGGTTTTCTGTATCCCTTGGACCTTCTTATTGAAGATGAAACACAGAAATTTCTTCGGAATTAAATACAAAAGGCACAGTGCCGACTTAAGAACAAGAAGACTGACTCATCTTATCGACTATGTTTTGAACCATTCCTGTGACACTAACTATAGATTCCGATGCTTCACTTCAGGTTTACTTTACACCTCTGACCTTCTTATTGACGATGAAACACAGAAATTGCATCGGAATTAAATACAAAAGGCACAATGCCGACTTAAGTACAAGAAGATTGACTCTTCTTACTGTCTATGATTTAACCATTCCATTGACACTAGTTATAGATTCCGATGCTTCACTCCAGGTTTACTGTATCCCTTGGACCTTGTTATTGACGATGAGACACAGAAATTGCATCGGAATTAAATAGAAAAGGTACAATGCCGACTTAAGTACAAGAAGACTGACTCTTCTTACTGACTATGTTTTGAACCATTCCTGTGACACTAGTTATAGATTCCGATGATTCACCTCAGGTGTACTGTATCCCTTGGACCTTCTTATTGACGATGAAACACAGAAATTGCGTCGGAATTAAATACAAAAGGCAAAATGCCGAATTAAGTACACGAAGACTGACTCTTCTTACTGTCTATGATTTGAACCATTCCTGTGACACTAGTTATAGATTCCGATGCTACACTCCAGGTTTACTGTATCCCTTGGACCTTCTCATTGACGATGAAACACAGAAATTGCATCGGAATTAAATACAAAAGGCACAATGCCGACTTAAGGACAAGAAGACTGACTCTTCTTACTGACTTTGTTTTGAACCATTCGTGTGACACTAGTTATAGATTCTGATGCTTCAGGTTTATTGTATCCCTCTGACCTTGTTATTGACGATGAAACACAGAAATTGCACCGGAATTAAATACAAAAGGCACAATGCCGACTTAAGAAAAAGAAGTCTGACTCTTCTTACTGTCTCTGATTTGAACCAATACTGTGACACTAGTTATAGATTCTGATGCTTCACTCCAGGTTTACTGTATCCCTTGGACCTTCATATTGACGATGAAACACAGAAATTGCATCAGAATTAAATAGAAACTGCACAATGATGACTTAAATACAATAAGACTGAATATTCATACTGACTACTATTTGAACCATTCCGGTGACACTAGTTATAGATTCCGATGCTACACTCCAGGTTTACTGTATCCCTTGGACCTTCTCATTGACGATAAAACACAGAAATTGCATCGGAATTAAATACAAAAGGCACAATGCCGACTTAAGGACAAGAAGACTGACTATTCTTACTGACTTTGTTTTGAACCATTCCTGTGACACTAGTTATAGATTCCGATGCTTCAGGTTTATTGTATCCCTCTGACCCTGTTATTGACGATGAAACACAGAAATTGCACCGGAATTAAATACGAAAGGCACAATGCCGACTTAAGAAAAAGAAGTCTGACTCTTCTTACTGTCTATGATTTGAACCAATACTGTGACACTAGTTATAGATTCCGATGCTTCACTCCAGGTTTACTGTATCCCTTGGACCTTCGTATTGATGATGAAACACAGATATTGCATCGGAATCAAATACAAAAGACACAATGCCGACTTAAGAACAAGATGACTGACTCTTCTTACTGACTATGTTTTGGACCATTCCTGTGACACTAGCTATAGATTCCGATGCTTCACTTCAGGTTTACTGTACCCCTCTGACCTTCTTATTGACGATGAAACACAGAAACTGCATCGGAATTAAATACAAAAGGCAAATTGCCGACTGAAGTACACGAAGACTGACTCTTCTTACTGTCTATGATTTGAACCATTCCTGTGACACAAGTTACAGATTCAGATGCTGCACTCAAGGTTTACTGTATGGCTTGGACCTTCTTATTGACGATGAGACACAGAAATTGCATAGGAATTAAATACAAAATGCACAACGCCGACTTAAGTACAAGAAGACTGACTCATCTTACTGTCTATGTTTTGAAATATTTCATTGACACTAGTTATAGATACCGATTCTTCACTTCAGGTTTACTGTACCCCTCTGACCTTCTTATTGACGATGAAACACAGAAATCGCATCGGAATTAAATACAAAAGGCAAAATGCCGACTTAAGTACACGAAGACTGACTCTTCTTACTGTCTATGTTTTGACCCATTCCTGTGTCACTAGTTATAGATTCCGATGCTACACTCCAGGTTTACTGTATCCCTTGGACCTTCTTGTTGACGATGAAACACACAAATTACATCGGAATTAAATAGAAAAGGCACTATGCCGACGTAAGTACAAGAAGACTGACTCTCCTTACTGTCTATGTTTGAACCATTCCTGTGACACGAGTTATAGTTTCCGATGCTTTACTCCAGGTTTACTGTATCCCTTGGCCCCTCTTATTGACGATGAAACACAGAAATTGCATCGGAATTAAATCCAAAAGGCAAATTGCCGACTGAAGTACACGAAGACTGACTCTTCTTACTGTCTATGATTTGAACCATTCCTGTGACACTAGTTACAGATTCAGATGCTGCACTCAAGGTTTACTGTATGGCTTGGACCTTCTTATTGACGATGAGACACAGAAATTGCATAGGAATTAAATACAAAATGCACAACGCCGACTTAAGTACAAGAAGACTGACTCATCTTATTGACTATGTTTTAAACCATTCCTGTGACACTAACTATAGATTCCGATGCTTCACTTCAGGTTTACTATACACCTCTGACCTTCTTATTGACGATGAAACACAGAAATAGCATCGGAATTAAATACAAAAGGCACAATGCCGACTTAAGTACAAGAAGGTTGACTCTTCTTACTGTCTATGATTTAACCATTCCATTGACACTAGTTATAGATTCCGATGCTTCACTCCAGGTTTACTGTATCCCTTGGACCTTGTTATTGACGATGAAACACAGAAATTGCATCGGAATTAAATAGAAAAGGTACAATGCCGACTTAAGTACAGGAAGACTGACTCTTCTTACTGACTTTGTTTTGAACCATTCCTGTGACACTAGTTATAGATTCCGATGCTTCAGGTTTATTGTATCCCTTTGACCTTGTTATTGACGATGAAACACAGAAATTGCACCGGAATTAAATACAAAAGGCACAATGCCGACTTAAGAAAAAGAAGTCTGACTCTTCTTACTGTCTATGATTTGAAACAATACTGTGACACTAGTTATAGATTCCGATGCTTCACTCCAGGTTTACTGTATCCCTTGGACCTTCATATTGACGATGAAACACAGATATTGCATCAGAATTAAATAGAAACTGCACAATGATGACTTAAGTACAATAAGACTGAATATTCATACTGACTATGCTTTGAACCATTCCTGTGACACTAGTTATAGATTCCGATGCTTCACTTCAGGACTACTGTATCCCTCTGACCTTCTTATTGACGATGAGACACAGAAATTGCATCGGAGTTAAATACAAAAGGCACAATGCCGACTTAAGTACAAGAAGACTGACTCTTCTTACTGTCTATGTTTTGAACCATTCCTGTGACACTAGTTATAAATTCCGATGCTTCACTTCAGGTTTACTGTATCCCTTGGACCTTGTTATTGACGATGAAACACAGAAATTGCATCGGAATTAAATACAAAAGGCATAAAGCAGAATTAAGTACAAGAAGACTGACTCTTCTTACTGTCTATGTTTTGAACCATTCATGTGACACTAGCTATAGATTCCGATGCTTCACTTCAGGTTCAGGTTTACTGTACCCCTCTGACCTTCTTATTGACGATGAAACACAGAAATTGCATCGGAATTAAATACAAAAGGCACAAAGCAGAATTAAGTACAAGAAGACTGACTCTTCTTACTGTCTATGTTTTGAACCATTCCTGTGACACTAGCTATAGATTCCGAAGCTTCACTTCAGGTTTACTGTATCCCTAGGACCTTCTTATAGACGATGAATTACAGAAATTGCATCGGATTTAAATTGAAAGGGCACAATGTCGACGTAAGTACAAGAAGACTGACTCTTCTTACTGACTATGTTTTGAACCATTCCTGTGACACTAGTTATGGATTCCGATGCTTCACTTCAGGTTTTCTGTATCCCTCTGACCTTCTTATTGACGATGAAACCCAGAAATTGCATCGGAATTAAATACAAAAGGCACAATGCCGAATTAAGTTCAAGAAGACTGACTCTTCTTACTGTCTATTTTCGAACCAGTCCTGTGACACTAGTTATAGACTCTGATGCTTCACTCCAGGTTTACTGTATCCCTTGGACCCTCTTAGTGACGATGAAACACAGAAATTGCATCGGAATTAAATAGAAAAGGCACAATGCCGACTTAAGTACAAGAAGACTGACTCTTCTTACTGACTATGTTTTGAACCATTCCTGTGACACTAGTTATAAATTCCGATGCTACACTTCAGGTTTACTGTATCCCTTGGACATTCTTATTGACGATGAAACACAGAAATTGCATCGGAATTAAATACAAAAGGCACAAAGCAGAATTAAGTACAAGAAGACTGACTCTTCTTACTGTCTATGTTTTGAACCATTCCTGTGACACTAGCTATAGATTCCGAAGCTTCACTTCAGGTTTACTGTATCCCTAGGACCTTCTTATAGACGATGAATTACAGAAATTGCATCGGATTTAAATTGAAAGGGCACAATGTCGACGTAAGTACAAGAAGACTGACTCTTCTTACTGACTATGTTTTGAACCATTCCTGTGACACTAGTTATAGATTGCGATGCTTCACTCCAGGTTTACTGTATCCCTTGGCCCTTCTTATTGATGATGAAACACAGAAATTGCATCGGAATTAAATACAAAAGGCACAATGCCGACTTAAGAACAAGAAGACTGACTCATCTTACTGTCTATGTTTTGAAATATTTCATTGACACTAGTTATAGATTCCGATGCTTCACTTCGGGTTTACTGTACCCCTCTGACCTTCTTATTGACGATGAAACACAGAAATTGCATCGGAATTAAATACAAAAGGCAAAATGCCGACTTAAGCACACGAAGACTGACTCTTCTTACTGTCTATGTTTTGAACCATTCCTGTGTCACTAGTTATAGGTTCCAATGCTACACTCCAGGTTTACTGTAACCCTTGGCCCCTCTTATTGACGATGAAACACAGAAATTGTATCGGAATTAAATACAAAAGGCACTATGCCGACGTAAGTACAAGAAGACTAACTCTTCTTACTGACTATGTTTTGAACCATTCCTGTGACACTAGTTATGGATTCCGATGCTTCACTTCATTTTTACTGTATCCCTCTGACCTTCATATTGACGATGAAACACAGAAATTGCATCGGAATTAAATACAAAAGGCACAAAGCCGAATTAAGTTCAAGAAGACTGACTCTTCTTACTGTCTATTTTTGAACCACTCCTGTGACACTAGTTATAGACTCTGATGCTTCACTCCAGGTTACTGTATCCCTTGGACCTTCTTAGTGACGAAGAAACACAGAAATTGCATCGGAATTAAATACAAAAGGCACAATGCCGACATAAGTAAAAGAAGTCTGACTCTTCTTACTGTCTATGATTTGAACCATTCCTGTGACACTAGTTATAGATTCCGATGCTTCAGTCCAGGTTTACTGTATCCCTTGGACCTTCTTATTGACGACGAATCACAGAAATTGCATCGGAATTAAAAAGAAAAGGCACAATGCCGACTTAAGTACAACAAGACTGACTCCTCTTACTGACTATGTCTTGAACCATTCCATTGACACTAGTTATAGATTCTGATGCTTCACTCCAGGTTTACTGTATCCCTTGGACCTTCTTATTGACGATGAAACACAGAAATTGCATGGAAATTAAATAGAAAAGGCACAATGCCGACTTAAGTACAAAAACCCGACTCTTCTTACTGACTATGTTTTGAACCATTCCTGTGACACTAGTTATAGATCCGATGCTTCACTTCAGGCATACTGTATCCCTTGGACCTTCTTATTGACGATGAAACACAGAAATTGCATTGGAATTAATTACAAAAGGCACAATGCCGACACAAGGACAAGAAGACTGACTCTGCTTACTGACTATGTTTTGAACCATTCCTGAGACACTAGCTATAGATTCCGATGCTTCACTTCATGTTTATTGTATCCCTCTGACCTTCTTATTGACGACGAAACACAGAAATTGCATCGGAATTAAATAGAAAAGGCACAATGTCGACGTAAGTACAAGAAGTCTGACTCTTCTTACTGTCTATGTTTTGAACCATTCCTGTGACACTAGCTATAGATTCCGATGCTTCACTTCATGTTTATTGTATCCCTCTGACCTTCTTACTGACGATGAAACACAGAAACTGCATCGGAATTAAAAAGAAAAGGCACAATGCCGACTTAAGTACAAGAAGACTGACACCTCTTACTGATTATGTCTTGAACCATTCCATTGACACTAGTTATAGATTCCGATTCTTCACTCCAGGTTTACTGTATCCCTTGGACCTTCGTATTGACGATGAAACACAGAAATTGCATCGGAATTAAATAGAAAAGGCACAATGCCGACTTAAGTACAAGAACATGACTCTTCTTACTGACTATGTTTTGAACCATTCCTGTGACACTAGTTATAGATCCGATGCTTCACTTCAGGCTTACTGTATACCTTGGACCTTCTTATTGACGATGAAACACAGAAATTGCATCGGAATTAAATACAAAAGGCACAAAGCAAAAATAAGGTCAAGAAGACTGTCTCTTCTTACTGTCTATGTTTTGAACCATTTATGTGACACTAGTTATAGATTCCGATGCTTCACTCCAGGTTTACTGTATCCCTTGGACCTTCTTATTGACTATGAAACACAGAAATTGCATCGGAATTAATTACAAAAGGCACAATGCCGACACAAGGACAAGAAGACTGACTCTTCTTACTGACTATGTTTTGAAGCTTTCCTGTGACACTAGCTATAGATTCCGAAGCTTCACTTCAGGTTTACTGTATCACTTGGAACTTCTTATTGACGATGAAACACAGAAATTGCATCGGAATTAAATAAAAAGGCACAATGCCGACTTACGTACAAGAAGACTGACTCTTATTACTGACTATGTTTTGAACCATTCCTGTGACACTAGTTATAGATTCCGATGCTTCACTCCAGGTTTACTGTATCCCTTGGACCTTCTTGTTGACGATGAATAACAGAAATTGCATCGGAATTAAAAAGAAAAGGCACAATGTCGACTCAAGTACAAGAAGACTGACTCTTCTTACTGACCATCTTTTGAACCATTCCTGTGCCACTAGTTATTGATTCCGATGCTTCACTCAGGTTTACTGTATCCCTTGGACCTTCTTATTGACGATGAAACACAGAAATTGCATCGGAATTAAATACAAAAGGCACAATGCAGACTTAAGTACAAGAAGACTGACTCTCCTTTCTGACTATGTTTTGAACGATTCCTGTGACACTAGTTATAGACCCCGATGCTTTACTTCAGGTTTAATGTATCCCTTGGACCTTCTCATTGACGATGAAACACAAAAATTGCATCGGAATTAAATACAAAAGCAAAATGCCGACTGAAGTACACGAAGACTGACTCTTCTTACTGTCTATGATTTGAACCATTCCTGTGACACTAGTTACAGATTCAGATGCTTCACTCCAGGTTTACTGTATCCCTTGGACCTTCTTATTGACGATGAGACACAGAAATTGCATCGGAATTAATTACAAAAGGCACAACGCCGACTTAAGTACAAGAAGACTAACTCTTCTTACTGACTATGTTTAGAACCATTCCTGTGACACTAGTTATGGATTCCGATGCTTCACTTCATTTTTGCTGTATCCCTCTGACCTTCATATTGACGATGAATCACAGAAATTGCATCGGAAATATATACAAAAGGCACAATGCCGAATTAAGTTCAAGAAGACTGACTCTTCTTACTGTCTATTTTTGAACCACTCCTGTGACACTAGTTATAGACTCCGATGCTTCACTCCAGGTTTACTGTATCCCATGGACCATCTTAGTGACGAAGAAACACAGAAATTGCATCGGAATTAAATACAAAATCACAATGCCGACATAAGTAAAAGATGTCTGTCTCTTCTTACTGTCTATGATTTGAACCATTCCTGTGACACTAGTTATAGATTCCGATGCTTCAGTCCAGGTTTACTGTATCCCTTGGACCTTCTTATTGACGATGAAACACAGAAATTGCATCGGAATTAAATACAAAAGGCAAAATGCCGACTTAAGTACACGAAGACTGACTCTTCTTACTGTCTATGTTTTGAACCATTCCTGTGACACTAGTTATAGATTCCGATGCTTCACTCCAGGTTTACTGTATCCCTTGGACCTTCATATTGACGATGAAAAACAGAAATTGCATCAGAATTAAATAGAAACTGCACAATGAAGACTTAAGTACAATAAGACTGAATATTCTTACTGACTATGTTTTGAACCATTCCTGTGACACTAGTTATAGACTCCGATGCTTCACTTCAGGATTACTGTATTTCTCTGACCTTGTTATTGACGATGAAACACAGAAATTGCATCGGAGTTAAATACAAAAGGCACAATGCCGACTTAAGTACCAGAAGACTGACTTTTCTTACTGTCTATGTTTTGAACCATTCCTGTGACACTAGTTATAAATTCCGATGCTTCACTTCAGGTTTACTGTATCCCTTGGACCTTCTTATTGACGATGAAACACAGATATTGCATCGGAATTAAATACAAACGGCACAATGCCGACTTAAGTACAAGAAGACTGACTCTTCCTACTGTCTATGTTTTGAAAAATTCCTGTAACACTAGTTATAGATTCCGATGCTTCACTCCAGGTTTACTGTATCCCTTGGACCTTCTCATTGACGATGAAACACAGAAATTGCATCGGAATTAAATACAAAAGGCACAATGCCGACTTAACTACAAAAAGACTAACTCTTCTTACTGACTATGTTTTGAACCATTCCTGTGACACTAGTTATGGATTCCGATGCTTCACTTCAGGTTTACTGTATCCCTCTGACCTTCTTATTGACGATGAAACACAGAAATTGCATCGGAATTAAATACAAAAGGCACAATGCCGAACTAAGTTCAAGAATACTGACTCTTCTTACTGTCTATTTTTGAACCAGTCCTGTGACACTAGTTATAGACTCCGATGCTTCACTCCAGGTTTACTGTATCCCTTGGTCCTTCTTATTGACGATGAAACACAGAAATTGCATCGGAATTAAATAGAAAAGGCACAATGCCGACTTAAGTACAAGAAGACTGACTCTTCTTACTGACAATGTTTTGAACCATTCCTGTGACACTAGTTATAAACTCCGATGCTACACTTCAGGTTTACTGTATCCCTTGGACATTCTTATTGACGATGAAACACAGAAATTGCATCGGAATTAAATACAATATGCACAGCGCAGAATTAAGTACAAGGAGACTGACTCTTCTTACTGTCTATGTTTTGAACCATTCCTGTGACACTAGTTATAGATTCCGATGCTTCACTCCAGGCTTAGTGTATCCCTTGGCCCGTCTTATTGATGATGAAACACAGAAATTGCATCGGAATTAAATACAAAAGGCACAATGCCGACTTAAGTACAAGAAGACTGACTCATCTTACTGTCTATGTTTTGAAATATTTCATTGACACTAGTTATAGATTCCGATGCTTCACTTCAGGTTTACTGTACCCCTCTGACCTTCTTATTGACGATGAAACACAGAAATTGCATCGCAATTAAATACAAAAGGCAAAAAGCCGACTTAAGTACACGAAGACTGACTCTTCTTACTGTCTATGATTTGAACCATTCCTGTGTCACTAGTTATAGATTCCAATGCTACACTCCAGGTTTTCTGTTTCCCTTGGACCTTCTTATTGACGATGAAACACACAAATTACATCGGAATTAAATAGAAAAGGCACTATGCCGACGTAAGTACAAGAAGACTGACTCTTCTTACTATAATTTGAACCATTCCTGTGACACTAGTTATAGTTTCCGATGCTTCACTCCAGGTTTACTGTATCCCTTGGCCCCTCTTATTGACGATGAGACACAGAAATTGCATCGGAATTAAATAGAAAAGGCACAATGCCGACACAAGAACTAGAAGACTGACTCTTCTTACTGACTATGTTTGAAGCATTCCTGTGACACTAGCTATAGATTCCGAAGCTTCACTTCAGGTTTACTGTATCCCTTGGTCCTTCTTATTGACGATGAAACACAGAATTGCATCGGAATTAAATACAAAAGGCACAATGCCGACTTAAGTACAAAAAGACTAACTCTTCTTACTGACTATGTTTTGAACCATTCCTGTGACACTAGTTATGGATTCCGATGCTTCACTTCAGGTTTACTGTATCCCTCTGACCTTCTTATTGACGATGAAACACAGAAATTGCATCGGAATTAAATACAAAAGGCACTATGCCGACGTAAGTACAAGAAGACTGACTCTTCTTACTATAATTTGAACCATTCCTGTGACACTAGTTATAGTTTCCGATGCTTCACTCCAGGTTTACTGTATCCCTTGGCCCCTCTTATTGACGATGAAACACAGAAATTGCATCGGAATTAAATAGAAAAGGCACAATGCCGACACAAGAACTAGAAGACTGACTCTTCTTACTGACTATGTTTTGAAGCATTCCTGTGACACTAGCTATAGATTCCGAAGCTTCACTTCAGGTTTACTGTATCCCTTGGACCTTCTTATTGACGATGAAAGACAAAAATTGCATCGGAATTAAATACAAAAGGCAAAATGCCGACTGAAGTACACGAAGACTGACTCTTCTTACTGTCTATGATTTGAACCATTCCTGTGACACTAGTTACAGATTCTGATGCTTCACTCCAGGTTTACTGTATCCTTTGGACCTTCTTATTGACGATGAGACACAGAAATTGCATCGGAACTAAATACAAAAGGCACAACGCCGACTTAAGTACAAGAAGACTAACTCTTCTTACTGACTATGTTATGAACCATTCCTGTTACACTAGTTAGGGATTCCGATGCTTCACTTCATTTTTACTGTATCCCTCTGACCTTCATATTGACAATGAAACACAGAAATTGCATTGGAATTAAATACAAAAGGCACAATGCCGAATTAAGTTCAAGAAGACTGACTCTTCTTACTTTCTATTTTTGAACCACTCCTGTGACGCTAGTTACAGACTCCGATGCTTCACTCCAGGTTTACTGTATCCCTTGGACCTTCTTAGTGACGAAGAAAGACAGAAATTGCATCGGAATTAAATACAAAAGGCACAATGACGACATAAGTAAAAGAAGTCTGACTCTTCTTACTGTCTATGATTTGAACCATTCCTGTGACACTAGTTATAGATTCCGATGCTTCAGTCCAGATTTACTGTATCCCTTGGACCTTCTTATTGACGATGAAACACAGAAATTGCATCGGAATTAAAAAGAAAAGGCACAATGCCGACTTAAGTACAACAAGACTGACTCCTCTTACTGACTATGTCTTGAACCATTCCATTGACACTAGTTATAGATTCCGATGCTTCACTGCAGGGTTACTGTATCCCTTGGACCTTCTTATTGACGATGAAACACAGAAATTGCATCGCAATTAATTACAAAAGGCACAATGCCGACTTAAGGACAAGAAGACAGACTCTTCTTACTGCCTATGTTTTGAACCATTCCTGTGACACTAGCTATAGATTCCGATGCTTCACTTCATGTTTATTGTATCCCTCTGACCTTCTTATTGACGATGAAACACAGAAATTGCATCGGAATTAAATAGAAAAGGCACAATGTCGACGTAAGTACAAGAAGTCTGACTCTTCTTACTGTCTATGTTTTGAACCATTCCTGTGACACTAGTTATAGATTCCGATGCTACACTCCAGTTTTACTATATCCCTTGGACCTTCTTATTGACGATGAAACACAGAAATTGCATCGGAATTAAAAAGAAAAGGCGCAATGCCGACTTAAGTACAAGAAGACTGACTCCTCTTACTGACTATGTCTTAACCATTCCATTGACACTAGTTATAGATTCCGATGCTTCACTCCAGGTTTACTGTATCCCTTGGGCCTTCGTATTGACGATGAAACACAGAAATTGCATCGGAATTAAATAGAAAAGGCACAATGCCGACTTAAGTACAAAAACCTGACTCTTCTTACTGACTATGTTTTGAACCATTCCTGTGACACTAGTTATAGATCCGATGCTTCACTTCAGGCTTACTGTATACCCTGGACCTTCTTATTGACGATGAAACACAGAAAATGCATCGGAATTAAATACAAAAAGCACAAAGCAGAATTAAGGTCAAGAAGACTGACTCTTCTTACTGTCTATGTTTTGAACCATTCCTGTGACACTAGTTATAGATTCCAATGCTTCACTCCAGGTTTACTGTATCCCTTGGACCTTCTTATTGACGATGAAACACAGAAATTGCATTGGAATGAATTACAAAATGCACAATGCCGACACAAGAACTAGAAGACTGACTCTTCTTACTGACTATGTTTTGAAGCATTCCTGTGACACTAGCTATAGATTCCGAAGCTTCACTTCAGGTTTACTGTATCCCTTGGACCTTCTTATTGACGATGAAACACAGAAATTGCATCGGAATTAAATAAAAAGGCACAATGCCGACTTAAGTACAAGAAGACTGACTTTTCTTACTGACTATGTTTTGAACCATTCCTGTGACACTAGTTATAGATTCCGATGCTTCACTTCAGGTTTACGGTACCCCTCTGACCTTCTTATATACGATGAAACACAGAAATTGCATCGGAAATAAATACAAAAGGCACAATTCCGACTTAAGTACAAGAAGACTGATTCTTCTTACTGTCTATGCTTTGAACCATTCCTGTGACACTAGTTATAGATTCCGATGCTTCAGTTCAGGTCTACTGTATCCCATCGACCTTCTTATTCACGATGAAACACAGAAATTACATCGGAATGAAGTACAAAAGGCACAATGCCGACTTAAGTACAAGAAGACTGACTCTTCTTACTGTCTTTGTTTAAAACAATTCCTGTGACACTGGTTATAGTTTCTGATGCCTCACTCCAGGTTTACTGTATCCCTCGGAAATTCTTATTGACGATGAAACACAGAAATTGCAACGGAATTAAATACAAAGGGCACAATGCCTACTTAAGTACAAGAAGACTGACTCTTCTTACTGACTATGATTTTGAACCATTCCTGTGACACTAGTTATAGATTCTGATGCTTCACTTCAGGTTTGCTGTATCCCATGGACCTTCTTATTGACGATTAAACACATAAATAGCATCGGAATTAAATAGAAAAGGCACAATGCCGACTTAAGTACAAGAAGACTGACTCTTCTTACTGTCTATGGTTTGAACCAATCCTGTGACACTAGTTCTAGATTCCGATGCTTCACTTCAGGTTTACTGTATCCCTCTGACCTTCTTATTGACGATGAAACACAGAAATTGCATCAGAATTAAATACAAAAGGCTCAATACCGACTTAAGTACATGAAGGCTGACTCTTCTTACTGGCTATGTCTTGATCCAATCCTGTGTCAGTAGTTGTAGATTCCGGTGCTTCACTTTAGGTTTACTGTATCCCTTAGACCTTCTTATTGACGAAGAAACACAGAAATTGCATCGGAATTAAATGCAAAAGGCACAATGCCGACATAAGTACAAGAAGACTGACCCTCCTTACTGTCTATGTTTTGAACCATTCCTGTGACACTAGTTATAGATTGCGATGCTTCACTTCAGGTTTACTGTATACCTTGGACCTTCTTATTGACGATGAAACACAGAAATTGCATCGAAATTAAATACAAAATGCACAATATCGACTTAAGTACACGAAGACTGACTATACCTACTGTCTATGTTTTGAACCATTACTGTGACACTAGTTTTGGATTCCGATGCTTCACTTCTGGTTTACTGTATCCCTCTGACCTTGTTTTTGTTGATGAAACACAGAAATTGCATCGGAATTATATACAAAAAGCACAATGCCGACTTCAGTACAAGAAGGCTGACTCTTCCTACTATCTATGATTTGAACCATTCCTGAGACACTAGTTATAAATTCCGATGCTACACTCCAGGTTTACTGTATCCCTTGGACCTTCTTATTGACGATGAAACACAGAAATTGCAACGGAATTAAATACAAAAGGCACAATGCCGACTTAAGGGCAAGAAGACTGACTGTTCTCACTGACTATGATTTGAACCATTCCTGTGACACTAGTTATAGATTCCGATTCTTCACTTCAGGTTTACTGTATCCCTTGGACCACCTTATTGACGATGAAACACAGAAATTGCATCGGAATTAAATACAAAAGGCACAATCCGACTTAAGTACAAGAAGACTGATTCTCTTTACTGACTATGTTTTGAACCATTCCTGTGACAACAGTTATAGATTCGGATGCTTCACTTCAGGTTTGCTGTATCCCTCTGACCTTCTTATTCACGAGGTAACACAGAAATTGCATCGGAATTAAATAGAAAAGGCACAATGCCGACTTAAGTACAAGAAGACTGACTCTTCTTACTGTCTACGTTTTGAACCATTCCTGTGACACTAGTTATAGATTCCAATGCTTCACTTCAGGTTTACTGTATCCCTTGGCCCATCTTATTGACGATGAAACACAGAAATTGCATCGGAATTAAATACAAAATGCACAATGCCGACTTAAGTACAAGAAGACTGACTCTTCCTACTGTCTATGATTTGTACCATTCCTGTGACTCTAGTTATAGATTCCGATGCTTCACTTCAGGGTTACTGTATCCCTTGGACCTTCTTATTGACGTTTAAACACAGAAAATGCATCGGAATTAAATGCAAAAGGCCCAGTGCCGACTTAAGTACATGAAGACCGACTCTTCCTACTGACTATGTTTTGAACCATTCCTGTGACACTAGTTATAGATTCGATGCTTCACTTGAGGTTTACTGTATCCCTTGGACCTACTTATTAACGATGAAACACAGAAATTGCATCGGAACTAAATACAAAAGGCACAATGCCGACATAAGTACAAGAAGACTGACTCTTCTTACTGTCTATGTTTTGAACCATTCCTGTGACACTAGTTATAGATTCCAATGCTTCACTCCAGGTTTACTGTATCCCTTGGACCTTCTTATTGACGATGAAACACAGAAATTGCAACGGAATTAAATACAAAAGCACAATGCCGACTTAAGTACAAGAAGACCGACTCTTCTTACAGTCTATGTTTTGAACCATTCCTGTGACGCTAGTTATAGTTTCCGATCCTTCACTTCAGGTTTACTATATCCCTTGGACCTTCCTATTGACGATGAAACACAGAAATTGCATCGGAATTAAATACAAAAGGCACAATGCCGACTTAAGTACAAGAAGACTGAATCTTCCTACTGTCTATGATTTGAACCATTCTTGTGACACTAGTTATAGATTCCGATGCTTCACTTCAGGTTTATTGTATCCCTCTGACCTTCTTATTGCCGATGAAACACAGAAATTGTATCGGAATTAAATAGAAAATGCACAATGCCGACTTAAGTACTAGAAGACTGACTCTTCTCACTCTCTATGTCATGACCCATTCCTGTGACACTAGTTATAGATTCCGATGCTTCACTCCAGGTTTACTCTATCCCTTGGACCTTCTTATTGACGATGAAACACAGAAGTTGCATAGGAATTAAATAGAAAAGGCACAATGCCGACTTAAGTACAAGAAGACTGACTCTTCTTATTGACTATGTTTTGAACTGTTCCTGTGACACTAGTTATAGAGTGCGATGCTTCACTTCAGGTTTACTGTATCCCTTGGGCCTTCTTATTGACGATGAATCACAGAAATTGCATCGGAATTAAATACAAAAGGCACAATGCCGACTTAAGTACAAGAAGACTGACTCTTCTTACTGACTATGTTTTGAACTGTTCCTGTGACACTAGTTATAGAGTGCGATGCTTCACTTCAGTTTTACTGTGTCCCTTGGACCTTCTTATTCACGATGAAACACAGAAATTGCATCGGAATTAAATACAAAATGCACAATGCCTACTTAAGTACAAGAAGACTGACTCTTCCTACTGTCTATGATTTGTACCATTCCTGTGACACTAGTTATAGATTCCGATGCTTCACTTCAGGGTTACTGTATCCCTTGGACCTTCTTATTGACGTTGAAACACAGAAAATGCATCGGAATTAAATACAAAAGGCCCAATGCCGACATAAGTACATGAAGACCGACTCTTCCTACTGACTATGTTTTGAACTATTCCTGTGACACTAGTTATAGATTGCGATGCTTCACTTCAGGTATACTGTATACCTTGGACCTTCTTAATGACGATGAAACACAGAAATTGCATCGGAAATTAATAGAAAAGTCACAATGCCGACTTAAGTACAAGAAGACTGACTCTTCCTACTGTCTATGTTTTGAACCATTCCTGTGACACTAGTTTTTATTCCGATGCTTCACTTCAGGTTTACTGTATCCCTCTGAACTTCTTATTGTTGATGAAACACAGAAATTACATCGGGATTAAATACAAATGACACAATGCCGACTTAAGTACAAGAAGACTGACTCTTCTTACTGTCTATGCTTTGAACCATTCCTGTGACACTAGTTATAGATTCCGATGCTTAACTTCAGGATTACTGTATCCCTCTGACCTTCTTAGTGACGATGAAACATAGAAATTGCATCGAAATTAAATAGAAAAAGCACAATGCCGAATTAAGTACAAGGACACTGACTCTTCTTACTGTCTATTTTTGAACCATTCCTGTGACACTAGTTATAGACTCCGATGCATCACTCCAGGTTTACTGTATCCCTTGGACCTTCTTATTGAAGATGAAACACAGAAATTGCATCGGAATTAAATACAAAAGGCACATTGCTGTCTTAAGTAAGAGAAGTCTGACTCTTCTTACTGTATATGATTTGAACCATTCCTGTGACACTAGTTATAGATTCCGATGCTTCATTCCAGGTTTACTGTATCCCTCTGACCTTCTTATTGACGATGAAGCACAGAAATTGCATCAGAATTAAATAGAAAATGCACAACGATGACTTAAGTACAAGAAGACTGACTCTTCTTACTGACTATGTTTTGAACCATTCCTGTGACACTAGTTATAATTTCCGATGCTTCACTTCAGGTTTACTGTATCCCTTGGACCTTCTTATTGACGATGAAGCACAGAGATTGCATCGGATTAAATACAAAAGGCACAATGCAGAATTAAGTACATGACGACTGACTCTTCTTACTCTCTATGTTTTGAACCATTCCTGTGACACTAGTTATACATACCGGTGCTTCACTTCAGGTTTACTGTATCCCTCTGAACTTTTTATTGACGATGAAACACAGAAATTGCATCGGAATTAAATACAAAATGCACAATGCCGACTTAACTACAAGAAGACTGCCTCTTCTTACTGACTATGCTTTGTACCATTCTTGTGACACTAGTTATAGATTCCGATGCTTCACTCCAGGTTTACTGTATCCCTTGGGACTTCTTATTGACGAAGAAACACAGAAATTGCATCGAAATTAAATACAAAAAGCACAATGCTGACTTTAGTTCAAGAAGACTGACTCTTCTTACTGTCTGCGTTTTGAACCATTCCTGTGACTCTAGCTAAAGATTCCGATGCTTCACTTCAGGTTTACTGTATCCCTCTGACCTTCTTATTGCCGGTAAAGCACAGAAATTGCATCGGAATTAAAGACAAAAGGCACATTGCAGACATAAGTACAAGAAGACTGACTCTTCCAACTGTCTATGCTTTGAACCATTCCTGTGACACTAGTTGTAGATTCCGGTGCTTCACTCCAGGTTTACTGTTTCCCTTGGACCTTCTTATTGACGATGAAACACAGGAATTGCATCAGAATGAAATAGAAAAGGCACAATGCCGACTTAAGTACAAGAAGACTGACGCTTCTTACTGACTATGTTTTGAACAATTCCTGTGACACTACTTAATGATTCCGATGCATCACTTCAAGTTTGCTGTTTCCCTTGGACCTTCTTATTGACGATGAAACACAGATATTGCATCGGAATTAAATAGAAAAGGAACAATGCCGAATTAATTGCAAGAAGACTGACTCTTCTTACTGTTTATGTTTTGAACCATTCCTGTGACACAAGTTATAGATTCCGGTGCTTCACTTCAGGTTTACTGTATCCCTCTGAACTTTTTATTGACGATGAAACACAGAAATTGCATCGGAATTAAATACAAAAGGCACAATGCCGACTTTAGTTCAAGAAGACTGACGCTTCTTACTGTCTATGTTTTGAACCATTCCTGTGACTCTAGTTATAGAGTCCGATGCTTCACTTCAGGTTTACGGTACCCCTCTGACCTTCTTATATACGATGAAACACAGAAATTGCATCGGAATTAAATACAAAAGGCACAATTGAGACTTAAGTACAAGAAGACTGATTCTTCTTACTGTCTATGCTTTGAACCATTACTGTGACACAAGTTATAGATTCCGATGCTTCAATTCAGGTCTACTGTATCCCATCGACCTTCTTATTCACGATGAAACACAGAAATTGCATCGGAATGAAGTACAAAAGGCACAATGCCGACTTAAGTACAAGAAGACTGACTCTCCTTACTGTCTTTGTTTAAAACCATTCCTGTGAAACTGGTTACAGATTCTGATGCCTCACTCCAGGTTTACTGTACCCCTCGGAAATTCTTATTGACGATGAAACACAGAAATTGCAACGGAATTAAATACAAAGGGCACAATGCCGACTTAAGTACAAGAAGACTGACTCTTCTTACTGACTATGATTTTGAACCATTCCTGTGACACTAGTTATAGATTCTGATGCTTCACTTCAGGTTTGCTGTATCCCATGGACCTTCTTATTGACGATGAAACACATAAATTGCATCGGAATTAAATAGAAAAGGCACAATGCCGACTTAAGTACAGGAAGACTGACTTTTCTTACTGTCTATGGTTTGAACCAATCCTGTGACACTAGTTCTAGATTCTGATGCTACACTTCAGGTTTACTGTATCCCTCTGACCTTCGTATTGACGATGAAACACAGAAATTGCATCAGAATTAAACACACAAGGCTCAATATCGACTTAAGTACATGAAGGCTGACTCTTCTTACTGTCTATGTCTTGAACCATTCCTGTGTCAGTAGTTATAGATTCCGGTGCCACACTTTAGGTTTACTGTATCCCTTAGACCTTCTTATTGCCGATGAAACACAGAAATTGCATCGGAATTAAATGCAAAAGGCACAATGCCGACATAAGTACAAGAAGACTGACTCTCCTTACTGTCTATTTTTTGAACCATTCCTGTGACACTAGTTATAGATTGCGATGCTTCACTTCAGGTTTACTGTATACCTTGGACCTTCTTATTGACGATGAAACACAGAAATTGCAACGGAATTAAATACAAAAGGCACAATGCCGACTTAAGGGCAAGAATACTGACTGTTCTTACTGACTATGTTTTGAACCATTCCTGTGACACTAGTTATAGATTCCGATGCTTCACTTCAGGTTTACTGTATCCCTTGGACCACCTTATTGACGATGAAACACAGAAATTGCATCGGAATTAAATACAAAAGGCACAATCCGACTTAAGTACAAGAAGACTGATTCTTTTTACTGACTATGTTTTGAACCATTCCTGTGACAACAGTTATAGATTCGGATGCTTCACTTCAGGTTTCCTGTATCCCTCTGACCTTCTTATTCACGATGTATCACAGAAATTGCATCGGAATTAAATAGAAAAGGCACAATGCCGACTTAAGTACAAGAAGACTGACTCTTCTTACTGTCTACGTTTTGAACCATTCCTGTGACACTAGTTATAGATTCCAATGCTTCACTTCGGGTTTACTGTATCCCTTGGCCCTTCTTATTGACGATGAAACACAGAAATTGCATCGGAATTAAATACAAAATGCACAATGCCGACTTAAGTACAAGAAGACTGACTCTTCCTACTGTCTATGATTAGTACCATTCCTGTGACTCTATTTATAGATTCTGATGCTTCACTTGAGGGTTACTGTATCCCTTGGACCTTCTTATTGACGCTGAAACACAGAAAATGCATCGGAATTAAGTACAAAAGGCCCAGTGCCGACTTAAGTACATGAAGACCGACTCTTCCTACTGACTATGTTTTGGACCATTCCTGTGACACTAGTTATAGATTCCGATGCTTCACTTGAGGTTTACTGTATCCCTTGGACCTACTTATTGACGATGAAACACAGAAATTGCATCGGAATTAAATACAAAAGGCACAATGCCGACATAAGTACAAGAAGACTGACTCTTCTTACTGTCTATGTTTGAACCATTCCTGTGACACTAGTTATAGATTCCAATGCTTCACTCCAGGTTTACTGTATCCCTTGGACCTTCTTATTGACGATGAAACACAGAAATTGCATCGGAATTAAATACAAAAGGCACAATGCCGACTTAAGTACAAGAAGACCGACTCTTCTTACAGTCTATGTTTTGAACCATTCCTGTGACGCTAGTTATAGTTTCCGATGCTTCACTTCAGGTTTACTGTATCACTTGGACCTTCCTATTGACGATGAAACACAGAAATTGCATCGGAATTAAATACAAAAGGCACAATGCCGACTTAAGTACAAGAAGACAGAATCTTCCTACTGTCTATGATTTGAACCATTCTTGTGACACTAGTTATAGATTACGATGCTTCACTTCAGGTTTATTGTATCCCTCTGACCTTCTTATTGCCGATGAAACACAGAAATTGTATCGGAATTAAATAGAAAATGCACAATGCCGACTTAAGTACTAGAAGACTGACTCTTCTTACTCTCTATGTTATGAACCATTCCTTTGACACTAGTTATAGATTCCGATGCTTCACTCCAGGTTTACTGTATCCCTTGGACCTTCTTATTGACGATGAAACACAGAAGTTGCATAGGAATTAAATAGAAAAGGCACAATGCCGACTTAAGTACAAGAAGACTGACTCTTCTTAATGACTATGTTTTCAACTATTCCTGTGACACTAGTTATTGAGTGCGATGCTTCACTTCAGGTTTACTGTATCCCTTGGGCCTTCTTATTGACGATGAATCACAGAAATTGCATCGGAATTAAATACAAAAGCACAATGCCGACTTAAGTACAAGAAGACTGACTCTTCTTACTGTCTATGTTTTGAACCATTCCTGTGACACTAGTTATAGATTGCGATGCTTCACTTCAGGTTTACTGTATCCCTCTGACCTACTTATTGCCGGTGAAACACAGAAATTGCATCGGAATTAATTAGAAAAGGCACAATGCCGACTTAAGTACAAGAAGACTGACTCTTCTTACTGTCTATGATTTGAACCATTCCTGTGACACTAGTTGAAGATTACGATGCTTCACTTCAGGTTTACTGTATCCCTCTGACCTTCCTATTGCCGGTGAAACACAGAAATTGCATCTGAAATAAATACAAAAGGCACGATGCCGACTTAAGTACAAGAAGACTGACTCTTCTTACTGACTATGTTTTGAACCATTCCTGTCACACTAGTTATAGATTGCGATGCTTCACTTCAGGTTTACTGTATCCCTCTGACCTTCTTATTGACGATGAAACACAGAAATTGCATCGGAATTAAATACAAAAGGCACAATGCCGACTTAAGTACAAGAAGACTGACTCTTCTTACTGACTATGTTTTGAACCATTCCTGTGACACTACTTATAGATTCCGATGCTTCACTTCAGGTTTACTGTGTCTCTTGGACCTTCTTATTGACGATGAAACACAGAAATTGCATCGGAATTAAATACAAAATGCACAATGCCTACTTAAGTACAAGAAGTCTGACTCTTCCTACTGTCTATGATTTGTACCATTCCTGTGACACTAGTTATAGATTCCGATGCTTCACTTCAGGGTTACTGTATCCCTTGGACCTTCTTATTGACGTTGAAACACAGAAATTGCATCGGAATTAAATACATAAGGCCCAATGCCGACATAAGTACATGAAGACCGACTCTTCCTACTGACTATGTTTTGAACCATTCCTGTGACACTAGTTATAGATTTCGATGCTTCACTTGAGGTTTACAGTATCCCTTGGACCTACTTAATGACGATGAAACACAGAAATTGCATCGGAATTAAATAGAAAAGGCACAATGCCGACATAAGTACAAGAAGACTGACTCTTCTTACTGTCTATGCTTTGAACCATTCCTGTGACACTAGTTATAGATTCCAATGCTTCACTCCAGGTTTACTGTATCCCTTGGACCTTCTAATTGACGATGAAACACAGAAATTGCATCGGAATTAAATACAAAGGGCACAATGCCGACTTAATTACAAGAAGACCGACTCTTCTTACAGTCTATGTTTTGAACCATTCCTGTGACACTAGATATAGTTTCCGATGCTTCACTTCAGGTTTACTGTATCCCTCCGAAATTCTTATTGACGATGAAACACAGAAATTGCATCGGAATTAAATACAAAAGGCACAATGCCGACTTAAGTACAAGAAGACTGAATCTTCCTACTGTCTATGATTTGAACCATTCCTGTGCCACTAGTTATAGATTCCGATGTTTCACTTCAGGTTTACTGTATCCCTTGGACCTTCTTATTGACGTTGAAACACAGAAAATCCATCGGAATTAAATACAAATGGCCAAATGCCGACTTAAGAGCATGAAGACCGACTCTTCCTACTGACTATGTTTTGACCCATTCCTGAGACACTACGTATAGATTCCGATGCTTCACTTGATGTTTACTGTATCCCTTGGACCTTCTTATTGACGAGGAAACACAGAAATTGCATCGGAATTAAATACAAAATGCGCAATGCCGACTTAAGGACAAGAAGACTGACTGTTCTTACTGTGACACTAGTTATAGATTCCGATGCTTCACTTCAGGTTTATTGTATCCCTCTGACCTTCTTATTGCCGATGAAACACAGAAATTGTTTCGGAATTAAATAGAATAGGCACAATGCCGACTTAAGTACTAGAAGACTGACTCTTCTTACTCTCTATGTTATGAACCATTCCTGTGACACTAGTTATAGGTTTCGAAGCTTCACTCCAGGTTTACTGTATCCCTTGGACCTTCTTATTGACGATGAAACACAGAAATTGCATAGGAATTAAATAGAAAAGGCACAATGCCGACTTAAGTACAAGAAGACTGACTCTTCTTACTGTCTATGATTTGAACCATTCCTGTGACACTAGTTATAGATTCCAATGCTTCACTCCAGGTTTACTGTATCCCTTGGACCTTCTAATTGACGATGAAACACAGAAATTGCATCGGAATTAAATACAAAGGGCACAATGCCGACAAACTACAAGAAGACTAACTCTTCTTACTGACTATGCTTTGAACCATTCCTGTGACACTAGTTATAGTTTCCGATGCTTAACTTCAGGATTACTGTATTTCTCTGACCTTCTTAGTGACGATGAAACACAGAAATTCCATCGGAATTAAATAGAAAAGGCACAATGATAACTTAAGTAGAAGAAGACTGACTCTTCTTACTGACTATGCTTTGAACCGTTCCTGTGATACTAGTTATAATTTCCGATGCTTCACTTCAGGTTTACTGTATCCCTTGGACGTTCTTATTGACGATGAAACACAGAAATTGCATCGGAATTAAATACAAAAGGCACAATGCTGACTTAAGTAAGAGAAGTCTGACTCTTCTTACTGTCTATGATTTGAACCACTCCTGTGACCCTAGTTATAGATTCCGATGCTTCACTCCAGGTTTACTGTATCCCTCTGACCTTCTTATTGACGATGAATCACAGAAATTGCATCAGAATTAAATAGAAAATGCACAATGATAACTTAAGTAGAAGAAGACTGACTCTTCTTACTGACTATGCTTTGAACCGTTCCTGTGACACTAGTTATAATTTCCGATGCTTCACTTCAGGTTTACTGTATCCCTTGGACGTTCTTATTGACGATGAAACACAGAAATTGAATCGGAATTAAATACAAAAGGCACAATGCAGAATGAAGTACAAGACGACTGACTCTTCTTACTGTCTATGTTTTTAACCATTACTGTGACACTAGTTATAGATTCGGGTGCTTCACTCCAGGTTTACTGTTTCCCTTGGACCTTCTTATTGACGATGAAACACAGGAATTGCATCAGAATGAAATAGAAAAGGCACAATGCCGACTTAAGTACAAGAAGACTGACGCTTCTTACTGACTATGTTTTGAACAATTCCTGTGACACTACTTAATGATTCCGATGCATCACTTCAAGTTTGCTGTTTCCCTTGGACCTTCTTATTGACTATGAAACACAGATATTGCATCGGAATTAAATAGAAAAGGAACAATGCCGAATTAATTGCAAGAAGACTGACTCTTCTTACTGTTTATGTTTTGAACCATTCCTGTGACACAAGTTATAGATTCCGGTGCTTCACTTCAGGTTTACTGTATCCCTCTGAACTTTTTATTGACGATGAAACACAGAAATTGCATCGGAATTAAATACAAAAGGCACAATGCCGACTTTAGTTCAAGAAGACTGACGCTTCTTACTGTCTATGTTTTGAACCATTCCTGTGACTCTAGTTATAGAGTCCGATGCTTCACTTCAGGTTTACGGTACCCCTCTGACCTTCTTATATACGATGAAACACAGAAATTGCATCGGAATTAAATACAAAAGGCACAATTGAGACTTAAGTACAAGAAGACTGATTCTTCTTACTGTCTATGCTTTGAACCATTCCTGTGACACAAGTTATAGATTCCGATGCTTCAATTCAGGTCTACTGTATCCCATCGACCTTCTTATTCACGATGAAACACAGAAATTGCATCGGAATGAAGTACAAAAGGCACAATGCCGACTTAAGTACAAGAAGACTGACTCTCCTTACTGTCTTTGTTTAAAACCATTCCTGTGAAACTGGTTACAGATTCTGATGCCTCACTCCAGGTTTACTGTACCCCTCGGAAATTCTTATTGACGATGAAACACAGAAATTGCAACGGAATTAAATACAAAGGGCACAATGCCGACTTAAGTACAAGAAGACTGACTCTTCTTACTGACTATGATTTTGAACCATTCCTGTGACACTAGTTATAGATTCTGATGCTTCACTTCAGGTTTGCTGTATCCCATGGACCTTCTTATTGACGATGAAACACATAAATTGCATCGGAATTAAATAGAAAAGGCACAATGCCGACTTAAGTACAGGAAGACTGACTCTTCTTACTGTCTATGGTTTGAACCAATCCTGTGACACTAGTTCTAGATTCTGATGCTACACTTCAGGTTTACTGTATCCCTCTGACCTTCTTATTGACGATGAAACACAGAAATTGCATCAGAATTAAACACAAAAGGCTCAATATCGACTTAAGTACATGAAGGCTGACTCTTCTTACTGTCTATGTCTTGAACCATTCCTGTGTCAGTAGTTATAGATTCCGGTGCCACACTTTAGGTTTACTGTATCCCTTAGACCTTCTTATTGCCGATGAAACACAGAAATTGCATCA
The DNA here is from genome assembly GCF_021461385.2 of Schistocerca piceifrons. NCBI lineage: Eukaryota > Metazoa > Arthropoda > Insecta > Orthoptera > Acrididae > Schistocerca > Schistocerca piceifrons. The sequence continues at coordinate 257,480 of NW_025728019.1, read as the reverse complement.
TAATTAAATGCAAAAGGCACAATGCCGATTTAAGTACAAGAAGACTGACTCTTCTTACTGTCTATGTTTTGAACCATTCCTGTGACACTAGTTATAGATTCTGATGCTTCACTTCAGTTTAACTGTATCCCTCTGACCTTCATATTGACGATGAAACACAGAAATTGGATCGGAATTAAATACAAAAGGCACAATGCCGACTCAAGTACAAGAAGACTGGCTCTCCTTACTGTCTATGTTTTGAACCTTTCCTGTGAGCCGTGTTTTAGATTCCGATGCTTCACTTCAGGTTTACGGTATACCATGGACCTTATTATTGACGCCGAAGCACAGAAAATGCATCGGAATTAAATAAAATAGGCACAATGCCGACTTAAGTACAAGAAAACTGACTCTTCTTACTGTCTATGGTTTGAACCATTCCTGTGACACTAGTAATTGATTCCGATGCTTCACTTAAGTTTTACTGTATCCCTCTGACCTTCTAATTGACGATGAAACACAGAAATTGCATCAGAATTAAATACAAAAGGCACAATGCCGACTGAAGTACAAGAAGACTGACTCTTCCTACTGTCTGTGTTTAGAACCATTCCAGTGACACTTGTTTTAAATTCCGATGCTTCACTTCAGGTTTACTGTATCCCTCGGGCCTCCTTATTGACGATGAAACACAGAAATTGCATCTTAACTAATTGCAAAAGGCACAATGCAGACTTAAGTACAAGAAGACTGACTCTTCTTATTGTCTATGCTTTGAACCATTCCTGTGACACTAGGTATAGTTTCCGATGCTTCACTTCAGGTTTACTGTATCCCTCTGACCTTCTTATTGACGATCAAACACAAAAATTTCATCGGAATTAAATACAAAAGGCACAATACCGACTCAAGTACAAGAAAAGTGGCTCTTCTTACTGCCTATGTTTTGAACCATTCCTGTGACACTAGTTATAGATTCCGATGCTTCACTTCAGGTTTACTGTATCATTCTGACTTTCTTATTGACGATGAAACACAGAAATTGCATCGGAAATAAATACAAAAGGCACAATGCCGACTCAAGTACAAGAAGACTGGCTCTTCTTACTGTCTATGTTTTGAACCTTTCCTGTGAGCCCGGTTTTAGATTCCGATGCTTCACTTCAGGTTTACGGTATCGCTTGGACCTTCTTATTGACGCCGAAGCACAGAAATTGCATCGGAATTAAATAGAATAGGCACAAGGCAGACTTAAGTACAAGAAAACTGACGTTTCTTACTGTCTATGGTTTGAACCATTCCTGTGACACTAGTTATAGTTTCAGATGCTTCACTTCAAGTTCACTGTATTCCTGAGACCTTCTTATTGACGATGAAACACAGAAATGGCTTCGGAATTATATACAGAAGACACAATGCCGACTTAAGTACAAGAAAACTGACTCTTCTCACTGTCTATGTTTTTAACCATTCCTGTGACACTAGTTATATATTCCGATGCTTCACTTCAGGTTTACTGTATCCCTCTGACTTTCTTTAGTGACGATGAAACACAGAAATTGCATCGGAATTAAATTCAAAAGACACAATGCCGACTTAATTACAAGAAAACGGACTCTTATTACTGACTATGATTTGAACCATTCCTGTGACGCCAGTTATAGATTCCGATGCTTCACTTCATGTTTGCTGTATCCCTCTGACCCTCTGATGGACGATGAAACACAGAAATTGCATCGGAATTAAATACAAAAGGCACAATGCCGACTCAAGTAGAAGAAGACTGGCTCTTCTTACTGTCTACGTTTTGAACCATTCCTGTGACACTAGTTATAGATTCCGATGCATCACTTCAGGTTTACTGTATCCCTTGGACCTTCCTATTGACGATGAAATACAGAAATTGCATCATAATTAAATTCAAAACGCACAATGCCGACTTAAGTTCAAGAAGACTGACTCTTCTTACTGTCTATGGTTTGAACCATTACTGTGACGCTAGTTATAGATTCAGAGGCTGCACTTCAGGTATACTGTATCCAGCTGACCTTCTTATTGATGATGAAGCACAGAAATTGCATCGGAATTAAATACAAAAGGCACAATGCCGACTTTAGTACAAGAAGACTGACTCTTCTTGCTGTCTATGTTTTGAACCATTCCTGTGACACTAGTAATTGATTCCGATGCTTCACTTCAGTTTTACTGTATCCCTCTGACCTTCTTATTGACAAAGAAACACAGAAATTGCATCGGAATTAAATACAAAAGGCACAATGCCGACTGAAGTACAAGATGACTGACTCTACCTACTATCTATGTTTAGAACCATTCCAGTGACACTTGTTTTAAATTCCGATGCTTCACTTCTGGTTTACTGTATCCCTCGGGCCTCCTTATTGACGATGAAACACAGAAATTGCACCTTAACTAATTACAAAAGACACAATGCAGACTTAAGTACAAGAAGATTGACTCTTCTTATTGTCTATGCTTTGAACCATTCCTGTGACACTAGTTATAGATTCCGATGCTTCACTTCAGGTTTACTGTGTCCCTCTGACCATCTTATTGACGATCAAACACAGAAATTTCATCGGAATTAAATACAAGAGGCACAATACCGACTCACGTACAAGAAGACTGGCTCTTCCTACTGCCTATGTTTTGAACCATTCCTGTGAGCCCGGTTTTTGATTCCGATGCTTCACTTCAGGTTTACGGTATCCCTTGGACCTTCTTATTGACGCCGAAGCACAGAAATTGCATCGGAATTAAATAGAATGGGCACAATGCCCACTTAAGTACAAGAAAACTGACTCTTCTTACTGTCTATGGTTTGAACCATTCTTGTGACACTTGTTATAGATTCCGATGCTTCACTTCAGGTTTACTGTATCCCTCTGACCTCCATAATGACAGTGAAACACAGAAATTGCATCGGAATTAAATACAAAAGGCACAATACCGACTTAAGTACAAGAAAACTGACTCTTCTTACTGTCTATGATTTGAAACATTCCTGTGTCACTAGTTATAGTTTCCGATGCTTCACTTCAGGTTTACTGTATTCCTGTGACTTTCTTATTGACGATGAAACACAGAAATTGCTTCGGAATTATATACAGAAGGTACAATGCCGACATAAGTACAAGAAAACTGACTCTTCTTATTGTCTATGTTTTTAACCTTTTCTGTGACACTAGTTATAGATTCCGATGCTTCACATTAGGTTTACTGTATTCCTCTGATCTTCTTATTGACGATGAAACACACAAATTGCATCGGAATTAAATACAAAAGGCACAATGCCGACTCAAGTACAAGAAGACTGGCTCTTCTTGGTGTCTATGATTTGAACCTTTCCTGTGAGACCGGTTTTAGATTCCGATGATTCACTTCAGGTTTAATGTATCCCTCTGACATTCTTATTGATGGTGAAATATAGATATTGCATCGGGATTAAATACAAAAGCCACAATGCCGACTTAAGTACAAGAAAACGGACTCTTCTTACTGTCTATGATTTGAACCATTCCTGTGACATTAGTTATAGATTACGATGCTTCACTTCAGGTTTACCGTATCCCTCTGACCTTCTTATTGACGATGAAACACAGAATGTGCATCGGAATTAAACTCAAAAGGCCCAATGCCGACTTAATTACAAGAAAACGGACTCTTCTTTCTGTCTATGATTTGAACCATTCCTGTGACACTAGTTATGGATTCCGATGCGTCACTTCTGGTTTACTGTATCCCTCTGACCTTCTGATGGACGATGAAACACAGAAATTGCATCGGAATTAAATACAAAAGGCACAATGCCGACTCAAGTGCAAGAAGACTAGCTCTTCTTACTGTCTATGTTTTGAACCTTTCCTGTGAGACCGGTTGTATATTCCGATGCTTCACTTCGGGTTTACTGTATCCCGTGAACCTTCTTATTGACGACGAAAAGCAGAAATTGCATCGGAATTGAATACAAAAGGCACAATGCCGACTTAAGTACAAGAAAACTGACTCTTCTTACTGTCTATGCTTTGAACCATTCCTGTGACACTAGTTATAGATTCCGATGCTTCACTTCCGGTTTACTGTTTCCGTCTGACCTTCTTAATGACGATGAAACACAGAACTTGCATCGGAATTAAATAGAACAAGCACAATGCCGACTTAAGTATAAGAAAAGTGACCCTTCTTACTGTCTATGTTTTGAACCATTCCTGTGACACTAGTTATAGATTCCGATGCTTCACTTCAGGCTTACTGTATCCCGTGGACCTTCTTATTGACGATGAAACACAGAAATTGCATCGGAATTAAATACAAAAGGCACAATGCCGACTTAAGTACAAGAAAACTGACTCTTCTTACTGTCTATGCTTTGAACCATTCCTGTGACACTAGTTATAGATTCCGATGCTTCACTTCCGGTTTACTGTTTCCGTCTGACCTTCTTATTGACGATGAAACACAGAACTTGCATCGGAATTAAATACAAAATGCACAATGCCGACCCAAGTACAAGAAGACTGGCTCTCCTTGCTGTCTATGTTTTGAACCTTTCCTGTGAGCCCGGTTGTAGTTTCCGATGTTGCACATCAGGTTTACTGGATAACGTGGACACTCCTATTGACGACGAAACACAGAAATTGCATCGGAAATGAATACAAAAGGCACAATGCCGATTTAAGTTCAAGGAAACTGACACTTCTTACTGTCTATGTTTGAACCTTTCCTGTGACACTAGCTATTGATTCCGATGCTTCACTTCAGGTTTACTGTATCCCTCTGGCTTCCTTATTGACGATGAAACACAGAAATTGCATCGGAATTAAATAGAATATTCACAATGCCGACTTAACTACAAAAAAATTGACTCTTCTTACTGTCTATGTTTTGAACCATTCCTGAGACACTAGTTATAGATTCCGATGCTTCACTTCACTTTTACTGTATCCCTCTGACCTTCTTATTGACGATGAAACACAGAAATTGCATCGGAATTAAATACAAAAGGCACAATGCCGACTTAAGTACAAGAAAACTGACTCTTCTTACTGTCTATCTTTTGAACCATTCCTGTGACACTAGTTATAGATTCCGATGCTTCACTTCAGGATTACTGTATCCCTCTGACCTTCTTATAAACGATGAAACACAGAAATTGCATCGGAATAATATACAAAACGCACAATACCGACTTAAGTACAAGAAGACTGACATCTTACTGTCTACGTTTTGAACCACTCCTGTGACACTAGTTGTAGATTCCGATGCATCACTTCTGGTTTACTGTATCCCTTGGACCTTCTTATTGTCGATGAATTACAGAAATTGCATCATAATTAAATACAAAAGGCACAATGCAGACTTAAGTTCAAGAAGACTGACTCTTCTTACTGTCTATGGTTTGAACCATTCCTGTGACACTAGTTATAGATTCAGAGGCTGCACTTCAGGTATACTGTATCCAGCTGACCTTCTTATTGATGATGAAGCACAGAAATTGCATATGAATTAAATACAAAAGGCACAATGCCGACTTTAGTACAAGAAGACTGACTCTTCCTAATGTCTATGTTTTGAACCATTCCAGTGACACTAGTAATTGATTCCGATGCTTCACTTCAGTTTTACTGTATCCCTCTGACCTTCTTATTGACGATGAAACATAGAAATTGTATCGGAATTAAATACAAAAAGCACAATGCCGACTGAAGTACAAGAAGACGGCCTCTTCCTACTGTCTATGTTTAGAACCATTCCTGTGACACTTATTTTAAATTCCGATGCTTCACTTCAGGTTTACTGTATCCCTCGGACCTCCTTTTTGACGATGAAACACAGAAATTGCATCGGAATTAAATACAAAAGGCACAATGCCGACTTAAGTACAAGAAAACTGACTCTTCTTACTGTCTATGTTTTGAACCATTCCTGTGACACTAGTTATAGATTCCGATGCTTCACTTCAGGTTTACTGTATCCCTCTGGCTTCCTTATTGACGATGAAACACAGAAATTGCATCGGAATTAAATAGAATATTCACAATGCCGACTTAAGTACAAAAAAATTGACTCTTCTTACTGTCTATGATTTGAACCATTCCTGTGACACTAGTTTTAGATTCCGATGCTTCACTTCAGGTTTACTGTATCTCTCTGACCTCCTTATTGACGATGAAACACAGAAATTGCATCTTAATTGAATACAAAAGGCACAATGCAGACTTAAGTACAAGGAGACTGACTCTTCTTACTGTCTATGGTTTGAACCATTCCTGTGACACTAGTTATAGATTAAGATGCTGCACTTCAGGTATACTGTATCCAGCTGACCTTCTTATTGATGATGAAGTACAGAAATTGCATCGGAGTTAAATACAAAAGGCACAATGCCGACTTTAGTACAAGAAGACTGACTCTTCTTACTGTCTATGTTTTGAACAAATTCCTGTGACACTAGTTATAGATTCCGATGCTTCACTTCAGGTTTACTGTATCCCTCTGACCTTCTTATTGACGATGAAACACAGAAATTGCATCTTAACTAAATACAGGAGCACAATGCCGACTGAAGTACAAGAAGACTGACTCTTCTTATTGTCAATGATTTGAATCATTCCTGTGGCACTAGTTATAGATTCCGATGGTTCACTTGAGGTTTTCTGTATCGCTCTGACCTTCGTATTGACGATCAAACACAGAAATTTCATCGGAATTAAATGCAAAAGGCACAATGCCGACTCAAGTACAAGAAGACTGGCTCTTCTTACTGCCTATGCTTTGAACCATTCCTGTGACACTAGTTATAGATTCCGATGCTTCACTTCAGGTTTACTGTATCCAGCTGACCTTCTTATTGACGATGAAACACAGAAATTGCATCGGAATTATATACAAAAGGCACAATGCCGACTTAATTACAAGAAGACTCACTCTTCTTACTGTCTATGATTTGAACCATTCCTGTGACACTAGTTATAGATTCCGATGCTTCACTTCAGGTTTAATGTATCCGTCTGACATTCTTATTGACGATGAAACACTGAAATTGCATCGGAATTAAATACAAAATGCACAATGCCGACACAAGTAAAAGAAGACTTGCTCTTCTTGCTGTCTATGTTTTGAACCTTTCCTGTGAGACCGGTTGTAGTTTCCGATGTTGCACATCAGGTTTACTGTATCCCGTGGACAATCCCATTGACGACGAAACACAGAAATCGCATCGGAATTAAATACAAAATGCACAATGCCGACTTAAGTTCAAGGAAACTGACACTCCTTACTGTCTATGTTTGAACCTTTCCTGTGACACTAGTTATAGATTCCGATGCTTCACTTCAGGTTTACTGTATCCCTCTGGCCTCCATATTGACGATGAAACACAGAAATTGCATCGGAATTAAATAGAATATTTACAATGCCGACTTAAGTACAAAAAAATTGACTCTTCTTACTGTCTATGTTTGAACCATTCCTGTGACACTAGTTATAGATTCCGATGCTTCACTTCACGTTTACTGTATCCCTCTGACCTTCTTATTGACGATGAAACACAGAAATTGCTTCGGAATTATATACAGAAGGCACAATGCCGACTTAAGTACAAGAAGACTGGCTCCTCTTAGTGTCTATGTTTTGAACCATTCCTGTGACACTAGTTATAGATTCCGATGCTTCACTTCAGGTTTACTGGATCCCTCTAACCTTCTTATAGACGATGAAACACAGAAATTGCATCGGAATTATATACAAAACGCACAATGCCGACTTAAGTACAAGAAGACTGACTCTTCTTACTGTCTACGTTTTGAACCATTCCTGTGACACTAGTTATAGATTCCGATGCATCACTTCAGGTTTACTGTATCCCTTGGACCTTCTTATTGACGACGAAATACAGAAATTGCATCATAATTAAATACAAAAGGCACAATGCCGACTTAAGTTCAAGAAGAGTGACTCTTCTTACTGTCTATGGTTTGAACCATTACTGTGACACTAGTTATAGATTCAGAAGCTGCACTTCAGGTATACTGTATCCAGCTGACCTTCTTATTGATGATGAAGCGCAGAAATTGCATCGGAATTAAATACAAAAGGCACAATGCCGACTTTAGTACAAGAAGACTGACTCTTCTTACTGTCTATGTTTTGAACCATTCCTGTGACACTAGTAATTGATTCCGATGCTTCACTTCAGTTTTACTGTATCCCTCTGACCTTCTTATTGACAAAGAAACACAGAAATTGCATCGGAATTAAATACAAAAGGCACAATGCCGACTGAAGTACAAGATGACTGACTCTTCCTACTGTCTATGTTTAGAACCATTCCAGTGACACTTGTTTTAAATTCCGATGCTTCACTTCAGGTTTACTGTATCCCTCGGGCCTCCTTATTGACGATGAAACACAGAAATTGCACCTTAACGAATTACAAAAGGCACAATGCAGACTTAAGTACAAGAAGATTGACTCTTCTTATTGTCTATGCTTTGAACCATTCCTGTGACACTAGTTATAGATTCCGATGCTTCACTTCAGGTTTACTGTATCCCTCTGACCATCTTATTGACGATGAAACACAGAAATTTCATCGGAATTAAATACAAGAGGCACAATACCGACTCACGTACAAGAAGACTGGCTCTTCTTACTGCCTATGATTTGAACCATTCCTGTGACACTAGTTATAGATTCCGATGCTTGACTTCAGGTTTACTGTATCCCTGTGACTTTCTTATTGACGATGATACACAGAAATTGCATCGGAATTAAATGCAAAAGGCACAATGCCGACTCAAGTACAAGAAGACTGGCTCTTCTTACTGTCTATGTTTTGAACCTTTCCTGTGAGCCCGGTTTTTGATTCCGATGCTTCACTTCAGGTTTACGGTATCCCTTGGACCTTCTTATTGACGCCGAAGCACAGAAATTGCATCGCAATTAAATAGAATGTGCACAATGCCCACTTAAGTACAAGAAAACTGACTCTTCTTACTGTCTATGGTTTGAACCATTCCTGTGACACTAGTTATAGATTCCGATGCTTCACTTCAGGTTTACAGTATCCCTCTGACCATCTTATTGACCATGAAACACAGAAATTGCATCGCAATTAAATACAAAAGGCACAATCCCGACTTAAGTTCAAGAAGACTTACTCTTCCTACTGTCTACGTTTTGAAGCTTTCCTGTGACTCTAGTTTTAGATCGCGATGCTTCACTTCAGGTTTTTGTATCTCTCTGACCCCCTTATTGACGATGGATCACAGAAATTGCATCTTAACTAAATACAAAAGCCACAATGCAGACTTATGTACACGACGACTGACTCTTCTTACTGTCTATGTTTTGAACCATTCCTGTGACACTAGTTATAGATTCCGATGCTTCACTTTAGGTTTACTGTAACCCTCTGACCTTCTTAGTGACGATCGCAGACCGAACTTTCATCGGAATAAAATACAAAATGCACAATGCTGACTCAAGTACAAGAAGACTGGTTCTTCTTACTGCCTATGTTTTGAACCATTCCTGTGACACTAGTTATAGATTCCGATGCTTCACTTCAGGTTTACCGTATCCCTGTGGCCTTCTTATTGACGATGAAACAAGAAATTGCTTCTGAATTATAAACAGATGGCACAATGCCGACTTAAGTACAAGAAAACTGACTCTTCTTACTGCCTATGTTTTGAACCATTCCTGTGGCACTAGTTATAGATTCCGATGCTTCACCTCAGGTTTACTGTATCCCTGTGACCTTCTTATTGACGATGAAACAAGAAATTGCTTCGGAATTATATACAGATGGCACAATGCCGACTAAAGTACAAGAGAACTGACTCTTCTTACTGTCTATGTTTTGAACCATTCCTGCGGCACTAGTTATAGATTACGATGCTTCACATTATGTTTACTGTATCCCTCGGACCTTCTCATTGACGATAAATCACAGAAATTGCATCGGACTTAAATACTAAATGCACAATGCCGACTTAAGTACAAGAAGACTGACTCTTCTTACTGTCTACGTTTTGAACCATTCCTGTGACACTAGTTGTAGATTCCGATGCATCACTTCAGGTTTACTGTATCCCTTGGACCTTCTTATTGTCGATGAATTACAGAAATTGCATCATAATTAAATACAAAAGGCACAATGCTGACTTACGTTCAAGAAGACTGACTCTTCTTACTGTCTATGGTTTGACCCATTCCTGTGACACTAGTTATAGATTCAGAGGCTGCACTTCAGGTATACTGTATCCAGCTGACCTTCTTATTGATGATGAAGCACAGAAATTGCATCGGAATTAAATACAAAAGGCACAATGCCGACTTTAGTACAAGAAGACTGACTCTTGCTAATGTCTATGTTTTGAACCATTCCTGTGACACTAGTAATTGATTCCGATGCTTCACTTCGGTTTTACTGTATCCCTCTGACCTTCTTATTGACGATGAAATACAGAAATTGCATCGGAATTAAATACAAAAAGCACAATGCCGACTGAAGTACAAGAAGACTGCCTCTTCCTACTGTCTATGTTTAGAAAGATTCCTGTGACACTTATTTTAGATTCCGATGCTTCACTTCAGGTTTAATGTATCCCTCGGACCTCCTTTTTGACTATGAAACACAGAAATTGCATCGGAATTAAATACAAAAGGCACAATGCCGACTTAAGTACAAGAAAACTGACTCTTCCTACTGCCTATGTTTTGAACCATTCCTGTGGCACTAGTTTTAGATTCCGATACTTCACTACAGGTTTACTGTATGCCTCTGACCTCCTTATTGACGATGAAACACTAAAATTGCATCTTAACTAAATACAGAAGCACAATGCCGACTTAAGTACAAGAAGACTGACTCTTCTTATTGTCTATGATTTGAATCATTTCTGTGGCACTAGTTATAGATTCCGATGCTTCACTTGAGGTTTTCTGTATCCCTCTGACCTTCTTATTGACGATCAAACACAGAAATTTCATCGGAATTATATGCAAAAGGCACAATGCCGACTCAAGTACAAGAAGACTGGCTCTTCTTACTGCCTATGCTTTGAACCATTCCTGTGACACTAGTTATAGATTCCGATGCTTCACTTCAGGTTTACTGTATAAAGCTGACCTTCTTATTGACGATGAAACACAGAAATTGCATCGGAATTATATACAAAAGGCACAATGCCGACTTAGGAACAAGAAGACTCACTCTTCTTACTGTCTATGATTTGAACCATTCCTGTGACACTAGTTATAGATTCCGATGCTTCACTTCAGTTTTACTGTATCCCTCTGACCATCTTATTGACGATGAAACACAGAAATTGCATCGGAATTAAATACAAAAGGCACAATCCCGACTTAAGTTCAAGAAGACTTACTCTTCCTACTGTCTACGTTTTGAACCATTCCTGTGACTCTAGTTTTAGATTGCGATGATTCACTTCAGGTTTTTGTATCTCTCTGACCCCCTTATTGACGATGGATCACAGAAATTGCATCTTAACTAAATACAAAAGCCACAATGCAGACTTAAGTACAAGAAGACTGACTCTTCTTACTGTCTATGTTTTGAACCATTCCTGTGACACTAGTTATAGATTCCGATGCTTCACTTTAGGTTTACTGTATCCCTCTGACCTTCTTAGTGACGAACACAGACCGAACTTTTATCGGAATAAAATACAAAAGGCACAATGCTGACTCAAGTACAAGAAGACTGGTTCTGCTTACTGCCTATGTTTTGAACCATTCCTGTGACACTAGTTATAGATTCCGATGCTTCACTTCAGGTTTACCGTATCCCTGTGACCTTCTTATTGACGATGAAACAAGAAATTGCTTCGGAATTATAAACAGATGGCACAATGCCGACATAAGTACAAGAAAACTGACTCTTCTTACTGCCTATGTTTTGAACCATTCCTGTGGCACTAGTTATAGATTCCGATGCTTCACATTAGGTTTACTGTATCCCTCGGACCTTCTTATTGACGATAAAACACAGAAATTGCATCGGACTTAAATACAAAATGCACAATGCCGACTTTAGTACAAGAAGACTGACTCTTCCTAATGTCTATGTTTTGAACCATTCGTGTGACACTAGTAATTGATTCCGATGGTTCACTTCGGTTTTAATGCATCCCTCTGACCTTCTTATTGACGATTAAACACAGAAATTGCATCGGAATTAAATACAAAAAGCACAATGCCGACTGAAGTACAAGAAGACTGCCTCTTCCTACTGTCTATGTTTTGAACCATTCCTGTGACACTAGTTATAGATTCCGATGCTTCACTTCAGGTTTACTGTATCCAGCTGACCTTCTTATTGACGATGAAACACAGAAATTGCATCGGAATTATATACAAAAGGCACAATGCCGACTTAGGTACAAGAAGACTGACGCTTCTTACTGTCTATGTTTTGAACCATTCCTATGGCACTAGTTATAGATTCCGATGCTTCACCTCAGGTTTACTGTATCCCTGTGACCTTCTTATTGACGATGAAACAAGAAATTGCTTCGGAATTATATACTGATGGCACAATGCCGACTTAAGTACAAGAAAACTGACTCTTCTTACTGTCTAAGTTTTGAACCATTCCTGTGACACTAGTTTTAGATGCCGATGCTTCACTTCAGGTTTACTGTATCTCTCTGACCTACTTATTGACGATTAAACCCAGAAATTGCATCTTAACTAAATACAAAAGGCACAATGCAGACTTAAGTTCAAGGAGCCTGACTCTTCTCACTGTCTATGGTTTGAACCATTCCTGTGACACTAGTTATAGATTCAGATGCTGCACTTCAGGTATACTGTATCCAGCTGACCTTCTTATTGATGATGAAGTACAGAAATTGCATCGGAATTAAATAGAAAATGCAAAAGACCGACTTAAGTACAAGAAAACTCTCTCTTTTTCCTGTCTATGTTTTGAACCATTCCTGTGACACTAGTTATAGATTCCGATGCTTCACTTCAGTTTAACTGTATCCCTCTGACCTTCTTATTGACGATGAAACACAGAAATTGCATCGGAATTAAATACAAAAGGCACAATGCAGACTGAAGTACAAGAAGACTGACTCTTCCTACTGCCTATGTTTTGAACCATTCCTGTGGCAATAGTTTAAGATTCCGATACTTCACTACAGGTTTACTGTATGCCTCTGACCTCCTTATTGACGATGAAACACAAAAATTGCATCTTAACTAAATACAGAAGCACAATGCCGACTTAAGTACAAGAGGACTGACTCTTCTTATTGTCTATGATTTGAATCATTCCTGTGGCACTAGTTATAGATTCCGATGCTTCACTTGAGGTTTTCTGTATCCCTCTGACCTTCTTATTGACGATCAAACACAGAAATTTCATCGGAATTAAATGCAAAAGGCACAATGCCGACTCAAGTACAAGAAGACTGGCTCTTCTTACTGCCTATGCTTTGAACCATTCCTGTGACACTAGTTATAGATTCCGATGCTTCACTTCAGGTTTACTGTATCCAGCTGACCTTCTTATTGACGATGAAACACAGAAATTGCATCGGAATTATATACAAAAGGCACAATGCCGACTTAGGTACAAGAAGACTCACTCTTCTTGCTGTCTATGATTTGAACCATTCCTGTGACACTAGTTATAGATTCCGATGCTTCACATCAGTTTTACTGTATCCCTCTGACCATCTTATTGACGATGAAACACAGAAATTGCATCGGAATTAAATACAAAAGGCACAATCCCGACTTAAGTTCAAGAGGACATACTCTTCCTACTGTCTACGTTTTGAACCATTCCTGTGACTCTAGTTTTAGATTGCGATGCTTCACTTCAGGTTTTTGTATCTCTCTGACCCCCTTATTGACGATGGATCACAGAAATTGCATCTTAACTAAATACAATAGCCACAATGCAGACTTAAGTTCAAGAAGACTGACTCTTCTTACTGTCTATGTTTTGAACCATTCCTGTGACACTAGTTATAGATTCCGATGCTTCACTTTAGGTTTACTGTATGACTCTGACGTTCTTAGTGACGATCACAGACCGAACTTTCATCGGAATAAAATACAAAAGGCACAATGCTGTATCAAGTACAAGAAGACTGGCCCTTCTTACTGCCTATGTTTTGAACCATTCCTGTGACACTAGATATAGATTCCGATGCTTCACTTCAGGTTTACCGTATCCCAGTGACCTTCTTATTGACGATGAAACAAGAAAATGCTTCGGAATTATAAACAGATGGCACAATGCCGATTTAAGTACAAGAAAACTGACTCTTCTTACTGCCTATGTTTTGAACCATTCCTGTGGCACTAGTTATAGATTCCGATGCTTCACCTCAGGTTTACTGTATCCCTGTGACCTTCTTATTGACGATGAAACAAGAAATTGCTTCGGAATTATATACAGATGGCACAATGCCGACTAAAGTACAAGAAAACTGACTCATCTTACTGTCAATGTTTTGAACCATTCCTGCGGCACTAATTATAGATTACGTTGCTTCACATTAGGTTTACTGTATCCCTCGGACCTTCTTATTGACGATAAAACACAGAAATTGCATCGGACTTAAATACAAAACGCACAATGCCGACTCAAGTACAAGAAGACTGACTCTTCTTACTGTCTACGTTTTGAACCATTCCTGTGACACTAGTTGTAGATTCCGATGCATCACTTCAGGTTTACTGTATCCCTTGGACCTTCTTATTGTCGATGAATTACAGAAATTGCATCATAATTAAATACAAAAGGCACAATGCCGACTTAAGTTCAAGAAGACTGACTCTTCTTACTGTCTATGGTTTCAACCATTCCAGTGACACTAGTTATAGATTCAGAGGCTGCACTTCAGGTACACTGTATCCAGCTGACCTTCTTATTGATGATGAAGCAAAGAAATTGCATCGGAATTAAATACAAAAGGCACAATGCCGACTTTAGTACAAGAAAACTGACTCTTCCTAATGTCTATGTTTGAACCATACCTGTGACGCTAGTAATTGATTCCGATGCTTCACTTCGGTTTTACTGTATCCCTCTGACCTTCGTATTGACGATGAAACACAGAAATTGCATCGGAATTAAATACAAAAAGCACAATGCCGACTGAAGTACAAGAAGACTGCCTCTTCCTACTGTCTATGTTTACAACCATTCCTGTGACACTTATTTTAGATTCCGATGCTTCACTTCAGGTTTAATGTATCCCTCGGACCTCCTCTTTGACGATGAAACACAGAAATTGCATCGGAATTAAATACAAAAGGCACAATGCCGACTTAAGTACAAGAAAACTGACTCTTCATACTGTCTAAGTTTTGAACCATTCCTGTGACACTAGTTATAGATTCCGATGCTTCACTTCAGGTTTACTGTATCCCTCTGGCTTCCTTATTGACGATGAAACACAGAAATTGCATCGGAATTAAATAAAATATTCACAATGCCGACTTAAGTACAAGAAAATTGACTCTTCTTACTGTCTATGATTAGAACCATTCCTGTGACACTAGTTTTAGATTCCGATGCTTCACTACAGGTTTACTGTATCTCTCTGACCTCCTTATTGACGATGAAACACAGAAATTGCATCTTAACTAAATACAAAAGGCACAATGCAGACTTAAGTACAAGAAGACTGGCTCTTCTTACTGCCTATGCTTTGAACCATTCCTGTGACACTAGTTATAGATTCCGATGCTCACTTCAGGTTTACCGTATCCCGTGGACCTTCTTATTGACGATGAAACACAGAAATTGCATCGGAATTAAATACAAAATGCACAATGCCGACTTAAGTACAAGAAAACTGACTCTTCTTACTGTCTATGTTTTGAACCATTCCTGTGACACTAGTTATAGAATCCGATGCTTCACTTCAGTTTAACTGTATCCCTCTGACCTTCTTATTGACGATGAAACACAGAAATTGCATCGGAATTAAATACAAAAGGCACAATGCAGACTGATGTACAAGAAGACTGACTCTTCCTACTGCCTATGTTTTGAACCATTCCTGTGGCAATAGTTTAAGATTCCGATACTTCACTACAGGTTTACTGTATGCCTCTGACCTCCTTATTGACGATGAAACACAAAAATTGCATCTTAACTAAATACAGAAGCACAATGCCGACTTAAGTACAAGAGGACTGACTCTTCTTATTGTCTATGATTTGAATCATTCCTGTGGCACTAGTTATAGATTCCGATGCTTCACTTGAGGTTTTCTGTATCCCTCTGACCTTCTTATTGACGATCAAACACAGAAATTTCATCGGAATTAAATGCAAAAGGCACAATGCCGACTCAAGTACAAGAAGACTGGCTCTTCTTACTGCCTATGCTTTGAACCATTCCTGTGACACTAGTTATAGATTCCGATGCTTCACTTCAGGTTTACTGTATCCAGCTGACCTTCTTATTGACGATGAAACACAGAAATTGCATCGGAATTATATACAAAAGGCACAATGCCGACTTAGGTACAAGAAGACTCACTCTTCTTCCTGTCTATGATTTGAACCATTCCTGTGACACTAGTTATAGATTCCGATGCTTCACTTCAGTTTTACTGTATCCCTCTGACCATCTTATTGACGATGAAACACAGAAATTGCATCGGAATTAAATACAAAAGGCACAATCCCGACTTAAGTTCAAGAGGACATACTCTTCCTACTGTCTACGTTTTGAACCATTCCTGTGACTCTAGTTTTAGATTGCGATGCTTCACTTCAGGTTTTTGTATCTCTCTGACCCCCTTATTGACGATGGATCACAGAAATTGCATCTTAACTAAATACAATAGCCACAATGCAGACTTAAGTTCAAGAAGACTGACTCTTCTTACTGTCTATGTTTTGAACCATTCCTGTGACACTAGTTATAGATTCCGATGCTTCACTTTAGGTTTACTGTATAACTCTGACGTTCTTAGTGACGATCACAGACCGAACTTTCATCGGAATAAAATACAAAAGGCACAATGCTGTATCAAGTACAAGAAGACTGGCCCTTCTTACTGCCTATGTTTTGAACCATTCCTGTGACACTAGTTATAGATTCCGATGCTTCACTTCAGGTTTACCGTATCCCAGTGACCTTCTTATTGACGATGAAACAAGAAAATGCTTCGGAATTATAAACAGATGGCACAATGCCGATTTAAGTACAAGAAAACTGACTCTTCTTACTGCCTATGTTTTGAACCATTCCTGTGGCACTAGTTATAGATTCCGATGCTTCACCTCAGGTTTACAGTATCCCTGTGACCTTCTTATTGACGATGAAACAAGAAATTGCTTCGGAATTATATACAGATGGCACAATGCCGACTAAAGTACAAGAAAACTGACTCATCTTACTGTCAATGTTTTGAACCATTCCTGCGGCACTAATTATAGATTACGATGCTTCACATTAGGTTTACTGTATCCCTCGGACCTTCTTATTGACGATAAAACACAGAAATTGAATCGGACTTAAATACAAAACGCACAATGCCGACTCAAGTACAAGAAGACTGACTCTTCTTACTGTCTACGTTTTGAACCATTCCTGTGACACTAGTTGTAGATTCCGATGCATCACTTCAGGTTTACTGTATCCCTTGGACCTTCTTATTGTCGATGAATTACAGAAATTGCATCATAATTAAATACAAAAGGCACAATGCCGACTTAAGTTCAAGAAGACTGACTCTTCTTACTGTCTATGGTTTCAACCATTCCAGTGACACTAGTTATAGATTCAGAGGCTGCACTTCAGGTACACTGTATCCAGCTGACCTTCTTATTGATGATGAAGCAAAGAAATTGCATCGGAATTAAATACAAAAGGCACAATGCCGACTTTAGTACAAGAAAACTGACTCTTCCTAATGTCTATGTTTGAACCATACCTGTGACGCTAGTAATTGATTCCGATGCTTCACTTCGGTTTTACTGTATCCCTCTGACCTTCGTATTGACGATGAAACACAGAAATTGCATCGGAATTAAATACAAAAAGCACAATGCCGACTGAAGTACAAGAAGACTGCCTCTTCCTACTGTCTATGTTTAGAACCATTCCTGTGACACTTATTTTAGATTCCGATGCTTCACTTCAGGTTTAATGTATCCCTCGGACCTCCTCTTTGACGATGAAACACAGAAATTGCATCGGAATTAAATACAAAAGGCACAATGCCGACTTAAGTACAAGAAAACTGACTCTTCATACTGTCTAAGTTTTGAACCATTCCTGTGACACTAGTTATAGATTCCGATGCTTCACTTCAGGTTTACTGTATCCCTCTGGCTTCCTTATTGACGATGAAACACAGAAATTGCATCGGAATTAAATAAAATATTCACAATGCCGACTTAAGTACAAGAAAATTGACTCTTCTTACTGTCTATGATTAGAACCATTCCTGTGACACTAGTTTTAGATTCCGATGCTTCACTACAGGTTTACTGTATCTCTCTGACCTCCTTATTGACGATGAAACACAGAAATTGCATCTTAACTAAATACAAAAGGCACAATGCAGACTTAAGTACAAGAAGACTGGCTCTTCTTACTGCCTATGCTTTGAACCATTCCTGTGACACTAGTTATAGATTCCGATGCTCACTTCAGGTTTACCGTATCCCGTGGACCTTCTTATTGACGATGAAACACAGAAATTGCATCGGAATTAAATACAAAATGCACAATGCCGACTTAAGTACAAGAAAACTGACTCTTCTTACTGTCTATGTTTTGAACCATTCCTGTGACACTAGTTATAGAATCCGATGCTTCACTTCAGTTTAACTGTATCCCTCTGACCTTCTTATTGACGATGAAACACAGAAATTGCATCGGAATTAAATACAAAAGGCACAATGCAGACTGATGTACAAGAAGACTGACTCTTCCTACTGTCTATGTTTTGAACCATTCCTGTGGCACGAGTTTTAGATTCCGATGTTTCACTACAGGTTTACTGTATGCCTCTGACCCCCTTATTGACGATGAAACACAGAAATTGCATCTTAACTAAATACAAAAGCACAATGCCGACTTAAGTACAAGAAGACTGACTCTTCTTATTTTCTATGATTTGAATCATTCCTGTGGCACTAGTTATAGATTCCGATGATTCACTTGAGGTTTTCTGTATCCCTCTGACCTTCTTATTGACGATCAAACACAGAAATTTCATCGGAATTAAATGCAAGAGGCACAATGCCGACTCAAGTACAAGAAGACTGGCTCTTCTTACTGCTTTTTTTTTGAACCATTCCTGTGACACTAGTTATAGATTCCGATGCTTCACTTCAGGTTTACTGTATCCAGCTGACCTTCTTATTGATGATGAAACACAGAAATTGCATCGGAATTATATACAAAAGGCACAATGCCGACTTAGGTACAAGAAGACTGACTCTTCTTACTGTCTATGATTTGAACCATTCCTGTGACACTAGTTATAGATTCCGATGCTTCACTTCAGTTTTACTGTATCCCTCTGACCAACTTATTAACGATGAAACACAGAAATTGCATCGGAATTAAATACAAAAGGCACAATCACGACTTAAGTTCAAGAAGACTGGCTCTCCTTGCTGTCTATGTTTTGAAACTTTCCTGTGAGCCCAGTTGTAGTTTCCGATGTTGCACATCAGTTTTACTGTATCCCGTGGACATTCCTATTGACGACGAAACACAGAAATTGCATCGGAATTAAATACAAAAGGCACAACGCCGACTTAAGTTCAAGAAGACTGACTCTTCCTACTGTCTAAGTTTTGAACCATTCCTCTGACACTAGTTTTAGATGCCGATGCTTCACTTCAGGTTTACTGTATCTCTCTGACCTCCTTGTTGACGATGAAACACAGAAATTGCATCTTAACTAAATACAAAAGCCACAATGCAGACTTAAGTACAAGAAGACTGACTCTTCCTACTGTCTATGTTTTGAACCATTCCTGTGGCACTAGTTTTAGATTCCGACGCTTCACTACAGGTTTACTGTATGCCTTTGACCTCCTTATTGACGATGAAACACAGAAATTGCATCTTATCTAAATACAGAAGCACAATGCCGACTTAAGTACAAGATGACTGACTCTTCTTATTGTCCATGATTTGAATCATTCCTGTGGCACTAGTTATAGATTCCGATGCTTCACTTGAGGTTTTCTGTATCCCTCTGACCTTCTTATTGACGATCAAACACAGAGATTTCATCGGAATTAAATGCAAAAAGCACAATGCCGACTCAAGTACAAGAAGACTGGCACTTCTTACTGCCTATGTTTTCAACCATTCCTGTGACGCTAGTTGTAGATTCCGACGCTTCACTTCAGGTTTACTGTATCCAGCTGACTTTCTTATTGACGATGAAACACAGAAATTGCATCTTAACTAAATACAGAAGCACAATGCCGACTTAGGTACAAGAAGACTGACTCTTCTTACTGCCTATGATTTGAACCATTCCTGTGACACTAGTTATAGATTCCGATGCTTCACTTCAGTTTTACTGTATCCCTCTGACCATCTTATTGACGATGAAACACAGAAATTGCATCGGAATTAAATACAAAAGGCACAATCCCGACTTAAGTTCAAGAAGACTGACTCTTCCTACTGTCTACGTTTCGAACAATTCCTGTGACTCTAGTTTTAGATTGCGATGCTTCACTTCAGGTTTTTGTATCTCTCTGACCTTCTTATTGACGATGGAACACAGAAATTGCATCTTAACTAAATACAAAAGCCACAATGCAGACTTAAGTACAAGAAGACTGACTCTTCTTACTGTCTATGTTTTGAACCATTCCTGTGACCCTAGTTATAGATTCCGATGCTTCACTTCAGGTTTACTGTATCCCCCTGACCTCCTTAGTGACGATCACACACCGAACTTTCATCGGAATAAAATAGAAAAGGCACAATGCCGACTCAAGTACAAGAAGACTGGTTCTTCTTACTGCCTATGTTTTGAACCATTCCTGTGACACTAGTTATAGATTCCGATGCTTCACTTCAGGTTTACAGTATCCCTGTGACCTTCTTATTGACGATGAAACAAGAAATTGCTTCGGAATTATAAACAGATGGCACAATGCCGACTTAAGTACAAGAAAACTGACTCTTCTTACTGTCTATGTTTTGAACCATTCCTGTGGCACTAGTTATAGATTCCGATGCTTCACCTCAGGTTTACTGTATCCCTGTGACCTTCTTATTGACGATGAAACAAGAAATTGCTTCGGAATTATATACAGATGGCACAATGCCGACTTAAGTACAAAAAAACTATGACTCTTCTTACTGTCTAAGTTTTGAACCATTCCTGTGACACTAGTTTTAGATGCCGATGCTTCACTTCAGGTTTACTGTATCTCTCTGACCTCGCTATTGACGATGAAACACAGAAATTGCATCTTAACTAAATACAAAAGGCACAATGCAGACTTAAGTACAAGGAGACTGACTCTTCTTACTGTCTATGGTTTGAACCATTCCTGTGACACTAGTTATAGATTCAGATGCTGCACTTCAGGAATACTGTATCCAGCTGACCTTCTTATTGATGATGAAGTACAGAAATTGCATCGGAATTAAATAGAAAATGCAAAAGACCGACTTAAGTACAAGAAAACTCTCTCTTTTTCCTGTCTATGTTTTGAACCATTCCTGTGACACTAGTTATAGATTCCGATGCTTCACTTCAGTTTAACTGTATCCCTCTGACCTTCTTATTGACGATGAAGCACAGAAATAGCATCGGAATTAAATACAAAAGGCACAATGCAGACTGAAGTACAAGAAGACTGACTCTTCCTACTGTCTATGTTTTGAACCATTCCTGTGGCACTAGTTTTAGATTCCGATGCTTGCCTACAGGTTTACTGTATGCCTCTGACCTCCTTATTGACGATGAAACACAGAAATTGCATCTTATCTAAATACAGAAGCACAATGCCGACTTAAGTACAAGAAGACTGACTCTTCTTATTGTCCTTGATTTGAATCATTCCTGTGGCACTAGTTATAGATTCCGATGCTTCACTTGAGGTTTTCTGTATCCCTCCGACCTTCTTATTGACGATCAAACACAGAAATTTCATCGGAATTAAATGCAAAAAGCACAATGCCGACTCAAGTACAAGAAGACTGGCACTTCTTACTGCCTATGTTTTCAACCATTCCTGTGAGACTAGTTATAGATTCCGATGTTTCACTTCAGGTTTACTGTATCCAGCTGACTTTCTTATTGACGATGAAACACAGAAATTGCATCGGAATTAAATACAAAAGGCACAATGCCGACTTAGGTACAAGAAGACTGACTCTTCATACTGCCTATCATTTCAACCATTCCTGTGACACTAGTTATAGATTCCGATGCATCACTTCAGTTTTACTGTATCCCTCTGACCATCTTATTGACGATGAAACACGGAAATAGCATCGGAATTAAATACAAAAGGCACAATGCAGACTGAAGTAAAAGAAAACAGACACTTCTTACTGTCTATGTTTTGAACCATTCCTGTGGCACTAGTTATAGATTACGATGCTTCACATTAGGTTTACTGTATCCCTCTGACCTTCTTATTGACGATAAAACACAGAAATTGCATCGGACTTAAATACAAAAAGCACAATGCCGACTTAAGTACAAGAAGACTGACTCTTCCTACTGTCTATGATTTGAACCATTCCTGTGACACTAGTTATAGATTCCGATGTTCACTTCAGGTTTGCTGTATCCCTCTGACATTCTTATTGACGACGAAACACAGAAATTGCGTGGGAATTAAATACAAAAGGCACAATGCCGACTCGAGTGCAAGAAGACTGGCTCCTTTTACTGTCAATGTTTTGAACCATTCCCTGTGACACTAGTTATAGATTCCGATGCTTCACTTCAGGTTTACAGTATCCCTCTGACCTTCTTATAAACGATGAAACACATAAATTGCATCGGAAATATATACAAAAGGCATAATGCCGACTTAAGTACAAGAAGACTGACTCTTCTTACTGTCTACGTTTTGAGCCATTCCTGTGACACTAGTTGTAGATTCCGATTCTTCACTTCAGGTTTACTGTATCCCTCTTACCTTCTTATTAACGATGAAACACAGAAATTGCATCTTAATTAGATACAAAAGGCACAATGTCGACATAAGTACAAGATGACTGACTCTTCTTACTGTCTATGGTTTGAACCATTCCTGTGACACTAGTTATAGAATCAGATGCTGCACTTCAGGTATACTGTATCCAGCTGGCCTTCTTATTGATGATGAAGCACAGAAATTGCATCGGAGTTAATTACAAAAGGCACAATGCCGACTTAAGTACAAGAAGACTGACTCTTCTTACTGTCTATGTTTTGAAACATTCCTGTGACACTAGTTATAGATTCCGATGCTTTACTTCAGTTTAACTGTATCCCTCTGACCTTCTTATTGACGATGAAACACAGAAATTGCATCGGAATTAAATACAAAAGGCACAATGCAGACTGATGTACAAGAAGACTGACTCTTCCCACTGTCTATGCTTTGAACCATTCCTGTGGCACGAGTTTTAGATTCCGATGCTTAACTACAGGTTTACTGTATGCCTCTGACCTCCTT
This sequence comes from Schistocerca piceifrons, assembly GCF_021461385.2. NCBI lineage: Eukaryota > Metazoa > Arthropoda > Insecta > Orthoptera > Acrididae > Schistocerca > Schistocerca piceifrons. The sequence goes on along the minus strand of NW_025728019.1, from coordinate 233,801 downwards.
ATTGACGATGAAACACAGAAATTGCATCTTAACTAAATACAGAAGCACAATGCCGACTTAAGTACAAAAAGACTGACTCTTCTTATTGTCTATGATTTGAATCATTCCTGTGGCACTAGTTATAGATTCCAATGCTTCACTTGAGGTTTTCTGTATCCCTCTGACCTTCTTATTGACGATCAAACACAGAAATTTCATCGGAATTAAATGCAAAAGGCACAATTCCGACTCAAGTACAAGAAGACTGGCTCTTCTTACTGCCCATGTTTTGAACCATTCCTGTGACACTAGTTATAGATTCCGATGCTTCACTTCAGGTTTACTGTATCCAGCTGACCTTCTTATTGACGATGAAACACAGAAATTGCATCGGAATTATATACAAAAGGCACAATGCCGACTTAGGTACAAGAAGACTGACTCTTCTTACTGTCTATGATTTGAACCATTCCTGTGACACTAGTTATAGATTCCGATGCTTCACTTCAGTTGTACTGTATCCATCTGACCATCTTATTAACGATGAAACACAGAAATTGCATCGGAATTAAATACTAAAGACACAGTCCAGACTAAAGTTCCAGAAGACTGACTCTGCCTACTGTCTACGTTTTGAACCATTCCTGTGACTCTAGTTTTAGATTGCGATGCTTCACTTCAGGTTTTTGTGTCTCTCTGACCTCCTTATTGATAATGGAACACAGAAATTGCATCTTAACTAAATACAAAAGCCACAATGCAGACTTAAGTACAAGAAGACTGACTCTTCTTACTGTCTATGTTTTGAACCATTCCTGTGACACTAGTTATAGATTCCGATGCTTCACTTTAGGTTTACTGTATCCCCCTGACCATCTTATTGACGATGAAACACAGAAATTGCGTCGGAATTAAATACAAAAGGCACAATCCCGACTTAAGTTCAAGAAGACTGACTCTCCCTACTGTCTACATTTTGAACCATTCCTGTGACTCTAGTTTTAGATTGCGATGCTTCACTTCAGGTTTTTGTATCTCTCGGACCTCCTTATTGACGATGAAACACAGAAATTGCATCTTACTAAAAACAGATGGCACAATGCCGACTTAAGTACAAGAAAACTGACTCTTCTTACTGTCTATGCTTTGAACCATTCCTGTGGCACTAGTTATAGATTCCGATGCTTCACCTCAGGTTTACTGTATCCCTGTGACCTTCTTTTTGACGATGAAACAAGAAATTGCTTCGGAATTATATACAGATGGCACAATGCCTTCTTAAGTACAAAAAAACTGACTCTTCTTACTGTCTATGATTTGAACCATTCCTGTGGCACTAGTTATAGATTACGATGCTTCACATTAGGTTTACTGTATCCCTCTGACCTTCTTATTGACGATAAAACACAGATATTGCATCGGACTTAAATACTAAAGGCACGATGCCGACTTAAGTACAAGAAGACTGACTCTTCCTACTGTCTATGATTTGAACCATTCCTGTGACACTAGTTATAGATTCCGATGCTTCACTTCAGGTTTGCTGTATCCCTCTGACCTTCTTATTGATGCGAAACACAGTAATTGCATCGGAATTAAATACAAAAGGCACAATGCCGACTCGAGTACAAGAAGACTGGCTCCTCTTACTGTCGATGTTTTGAACCATTCCTGTGACACTAGTTATAGATTCCGATGGTTCACTTCAGGTTTACTGTATCCCTCTGACCTTCTTATTGACGATCAAACGCAGAAAATTGATCGGAATTTAATACAAAAGGCACAATGCCGACTCAAGTACAAGAAGACTGGCAATTCTTACTGTCTATGTTTTGAACCATTCCTATGACACTAGTTATAGATTCTGATGCTTCACTTCAGTTTTACTCTATCACTGTGACCGTCTTATTGACGATGAAACACAGAAATTGCATCGGATTCAATTACGAAAAACACAATGCCGACTCAAGTACAAGAAATCTGGCTCTTTTTTCTGTCTTTGTTTTGAACTTTTCCTGTGACACCGGTTTTAGATTCCGATGCTTCACTTGGGGTATACTGTATTGCGTGGACTTTCTTATTGACGATGAACAAAGAAATTGCATCGGAATTAAATAGAAAATGCAAAACGCCGACTTAAGTACAAGAAAACTCTCTCTTTTTGCCGTCTATGTTTTGAACCATTCCTGTGACACTAGTCATAGACTCCGATTCTTCACTTCCGGTTTACTGTATCCAGCTGAGCTTCCTATTGACGATGAAGCACAGATATTGCATCGGAATTAAATACAAAAATCACAGTGCCGTCTTAAGTACAAGAAGACTGACTCTTCTTACTGTCTATGTTTGAACCATTCCTGAGACACTAGTTATAGATTCCGATGCTTCACTTCAGGTTTACTGTATCCCTTGGACCTTCTTATTGCCACGAAACACAGAAATTGCATCGGAATTATATAGTAAAGGAACAATGCCGACTTAAGTACAAGAAAAAAGACTCTTCTTAATATCTATGTTGTGAACCATTCCTGTGACACTAGTTATAGATTCCGATGCTTCACTTCAGGTTTACTGTATCCAGCTGACCTTCCTATTGACGATGAAACACAGAAGTTGCATCTGAATTAAAAACAAAAGGCACAATGCCGACTCAAGTACAAGAAGACTGGCTCTTCTTACTGTCTATGTTTTGAACCTTTCCTGTGATACTAGTTATAGATTCCGATGCTTCACTTCAGATTTACTGTATCCCTCTGACCTTCTTATTGACGATGAAACACAGAAAATGCATCGGAATTAAATACAAAAGGCACAATGGCGGCTCATGTACAAGAAGTCTGGCTCTTGTTACTGTCTATGTTTTGAAACATTCCTGTGAGACCGATTTAGATTCCTATGCTTCACATAAGGTTTACTGTATATCTTGGACCTTCTTATTGCAGACGAAACACAGAAATTGCATCGGAATTAAATACAAAAGGCACAATGCGGACTTAAGTAAACGAAAACTGACTCTTCTTACTGTCTATGTTTGAACCATTCCTGTGACAGTAGTTATAGATTACGATGCTTCACTTCAGGTTTACTGTATCCCTCTGACCTCCTTATTGACGATGAAACACAGGAATTGCATCGGAATTAAATACAAAATGCACAATGCCGTCTCAAGTACAAGAAAACTGTCTCTTCTTACTGTCTATGTTTTGAACCATTCCTGTGACACTAGTTATAGATTCCGATGCTTCACTTCAGGGTTACTGTATCCCTATGACCTTCTTATTGACGATGAAACACAGAAGTTGCATCTGAATTAAATACAAAAGGCACAATGCCGACTCAAGTACAAGAAGACTGGCTCTTCTTACTGTCTATGTTTTGAACCTTTCCTGTGACACTAGTTATAGATTCCGATGCTTCACTTCAGATTTACTGTATCCTTCTCACCTTCTTATTGACGATGAAACACAGAAAATGCATCGGAATTAAACACAAAAGGCACAATGCTGACTTAAGTATAAGAAAACAGACTCTTCTTACTGTCTATGCTTTGAACCATTCCTGTGACACTAGTTATAGATTCCGATGCTTCACTTCAGGTTTACTGTGTCCCTCTGACCGTCTTATTGACGATGAAACACAGAAATTGCATCGGAATTAAATACAAAAGGCACAATGCCGTGTTAAGTACAAGAAAACTGGCTCTTCTTACTGTCTATGTTTAGTACCATTCCTGTGACACTAGTTATAAATTCCGATGCTTCACTTCAGGTTTACTGTATCCCTCTGACTCTCTTATTGACGATGATACACAGAAGTTACATCAGAATTAAATACAAAAGGCACAATGCCGACTCAAGCACAAGAAGACTGGCTCTTCTTACTGTAGAAGTTTTGAACTTTTCATGTGTGACGGGTTTTAGACTCCGATGCTTCACTTCAGGTTTACTGTATCCCTCTGACCTTCTTATTGACGATGAAACACAGAAATTGCATCGGAATTAAATACATAAGACACAAGGCCGACTTAAGTATAAGATAACTGACTCTTCTTACTGTCTATGTTTGATCCATCTCTATGACACTAGTTATAGATTCCGATGCTTCACTTCAGGTTTACAGTATCCCTGTGACCGTCTTATTGACGATGAAACACAGAAATTGCATCGGAATTAAATACGAAAATCACAATGCCGACTCAAGTACAAGAAGTCTGGCTCTTCTTACTGTCTATGTTTTGAACTTTTCCTGTGACACCGGTTTTAGATTCCGATGCTTCGCTTCAGGTTTACTGTATACCTTGGACCTTCTTATTCACAACGAACACAGAAATTGCATCTGAATTAAATAGAAAATGCACAACGCTGACTTAAGTACAAGAAAACTCACTCTTTTTCCTGTCTATGTTTTGAACCATTCCTGTGACACTAGTTATGGGTTTCGATGCTTCACTTCAGGTTTACCGTATCCCTCTGACCGTCTTATTGACGATGAAACACCGAAATTGCGTCGGAATTAAATACAAAAGGCACAATGCCGGCTCAGGTACAAGAAGTCTGGCTCTTCTTACTGTCTATGTTTTGAACCTTTACTGTGAGACCGGTTTTAGATTCCTATGCTTCACATAAGGCTTACTGTATCCCTTGGACCTTCTTATTGACGACGAAACAAAGATATTACATCGGAATTAAATAGAAAAGGCACAATGCCGACTTAAGTACAAGAAAAAAGACTCTCATTAACATCTATGATTTGAACCATTCCTGTGACACTAGTTATAGATTCCGATGCATCACTTCAGGTTTACTGTATCCAGCTGAGCTTCTTATTGACGATGAAGCACAGATATTGCATCGGAATTAAATACAAAAATCACAATGCCGACTTAAGTACAAGGAGACTGACTCTTCCTACTGTCTATGTTTTGAACCATTCCTGTGACACTAGTTATAGATTCCGATGCTTCATTTCATGTTTACTGTGTCCCTCTGACCGTCGTATTGACGATGAAACACAGAAATTGCATCGGAATTAAATACAAAAGGCACAATGCCGACTCAGGTTTAAGACGTCTGGCTCTTCTTACTGTCTATGCTTTGAACCTTTCCTGTGAGACCGGTTTTAGATTCCGATGATTCACTTCAGGTTTACTGTATCCCTTGGACCTTCTTATTGACGACGAAACACAGAAATTGCATCGGAATTACATAGAAAAGGAACAATGCCGACTTAAGTACAAGAAAAAAGACTATTCTTAATATCTATGTTTTGAACCATTCCTGTGACACTAGTTATAGATTCCGATGCTTCACTTCAGGTTTACTGTATCCAGCTGACCTTCTTATTGACGATGAAACACAGAAATTGCTTCGGAATTAAATACAAATGGCACAATGCCGACTTAAGTACAAGAAGACTGACTCTTCTTACTGTCTACGTTTTGAACCATTCCTGTGACACTAGTTATAGATTCCGATGCATCACTTCAGGTTTACCGTATCCCTTGGACCTTCTTATTGTCGATGAAATACAGAAATTGCATCATAATTAATTACAAAATGCACAATGCCGACTTAAGTTCAAGAAGACTGACTCATCTTACTGTCTATGGTTTGAACCATCCCTGTGACACTAGTTATAGATTCAGAGGCTGCACTTCAGGTATACTGTATCCAGCTGTCCTTCTTATTGATGATGAAGCACAGAAATTGCATCGGAATTAAATACAAAAGGCACAATGCCGACTTTAGTACAAGAAGACTGACTCTTCCTACTGTCTATGTTTTGAACCATACCTGTGGCACTAGTAATTGACTCCGATGCTTCACTTCAGTTTTACTGTATCCCTCTTACCTTGTTATTGACGATGAAACACAGATATTGCATCGGAATTAAATACAAAAGGCACAATGCCGACTGAAGTACAGGAAGACTGACTCTTCCAACTGTCTATGTTTAGAACCATTCCTGTGACACTTGTTTTAAATTCCGATGCTTCACTTCAGGTTTACTGTATCCCTCGGACCTCCTTTTTGACGATGAAACACAGAAATAGCATCTTACTTAAATACAAAAGCACAATGCCGACTTAAGTACAAGAAGACTGACTCTTCTTATTGTCTATGTTTTGAATCATTCCTGTGACACTAGTTGTAGATTCCGATGCTTCACTTCAGGTTTACTGTATCCCTCTGACCTTCTTATTGACGATCAAACACAGAAATATCATCGGAATTAAATACAAAATGCACAATGCCGACTCAAGTACAAGAAGACTTGCTCTTCTTACTGCCTATGTTTTGAACCATTCCTGTGACACTAGTTATAGATTCCGATGCTTCACTTCAGGTTTACTGAATCCAGCTGACCTTCTTATTGACGATGAAACACAGATATTGCATCGGAATTATATACAATAGGCACAATGCCGACTTAGGAACAAGAAGACTGACTCTTCTTACTGTCTATGTTTTTGAACCATTCCTGTGACACTAATTATAGATTCCGATGCTTCACTTCAGTATTACTGTATCCCTCTTACCTTCTTATTGACGATGAAACACAGAAATTGCTTCGGAATTAAATACAAAAGGCACAATGCCGACTTAAGTTCAAGAAGACTGACTCTTCCTACTGTCTAAGATTTGAAACATTCCTGTGACACTAGATTTAGATTTCGATGCTTCACTTCAGGTATACTGTATCAAGCTGACCTTCTTATTGATGATGAAGTACAGAAATTGCATCGGAGTTAAATACAGAAGGCACAATGCCGACTTTAGTACAAGAAGACTGACTCTTCTTACTGCTATGTTTTGAACCATTCCTGTGACGCTAGTTATAGATTCCGATGCTTCACTTGAGGTTTACTGTATCCCTCTGACCTTCTTATTGACGATCAAACACAGATATTTCATCGGAATTAAATGCAAAAGGCACAATGCCGACTCAAGGACAAGAAGACTGGCTCTTCTTACTGCCTATGCTTTGAACCATTCCTGTGACACTAATTATAGATTCCGATGCTTCACTTCAGTATTACTGTATCCCTCTTACCTTCTTATTGACGATGAAACACAGAAATTGCTTCGGAATTAAATACAAAAGGCACAATGCCGACTTAGGTACAAGAAGACTGACTCTTCTTACTGTCTATGATTTGAACCATTCCTGTGACACTAGTTATAGATTACGATGCTTCACTTCAGTTTTACTGTATCCCTCTGACCATCTTATTGACGATGAAACACAGAAATTGCGTCGGAATTAAATACAAAAGGCACAATCCCGACTTAAGTTCAAGAAGACTGACTCTCCCTACTGTCTACATTTTGAACCATTCCTGTGACTCTAGTTTTAGATTGCGATGCTTCACTTCAGGTTTTTGTATCTCTCGGACCTCCTTATTGACGATGAAACACAGAAATTGCATCTTACTAAATATAAAAGCCACAATGCAGACTTAAGTACAAGAAGACTGAATCTTCTTACTGTCTATGTTTTGAACCATTCCTGTGACACTAGTTATAGATTCCGATGCTTCACTTCAGGTTTACTGTATCCCTGTGACCTTCTTATTGACGATGAAACAAGAAATTGCTTCGGAATTATATACAGATGGCACAATGCCGACTTAAGTACAAGAAAACTGACTCTTCTTACTGTCTATGTTTTGAACCATTCCTGTGGCACTAGTTATAGATTACGATGCTTCACATTAGGTTTACTGTATGCCTCTGACCTTCTTATTGACGATAAAATACAGAAATTGCATCGGACTTAAATACAAAAGGCACAATGCCGACTTAAGTACAAGAAGACTGACTCTTCCTACTGTCTATGATTTGAACCATTCCTGTATCACTAGTTACAGATTCCGATGCTTCACTTCAGGTTTGCTGTATCCCTCTGACCTTCTTATTGACGATGAAACACAGAAATTGCATCGTAATTAAATACAAAAGGCACAATGCCGACTCAAGTACAAGAAGACTGGCTCCTCTAACTGTCAATGTTTTAACCATTCCTGTGACACTAGTTATAGATTCCGATGCTTCACTTCAGGTTTACTGTATCCCTCTGACCTTCTTATAAACGATGAAACACAGAAATTGCATCTTAATTAGTTACCAAAGGCACAATGCCGACTTAAGTACAAGATGACTGACTCTTCTTACTGTCTATGGTTTGAACCATTCCTGTGACACTAGTTATAGAATCAGATGCTGCACTTCAGGTATACTGTATCCAGCTGACTTTCTTATTGATGATTAAGCACAGAAATTGCATCGGAGTTAATTACAAAAGGCACAATGCCGACTCAAGTACAAGAAGTCCGGCTCTTCTTACTGTCTATGATTTAAACATTTCCTGTGAGACCGGTTTTAGATTCCGATGCTTCACTTCAGGTTTACTGTATCCCTCTGACCTTCTTATTGGAGACGAAACACAGAAATTGCATCGGAATTAAATAGAAAAAGCACAATGCCGACTTAAGTACAAGAAGACTGGCTCTTCTTACTGTCTATGTTTTGAACCATTCCTATGACACTAGTTATAGATTCTGATGCTTCACTTCAGTTTTACTGTATCCCTGTGACTGTCTTATTGACGATGAAACACAGAAATTGCATGGGAATTAAATAAGAAAATCAAAATGCCGACTCAAGTACAAGATATCTGGCTCTTTTTTCTGTCTATGTTTGAACTTTTCCTGTGACACCGGTTTTAGATTCCGATGCTTCACTTCAGGTATACTGTTTGCTTGGACCTTCTTATTGACGATGAACACAGAAATTGCATCGGAATTAAATAGAAAATGCAAAACGCCGACTTAAGTACAAGAAAACTCTCTCTATTTCCTGTCTATGTTTTCAACCATTCCTGTGACACTAGTTATAGATTCTGATGCTTCACTTCAGGTTTACTGTATCCAGCTGAGCTTCCTATTGACGATAGAGCACAGATATTGCATCGGAATTAAATACAAAAATCACAATGCCGACTTAAGTACAAGAAGACTGACTCTTCCTACTGTCTATGTTTGAACCATTCCTGTGACACTAGTTATAGATTCCGATGCTTCATTTCAGGTTTACTATATCCCTCTGACCGTCTTATTGACGATGAAACACAGAAATTGCATCGGAATTAAATACAAAAGGCACAATGCCGACTCAGGTACAAGATGTCTGGCTCTTCTTACTGTCTATGTTTGAACCTTTCCTGTGAGACCGGTTTTAGATTCCAATGCTTCACCTCAGGTTTAATGTATCCCTTGGACCTCCTTATTGACGAGGAAACACAGAAATTGCATCGGAATTACATAGAAAAGGAACAATGCCGACTTAAGTACAAGAAAAAAGACTCTTCTTAATATATATGTTTTGAACCATTCCTGTGACACTAGATATAGATTCCGATGCTTCACTTCAGGTTTACTGTAATCAGCTGACCTTCTTATTGACGATGAAACACAGAAATTGCATCGGAATTAAATACAAATGGCACAATGCAGTCTTAAGTACAAGGAGACTGACTCTTCTTACTGTCTATGTTTTGAACCATTCCTGTGACACTAGTTACAGATTCCGATGCATCACTTCAGGATTACTGTATCCCTCTGACCTTCTTATTGGCGATGAAACACAGAAAATGCATCGGAATTAAATACAAAAGGCACAATGATGACTTAAGTACAAGAAAACTGACTCTTCCTACTGTCTATGATTTGAACCATTCCTGTGACACTAGTTATAGATTACGATGCTTCACTTCAGTTTTACTGTATCCCTCTGACCATCTTATTGACGATGAAACACAGAAATTGCGTCGGAATTAAATACAAAAGGCACAATCCCGACTTAAGTTCAAGAAGACTGACTCTTCCTACTGTCTACATTTTGAACCATTCCTGTGACACTAGTTATAGATTCCGATGCTTCACTTCAGGTTTACTGTATCCCTGTGACCTTCTTATTGACGATGAAACAAGAAATTGCTTCGGAATTATATACAGATGGCACAATGCCGACTTAAGTACAAGAAAACTGACTCTTCTTACTGTCTATGTTTTGAACCATTCCTGTGGCACTAGTTATAGATTACGATGCTTCACATTAGGTTTACTGTATGCCTCTGACCTTCTTATTGACGATAAAACACAGATATTGCATCGGACTTAAATACAAAAGGCACAATGCTGACTTAAGTACAAGAAGACTGACTCTTCCTACTGTCTATGATTTGAACCATTCCTGTATCACTAGTTACAGATTCCGATGCTTCACTTCAGGTTTGCTGTATCCCTCTGACCTTCTTATTGACGATGAAACACAGAAATTGCATCGGAATTAAATACAAAAGGCACAATGCCGACTCAAGTACAAGAAGACTGGCTCCTCTAACTGTCAATGTTTTAACCATTCCTGTGACACTAGTTATAGATTCCGATGCTTCACTTCAGGTTTACTGTATCCCTCTGACCTTCTTATAAACGATGAAACACAGAAATTGCATCTTAATTAGTTACCAAAGGCACAATGCCGACTTAAGTACAAGATGACTGACTCTTCTTACTGTCTATGGTTTGAACCATTCCTGTGACACTAGTTATAGAATCAGATGCTGCACTTCAGGTATACTGTATCCAGCTGACTTTCTTATTGATGATTAAGCACAGAAATTGCATCGGAGTTAATTACAAAAGGCACAATGCCGACTCAAGTACAAGAAGTCCGGCTCTTCTTACTGTCTATGATTTAAACATTTCCTGTGAGACCGGTTTTAGATTCCGATGCTTCACTTCAGGTTTACTGTATCCCTCTGACCTTCTTATTGAAGACGAAACACAGAAATTGCATCGGAATTAAATAGAAAAAGCACAATGCCGACTTAAGTACAAGAAGACTGGCTCTTCTTACTGTCTATGTTTTGAACCATTCCTATGACACTAGTTATAGATTCTGATGCTTCACTTCAGTTTTACTGTATCCCTGTGACTGTCTTATTGACGATGAAACACAGAAATTGCATGGGAATTAAATAAGAAAATCAAAATGCCGACTCAAGTACAAGATATCTGGCTCTTTTTTCTGTCTATGTTTGAACTTTTCCTGTGACACCGGTTTTAGATTCCGATGCTTCACTTCAGGTATACTGTTTGCTTGGACCTTCTTATTGACGATGAACACAGAAATTGCATCGGAATTAAATAGAAAATGCAAAACGCCGACTTAAGTACAAGAAAACTCTCTCTATTTCCTGTCTATGTTTTCAACCATTCCTGTGACACTAGTTATAGATTCTGATGCTTCACTTCAGGTTTACTGTATCCAGCTGAGCTTCCTATTGACGATAGAGCACAGATATTGCATCGGAATTAAATACAAAAATCACAATGCCGACTTAAGTACAAGAAGACTGACTCTTCCTACTGTCTATGTTTGAACCATTCCTGTGACACTAGTTATAGATTCCGATGCTTCATTTCAGGTTTACTATATCCCTCTGACCGTCTTATTGACGATGAAACACAGAAATTGCATCGGAATTAAATACAAAAGGCACAATGCCGACTCAGGTACAAGATGTCTGGCTCTTCTTACTGTCTATGTTTGAACCTTTCCTGTGAGACCGGTTTTAGATTCCAATGCTTCACCTCAGGTTTAATGTATCCCTTGGACCTCCTTATTGACGAGGAAACACAGAAATTGCATCGGAATTACATAGAAAAGGAACAATGCCGACTTAAGTACAAGAAAAAAGACTCTTCTTAATATATATGTTTTGAACCATTCCTGTGACACTAGATATAGATTCCGATGCTTCACTTCAGGTTTACTGTAATCAGCTGACCTTCTTATTGACGATGAAACACAGAAATTGCATCGGAATTAAATACAAATGGCACAATGCAGTCTTAAGTACAAGGAGACTGACTCTTCTTACTGTCTATGTTTTGAACCATTCCTGTGACACTAGTTACAGATTCCGATGCATCACTTCAGGATTACTGTATCCCTCTGACCTTCTTATTGGCGATGAAACACAGAAAATGCATCGGAATTAAATACAAAAGGCACAATGATGACTTAAGTACAAGAAAACTGACTCTTCCTACTGTCTATGATTTGAACCATTCCTGTGACACTAGTTATAGATTACGATGCTTCACTTCAGTTTTACTGTATCCCTCTGACCATCTTATTGACGATGAAACACAGAAATTGCGTCGGAATTAAATACAAAAGGCACAATCCCGACTTAAGTTCAAGAAGACTGACTCTTCCTACTGTCTACATTTTGAACCATTCCTGTGACACTAGTTATAGATTCCGATGCTTCACTTCAGGTTTACTGTATCCCTGTGACCTTCTTATTGACGATGAAACAAGAAATTGCTTCGGAATTATATACAGATGGCACAATGCCGACTTAAGTACAAGAAAACTGACTCTTCTTACTGTCTATGTTTTGAACCATTCCTGTGGCACTAGTTATAGATTACGATGCTTCACATTAGGTTTACTGTATGCCTCTGACCTTCTTATTGACGATAAAACACAGATATTGCATCGGACTTAAATACAAAAGGCACAATGCCGACTTAAGTACAAGAAGACTGACTCTTCCTACTGTCTATGATTTGAACCATTCCTGTATCACTAGTTACAGGATTCCGATGCTTCACTTCAGGTTTGCTTGTATCCTCTGACCTTCTTATTGACGATGAAACACAGAAATTGCCATCGGAATTAAATACAAAAGGCACAATGCCGACTCAAGTACAAGAAGACTGGCTCCTCTACTGTCAATGTTTTAACCATTCCTGTGACACTAGTTATAGATTCCGATGCTTCACTTCAGGATTACTGTATCGCTCTGACCTTCTTATAAACGATGAAACACAGAAATTGCATCTTAATTAGTTACAAAAGGCACAATGCCGACTTAAGTACAAGATGACTGACTCTTCTTACTGTCTATGGTTTGAACCATTCCTGAGACCCTAGTTATAGAATCAGATACTGCACTTCAGGTATACTGTATCCAGCTGACTTTCTTATTGATGATGAAGCACAGAAAATTGCATCGGAGTTAATTACAAAAGGCACAATGAAGACTCAAGTACAAAAGGCCGGCTCTTCTTACTGTCTATGATTTAAACATTTCCTGTGAGACCGGTTTTAGATTCCGATGCTTCACTTCAGGTTTACTGTATCCCTCTGACCATCTTATTGAAGACGAAACACAGAAATTGCATCGGAATTAAATAGAAAAAGCACAATGCAGACTTAAGTACAAGAAGACTGGCTCTTCTTACTCTCTATGTTTTGAACCAATCCTATGACCATAGTTATAGATTCTGATGCTTCACTTCAGTTTTACTGTATCCCCTGTGACTGTCTTATTGACGATGAAACACAGAAATTACATGGGAATTAAATAAGAAAATCACAATGCCGACTCAAGTACAAGATATCTGGCTCTTTTTTTCTGTCTATGTTTGAACTTTTCCTGTGACACCGGTTTTAGATTCCGATGCTTCACTTCAGGTATACTGTTTGCTTGGACCTTCTTATTGACGATGAACACAGAAATTGCATCGGAATTAAATAGAAAACGCAAAACGCCGACTTAAGTACAAGAAAACTCTCTCTTTTTCCTGTCTATGTTTTCAACCATTCCTGTGACACTAGTTATAGATTCCGATGCTTCACTTCAGGTTTACTGTATCCAGCTGAGCTTCCTATTGACGATAGAGCACAGATATTGCATCAGAATTAAATACAAAAATCACAATGCCGACTTAAGTACAAGAAGACTGACTCTTCCTACTGTCTATGTATGAACCATTCCTGTGACACCAGTTATAGATTCCGATGCTTCACTTCAGGTTTACTATATCCCTCTGACCGTCTTATCGACGATGAAACACAGAAATTGCATCGGAATTAAATACAAAAGGCACAATGCCGACTCAGGTACAAGAAGTCTGGCTCTTCTTACTGTCTATGTTTGAACCTTTCCTGTGAGACCGGTTTTAGATTCCAATGCTTCACCTCAGGTTTAATGTATCCCTTGGACCTTCTTATTGACGAGGAAACACAGAAATTGCATCGGAATTACATAGAAAAGGAACAATGCCGACTTAAGTACAAGAAAAAAGACTCTTCTTAATATCTATGCTTTGAACCATTCCTGTGACACTAGATATAGATTCCGATGCTTCACTTCAGGTTTACTGTAATCAGCTGACCTTCTTATTGACGATGAAACACAGAAATTGCATCGGAATTAAATACAAATGGCACAATGCAGTCTTAAGTACAAGGAGACTGACTCTTCTTACTGTCTATGTTTTGAACCATTCCTGTGACACTAGTTACAGATTCCGATGCATCACTTCAGGTTTACTGTATCCCTCTGACCTTCTTATTGGCGATGAAACACAGAAAATGCATCGGAATTAAATACAAAAGGCACAATGATGACTTAAGTACAAGAAAACTGACTCTTCCTACTGTCTATGATTTGAACCATTCCTGTGACACTAGTTATAGATTCCGATGCTTCACTTCAAGTTTGCTGTATCCCTCTGACCTGCTTATTGACGATGAAACACAGAAATTGCATCGGAATTAAATACAAAAGGCACAAAGCCGTCTCAAGTACAAGAAAACTGACTCTTCTTACTGTCTATGTTTTGAACCATTCCTGCGACACTAGTTACAGATTCCGATGCATCACTTCAGGTTTACTGTATCCCTCTGACCTTCTTATTAGCGATGAAACACAGAAAATGCATCGGAATTAAATACAAAATGCACAATGATGACTTAAGTACAAGAAAACTGACTCTTCCTACTGTCTATGATTTGAACCATTCCTGTGACACTAGTTATAGATTCCGATGCTTCACTTCAAGTTTGCTGTATCCCTCTGACCTGCTTATTGACGATGAAACACAGAAATTGCATCGGAATTAAATACATAAGGCACAAAGCCGTCTCAAGTACAAGAAAACTGACTCTTCTTACTGTCTATGATTTGAACCTTTCCTGTGACACTAGTTATATATTCCGATGCTTCACTTCAGATTTACAGTATCCCTCTGACCTTCTTATTGACGATGAAACACAGAAAATGCATCGGATTTAAATACAAAAGGCATAATGCCGACTTAAGTATAAGAAAACAGACTCTTCTTACTGTCTATGCTTTGAACCATTCCTGTGACACTAGTTATAGGTTCCGATGCTTCACTTCAGGTTTACTGTATCCCTCTGACCGTCTTATTGACGATGAAACACAGAAATTGCATCGGAATTGAGTACAAAAGGCACAATGGCGGCTCAGGTACAAGAAGTCTGGCTCTTCTTACTGTCTATGATTTGAACCTTTCCTCTGAGACCGGTTTAAGATTCCTATGCTTCACATAGGGTTTACTGTATTCCTTGGACCTTCTTATTGACGACGAAACACAGATATTACATCGGAATTTAATAGAAAAGGCACAATGCCGACTTAAGTACAAGAAAAAAGACTCTTATTAACATCTATGTTTTGAACCATTCCTGTGACACTAGTTATAGATTCCGATGCTTCACTTCAGGTTTACTGTATCCAGCTGAGCTTCTTATTGACGATGAAGCACAGATATTGCATCGGAATTAAATACAAAAATCACAATGCCGACTTAAGTACAAGAAGACTGTCTCTTCCTACTGTCTATGTTTTGAACCATTCCTGTGACACTAGTTATAGATTCCGATGCTTCACTTCATGTTTACTGTATCCCTCTGACCGTCTTAATGACGATGAAACACAGAAATTGCATCGGAATTAAATACAAATGGCACAATGCCGACTCAAGTACTAGAAGACTGACTCTTCTTACTGTCTATATTTTGAACCATTCCTGTGACACTAGTTATAGATTCCGACGCATCACTTCAGGTTTACTGTATCCCTCTGACCTTCTTATTGACGATGAAACACAGAAAATGCATCGGAATTAAATACAAAAGGCACAATGATGACTTATGTACAGGAAAACTGACTCTTCTTACTGCTATGTTTGAACCATTCCAGTGACACTAGTTATAAATTGAGATGCATCATTCCAGGTTTACTATATCCCTCTGACCTTCTTAATGACGATGAGACACAGAAATTGCATCGGTATTAAATACAAAAGGCACAATTCCGACTTAAGTACAAGAAAACTGACTCTTCTTTCTGTTTATGTTTTGAACCATTCCTGTGACACTAGTTATAGATTCCGATGCTTCACTTCAGGTTTACTGTATCCCTGTGTCCTTCTTATTGACGATGAAACACAGAAATTGCATCGGAATTAAATACAAAAGGCACAATGCAGACTTAAGTACAAGAAAACTGACTCTTATTACTGTCTATGTTTAGAACCATTCCTGTGACACTAGTTATAGATTCCGATGCTTCACTTCAGGTTTACTGTATCCCTCTGACCTTCTTATTGACGATGAAACACAGAAATTCCATCGGAATTAAATGCAAAATGCACAATGCCGACTTAAGTACAAGAAGACTGACACTTCCTACTGTCTATGCTTTGAACCATTCCTGTATCACTAGTTACAGATTCCGATGCTTCACTTCAGGTTTGCTGTATCCCTCTGACCTTCTTATTGACGATGAAACACAGAAATTGCATCGGAATTAAATACAAAAGGCACAATGCCGACTCAAGTACAAGAAGACTGGCTCCTCTAACTGTCAATGTTTTAACCATTCCTGTGACACTAGTTATAGATTCCGATGCTTCACTTCAGGTTTACTGTATCGCTCTGACCTTCTTATAAACGATGAAACACAGAAATTGCATCTTAATTAGTTACAAAAGGCACAATGCCGACTTAAGTACAAGATGACTGACTCTTCTTACTGTCTATGGTTTGAACCATTCCTGAGACCCTAGTTATAGAATCAGATACTGCACTTCAGGTATACTGTATCCAGCTGACTTTCTTATTGATGATGAAGCACAGAAATTGCATCGGAGTTAATTACAAAAGGCACAATGAAGACTCAAGTACAAGAAGGCCGGCTCTTCTTACTGTCTATGATTTAAACATTTCCTGTGAGACCGGTTTTAGATTCCGATGCTTCACTTCAGGTTTACTGTATCCCTCTGACCTTCTTATTGAAGACGAAACACAGAAATTGCATCGGAATTAAATAGAAAAAGCACAATGCCGACTTAAGTACAAGAAGACTGGCTCTTCTTACTCTCTATGTTTTGAACCATTCCTATGACACTAGTTATAGATTCTGATGCTTCACTTCAGTTTTACTGTATCCCTGTGACTGTCTTATTGACGATGAAACACAGAAATTACATGGGAATTAAATAAGAAAATCACAATGCCGACTCAAGTACAAGATATCTGGCTCTTTTTTCTGTCTATGTTTGAACTTTTCCTGTGACACCGGTTTTAGATTCCGATGCTTCACTTCAGGTATACTGTTTGCTTGGACCTTCTTATTGACGATGAACACAGAAATTGCATCGGAATTAAATAGAAAACGCAAAACGCCGACTTAAGTACAAGAAAACTCTCTCTTTTTCCTGTCTATGTTTTCAACCATTCCTGTGACACTAGTTATAGATTCCGATGCTTCACTTCAGGTTTACTGTATCCAGCTGAGCTTCCTATTGACGATAGAGCACAGATATTGCATCAGAATTAAATACAAAAATCACAATGCCGACTTAAGTACAAGAAGACTGACTCTTCCTACTGTCTATGTATGAACCATTCCTGTGACACCAGTTATAGATTCCGATGCTTCACTTCAGGTTTACTATATCCCTCTGACCGTCTTATCGACGATGAAACACAGAAATTGCATCGGAATTAAATACAAAAGGCACAATGCCGACTCAGGTACAAGAAGTCTGGCTCTTCTTACTGTCTATGTTTGAACCTTTCCTGTGAGACCGGTTTTAGATTCCAATGCTTCACCTCAGGTTTAATGTATCCCTTGGACCTTCTTATTGACGAGGAAACACAGAAATTGCATCGGAATTACATAGAAAAGGAACAATGCCGACTTAAGTACAAGAAAAAAGACTCTTCTTAATATCTATGCTTTGAACCATTCCTGTGACACTAGATATAGATTCCGATGCTTCACTTCAGGTTTACTGTAATCAGCTGACCTTCTTATTGACGATGAAACACAGAAATTGCATCGGAATTAAATACAAATGGCACAATGCAGTCTTAAGTACAAGGAGACTGACTCTTCTTACTGTCTATGTTTTGAACCATTCCTGTGACACTAGTTACAGATTCCGATGCATCACTTCAGGTTTACTGTATCCCTCTGACCTTCTTATTGGCGATGAAACACAGAAAATGCATCGGAATTAAATACAAAAGGCACAATGATGACTTAAGTACAAGAAAACTGACTCTTCCTACTGTCTATGATTTGAACCATTCCTGTGACACTAGTTATAGATTCCGATGCTTCACTTCAAGTTTGCTGTATCCCTCTGACCTGCTTATTGACGATGAAACACAGAAATTGCATCGGAATTAAATACAAAAGGCACAAAGCCGTCTCAAGTACAAGAAAACTGACTCTTCTTACTGTCTATGTTTTGAACCATTCCTGCGACACTAGTTACAGATTCCGATGCATCACTTCAGGTTTACTGTATCCCTCTGACCTTCTTATTAGCGATGAAACACAGAAAATGCATCGGAATTAAATACAAAATGCACAATGATGACTTAAGTACAAGAAAACTGACTCTTCCTACTGTCTATGATTTGAACCATTCCTGTGACACTAGTTATAGATTCCGATGCTTCACTTCAAGTTTGCTGTATCCCTCTGACCTGCTTATTGACGATGAAACACAGAAATTGCATCGGAATTAAATACATAAGGCACAAAGCCGTCTCAAGTACAAGAAAACTGACTCTTCTTACTGTCTATGATTTGAACCTTTCCTGTGACACTAGTTATATATTCCGATGCTTCACTTCAGATTTACAGTATCCCTCTGACCTTCTTATTGACGATGAAACACAGAAAATGCATCGGATTTAAATACAAAAGGCATAATGCCGACTTAAGTATAAGAAAACAGACTCTTCTTACTGTCTATGCTTTGAACCATTCCTGTGACACTAGTTATAGGTTCCGATGCTTCACTTCAGGTTTACTGTATCCCTCTGACCGTCTTATTGACGATGAAACACAGAAATTGCATCGGAATTGAGTACAAAAGGCACAATGGCGGCTCAGGTACAAGAAGTCTGGCTCTTCTTACTGTCTATGATTTGAACCTTTCCTCTGAGACCGGTTTAAGATTCCTATGCTTCACATAGGGTTTACTGTATTCCTTGGACCTTCTTATTGACGACGAAACACAGATATTACATCGGAATTTAATAGAAAAGGCACAATGCCGACTTAAGTACAAGAAAAAAGACTCTTATTAACATCTATGTTTTGAACCATTCCTGTGACACTAGTTATAGATTCCGATGCTTCACTTCAGGTTTACTGTATCCAGCTGAGCTTCTTATTGACGATGAAGCACAGATATTGCATCGGAATTAAATACAAAAATCACAATGCCGACTTAAGTACAAGAAGACTGTCTCTTCCTACTGTCTATGTTTTGAACCATTCCTGTGACACTAGTTATAGATTCCGATGCTTCACTTCATGTTTACTGTATCCCTCTGACCGTCTTAATGACGATGAAACACAGAAATTGCATCGGAATTAAATACAAATGGCACAATGCCGACTCAAGTACTAGAAGACTGACTCTTCTTACTGTCTATATTTTGAACCATTCCTGTGACACTAGTTATAGATTCCGACGCATCACTTCAGGTTTACTGTATCCCTCTGACCTTCTTATTGACGATGAAACACAGAAAATGCATCGGAATTAAATACAAAAGGCACAATGATGACTTATGTACAGGAAAACTGACTCTTCTTACTGCTATGTTTGAACCATTCCAGTGACACTAGTTATAAATTGAGATGCATCATTCCAGGTTTACTATATCCCTCTGACCTTCTTAATGACGATGAGACACAGAAATTGCATCGGTATTAAATACAAAAGGCACAATTCCGACTTAAGTACAAGAAAACTGACTCTTCTTTCTGTTTATGTTTTGAACCATTCCTGTGACACTAGTTATAGATTCCGATGCTTCACTTCAGGTTTACTGTATCCCTGTGTCCTTCTTATTGACGATGAAACACAGAAATTGCATCGGAATTAAATACAAAAGGCACAATGCAGACTTAAGTACAAGAAAACTGACTCTTATTACTGTCTATGTTTAGAACCATTCCTGTGACACTAGTTATAGATTCCGATGCTTCACTTCAGGTTTACTGTATCCCTCTGACCTTCTTATTGACGATGAAACACAGAAATTCCATCGGAATTAAATGCAAAATGCACAATGCCGACTTAAGTACAAGAAGACTGACACTTCCTACTGTCTATGCTTTGAACCATTCCTGTGACACTAGTTATAGATTCCGATGCTTCACTACAGGTTTACTGTATCCAGCTGACCTTCTTATCGACGATGAAACACAGAAATTGCATCGGAATTAAATACAAAATGCACAATGCCGACTTAAGTACAAGAAAACTGACTCTACTTACTATCTATGTTTTGAAACATTCCTGTGACACCAGTTATAGATTCCGATGCATCACTTGAGGTTTACTGTATCCCTCTGACCTTCTTATTGACGATGAAACACAGAAAAAGCATCGGAATTAAATACAAAAGGTACAATGCCGACTTAAGTATAAGAAAACAGATTCTTTTTACTGTCTATGCTTTGAACCATTCCTGTGACACTAGTTATAGATTCCGATGCTTCACTTCAGGTTGACTGTATCCAGCTTACCTTCTTATTGACGATTAAACACAGAAATTGCATCTGAATTAAATACAAAAGGCATAATGCCGACTCAAGTACTAGACGACTGGCTCTTCTTAAAGGCTATGTTTTGAACCTTTCCTGTAAGAATGGTTTTGGATTACGATGCTTCACTTCAGGTTTCCTGTATCCCTTGGACGTTCTTGTTGACGCCGAAACACTGAAATTGCATCGGAATCAAATAGAAAAGGCACAATGCCGGCTCAGGTGAAAGAAGTCTGGCTCTCCTTACTGTCTATGTTTTGAACCTTTCCTGTGAGACCGGTTTTAGATTCCTATGCTTCACATCAGGTTTACTTTATCCCTTGGACCTTCTTATTGACGACGAAACAGAGAAATTGCATCGGAATAAAATAGAAATGGCACAATGCCGACTTAAGTACAAGAAAAAAGACTCTTCTTAACAGCTATGTTTTGAACCATTCCTGTGACACTAGTGATAGATTCCGATGCTTCACTCCAGGTTTATTGGATCCCTCTGACCTTCTAATTGACGATGAAACACAGAAATTGCATAGGAATCACATACAAAAGGCACAATGCCGACATAAGTACTAGAAGACTGACTCTTCTTACTGCCTATGTTTTGAACCATTCCTGTGACACTAGTTATAGATTCCGATGCTTCACTTCAGGTTTACTGTATCCCTCTGACCTTCTTATAAACGATGAAACACAGAAATTGCATCTTAATTAGTTACAAAAGGCACAATGCCGACTTAAGTACATGATGACTGACTCTTCTTACTGTCTATGGTTTGAACCATTCCTGTGACCCTAGTTATAGAATCAGATGCTGCACTTCAGGTATACTGTATCCAGCTGACTTTCTTATTGATGATGAAGCACAGAAATTGCATCGGAGTTAATTACAAAAGGCACAATGCCTAATCAAGTACAAGAAGGCCGGCTCTTCTTACTGTCTATGATTTAAACATTTCCTGTGAGACCGGTTTTAGATTCCGATGCTTCACTTCAGGTTTACTGTATCCCTCTGACCTTCTTATTGAAGACGAAACACAGAAATTGCATCGGAATTAAATAGAAAAAGCACAATGCCGACTTAAGTACAAGAAGACTGGCTCTTCTTACTGTCTATGTTTTGAACCATTCCTATGACACTAGTTATAGATTCTGATGCTTCACTTCAGTTTTACTGTATCCCTGTGACTGTCTTATTGACGATGAAACACAGAAATTGCATGGGAATTAAATAAGAAAATCACAATGCCGACTCAAGTACAAGATATCTGGCTCTTTTTTCTGTCTATGTTTGAACTTTTCCTGTGACACCGGTTTTAGATTCCGATGCTTCACTTCAGGTATACTGTTTGCTTGGACCTTCTTATTGACGATGAACACAGAAATTGCATCGGAATTAAATAGAAAACGCAAAACGCCGACTTAAGTACAAGAAAACTCTCTCTTTTTCCTGTCTATGTTTTCAACCATTCCTGTGACACTAGTTATAGATTCCGATGCTTCACTTCAGGTTTACTGCATCCAGCTGAGCTTCCTATTGAGGATAGAGCACAGATATTGCATCAGAATTAAATACAAAAATCACAATGCCGACTTAAGTACAAGAAGACTGACTCTTCCTACTGTCTATGTTTGAACCATTCCTGTGACACTAGTTATAGATTCCGATGCTTCACTTCAGGTTTACTATATCCCTCTGACCGTCTTATTGACGATGAAACACAGAAATTGCATCGGAATTAAATACAAAAGGCACAATGCCGACTCAGGTACAAGAAGTCTGGCTCTTCTTACTGTCTATGTTTGAACCTTTCCTGTGAGACCGGTTTTAGATTCCAATGCTTCACCTCAGGTTTAATGTATCCCTTGGACCTTCTTATTGACGAGAAAACACAGAAATTGCATCGGAATTACATAGAAAAGGAACAATGCCGACTTAAGTACAAGAAAAAAGACTCTTCTTAATATCTATGTTTTGAACCATTCCTGTGACACTAGATATAGATTCCGATGCTTCACTTCAGGTTTACTGTAATCAGCTGACCTTCTTATTGACGATGAAACACAGAAATTGCATCGGAATTAAATACAAATGGCACAATGCAGTCTTAAGTACAAGGAGACTGACTCTTCTTACTGTCTATGTTTTGAACCATTCCTGTGACACTAGTTACAGATTCCGATGCATCACTTCAGGTTTACTGTATCCCTCTGACCTTCTTATTGGCGATGAAACACAGAAAATGCATCGGAATTAAATACAAAAGGCACAATGATGACTTAAGTACAAGAAAACTGACTCTTCCTACTGTCTATGATTTGAACCATTCCTGTGACACTAGTTATAGTTTCCGATGCTTCACTTCAAGTTTGCTGTATCCCTCTGACCTGCTTATTGACGATGAAACACAGAAATTGCATCGGAATTAAAAACAAAAGGCACAAAGCCGTCTCAAGTACAAGAAAACTGACTCTTCTTACTGTCTATGTTTTGAACCATTCCTGCGACACTAGTTACAGATTCCGATGCATCACTTCAGGTTTACTGTATCCCTCTGACCTTCTTATTGGCGATGAAACACAGAAAATGCATCGGAATTAAATACAAAAAAGCACAATGATGACTTAAGTACAAGAAAACTGACTCTTCCTACTGTCTATGATTTGAACCATTCCTGTGACACTAGTTACAGATTCCGATGCTTCACTTCAAGTTTGCTGTATCCCTCTGACCTGCTTATTGACGATGAAACACAGAAATTGCATCGGAATTAAATACAAAAGGCACAAAGCCGTCTCAAGTACAAGAAAACTGACTCTTCTTACTGTCTATGTTTTGAACCTTTCCTGTGACACTAGTTATATATTCCGATGCTTCACTTCAGATTTACAGTATCCCTCTGACCTTCTTATTGACGATGAAACACAGAAAATGCATCGGATTTAAATACAAAAGGCATAATGCCGACTTAAGTATAAGAAAACAGACTCTTCTTACTGTCTATGCTTTGAACCATTCCTGTGACACTAGTTATAGATTCCGATGCTTCACTTCAGGTTTACTGTATCCCTCTGACCGTCTTATTGACGATGAAACACAGAAATTGCATCGGAATTAAGTACAAAAGGCACAATGGCGGCTCAGGTACAAGAAGTCTGGCTCTTCTTACTGTCTATGATTTGAACCTTTCCTTAGAGGCCGGTTTAAGATTCCTATGCTTCACATAGGGTTTACTGTATTCCTTGGACCTTCTTATTGACGACGAAACACAGATATTACATCGGAATTAAATAGAAAAGGCACAATGCCGACTTAAGTACAAGAAAAAAGACTCTTATTAACATCTATGTTTTGAACCATTCCTGTGACACTAGTTATAGATTCCGATGCTTCACTTCAGGTTTACTGTATCCAGCTGAGCTTCTTATTGACGATGAAGCACAGATATTGCATCGGAATTAAATACAAAAATCACAATGCCGACTTAAGTACAAGAAGACTGTCTCTTCCTACTGTCTATGCTTTGAACCATTCCTGTGACACTAGTTATAGATTCCAATGCTTCACTTCATGTTTACTGTATCCCTCTGACCTTCTTATTGACGATGAAACACAGAAAATGCATCGGAATTAAATACAAATAGCACAATGCCGACTTAAAGATACGAAAACAGACTCTTCTTACCATCTATGCTTTGAACCAATCCTGTGACACTAGTTACAGATTCCGATGCTTCTCTTCAGGTTTACTGTTACCCTCTGACCGTCTAATTGACGATGAAACACAGAAATTGCATCGGAATTAAATACAAAAGGCACAATGGCGGCTCAGGTACAAGAAGTCTTCCTCTTCTTACTGTCTATGTTTTGAACCATTCCTGTGAGACCGGTTTTAGATTCCTTTGCTTCACATAAGGTTTACAGTATATCTTGGACCTTCTTATTGAAGACGAAACACAGAATTTGCTTTGGAATTAAATACAAAAGGCACAATGCGGACTTAAGTGAAAGAAAACTGACTCTTCTTACTGTCTATGTTTGAACCATTCCTATGACAGTAGTTATAGATTACGATGCTTCACTTCAGGTTTACTGTATCCCTCTGACCTCCTTATTGACGATGAAACACAGAATTTGCGTCGGAATTAAATACAAAAGGCACAATGCCGACTCAAGTACAAGAAGACTGGCTCTTCTTTCTGTCTATGTTTTGGACATTTCCTGTGACACTGGTTTTAAATTGCGATGCTTCACTTCAGGTATACTGTATTGCTTGGACCTTCTTATTGACGATGAACACAGAATTTGTATCGGAATTAAATAGAAAATGCAAAAGACCGACTTAAGTACAAGAAAACTCTCTCTTTCTCCTGTCTACGTTTGAACCATTCCTGTGACAATAGTTATAGATTCCGATGCTTCACTTCAGGTTTACTGTATCCAGCTGAGCTTCTTATTGACGATGAAGCACAGATATTGCATCGGAATTAAATACAAAAATCACAATGCCGACTTAAGTACAAGAAGACTGACTCTTCCTACTGTCTATGTTTTGAACCATACCTGTGACACTAGTTAAAGATTCCGATGCATCACTTCAGGTTTACTGTATCCCTCTGACCTTATAGACGATTAAACACAGAAAATGCATCGGAATTAAATACAAAAGGCACATTTATGACTTAAGTGCAAGTAAACTGACTCTTATTACTGTCTATGTTTGAACCATTCCTGAGACACTAGTCATAGATTTCGATGCTTCACTTCAGGTTTACTGTATCCCTCTGACCTCCTTATTGACGATGAAACACAGGATTTGCATCGGATTTAAATACAAAAGACACAATGCCGTCTTAAGTACAAGAAAAGTGACACTTCTTACTGTCTATGTTTTGACCATTCCTGGGAAACTAGTTATAGATTCCGATGCTTCACTTCAGGGTTACTGTATTCCTATGACCTTCTTATTGACGATAAAACACAGAAGTTGCATCTGAATTAAATACAAAAGGCACAATGCCGACTCAAGTACAAGATGACTGGCTCTTCTTACTGTCTATGTTTTGAACCTTTCCTGTGACACTAGTTATAGATTCCGATGCTTCACTTCAGATTTACTGTATCCCTCTGACCTTCTTATTGACGATGAAACACAGAAAATGCATCGGAATTAAACACAAAAGGCACAATGCTGACTTAAGTATAAGAAAACAGACTCTTCTTACTGTCCATGCTTTGAACCATTCCTGTGACACTAGTTATAGATTCCGATGCTTCACTTCAGGTTTACTGTATCCCTCTGACCGTCTTATTGACGATGAAACACAGAAATAACATCGGAATTAAATAGAAAACGCACAATGCCGACTTAAGTACAAGAAAAAAGACTCTTATTAACATCTATGTTTTGGACCATTCCTGTTACACTAGTTATACATTCCGCTGCTTCACTTCACGTTTACTGTATCCAGCTTACCTTCATATTGACGATGAAACACAGAAATTGCATCGGAACTAAATACAAAAGGCACAATGCCGACTCATGTACAAGATGACTGACTCTTCTTACTGTCTATGTTTTGAACCATTCCTGTGACACTATTTATAGATTCCGATGCTTCACTTCAGGTTTACTGTATCTCTTGGACCTTCTTAGTGACGCCGAAACACAGAAATTGCATCGGAATTAAATAGAAAAGGCACAATGCCGACTCAAGTACAAGAAGAGTGCCTCTTCTTACTGTCTATGTTATGAACCATTCCTGTGACACTAGTTATAGATTCCGATGCTTCACTTCAGGTTTACTGTATCCATCTGACCTCCTTATTGACGATGAAACACAGGAATTGCATCGGAATTAAATACAAAAGGCACAATGCCGTCTTAAGTACAAGAAAACTGACTCTTCTTACTGTCTATGTATTGTACAATTCTTGTGACACTAGTTATCGATTCCGATGCTTCACTTCAGGTTTACTGTATCCCTCTGACTTTCTTATTGACGATGAAACACAGAAGTTGCATCAGAATTAAATACAAAAGGCACAATGTCGACTAAAGCACAAGAAGACTGGCTCTCCTTACTGTAGAAGTTTGAAACTTTCATGTGTGACGGGTTTTGGACTCCGATGCGTCACTTCAGGATTACTGTATCCCTCTGACCTTCTTATTGACGATGAAACACAGAAATTGAATCGGAATTAAATACATAAGACACAAGCCCGACTTAAGTATAAAATAACTGACTCTTCTTACTGTCTATGTATGAACCATTCCTATGACACTAGTTATAGATTCCGATGCTTCACTTCAGTTTTACTGTATCCCTGTGACCGTCTTATTGACGACGAAACACAGAAATTGCTTCGGAATTAAATACGAAAATCACAATGCCGACTCAAGTACAAGAAGTTTGGCTCTTCTTACTGTCTATGTTTTGAACTTTTCCTGTGACACCGGGTTTAGTTTCCGATGCTTCGCTTCAGGTTTACTGTATACCTTGGACTTTCTTATTGACGACGAACACAGAAATTGCATCGGAATTAAATGGAAAATGCACAACGCTGACTTAAGTACAAGAAAACTCACTCTTTTTCCTGTCTATGTTTTGAACCATTCCTGTGACACTAGTTATAGATTCCGATGCTTCACTTCAGGTTTACTGTATCCAGCTGACCTTCTTATTGACGATGAAACACAGAAATTGCATCAGAATTAAATACAAAAATCACATTGCCGACTTAAGTACAAGAAGACTGACTCTTACTACTGTCTATGTTTTGAACCATTCCTGTGACACAAGTTATAGATTCCGATGCTTCACTTCAGGTTTACTGGATCCCTCTGACCGTCTTATTGACGATGAAACACCGAAATTACATCGGAATTAAATACAAAAGGCACTATGCCGTCTCAGGTACAAGAAGTCTGGCTCTTCTTACTGTCTATGCTTTGATCCTTTCCTGTGAGACCGGTTTTAGATTCCGATGCTTCACTTCAGGTTTACTGTATCCCTTGGACCTTCTTATTGACGACGAAACACAGAAATTGCATCGGAATTAAATAGAGAAAGAACAATGCCAACTTAAGTACAAGAAGAAAGACTCTTCTTAATATCTTTGTTTTGAACCATTCCTGTGACACTAGTTATAGATTCCGTAGTTTCACTTCAGGTTTACTGTATCCAGCTGACCTTCTTATTGACGATGAAACACAGAAATTACATCGGAATTAAATACAAAAGGCACAATGCAGACTTAAGTACAAGAAAACTGACTCTTCTTACTGTCTATGTTTTGAACCATTCCTGTGACACTAGTTATAGATTCCGATGCTTCACTTCAGGTTTACTGTATCCCTCTGACCTTCTTATTGACGAAGAAACACAGAAATTGCATCGGAATTAAATACAAAAATCACAGTGACGACTTAAGTACAAGAAAACTGACTCTTCTTACTGTCTATGTTTTGAACCATTCCAGTGACACTAGTTATAGATTCCGATGCTTCACTTCAGGTTTAATGTATCCCTGTGTCCTTTTAATTGATGATGAAACACAGAAATTGCATCGGAATTAAATACAAAAGGCACAACTCCGACTTAAGTAACAGAAAACTGACTCTTCTTACTGTCTATGTTTTGAACCATTCCTGTGACACTAGTTATAGATTCCGATGCTTCACTTCAGGATTACTGTATCCATCTGACCTTCTTATTGACGACGAAACACAGATATTGCATCGGAATTAAATACAAAAGGCACAATGCCGACTAAATTACAAGAAGACTGACTCTTCTTGCTGTAGAAAGTGTGAACCTTTCCTGTGTGACGGGTTATAGATTCCGGTGCTTCACTTCAGGTTTACTGTATCCCTCTGACCTTCTTATTGACGATGAAACACAGAAATTGCATCGGAATTAAATACATAAGACACAATGCCGACTTAAGTCTAAGAAAACTGACTCTTCTTACTGTCTATGTTTGAACCATTCCTAGGACACTAGTTATAGATTCCGATGCTTCACTTCAGGTTTATTGTATCCCTCTGACATTCTTATTGACGATGAAACACAGAAAATTGATCGGAATTAAATACAAAAGGCACAATGCCGACTGAAGTACAAGAAGACTGCCTCTTCTTACTGTCTATGTTTTGAACCATTCCTATGACACTAGTTATAGATTCCGATGCTTCACTTCAGTTTTACTGTATCCCTGTGACCGTCTTATTGAAGACGAAACACAGAAATTGCTTCGGAATTAAATACGAAAATCACAATGCCGACTCAAGTACAAGAAGTTTGGCTCTTCTTACTGTCTATGTTTTGAACTTTTCCTGTGACACCGGGTTTAGTTTCCGATGCTTCGCTTCAGGTTTACTGTATACCTTGGACTTTCTTATTGACGACGAACACAGAAATTGCATCGGAATTAAATGGAAAATGCACAACGCTGACTTAAGTACAAGAAAACTCACTCTTTTTCCTGTCTATGTTTTGAACCATTCCTGTGACACTAGTTATAGATTCCGATGCTTCACTTCAGGTTTACTGTATCCAGCTGACCTTCTTATTGACGATGAAACACAGAAATTGCATCAGAATTAAATACAAAAATCACAATGCCGACTTAAGTACAAGAAGACTGACTCTTACTACTGTCTATGTTTTGAACCATTCCTGTGACACAAGTTATAGATTCCGATGCTTCACTTCAGGTTTACTGGATCCCTCTGAACGTCTTATTGACGATGAAACACCGAAATTACATCGGAATTAAATACAAAAGGCACTATGCCGTCTCAGGTACAAGAAGTCTGGCTCTTCTTACTGTCTATGCTTTGATCCTTTCCTGTGAGACCGGTTTTAGATTCCGATGCTTCACTTCAGGTTTACTGTATCCCTTGGACCTTCTTATTGACGACGAAACACAGAAATTGCATCGGAATTAAATAGAGAAAGAACAATGCCAACTTAAGTACAAGAAGAAAGACTCTTCTTAATATCTTTGTTTTGAACCATTCCTGTGACACTAGTTATAGATTCCGTAGTTTCACTTCAGGTTTACTGTATCCAGCTGACCTTCTTATTGACGATGAAACACAGAAATTACATCGGAATTAAATACAAAAGGCACAATGCAGACTTAAGTACAAGAAAACTGACTCTTCTTACTGTCTATGTTTTGAACCATTCCTGTGACACTAGTTATAGATTCCGATGCTTCACTTCAGGTTTACTGTATCCCTCTGACCTTCTTATTGACGAAGAAACACAGAAATTGCATCGGAATTAAATACAAAAATCACAGTGACGACTTAAGTACAAGAAAACTGACTCTTCTTACTGTCTATGTTTTGAACCATTCCAGTGACACTAGTTATAGATTCCGATGCTTCACTTCAGGTTTAATGTATCCCTGTGTCCTTTTAATTGATGATGAAACACAGAAATTGCATCGGAATTAAATACAAAAGGCACAACTCCGACTTAAGTAACAGAAAACTGACTCTTCTTACTGTCTATGTTTTGAACCATTCCTGTGACACTAGTTATAGATTCCGATGCTTCACTTCAGGATTACTGTATCCCTCTGACCTTCTTATTGACGACGAAACACAGATATTGCATCGGAATTAAATACAAAAGGCACAATGCCGACTAAATTACAAGAAGACTGACTCTTCTTGCTGTAGAAAGTGTGAACCTTTCCTGTGTGACGGGTTATAGATTCCGGTGCTTCACTTCAGGTTTACTGTATCCCTCTGACCTTCTTATTGACGATGAAACACAGAAATTGCATCGGAATTAAATACATAAGACACAATGCCGACTTAAGTCTAAGAAAACTGACTCTTCTTACTGTCTATGTTTGAACCATTCCTAGGACACTAGTTATAGATTCCGATGCTTCACTTCAGGTTTATTGTATCCCTCTGACATTCTTATTGACGATCAAACACAGAAAATTGATCGGAATTAAATACAAAAGGCACAATGCCGACTGAAGTACAAGAAGACTGCCTCTTCTTACTGTCTATGTTTTGAACCATTCCTATGACACTAGTTATAGATTCCGATGCTTCACTTCAGTTTTACTGTATCCCTGTGACCGTCTTATTGACGATGAAACACAGAAATTTCATCGGAATTAAATACGAAAATCACAATGCCGACTCAAGTACAAGAAGTCTGGCTCTTTTTACTGTCTATGTTTTGAACTTTTCCTGTGACACCGGGTTTAGATTCCGATGCTTCACTTCAGGTTTACTGTATTCCTTGGACCTTTGTATTGACGATGAATACAGAAATTTCATCGGAATTAAATAGAAAATGCACAACGCCGTCTTAAGTACAAGAAAACTCACTCTTTTTCCTGTCTATGTTTTGAACCATTCCTGTGACACTAGTTATAGATTCCGATGCTTCACCACAGGTTTACTGTATCCAGCTGAGCTTCTTATTGACGATAAAAGACAGAAATTGCATCGAAGTTAAATACAAAAATCACAATGCCGACTTAAGTACAAGAAGACTGACTCTTCCTACTGTCTATGTTTTGAACCATTCCTGTGACACTAGTTATAGATTCCGATGCTTCGCTTCAGGTTATCTGTATCCCTCTGACTCTCTTATTGCCGATGAAACACAGAAATGGCATCGGAATTAAATACAAAAGGCACAATGCCGACTCAGGTACAAGAAGTCTGGCTCTTCTTACTGTCTATTTTTTGAACCTTTCTGTGAGACCGGTTTTAGAATCCGATGATTCACTTCAGGTTTACTGTATCCCTTGGACCTTCTTATTGACGACGAAACACAGAAATTGCGTCGGAATTAAATAGAAAAGGAACAATGACGACTTAAGCACAACAAAAAAGACTCTTCTTAATATCTATGTTTTGAACCATTCCTGTGACACTAGTTATAGATTCCGATGCTTCACTTCAGGTTTACTGTATCCAGCTGATGTTCGTATTGGCGATGAAACACAGAAATTCCATCAGAATTGAATACAAAAGGCACAATGCAGACTTAAGTACAAGAAGACTGACTCTTCTTACTGTCTATGTTTTGAACCATTCCTGTGACACTAGTTATAGATTCCGATGCATCACTTCAGATTTACTGTATCCCTCTGACCTTCTTATTGACGATGAAACACAGAAATTCCATCAGAATTAAATACAAAAGGCACAATGAAGACTTAAGTACAAGAAGACTGACTCTTCTTACTGTCTATGTTTTGAACCATTCCTGTGACACTAGTTATAGATTCCGATGCATCACTTCAGATTTACTGTATCCCTCTGACCTTCTTATTGACGATGAAACACAGAAAATGCATCGGAATTAAATACAAAAGGCACAATGATGACTTATGTACAAGAAAACTGACTCTTCTTACTGCTATGTTTGAACCATTCCAGTGACACTAGTTATAAATTGAGATGCATCATTCCAGGTTTACTATATCCCTCTGACCTTCTTAATGACGATGAGACACAGAAATTGCATCGGTATTAAATACAAAAGGCACAATTCCGACTTAAGTACAAGAAAACTGACTCTTCTTTCTGTTTATGTTTTGAACCATTCCTGTGACACTAGTTATAGATTCCGATGCTTCACTTCAGGTTTACTGTATCCCTGTGTCCTTCTTATTGACGATGAAACACAGAAATTGCATCGGAATTAAATACAAAAGGCACAATGCCGACTTAAGTACAAGAAAACTGACTCTTATTACTGTCTATGTTTTGAACCATTCCTGTGACACTAGTTATAGATTCCGATGCTTCACTTCAGGTTTACTGTATCTCTCTGACCTTCTTATTGACGATGAAACACAGAAATTCCATCGGAATTAAATGCAAAATGCACAATGCCGACTTAAGTACAAGAAGACTGACTCTTCCTACTGTCTATGCTTTGAACCATTCCTGTGACACTAGTTATAGATTCCGATGCTTCACTACAGGTTTACTGTATCCAGCTGACCTTCTTATCGACGATGAAACACAGAAATTGCATCGGAATTAAATACAAAATGCACAATGCCGACTTAAGTACAAGAAAACTGACTCTACTTACTATCTATGTTATGTAACATTCCTGTGACACCAGTTATAGATTCCGATGCATCACTTGAGGTTTACTGTATCCCTCTGACCTTCTTATTGACGATGAAACACAGAAAAAGCATCGGAATTAAATACAAAAGGTACAATGCCGACTTAAGTATAAGAAAACAGATTCTTTTTACTGTCTATGCTTTGAACCATTCCTGTGACACTAGTTATAGATTCCGATGCTTCACTTCAGGTTGACTGTATCCAGCTTACCTTCTTATTGACGATTAAACACAGAAATTGCATCGGAATTAAATACAAAATGCACAATGCCGGCTCAGGTGAAAGAAGTCTGGCTCTTCTTACTGTCTATGTTTTGAACCTTTCCTGTGAGACCGGTTTTAGATTCCTATGCTTCACATCAGGTTTACTTTATCCCTTGGACCTTCTTATTGACGACGAAACAGAGAAATTGCATCGGAATAAAATAGAAATGGCACAATGCCGACTTAAGTACAAGAAAAAAGACTCTTCTTAACAGCTATGTTTTGAACCATTCCTGTGACACTAGTTATAGATTCCGATGCTTCACTTCAGGTTTACTGTATCCAGCTTACCTTCTTATTAACGATGAAACACAGAAATTGCATCGGAATTAAATACAAAATGCTCAATGCCGACTCAAGTACAAGATGACTGACTCTTCTTACTGTCTATAACTTGAACCATTCCTGTGACACTAGTTATAGATTCCGATGCTTCACTTCAGTTTTACTGTATCCCTCTGACCTTCTTATTGACGATGAAATACTGAAATTGCATCAGAATCTAATACAAAAGGCACAATGCCGACTCAAGTACAAGAAGACTCACTCTTCTTACTGTCTATGTTTTGAACCTTTCCTGTGAGACGGGTTTTAGATTCCGATGCTTCACTGCAGGTTTACTGTATCCCTTGAACCTTCTTATTCACGACGAAACACAGAAATTGCATCGGAATTAAATCGAAACGGCACAATGCCGAATTAAGTACAGGTTAACAGACTTTTCTTAATATCTATGTTTTAACCATTCCTGTGACACTAGTTATAGATTCCGATTCATCACATCAGGTTTACTGTATCCCTCTGACCTTCGTATTGACGATGAAACACAGAAAATGCATCGGAATTAAATACAAAAGGCACAATGCCGACATAAGTACTAGAAGACTGGCTCTTCTTACTGTCTATGTTTTGAACCATTCCTGTGACACTAGTTATAGATTCCGATGCTTCACTTCATGTTTACTGTATCCCTCTGACCGACGTATTGATGATGAAACACAGAAATTGCATCGGAATTAAATACAAAAGGCACAATGCCGACTCAAGTACAAGAAGACTTGCTATACTTCCTGTCTATGCTTTGAACGATTCCTGTGACCCTAGTTATAGAATCCGTTGCTTCACTTCAGGTTCACTGTATCCAGCTGACCTTCTTATTGACGATGAAACACAGAAATTGCATCGGAATTAAATACAAAAGGCACAATGCCGACTCAAGTACAAGAGAACTGGCTATTCTTACTGTCTATGTTTTGAATCTTTCCTGTGAGACCAGTTTTAGATTCCGATGCTTCACTCGAGGTTTACTGTATCCCTTGGACCTTCTTATTGACGCCGAAACACAGATATTGCATCGGAATTAAATAGAAAGGGCACAATGCCGACTTAAGTACAAGAAAATTGACTCTTCTTACTGTCTATGATTTGAACCATTCCTGTGACACTAGTGATAGATTCCGATGCTTCACTCCAGGTTTATTGGATCCCTCTGACCTTCTAATTGACGATGAAACACAGAAATTGCATAGGAATCACATACAAAAGGCACAATGCCGACATAAGTACTAGAAGACTGACTCTTCTTACTGCCTATGTTTTGAACCATTCCTGTGACACTAGTTATAGATTCCGATGCTTCACTTCAGGTTTACTGTATCCCTCTGACCGACGTATTGATGATGAAACACAGAAATTGCATCGGAATTAAATACAAAAATCACAATGCCGACTCAAGTACAAGAAGACTGGCTATACTTCCTGTCTATGCTTTGAACCATTCCTGTGACACTAGTTATAGATTCCGTTGCTTCACTTCAGGTTCACTGTATCCAGCTGACCTTCTAATTGACGATGAAACACAGAAATTGCATAGGAATCACATACAAAAGGCACAATGCCGACATAAGTACTAGAAGACTGACTCTTCTTACTGCCTATGTTTTGAACCATTCCTGTGACACTAGTTATAGATTCCGATGCTTCACTTCAGGTTTACTGTATCCCTCTGACCGACGTATTGATGATGAAACACAGAAATTGCATCGGAATTAAATACAAAAATCACAATGCCGACTCAAGTACAAGAAGACTGGCTATACTTCCTGTCTATGCTTTGAACCATTCCTGTGACACTAGTTATAGATTCCGATGCTTCACTTCAGTTTTACTGTATCCCTGTGACCGTCTTATTGACGATGAAACACAGAAATTTCATCGGAATTAAATACGAAAATCACAATGCCGACTCAAGTACAAGAAGTCTGGCTCTTCTTACTGTCTATGTTTTGAACTTTTCCTGTGACACCGGGTTTAGATTCCGATGCTTCACTTCAGGTTTACTGTATTCCTTGGACCTTTGTATTGACGATGAACACAGAAATTTCATCGGAATTAAATAGAAAATGCACAACGCCGTCTTAAGTACAAGAAAACTCACTCTTTTTCCTGTCTATGTTTTGAACCATTCCTGTGACACTAGTTATAGATTCCGATGCTTCACCACAGGTTTACTGTATCCAGCTGAGCTTCTTATTGACGATAAAAGACAGAAATTGCATCGGAGTTAAATACAAAAATCACAATGCCGACTTAAGTACAAGAAGACTGACTCTTCCTACTGTCTATGTTTTGAACCATTCCTGTGACACTAGTTATAGATTCCGATGCTTCGCTTCAGGTTTTCTGTATCCCTCTGACTGTCTTATTGCCGATGAAACACAGAAATGGCATCGGAATTAAATACAAAAGGCACAATGCCGACTCAGGTACAAGAAGTCTGGCTCTTCTTACTGTCTATTTTTTGAACCTTTCTGTGAGACCGGTTTTAGAATCCGATGATTCACTTCAGGTTTACTGTATCCCTTGGACCTTCTTATTGACGACGAAACACAGAAATTGCGTCGGAATTAAATAGAAAAGGAACAATGACGACTTAAGCACAAGAAAAAAGACTCTTCTTAATATCTATGTTTTGAACCATTCCTGTGACACTAGTTATAGATTCCGATGCTTCACTTCAGGTTTACTGTATCCAGCTGATGTTCGTATTGGCGATGAAACACAGAAATTCCATCAGAATGGAATACAAAAGGCACAATGCAGACTTAAGTACAAGTAGACTGACTCTTCTTACTGTCTATGTTTTGAACCATTCCTGTGACACTAGTTATAGATTCCGATGCATCACTTCAGATTTACTGTATCCCTCTGACCTTCTTATTGACGATGAAACACAGAAATTCCATCAGAATTAAATACAAAAGGCACAATGCAGACTTAAGTACAAGAAGACTGACTCTTCTTACTGTCTATGTTTTGAACCATTCCTGTGACACTAGTTATAGATTCCGATGCATCACTTCAGATTTACTGTATCCCTCTGACCTTCTTATTGACGATGAAACACAGAAAATGCATCGGAATTAAATACAAAAGGCACAATGATGACTTATGTACAAGAAAACTGACTCTTCTTACTGCTATGTTTGAACCATTCCAGTGACACTAGTTATAAATTGAGATGCATCATTCCAGGTTTACTATATCCCTCTGACCTTCTTAATGACGATGAGACACAGAAATTGCATCGGTATTAAATACAAAAGGCACAATTCCGACTTAAGTACAAGAAAACTGACTCTTCTTTCTGTTTATGTTTTGAACCATTGCTGTGACACTAGTTATAGATTCTGATGCTTCACTTCAGGTTTACTGTATCCCTGTGTCCTTCTTATTGACGATGAAACACAGAAATTGCATCGGAATTAAATACAAAAGGCACAATGCCGACTTAAGTACAAGAAAACTGACTCTTATTACTGTCTATGTTTTGAACCATTCCTGTGACAGTAGTTATAGATTCCGATGCTTCACTTCAGGTTTACTGTATCCCTCTGACCTTCTTATTGACGATGAAACACAGAAATTGCATCGGAATTAAATACATAAGACACAATGCCGACTTAAGTCTAAGAAAACTGACTCTTCTTACTGTCTATGTCTGAACCATTCCTAGGACACTAGTTATAGATTCCGATGCTTCACTTCAGGTTTATTGTATCCCTCTGACATTCTTATTGACGATCAAACACAGAAAATTGATCGGAATTAAATACAAAAGGCACAATGCCGACTGAAGTACAAGAAGACTGCCTCTTCTTACTGTCTATGTTTTGAACCATTCCTATGACACTAGTTATAGATTCCGATGCTTCACTTCAGTTTTACTGTATCCCTGTGACCGTCTTATTGACGATGAAACACAGAAATTTCATCGGAATTAAATACGAAAATCACAATGCCGACTCAAGTACAAGAAGTCTGGCTCTTCTTACTGTCTATGTTTTGAACTTTTCCTGTGACACCGGGTTTAGATTCCGATGCTTCACTTCAGGTTTACTGTATTCCTTGGACCTTTGTATTGACGATGAACACAGAAATTTCATCGGAATTAAATAGAAAATGCACAACGCCGTCTTAAGTACAAGAAAACTCACTCTTTTTCCTGTCTATGTTTTGAACCATTCCTGTGACACTAGTTATAGATTCCGATGCTTCACCACAGGTTTACTGTATCCAGCTGAGCTTCTTATTGACGATAAAAGACAGAAATTGCATCGGAGTTAAATACAAAAATCACAATGCCGACTTAAGTACAAGAAGACTGACTCTTCCTACTGTCTATGTTTTGAACCATTCCTGTGACACTAGTTATAGATTCCGATGCTTCGCTTCAGGTTTTCTGTATCCCTCTGACTGTCTTATTGCCGATGAAACACAGAAATGGCATCGGAATTAAATACAAAAGGCACAATGCCGACTCAGGTACAAGAAGTCTGGCTCTTCTTACTGTCTATTTTTTGAACCTTTCTGTGAGACCGGTTTTAGAATCCGATGATTCACTTCAGGTTTACTGTATCCCTTGGACCTTCTTATTGACGACGAAACACAGAAATTGCGTCGGAATTAAATAGAAAAGGAACAATGACGACTTAAGCACAAGAAAAAAGACTCTTCTTAATATCTATGTTTTGAACCATTCCTGTGACACTAGTTATAGATTCCGATGCTTCACTTCAGGTTTACTGTATCCAGCTGATGTTCGTATTGGCGATGAAACACAGAAATTCCATCAGAATTAAATACAAAAGGCACAATGCAGACTTAAGTACAAGAAGACTGACTCTTCTTACTGTCTATGTTTTGAACCATTCCTGTGACACTAGTTATAGATTCCGATGCATCACTTCAGATTTACTGTATCCCTCTGACCTTCTTATTGACGATGAAACACAGAAATTCCATCAGAATTAAATACAAAAGGCACAATGCAGACTTAAGTACAAGAAGACTGACTCTTCTTACTGTCTATGTTTTGAACCATTCCTGTGACACTAGTTATAGATTCCGATGCATCACTTCAGATTTACTGTATCGCTCTGACCTTCTTATTGACGATGAAACACAGAAAATGCATCGGAATTAAATACAAAAGGCACAATGATGACTTATGTACAAGAAAACTGACTCTTCTTACTGCTATGTTTGAACCATTCCAGTGACACTAGTTATAAATTGAGATGCATCATTCCAGGTTTACTATATCCCTCTGACCTTCTTAATGACGATGAGACACAGAAATTGCATCGGTATTAAATACAAAAGGCACAATTCCGACTTAAGTACAAGAAAACTGACTCTTCTTTCTGTTTATGTTTTGAACCATTCCTGTGACACTAGTTATAGATTCCGATGCTTCACTTCAGGTTTACTGTATCCCTGTGTCCTTCTTATTGACGATGAAACACAGAAATTGCATCGGAATTAAATACAAAAGGCACAATGCCGACTTAAGTACAAGAAAACTGACTCTTATTACTGTCTATGTTTTGAACCATTCCTGTGACACTAGTTATAGATTCCGATGCTTCACTTCAGGTTTACTGTATCCCTCTGACCTTCTTATTGACGATGAAACACAGAAATTCCATCGGAATTAAATGCAAAATGCACAATGCCGACTTAAGTACAAGAAGACTGACTCTTCCTACTGTCTATGCTTTGAACCATTCCTGTGACACTAGTTATAGATTCCGATGCTTCACTACAGGTTTACTGTATCCAGCTGACCTTCTTATCGACGATGAAACACAGAAATTGCATCGGAATTAAATACAAAATGCACAATGCCGACTTAAGTACAAGAAAACTGACTCTACTTACTATCTATGTTTTGAAACATTCCTGTGACACCAGTTATAGATTCCGATGCATCACTTGAGGTTTACTGTATCCCTCTGACCTTCTTATTGACGATTAAACACAGAAAAAGCATCGGAATTAAATACAAAAGGTACAATGCCGACTTAAGTATAAGAAAACAGATTCTTTTTACTGTCTATGCTTTGAACCATTCCTGTGACACTAGTTATAGATTCCGATGCTTCACTTCAGGTTGACTGTATCCAGCTTACCTTCTTATTGACGATTAAACACAGAAATTGCATCTGAATTAAATACAAAAGGCATAATGCCGACTCAAGTACTAGAAGACTGGCTCTTCTTAAAGGCTATGTTTTGAACCTTTCCTGTAAGAATGGTTTTGGATTACGATGCTTCACTTCAGGTTTCCTGTATCCCTTGGACGTTCTTGTTGACGCCGAAACACTGAAATTGCATCGGAATCAAATAGAAAAGGCACAATGCCGACTTAAGTACAAGAAAACTGTCTCTTCTTACTCTCTATGCTTTGAACCATACCTGTGACACTACTTATAAATTCCGATGCTTCACTTCAGATTTACTGTATCCCTCTGACCGTCTTATTGACAATGAAACACAGAAATTGCATCGGAATTAAATACAAAATGCACAATGCCGGCTCAGGTGAAAGAAGTCTGGCTCTTCTTACTGTCTATGTTTTGAACCTTTCCTGTGAGACCGGTTTTAGATTCCTATGCTTCTCATCAGGTTTACTTTATCCCTTGGACCTTCTTATTGACGACGAAACACAGAAATTGCATCGGAATTAAATCGAAACGGCACAATGCCGAATTAAGTACAGGTTAACAGACTTTTCTTAATATCTATGTTTTAACCATTCCTGTGACACTAGTTATAGATTCCGATTCGTCACATTAGGTTTACTGTATCCCTCTGACCTTCTTATTGACGATGAAACACAGAAAATGCATCGAAATTAAATACAAAAGGCACAATGCCGACATAAGTACTAGAAGACTAGCTCTTCTTACTGTCTATGTTTTGAACCATTCCTGTGACACTAGTTATAGATTCCGATGCTTCACTTCATGTTTACTGTATCCCTCTGACCGACGTATTGATGATGAGACACAGAAATTGCATCGGAATTAAATACAAAAGGCACAATGCCGACTCAAGTACAAGAAGACTTGCTATACTTCCTGTCTATGCTTTGAACGATTCCTGTGACCCTAGTTATAGAATCCGTTGCTTCACTTCAGGTTCACTGTATCCAGCTGACCTTCTTATTGACGATGAAACACAGAAATTGCATCGGAATTAAATACAAAAGGCACAATGCCGACTCAAGTACAAGAGAACTGGCTATTCTTACTGTCTATGTTTTGAATCTTTCCTGTGAGACCAGTTTTAGATTCCGATGCTTCACTCGAGGTTTACTGTATCCCTTGGACCTTCTTATTGACGCCGAAACACAGATATTGCATCGGAATTAAATAGAAAGGGCACAATGCCGACTTAAGTACAAGAAAATTGACTCTTCTTACTGTCTATGATTTGAACCATTCCTGTGACACTAGTGATAGATTCCGATGCTTCACTCCAGATTTATTGGATCCCTCTGACCTTCTAATTGACGATGAAACACAGAAATTGCATAGGAATCACATACAAAAGGCACAATGCCGACATAAGTACTAGAAGACTGACTCTTCTTACTGCCTATGTTTTGAACCATTCCTGTGACACTAGTTATAGATTCCGATGCTTCACTTCAGGTTTACTGTATCCCTCTGACCGACGTATTGATGATGAAACACAGAAATTGCATCGGAATTAAATACAAAAATCACAATGCCGACTCAAGTACAAGAAGACTGGCTATACTTCCTGTCTATGATTTGAACCATTCCTGTGACACTAGTTATAGATTCCGTTGCTTCACTTCAGGTTCACTGTATCCAGCTGACCTTCTAATTGACGATGAAACACAGAAATTGCATAGGAATCACATACAAAAGGCACAATGCCGACATAAGTACTAGAAGACTGACTCTTCGTACTGTCTATGATTTGAACCATTCCTGTGACACTAGTGATAGATTCCGATGCTTCACTCCAGGTTTATTGTATCCCTCTGACCTTCTTATTGACGATGAAACAAAGAAATTGCATAGGAATCACATACAAAAGGCACAATGCCGACTTAAGTTCAAGAAAACCGACTATT
Source organism: Schistocerca piceifrons (assembly GCF_021461385.2). NCBI lineage: Eukaryota > Metazoa > Arthropoda > Insecta > Orthoptera > Acrididae > Schistocerca > Schistocerca piceifrons. The sequence goes on along the minus strand of NW_025728019.1, from coordinate 192,000 downwards.
CTTACTGTCTATGTTTTGAACCATTCCTGTGACACTAGTTATAGATTTCGATGCTTCACTTCAGGTTGACTGCAACCCTCTGACCGTCGTACTGACGATGAAACACAGAAATTGCATCGGAATTAGATACAAATGGCACAATGCCGACTCAAGTACAAGAAGACTGGCTGTTCATATTGTCTATGTTTCAAACGTTTCCTGTGAGACCGGTTTTAGATTCCGATGCTTCACATCAGGTTTACTGTATCCCTTGGACCTTGTTATTGACGACGAAACACAGAAATTGCATCGGAATTAAATAGAAAAGGCACAATGCCGACTTAAGTACAAGAAAACAGACTCTTCTTAATATCTATGTTTTAAACCATTCCTGTGACACTAGTTATGGATTCCGATGCATCTCTTCAGGTTTACTTTATCCCTCTGACCCTCTCATTGACGATGAGTCACAGAAAATGCATCGGAATTAGATACAAAAGGCACAACGCCGACTTAAGTACTAGAAGACCGACTCTTCTTACTGTCTATGTATTGAACCATTCCTGTAACACTAGTTATAGATTCCGATGCTTCACTTCAGGTTAAACTGTATCCCTCTGACCGTCGTCTTGACGATGAAAAACAGAAATTGCATCGTAATTAAATACAACCGGCACAAAGCCGACTCAAGTACAAGAAGACTGGCTATACTTCCTGTCAATAATTTGAACCATTCCTGTGACACTAGTTTTAGATTCTGATGCTTCACTTCAGGTTTACTGTATCCATCTGACCTTCTTATTGACGATGAAACACAGAAATTGCATCGGAATTAAATACTAAAGGCACAATGCCGACTTATGTACAAGAAGACTGGCTCTTCTTACTGCCTATGTCTTGAACCTTTCCTCTGAGACCGGTTTTAGATTCCGATGCTTCACTTCAGGCTTAATGTATCCCTTGGACCTTGTTATTGACGCCGAAACACAGAAATTGCATCGGAAATTAATAGAGAAGGCACAATGCCGACTTAAGAAAAAGAAAATTGACTCTTCTTACTGTCTATGTTTTGAACCATTCCTGTGACACTAGTTATAGATTCCGATGATTCACTTCAGGATTACTGTATCACTCTGCCCTTCTTATTGACGATGAAACACAGAAATTGCATCGGAATTAAATACTAAAGGCACAATGCCGACTCATGTACAAGAAGTCTGACTCTTCTTACAGTCTACGCTTTGAACCTTTCCTGTGAGACCGGTTTTGGATTCTGATGCTTCACGTCAGGTTAACTGTATCCCTTGGACCTTCTTATTGACGCCGAAACACAGAAATTGCATCGGAATGAAATAGAAAAGGCACAATGCCGACTTAAGTACAAGAAAACTGACTCTTCTTACTGTCAATGTTTTGAACCACTCCTGTGACACTAGTTATAGATTCCGATGCTTCACTTCAGGTTTACTGTATCCCTCTGACCTTCTTATTGACGATGAAACACAGAAATTGCATCGGAATTAAATAGGAAAGGCACAATGCCGACTTAAGTACAAGAAAACTGACTCTTCTTACTGTCTATGTTTTGAACCATTCCAGTGACACTAGTTATAGATTCCGATGCTTCACTTCAGGTTTACTGTATCCCTCTGACCTTCTTATTGACGATGAGACACAGAAATTGCATCGGAATTAAATACAAAAGGCACAATTCCGACTTAAGTACAAGAAAACTGACTCTTCTTTCTGTTTATGTTTTGAACCATTCCTGGGACACTAGTTATAGATTCTGATGCTTCACTTCAGGTTTCCTATATCCCTGTGTCCTTCTTATTGACGATGAAACAGAGAAATTGCATCGGAATTAAATACAAAAGGCACAATGCCGACTCAAGTACAAGAAGACTGTCTCTTCTTACAGTCTATGTTTTGAACCTTTCCTGTGAGACGGGTTTTAGATTCCGATGCTTCACTGCAGGTTTACTGTATCCCTTGGACCTTCTTATTCACGACGAAACACAGAAATTGCATCGGAATTAAATCGAAACGGCACAATGCCGACTTAAGTACTGGACAACAGACTTTTCTTAATATCTATGTTTTAACCATTCCTGTGACACTAGTTATAGATTCCGATTCATCACTTCAGGTTTACTGTATCCCTCTGACCTTCTTATTGACGATGAAACACAGAAAATGCATCGGAATTAAATACAAAAGGCACAATGCCGACATAAGTACTAGAAGACTGACTCTTCTTACTGTCTATGTTTTGAACCATTCCTGTGACACTAGTTATAGATTCCGATGCTTCACTTCATGTTTACTGTATCCCTCTGACCGACGTATTGATGATGAAACACAGAAATTGCATCGGAATTAAATACAAAAGGCACAATGCCGACTCAAGTACAAGAAGACTTGCTATACTTCCTGTCTATGCTTTGAACGATTCCTGTGACACTAGTTATAGATTCCGTTGCTTCACTTCAGGTTCACTGTATCCAGCTTACCTTCTTATTGACGATGAAACACAGAAATTGCATCGGAATTAAATACAAAAGGCACAATGCCGACTCAAGTACATTAGAACTGGCTATTCTTACTGTCTATGTTTTGAATCTCTCCTGTGAGACCAGTTTTAGATTCCGATGCTTCACTTGAGGTTTACTGTATCCCTTGGACCTTCTTATTGACGCCGAAACACAGATATTGCATCGGAATTAAATAGAAAGGGCACAATGCCGACTTAAGTACAAGAAAACTGACTCTTCTTACTGTCAATGTTTTGAACCATTCCTGTGACACTAGTTATAGATTCCGATGCTTCACTTCAGGTTTACTGTATCCCTCTGACCTTCTTATTGACGATGAAACACAGAAATTGCATCGGAATTAAATAGGAAAGGCACAATGCCGACTTAAGTACAAGAAAAAAGACTCTTCTTACTGTCTATGTTTTGAACCATTCCAGTGACACTAGTTATAGATTCCGATGCTTCACTTCAGGTTTACTGTATCCCTCTGACCTTCTTATTGACGATCAAACACAGAAAATTCATCGGAATTAAATACAAAAGGCACAATGCCGACTCAAGTACAAGAAAACTGGCTCTTCTTACTGTCTATGTTTTGAACCATTCCTGGGACACTAGTTATAGATTCTGATGCTTCACTTCAGGTTTCCTATATCCCTGTGTCCTTCTTATTGACGATGAAACAGAGAAATTGCATCGGAATTAAATACAAAAGGCACAATGCCGACTCAAGTACAAGAAGACTGTCTCTTCTTACTGTCTATGTTTGAACCTTTCCTGTGAGACGGGTTTTAGATTCAGATGCTTCACTGCAGGTTTACTGTATCCCTTGGACCTTCTTATTCACGACGAAACACAGAAATTGCATCGGAATTAAATCGAAACGGCACAATGCCGACTTAAGTACTGGACAACAGACTTTTCTTAATATCTATGTTTTAACCATTCCTGTGACACTAGTTATAGATTCCGATTCATCACTTCAGGTTTACTGTATCCCTCTGACCTTCTTATTGACGATGAAACACAGAAAATGCATCGGAATTAAATACAAAAGGCACAATGCCGACATAAGTACTAGAAGACTGACTCTTCTTACTGTCTATGTTTTGAACCATTCCTGTGAAACTAGTTATAGATTCCGATGCTTCACTTCATGTTTACTGTATCCCTCTGACCGACGTATTGATGATGAAACACAGAAATTGCATCGGAATTAAATACAAAAGGCACAATGCCGACTCAAGTACAAGAAGACTTGCTATACTTCCTGTCTATGCTTTGAACGATTCCTGTGACACTAGTTATAGATTCCGTTGCTTCACTTCAGGTTCACTGTATCCAGCTTACCTTCTTATTGACGATGAAACACAGAAATTGCATCGGAATTAAATACAAAAGGCACAATGCCGACTCAAGTACATTAGAACTGGCTATTCTTACTGTCTATGTTTTGAATCTTTCCTGTGAGACCAGTTTTAGATTCCGATGCTTCACTTGAGGTTTACTGTATCCCTTGGACCTTCTTATTGACGCCGAAACACAGATATTGCATCGGAATTAAATAGAAAGGGCACAATGCCGACTTAAGTACAAGAAAACTGACTCTTCTTACTGTCAATGTTTTGAACCATTCCTGTGACACTAGTTATAGATTCCGATGCTTCACTTCAGGTTTACTGTATCCCTCTCACCTTCTTATTGACGATGAAACACAGAAATTGCATCGGAATTAAATAGGAAAGGCACAATGCCGACTTAAGTACAAGAAAAAAGACTCTTCTTACTGTCTATGTTTTGAACCATTCCAGTGACACTAGTTATAGATTCCGATGCTTCACTTCAGGTTTACTGTATCCCTCTGACCTTCTTATTGACGATGAGACACAGAAATTGCATCGGAATTAAATACAAAAGGCACAATTCCGACTTAAGTACAAGAAAACTGACTCTTCTTTCTGTTTATGTTTTGAACCATTCCTGGGACACTAGTTATAGATTCTGATGCTTCACTTCAGGTTTCCTATATCCCTGTGTCCTTCTTATTGACGATGAAACAGAGAAATTGCATCGGAATTAAATACAAAAGGCACAATGCCGACTCAAGTACAAGAAGACTGTCTCTTCTTACTGTCTATGTTTTGAACCTTTCCTGTGAGACGGGTTTTAGATTCCGATGCTTCACTGTCGGTTTACTGTATCCCTTGGACCTTCTTATTGACGCCGAAACACAGATATTGCATCGGAATTAAATAGAAAGGGCACAATGCCGACTTAAGTACAAGAAAATTGACTCTTCTTACTGTCTATGATTTGAACCATTCCTGTGACACTAGTGATAGATTCCGATGCTTCACTCTAGGTTTCTTGTATCCCTCTGACCTTCTTATTGACGATGAAACACAGAAATTGCATAGGAATCACATACAAAAGGCACAATGCCGACATAAGTACTAGAAGACTGACTCTTCTTACTGTCTATGTTTTGAACCATTCCAGTGACACTAGTTATAGATTCCGATGCTTCACTTCAGGTTTACTGTATCCCTCTGACCGACGTATTGATGATGAAACACAGAAATTGCATCGGAATTAAATACAAAAGGCACAATGCCGACTCAAGTACAAGAAGACTGGCTATACTTCCTGTCTATGCTTTGAACCATTCCTGTGACACTACTTATAGATTCCGTTGCCTCACTTCAGGTTCACTGTATCCAGCTGACCTTCTTATTGACGATGAAACACAGAAATTGCATCGGAATTAAATACAAAAGGCACAATGCAGACTCAAGTACAAGAAGACTGGCTCTTCTTACTGTCTATGTTTTGAATCTTTCCTGTGAGACCAGTTTTAGATTCCGATGCTTCACTTGAGGTTTACTGTATCCCTTGTACCTTCTTATTGACGCCGAAACACAGAAATAGCATCGGAATTAAATAGAATAGGCACAATGCCGACTTAAGTACAAGAAAATTGACTCTTTGTACTGTCTATGATTTGAACCATTCCTGTGACACTAGTGATAGATTCCGATGCCTCACTCCAGGTTTATTGTATCCCTCTGACCTTCTTATTGACGATGAAACACAGAAATTGCATAGGAATCACATACAAAAGGCACAATGCAGACTGAAGTACAAGAAAACCGACTATTCTTACTGTCTATGTTTTGAACCATTCCTGTGACACTAGTTATAGATTCCGATGCTTCACTTCAGGTTGACTGCAACCCTCTGACCGTCGTACTGACGATGAAACACAGAAATTGCATCGGAATTAGATACAAATGGCACAATGCCGACTCAAGTACAAGAAGACTGGCTGTTCTTATTGTCTATGTTTTAAACGTTTCCTGTGAGACCGGTTTTAGATTCCGATGCCTCACATCAGGTTTACTGTATCCCTTGGACCTTGTTATTGACGACGAAACACAGAAATTGCATCGGAATTAAATAGAAAAGGCACAATGCCGACTTAAGTGCAAGAAAACAGACTCTTCTTAATATCTATGCTTTAAACCATTCCTGTGACACTAGTTATGGATTCCGATGCATCTCTTCAGGTTTACTTTATCCCTCTGACCCTCTCATTGACGATGAAACACAGAAAATGCATCGGAATTAGATACAAAAGGCACAATGCCGACTTAAGTACTAGAAGACCGACTCTTCTTAGTGTCTATGTTTTGCACCATTCCTGTAACACTAGTTATAGATTCCGAAGCTTCACTTCAGGTTAAACTGTATCCCTCTGACCGTCGTCTTGACGATGAAAAACAGATATTGCATCGTAATTAAATACAACCGGCACAAAGCCGACTCAAGTACGAGAAGACGGGCTATACTTCCTGTCAATAATTTGAACCATTCCTGTGACACTAGTTTTATATTCTGATGCTTCACTTCAGTTTGAATGTATCCATCTGACCTTCTTATTGACGATGAAACACAGAAATTGCATCGGAATTAAATACTAAAGGCACAATGCCGACTCATGTACAAGAAGACTGGCTCTTCTTACTGCTTATGTCTTGAACCTTTCCTCTGAGACCGGTTTTAGATTCCGATGCTTCACTTCAGGCTTACTGTATCCCTTGGACCTTCTTATTGACGCCGAAACACAGAAATTGCATCGGAAATTAATAGAGAAGGCACAATGCCGACTTAAGAAAAAGAAAATTGACTCTTCTTACTGTCTATGTTTTGAACCATTCCTGTGACACTAGTTATAGATTCCGATGCTTCACTTCAGGTTTACTGTATCACTCTGCCCTTCTTATTGACGATGAAGCACAGAAATTGCATCGGAATTACATACACAAGGCACAATGCCGACTTAAGTACAAGAAAACTGACTCTTCTTACTGTTTAATTTTTGAACCATTCCTGTGACACTAGTTATAGATTCCGATGCTTCACTTCAGGTTTACTGTATCCCTCTGACTTTCTTATTGACGATGAAACACGTAAATTGCATCGGAATTAAATACAAAGGGCACAATAGCGACCTAAGTACAAGAAGTCTGACTCTTCTTACAGTCTACGCTTTGAACCTCTCCTGTGAGACCGGTTTTGGATTCTGATGCTTCACGTCAGGTTAACTGTATCCCTTGGACCTTCTTATTGACGCCGAAACACAGAAATTGCATCGGAATTAAATAGAAAAGGCACAATGCCGACTTAAGTACAAGAAAACTGACTCTTCTTACTGTCAATGTTTTGAACCATTCCTGTGACACTAGTTATAGATTCCGATGCTTCACTTCAGGTTTACTGTATCCCTCTGACCTTCTTATTGACGATGAAACACAGAAATTGCATCGGAATTAAATAGAAAAGGCACAATGCCGACTTAAGTACAAGAAAACTGACTTTTCCTACTGTCTATGTTTTGAACCATTCCAGTGACACTAGTTATATATTCCGATGCTTCACTTCAGGTTTACTGTATCCCTCTGACCTTCTTATTGACGATGAGACACAGAAATTGCATCGGAATTAAATACAAAAGGCACAATTCCGACTTAAGTACAAGAAAACTGACTCTTCTTTCTGTTTATGTTTTGAACCATTCCTGTGACACTAGTTATAGATTCCGATGCTTCACTTCAGGTTTCCTATATCCCTGTGTCCTTCTTATTGACGATGAAACACAGAAATTGCATCGGAATTAAATACAAAAGGCACAATGCCGACTTAAGTACAAGAAAACTGACTCTTCTTACTGTCTATGTTTTGAACCATTCCTGTGACACTAGTTATAGATTCCGATGCATCACTTGAGGTTTACTGTATACCTCTGAACGCACAATGCCTACTTAAGTATAAGAAAACAGACTCTTCTTACTGTCTATGCTTTGAACCATTCCTGTGACACTGGTTATAGATTCCGATGCTTCACTTCAGGTTTACTGTATCCCTCTGCCCGTCTTATTGACGATGAAACACAGAAATTGCATCGGAAATAAATACAAAAGGCACAATGCCGGCTCAGGTACAAGAAGTCTGGCTCTTCTTACTGTCTATGCTTTGAAAATTTCCTGTGAGACCGGCTTTAGATTCCTATGCTTCACATCAGGTTTACTGTATCCCTTGGACCTTCTTATTGACGACGAAACACAGAAATTAAATCGGTATTAAATAGAAAAGGTACAATGCCGACTTAAGTACAAAAAAAGACCCTTATTAACATCTATGTTTTGAACCATTCCTGTGACACTAGTTATAGATTCCGATGCTTCACTTCAGGTTTACTGTATCCAGCCTACCTTCTTATTGACGATGAAACACAGAAATTGCATCGGAAGTAAATACAAAAGGCACAATAACGACTTAAGTACAAAAAAACTGAACCTTCTTACTGTCTATGTTTGAACCATTCCTGTGACACTAGTTATAGATTCCGATGCTTCACTTCAGGTATACTGTATCCCTCTGACCTTCTTATTGACGATGAAACACGTAAATTGCATCGGAATTAAATACAAACGTCACATTGCCGGCTCAGGTACAAGAAGTCTGTTTCTTCTTACTGTCTATGTTTTGAACCTTTCCTGTGAGACCGATTTTAGATTCCTATGCTTCACATCAGGTTTACTGTATCCCTCTTACCGTCGTACTGACGATGAAACACAGAAATTGCATTGGAATTAAATACAAAGGGTCAAATGCCGACTCAAGTACAAGAAGACTGTCTCTTCTTACTGTCTATGTTTTGAACCTTTCCTGTGAGACCGGTTTTAGATTCCGATTCTTCACTGCACGTTCACTGTATCCCTTGGACCTTCTTATTCACGACGAAACACAGAAATTTCATCGGAATTAGATACAAATGGCACAATGCCGACCCAAGTACAAGAAGACTGGCTGTTCTTATTGTCTATGTTTGAACCTTTCCTGTGACACTAGTTATAGATTCCGATGCTTCACTTCAGGTTTACTGTATCCCTCTGACCGACGTATTGATGATGAAACACTGAAATTGCATCGGAATTAAATACAAAAGGCACAATGCCGACTCAAGTACAAGAAGACTGGCTATACTTCCTGTCTAAGTTTTGAACCATTCCTGTTACACTAGTTATAGATTCCGTTGCTTCACTTCAGGTTCACTGTACCCCGCTGACATTCTTATTGACGATGAAACACAGCAATTGCATCGGAATTAAATACAAAGTCACAATGCCGACTCAAGTACAAGAAGACTGGCTATTCTTACTGCCTATGTTTTGAATCTTTCCTGTGAGACCTGTTTTAGATTCTGATGCTTCACTTCAGGTTTACGATATCCCTTGGAGCTTCCTATTGACGCCGAAACACAGAAATTTCATCGGAATTAGATACAAATGGCACAATGCCGACCCAAGTACAAGAAGACTGGCTGTTCTTATTGTCTATGTTTTGAACCTTTCCTGTGAGACCGGTTTTAGATTCCAATGCTTCACTTCAGCTTTACTGTATCCCTTGGCCCTTGTTATTGACGACGAAACACAGAAATTGCTTCGGAATTAAATAGAAAAGGCACAATGCCGACTCATGTACAAGAAGACTGGCTCTTCTTACTGCCTATGTTTTGAACCTTTCCTCTGAGACCGGTTTTAGATTCCGATGCTTCACTTCAGGTTTACTGTATCCCTGTGACAATCTTATTGACGATGAAACACAGAAATTGCATCGGAATTAAATGCAAAAGGCACAATGCCGACTTAAATACAAGAAAACAGACTCTTCTTACTGTCTAAGTTTTGAACCATTCCTGTTACACTAGTCATAGATGCCGATGCTTCACTTCAGGTTTACTGTATCCCTCTGACCTTGTTATTGACGATGAAACACGTAAATTGCATCGGAATTAAATACAAAAGGCACAATGCCGACTTAAGTACAAGAAGACTGACTCTTCTTACAGTCTACGTTTTGAACCATTCCTGTGACACTAGTTATAGGTTCCAACGCTTCACTTCAGGTTTACTGTATCTCTCTGACCTTCTTATTGACGATGAAACACAGAAATTGCATCGAAATTAAATACAAAAAGCACAATGCCGACCTAAGTACAAGAAAACTGACTCTTCTTACTGTCTATGTTTTGCACAATTTCTGTGACACTAGTTATAGATTCCGATGCTTCACTTCAGGTTTACTGTATCCCTCTGACCTTCTTATTGACGAAGAAACAGAGATATTGTTTCGGAGATAATTACAAAAGGCACAATGCCGACTTAAGTGCAAGAAAACTGACATTTCTTACTGTCTATGTTTTGAACCATTCCTGTGACACTAGTTATAGATTCCGATGCTTCACTTCAGGTTTACTGTATCCCTCTGACCGTCGTACTGACGATGAAACACAGAAATTGCTTCGGAATTAAATACAAATGGCACAATGCCGACTCAAGTACAAGAAGACTGCCTTTTCGAAACACAGAAATTGCATCGGAATTAAATAGAAAAGGCACAATGCCGACTTAAGTACAAGAAAACAGACTCTTCTTAATATCTATGTTTTGAACCATTCCTGTGACACTAGTTATGGATTCCGATGCACCACTTCAGGTTTACTGTATCCCTCTGACCCCCTTATTGACGATGAAACACAGAAAATGCATCGGAATTAAATACAAAAAGCACAATGCCGACTCAAGTACAAGAAGACTGGCTATACTTTCTGCCTATGTTTTCAACCATTCCTGTGACACTAATTATATATTCCGATGCATCACTTCAGGTTTACTGTATCCCTGTGACGCTCCTATTGACGATGAAACACAGAAAATGCTTCGGAATTAAATACAAAATGCACAATGCCGACTTAAGTACAAGAAGACTGACTCTTCTTACTGTCTATGATTTGAACCATTCCTGTGAGACTATTATAGATTCCGATGCTACACTTCAGGTTCACTGTATTCCTTGGACCTTCTTATTGACGATGAATCACAGAAATTGCATCGGAATTAAATACAAAAGGCACATTGCCGACTAAAGTGCAGGAAGACTGACTCCTCTTACTGTCTATGTTTTGAACCATTACTGTGACACTAGTTATAGATTCAGTTGTTTCATTTCAGGTTTACTGTATCCCTCTGACATTCGTATTGACGATGAAACACAGAAATTGCATCGGAATTAAATACAAAAGGCACAAAGGAGACTTAAGTACAAAAAGACTGACTCTTCTTAATGTCTATGTTTTGAACCATTCCTGTGACACTAGTTATAGATTACGATGCTTCACTTCAGGTATACTGTATCCCTCTGACCTTATTATTGACGATGAAACACAGAAATTGCATCTTAATTACATACAAAAGGCACAATGCCGACTTCAGAACAAGAAGACTGACTCTTCGTACTGTCTACGTTTTGAACCACTCCTGTGACACTAGTTATAGATTCCGTTGCTTCACTTCAGGTTTACTGTATCCCTCTGACCTTCTTATTGCCGATGAAACACAGAAATTGCATCTTAATTAAATACAAAAGGCACAATGCCGACTTCAGAACAAGAAGACTGACTCTTCGTACTGTCTACGTTTTAAACCATTCCTGTGACACTAGTTATAGATTCCGATGCTTCGCTTCAGGTATACTGTATCCCTCTGACCTTATTATTGACGATGAAACACAGAAATTGCATCTTAATTAAATACAAAAGGCACAATGCCGACTTCAGAACAAGAAGACTGACTCTTCGTACTGTCTACGTTTTGAACCACTCCTGTGACACTAGTTATAGATTCCGTTGCTTCACTTCAGGTTTACTGTATCCCTCTGACCTTCTTATTGCCGATGAAACACAGAAATTGCATCGGAAATATATACAAAAGGCACAATGCCGACTTAAGTAAAAGAAGACTGACTCTTCTTACTGTCTATGTTTCGAATTATTCCTGTGACACTAGTTATAGATTCCGATGCTTCACTTCAGGTTTACTGTATCCCTCTCAACGTCGTATTCACGATGAAACACAGAAATTGTTTCGGAATTAAATACAAAAGGCACAATGCCGACTCAAGTACAAGAAGACTGGCTATACTTCCTGTCTATGTTTTGAACCATTCCTGTGACACTAGTTATAGATTCGGACTATTCACTTCAGGTTTACTGTATCCAGCTGACCTTCTTATTGACGATGAAACACAGAAATTGCATCGGAATTAAATACAAAAGGAACAATGCCGACTCATGTACAAGAAGACTGGCTCTTCTTACTGTCTATGTTTTGAACTTTCCTCTGAGACCGGTTTTAGATTCCGATGCTTCACTTCAGGTTTACTTTATAACTTTTACCTTCTTATTGACGCCAAAACACAGAAATTGCATCGGAATTTAATAGAAAAGGCACAATGCCGACTTAAGTACAAGAAAATTGACTCTTCTTACTGTCCATGTTTTGAACCATTCCTGTGACACTAGTTGAAGATTCCGACGCTTCACTTCAGGTTTACTGTATCCCTCTGACCTTCTAATTGACGATGAAACACAGAAATTGCATCGGAATTACATACAAAAGGCACAATGCCGACTTAAGTACAGGAAAACTGACTCTTCTTACTGTCTATGTTTTGAACCATTTCTGTGACACTAGTTATAGATTCCGATGCTTCACTTCAGGTTTACTGTATCCCTCTGACATTCTTATTGACGATGAAACACAGAAATTGCATCGGAAGTAAATACAAAAGGCACAATGCCGACATAAGGACAAGAAAACTGACTCTTTTTACTGTTTATGTTTTGAACAATTCCTGTGACACTAGTTATTGATTCCGATGCTTCACTTCAGGTTTACTGTATCCCTGTGACCTTCTTATTGACGATGAAACACAGAAATTGCACCGGAATTAAATACAAAAGGCACAATGCCGACTTAAGTACAAGAAAAGTGACTCTTCTTGCAGTCTATGTTTTGAACCACTCCTGTGACACTAGTTATAGATTCCGATGCTTCACTTCAGGTTTACTGTATCCGTCGAGCTTCTTATAGACGATGAAACACATAAATTGCATCGGAATTATATATAAAAGGCACAATGCCGACTTAAGTACAAGATGGCTGACTCTTCTTACTGTCTATGTTTTGAACCATCCCTGTGACACTAGTTATAGGCTCCATTGCTTCACTTCACGTTCACTGTATCCCTTTGACCTTCTTATTTAGGATGAAGTACAGAAATTGCATCTTAATTAAATACAAAAGGCACAATGCCGACTTAAGTACAAGAAGACTGACTCTTCTTACTGTCTAGGTTTTGAACCATTCCTGTGACACTAGTTATAGATTCCGATGCTTCACTTCAGGTATACTGTATCCCTCTGACCTCCTTATTGACGATGAAACACAGAAATTGCATCGGAAATATATACAAAAGGCACAATGCCGACTTAAGTAAAAGAAGACTGACTCTTCTTACTGTCTATGTTTTGAATTATTCCTGTGACACTAGTTATAGATTCCGATGCTTCACTTCAGGTTTACTGTATCCCTCTCACCGTCGTATTCACGATGAAACACAGAAATTGCTTCGGAATTAAATACAAAAGGCACAATGCCGACTCACGTACAAGAAGACTGGCTATACTTCCTGTCTATCCTTTGAACAATTCCTGTGACACTAGTTATAGATTCCGATGATTCGCTTCAGGTTTACTGTATCCAGCTGACGTTCTTATTGACGATGAAACACAGAAATTGCATCGGAATTAAATACAAAAGGAACAATGCCGACCCATGTACAAGAAGACTGGCTCTTCTTACTGTCTATGTTTTGAACCTTTCCTCTGAGACCGGTTTTAGATTCCGATGCTACACTTCCGGTTTACTGTATCTCTTGGACCTTCTTATTGACGCCGAAACACAGTTATTGCATCGCAATTCAATAGAAAAGGCACTATGCCACTTAAGTACAAGAAAATTGTCTCTTCTTACTGTCTATGTTTTGAACCACTCCTGTGACACTAGTTATAGATTCCGATTATTCACTTCAGGTTTACTGTATTCCTCTGACCGTCGTACTGACGATGTAACACAGAAATTGCATCGGAATTAAATACAAAAGGCACAATGACGACTCAAATACAGGAAGACTGGCTCTTCTTACTATCCATGCTTTGAACCTTTCCTGTGAGACCGGTTTTAGATTCCGATGCTTCACTTCAGGTTTACTGTATCCCTTGGACGTTGTTATTGACGACGAACCACAGAAATTGCATCGGAATTAAATAGAAAAGGCACAATGCCGACTTAAGTACAAGAAAACAGACTCTTCTTACTGTCTATGTATGAACCATTCCTGTGACACTAGTTATAGATTCCGATGCTTCACTTCAGGTTTACTGTATCCCTCTGACCGTCGTTTGACGACGCAACACAGAAATTGCATCGGAATTAAATACAAAAGGCACAATGCCGACTCAAGTACAAGAAGACTGGCTATACCTCCTGTCTATGTTCTGAACCATTCCTGTGACATTAGTTATAGATGCCGATGCTTCACTTCAGGTTTACTGTATCCCACTGACCGTCGTTTGACGATGAAACACAGAAATTGCATCGGATTAAAATACAAAAGGCACAATGCCGACTCATGTACAAGAAGACTGGCTCTTCTTACTGCCTGTGATTTGAACCTTTCCTCTGAGACCGGTTTTAGATTCCGATGCTTCACTTCAGGTTTACTGTATCCCTTGGACCTTCTTATTGACGCCGAAAGACAGAAATTGCAACGGACTTACATACAAAAATCACAATGCCGACTTAAGTACAAGAAAACTGACTCTTCTTACTGTCTATGCTTTGAACCATTCCTGTGACACTAGTTATAGATTCCGATGCTTCACTTCAGGTTTACTGTATCACTCTGACCTTCTTATTGACAATGAAACACAGAAATTGCATCGGAATTAAATACAAAAGGCACAATGCCGACCTAAGTACAAGAAAACTGACTCTACTTCTGTTTATGTTTTGAACCATTCCTGTGACACTAATTATGGATTCCGATGCATCACTTCAGGTTTACTGTGTCCCTCTGACCTTCTTATTGACGATGAAACACAGAAATTGAATCGGAATTAAATACAAAAGGCACAATGCCGACTTAAGTAAAAAAAGACGGACTGTTCTTACTGTCTATGTTTTGAACCATTCCTGTGACACTAGTTATAGATTCCGAAGCTTCACTTCATGTTTACTGTATCCCTCTGACCTTCTTATTGACGATGAAACACACAAATAGCATCGGAATTAAATACAAAAGGCACAATGCCCACTTAAGTATAAGAAATCTGACTCTTCTTACTCTCTATGTTTTTAACCATTCCTGTGACACTAATTATAGATACCGATTCTTCACTTTAGGTTTACTATATCCCTCTGAGCTTCTTATTGACGATGAAACACAGAAATTGCATCGGTATTATTTACAAAAGGTACAATGCCACTTAAGTACAAGAATACTGACTCTTCTTACTGTCTATGTTTGAACCATTCCTGTGACACTAGTTATAGATTCCGATGCTTCATTTCAGGTTTACTGTATCCCTCTGACCTTCGTATTGACGATGAAACACAGAAATTGCATGGGAATTAAATACAAAAGGCACAATGTAGACTTAAGTACAAAAAGACTGACTCTTCTTATTGTCTATGATTTGAACCATTCCGGTGACTCTAGTTATTGATTCCGATGCTCCACTTCAGGTTTACTGTATCCCTCTGTCCTACTCATTGACGATGAAACACAGAAATAGCATCGGAATTAAATACAAAAGGCACAATGCCGACTCAAGTACAAGAAGACTGGCTCTTCTTACTGTCTATGTTTTGAACCATTCCTGTGACACTAGTTATAGATTCCGATGCTTCACTTCTGGTTTACTGTATCCCTCTGACCGTCGTACTGACGATGAAACACAGAAATTGCATCGGAATTAAACACTAAAGGCACAATGCCGTCTCAAGTACAAGAAGTCTGGCTCTTCTTACTGTCTATGATTTGAACCTTTCCTGTGAGACCGGTTCTAGATTCCGATGCTTCACTTCAGGTTTACTGTATCCCTTGGGCCTTGTTATTGACGACGAAACACAGAAATTGCATCGGAATTAAATAGAAATGGCACAATGCCGACTAAAGTACAAGAAAACAGACTCTTCTTAATATCTAAGTTTTGAACCATTCCTGTGACACTAGTTATGGATTCAGATGCATCACCTCAGGATTACTGTATCCCTCTGACCCCCTTATTGACGATGAAACACAGAAAATGCATCGGAATTAAATACAAAAGGCACAATGCCGACTCAAATACAAGAAGACTGGCTCTTCTTACTGTCCATGCTTTGTAACTTTCCTGTGCGACCGGTTTTAGATTCCGATGCTTCACTTCAGGTTTACTGTATCCCTTGGACCTTGTTATAGACGACGAAACACAGAAACTGCATCGGAATTAAATAGAAAAGGCACAATGCCGACTTAAGTACAAGAAAATAGACTCCTCTTAATATCAATGTTTTGAACCATTCCTGTGACACTAGTTATAGATTCCGATGCATCACTTCAGGTTTACTGTATCCCTCTGACCCTCTTATTGACTATGAAACACAGAAAATACATCAGAAATAAATACAAAAGGCACAATGCAGACTTAAGTACTAGAAGACTGACTCTTCTTACTGTCTATGTTCTGAACCATTCCTGTGACACTAGCTATAGACTCCGATGCTTCACTTCAGGTTTACTGTAACCCTCTGAGCTTCTTATTGACGATGAAACACAGAAATTTCATCGATATTAGCTACAAAAGGCACAATGCCACTTAAGTACAAGGAGACTGACTCTTCTTACTGTCTATGTTTTGAACCATTCCTGTGACACTAGTTATAGATGCCGATGCTTCACTTCAGGTTTACTGTATCCCTCTGACCGTCGTACTGACGATGAAACACAGAAATTGCATCGGAATTAAATACAAATGGCACAATGCCGACCCAAGTACAAGAAGACTGGCTCTTCTTACTGTCTATGTTTGGAACCTTTCCTGTGAGACCGGTTTTAGATTCCGATGCTTCACTTCAGGTTTACTGTATCCCTCTGACCTTCTCATTGACGATGAAACACAGAAATTGCATCGGAATTAAATACAAAAGGCACAATGCCGACTCATGTACCAGAAGACTGGCTCTTCTTACTGCCTGTGGTTTGAACCTTTCCTCTGAGAGCGGTTTTAGATTCCGATGCTTCACTTCAGGATTACTGGATCCCTTGGACCTTCTTATTGACGCCGAAAGACAGAAATTGAATCGGAATAAAATTGAAAAGGAACAATGCCGACTTAAGTACAAGAAAATTGAGTCTTCTTACTGTCTATGTTTTGAATCATTCCTGTGACACTAGTTTTAGATTCCGATGCTTCACTTCAGGTTTACTGTATCCCTCTGACCTTCTTATTGACGATGAAACATAGAAATTGCATCGGAATTACATACAAAAGGCCCAATGCCGTCTAAAGTACAAGAAAACTGACTCTTCTTACGGTCTATGTTTTGAACCATTCCTGTGACCCTACTTATAGATTCCGATTCTTCACTTCAGGTTTACTGCATCCCTCTGACCTTCTTATTGACAATGAAACACAGAAATTGCATCGGAATTAAATACAAAACTCACAATGCCTACCTAAGTACAAGAAAACTGACTCTTCTTACTGTTTATGGTTTGAACTATTCCTGTGAAACTAGTTATGGATTCCGATACTTTACTTCAGGTTTGCTGTATCCCTCTGACCTTCTTATTGACGATGAAACACAGAAATTGCATCGGAATTAAATACTAAAGGCACAATGACGACTTAAGTACAAGAAGACTGGCTCTTTTTTCTGTCTATGTTTTGAACCATTCCTGTGACACTAGTTATAGATTCCGATGCATCACTTCAAGTTTACTGTATCCCTCTGACCCTCTTATTCACGATGAAACACAGTAAATGCATCAGAATTAAATACAAAAGGCACAATGCCGACTTAAGTACTTGAAGGCCGACTCTTCCCACTGTCTATGTTTTGAACCATTCCTGTGACACTAGTTATAGATTCCGATGCTTCACTTCAGGTTTACTGTATCCCTCTGACCTTCTCATTGACGATGAAACACAGAAATTGCATCGGAATTAAATACAAAAGGCACAATGCCAACTTATGTACAAGAAAACTGACTCTTCTTACTGTCTATGTTTTGAACCATTCCTGTGACACTAGTTATAGATTCCGATGCTTCACTTCAGGTTTACTGTATCCCTCTGACCGTCGTTTGACGATGAAACACAGATATTGCATCGGAATTAAATACAAAAGGCACAATACCGACTCAAGTACAAGAAGATTGGCTATACTTCCTGTCTATGTTTTGAACCATTCCTGTGACACTAGTTATAGATGCCGATGCTTCACTTCAGGTTTACTGTATCCCTCTGACCTTCGTATTGACGATGAAACACAGAAATAGCATCGGAATTAAATACAAAAGGCACAATGCCGACTTAAGTACAAAACGACTGACTCTTCTTACTGTCTATGTTTTGAACCATTCCTGGGACACTAGTTATAGATTCCGAAGCTTCACTTCAGGTTTACTGTATCCCTCTGACCTTCTTATTGACGATGAAACACATAAATTGCATCGGAATTAAAAACTAAAGGCACAATGCCGACTTAAGTACAAGAAAACTGACTCTTCTTACTGTCTATGTTTTGAACCATTCCTGTGACACTACTTATAGATTTCGATGCTTCACTGCAGGTTTACTGTATCCCTCTGAGCTTCTTATTGACGATGAAACACAGAAATTGCATCGGAATTATATACAAAACGCACAATGCCGACTTAAGTACAAGACGACTGACTCTTCTTGCTGTCTATGTTTTGAACCATGCCTGTGACACTAGTTATAGATTCCTATGCTTCACTTCACGTTTACTGTATCCCTTTGACCATCATATTGACGATGAAGTACAGATATTGAATCTTAATTAAATACAAAAGGCACAATGCCAACTTAAGTACAAGAAGACTGACTCTTCTTACGGTCTATGTTTTAAACCATTCCTGTGACACTAGTTATAGATTCCGATGCTTCACTTCAGGTATACCGTATCCTCTGGCCTTATTATTGACGATGAAACACAGAAATTGCATCTAAATTAAATACAAACGGCACAATGCCGACTTAAGTACAAGAAGACTGACTCTTCTTACTGAATATGTTTTGAACCATTCCTGTGACACTATTATAGATTCCGATGCTTCACTTCAGGTTTACTGTATACCTCTGACCGTCGTACTGACGATAAAACACAGAAATTGCGTCGGAATTAAATAGAAAAGGCACAATGCCGACGTAAGTACAAAAAATCAGACTCTTCTTAATATCTATGATTTGAACCATTCCTGTGACACTAGTTATAGATTCCGATGCATCACTTCAGGTTTACTGTATACCTCTGACCCTCGTATTGACGATGAAACACAGAAAATGCATCGGAATTAAATACAAAAGGCACAATGCCGACTTAAGTACTAGAAGACTGACTCTTCTTACTGTCTATATTTTGAATTATTCCTGTGACACTAGTTATAGATTCCGATGCTTCGCTTCAGGTTTACTGTATCCGGCAGACCTTCTTATTGACGATGAAACACAGAAATTGCATCGGAATTAAATACAAAAGGCACAATGCCGACTTAAGTACAAGAAAACTGACTTTTCTTATTGTCTATGTTCTGAACCATTCCTGTGACACTAGTTATAGATACCGATGCTTCACTTCAGGTTTACTGTATCCCTCTGACATTCTTATTGACGATGAAACACAGAAATTGCATCGGAATTACATGCAGAAGGCCCAATGCCGACTTAAGTACTAGAAAACTGACTCTTCTTACTGTCTATGTTTTGAACCATTCCTGTGACCCTAGTTATAGATTCCGATTCTTCACTTGAGGTTTACTGTATCCCTCTGACATTCTTATTGACAATGAAACACAGAAATTGCATCGGAATTAAATACAAGGCACAATGCCGACCTAAGTACAAGAAAACTGTCTCTTCTTACTGTTTATGCTTTGAACCATTCCTCTGACACTAGTTATAGATTCCGATACTTCACTTCAGGTTTACTGTATCCCTCTGACCATCTTATTGACGATGAAACACAGAAATTGCATCGGAATTAAATACAAAAGGCACAATGCTGACTCAAGTACAAGAAGACTGGCTATACTTCCTGTCTATGTTTTGAACCATCCCTGTGACTCTAGTTATGGATTCCGATGCATCACTTCACGTTCACTGTATCCCTTTGACCATCATATTGACGATGAAGTACAGAAATTGCATTTTAATTAAATACAAAAGGCACAATGCCGACTTAAGTACAAGAAGACTGACTCTTCGTACTGTATATGATTTGGACCATTCTTGTGACACTAGTTATAGATTCCGATGCTTCACTTCAGGTATACTGTACCCGCCGGACCATATTATTGACGATGAAACACAGAAATTGCGTCTTAATTAAATACAAAAAGCACAATGCCGACTTCAGAGCAAGAACACTGACACTTCTCACTGTCCATGCTTTGAACCATTCCTGTGACACTAGTTTTCGATTCCGATGCTTCACTTCAGGTTTACTGTGTCCCTCTGACCTTCTTATTGACGATGAAACACAGAAATTGCATCGGAATTATATACAAATTTCACAATGCCGACTCAAGTACAAGAAGACTGGCTCTTCTTACTGTCTATGTTTTGAACCTTTCCTGTGAGACCGGTCTTAGATTCCGATGCTTCACTTCAGGTTTACTGTATCCCTTGGACCTTGTTAGTGACGACGAAACACAGAAATTGCATCGGAATTAAATAGAAAAGGCACAATGCCGACATAAGTACAAGAAATCAGACTCCTATTAATATCTATGCTTTGAACCATTCCTGTGAAACTAGTTATAGATTCCGATGCTTCACTTCAGGTTTACTGTATCCCTCTCACCCTTGTATTGACGATAAAACACAGAAATTGCATCGGAATTAAATACAAATGGCACAATGCCGACTCAAGTACAAGAAGACTGGCTATACTTCCTGTCTATGTTTTGAACCATTCCTGTGACACTAGTTATAGATTCCGATGCTTCGCTTCAGGTTTACTGTATCCGGCAGACCTTCTTATTGACGATGAAACACAGACATTGCATCGGAATTAAATACAAAAGGCACAATGCCGACCTAAGAACAAGAAAACTGACTCTTCTTGCTGTTTATGTTTTGAACCATTCCTGTGACACTAGTTATAGATTCCGATGCTCTACTTCAGGTTTACTGTATCCCTGTGACCTTCTTTTTGACGATGAAACACAGAAATTGCATCGGAATTAAATACAAAAGGCACAATGCCGACTTAAGTACAAGAAAACTGACTTTTATTATTGTCTATGTTTTGAACCATTCCTGTGACACTAGTTATAGATTCCGATGCGTCACTTCAGGTTTACTGTATCCCTCTGACCTTCTTATTGACGATGAAACACGTAAATTGCATCGGAATTAAATACAAAAGGCACAATGCAGACTTAAGTACAAGAAGACTGACTCTTCTTACTGTCTATGTTTTGAACCATTCCTGTGACACTAGTTATAGTTTCCGATGCTTCATTTCAGGTTTACTGTATCACTCTGACCTTCGTATTGCCGATGAAACACGGAAATTGCATCGGAATTAAACTCAAAAGGCACAATGCAGACTCAAGTACAAAATGACTGACTCTTCTTACTGTCTATGTTTTGAACCATTCCTGTGACGCTAGTTATAGATTCCGATGCTTCACTTCAACTTTACTGTATCCCTCTGACCTTCTTATTGACGATGAAACACGTAAATTGCAATCGAATTAAATACAAATGGCACAATGCCGACTTAAGTACAAGAAAACAGACTCTTCTTAATATATATTTTTGAACCATTCCTGTGACACTAGTTGTAGATTCCGATGCATCATTTCAGGTTTACTGTATTCCTCTGACCCTCTTATTGTCGATGAAACACAGAAAATGCATCAGAATTAAATACAAAAGGCACTATGCCGACTTAAGTACTAGAAGACTGACTCTTCTTACTGTCTATGTTTTGAACCGATCCTGTGACACTAGTTATAGATTCCGATGATTCACTTCAGGTTTACTGTATCCCTCTGACCTACTCATTGACGATGAAATACAGAAACTGCATCGGAATTAAATACAATAGGCACAATGCCGACTCAAGTACAAGAAGACTGACCATACTTCCTGTCTATGTTTTGAATCATTCCTGTGACGCTAGTTATAGATTCTGATGCTTCGCTTCAGGTTTACTGTATCCAGCTGACCTTCTTATTGACGATGAAACACAGATATGGCATCGGAGTTAAATACAAAAGGCACAATGCCGACTCATGTACAAGAGGACTGGCTCTTCGTACTGCCTATGTTTTGAACATTTCCTCTGAGACCGGTTTTAGATTCCGATGCTTCACTTCGGATTTACTGTATCCCTTGGACCTTCTAATTGACGCCGAAACACAGAAATTGCATCGGAATTAAATAGAAAAGGCACAATGCCGACTTAAGTATTAGAAAACTGACTCTTCTAGCTGTCTATGTTTTGAACCATTCCTGTGACACTAGTCATAGATTCCGTTTTTTCACTTCAGGTTTACTGTATCCCTCTGACTCTCTTATTGACGATGAATCACAGAAATTGCATCGGAATTATATACAAAAGGCACAATGCAGACTTAAGTACAAGAAGACTGACTCTTCTTACTGTCTATGTTTTGAACCATTCCTGTGACACTAGTTGTAGATTCCGATGCTTCACTTCAGGTTAACTGTATCCCTCTGACCGTCGTACTGACGATGAATCACAGAAATTGCATCGGATTTAAATACAAAAGATACAATGCCGACTCCAGTACAAGCAGACTGGCTCTTCTTACTGTCCATGTTTTGAACCTTTCCTTTGAGACCGGTTTTAGATTCCGATGCTTCACTTCAGGTTTACTGTATCCCTTGGACCTTGTTATTGACGACGAAACACAGAAATTGCATCGGAATTAAATAGAAAAGGCACAATATTGAGTTAAGTACAAGTAAACAGACTCTTCTTAATATCTATGTTTGAACCAATCCTGTGACACTAGTTATAGATTCCGATGCATCACTTCAGGTTTACTGTATTCCTCTGACCCACTTATTCACGATGAGACACAGAAAATGCATTGGAATTAAATACAAAAGGCACAAAGCCGACTTAAGTACTAGAAGACTGACTCTTCTTACTGTCTATGCTTTGAACCATTCCTGTGACACTAGTTATAGATTCCGATGCTTAACTTCAGGTGTACTGTATCCCTCTGACCGACGTATTGACTATGAAACACAGAAATTGCTTCGGAATTAAATACAAAAGGCACAATGCCGACTGAAGTACAAGAAGACTGGCTATACTTCCTGTCTATATTTTGACACATTCTTGTGACACTAGTTATAAATTCCGATGCTTCACTTCAGGTTTACTGTATCCAGCTGACCTTCTTATTGACGATGAAACACAGAAATTGCATCGGAATTAAATACAAAAGACACAATGCCGACTCATGTAGAAGAAGACTGGCTCTTCTTACTGTCTATGTTTGTACCTTTCCTCTGAGACCGGTTTTAGTTTCCGATGCTTCACTTCAGGTTTACTGTATCCCTTGGACCTTCTTATTGACGACGAAACACAGAAATTGCATCGGAATTAAATAGAAAAGGCACAATGCCGACTTAAGTACAAGGAAATTGACTCTTCTTACTGTCTATGCTTTGAACCATTCCTGTGACTCTAGTTATAAATTCCGATGCTTCACTTCAGGTTTACTGTATCCCTTTGACCTTCTTATTGACGATGAAACACAGAAATTGCATCGGAATTAAATACAAAAGGCACAATGCCGACCTAAGTACAAGAAGAATGCCTCTTCTTACTGTCTATGGTTTGAACCATTCCTGTGACACTAGTTATAGATTTCGATGCTTCACTTCAGGTTTACTGTATCCCTCTGACCTTCTTATTGACGAAGAAACACAGATATTGCATCGGAATTAAATACAAAAGGCACAATGCCGACTTATGTACAAGAAGACTGACCCTTCTTACTGTCTATGTTTGAACCATTCCTGTGACACTAGTTATAGATACCGATGCTTCACTTCAGGTTTACTGTATCCCTCTGACCTTCGTATTGACGATGAAACACAGAAATTGCATCGGAATTAAATACAAAAGGCACAATGCCGACTTAAGTACAAAAAGACTGACTCTTCTTACTGTCTATGTTTTGAACCATTCCTGTGACACTAGTTATAGATTCCGATGCTTCACTTCAGGTTTACTGTATCCCTCTGACCTTCGTATTGACGATAAAACACAGATATTGCATCGGAATTAATACGTAATGCACAATGGCGACTTAAGTACAAGAAGACTGCTTCTTCTTACTCTCTATGCTTTGAACCATTCCTGTGACACTATTTATAGATTCCGATGCTTCACTTCAGGTTTACTGTATCCCTCTGACCTTATTATTGACGATGAAACACAGAAATTGCATCTTAATTAAATACAAAAGGCACAATCCCGACATAAGTACAAGAAAACAGACTCTTCTTAATATCTATGTTTTGAACCATTCCTGTGACACGACTTATAGATTCCGATGCATCACTTCAGGTATACTGTATTCCTCTGACCCTCTTATTCACGATGAAACACAGAAATTGCATCGGAATTAAATACAAAAGGCACAATGCCGACTCATGTACAAGAAGACTGGCTCTTCTTACTGTCTATGTTTTGTACCTTTCCTCTGAGACCGGTTTTAGTTTCCGATGCTTCACTTCAGGTTTACTGTATCCCTTGGACCTTCTTATTGACGACGAAACACAGAAATTGCATCGGAATTAAATAGAAAAGGCACAATGCCGACTTACGTACAAGAAAACTGACTCTTCTTACTGTCTATGTTTTGAACCATTCCTGTGAGACTAATTATAGATTCCAATGCTTCACTTCAGGTTTACTGTATCCCTGTGACCTTGTTATTGACGATGAAACACAGAAATTGCATCGGAATGAAATACAAAACGCGCAATGCCGACCTAAGTACAAGAAGAATGCCTCTTCTTACTGTCTAAGTTTTGAACCATTCCTGTGACACTAGTTATAGATTCCGATGCTTCACCTCAGGTCTACAGTATCCCTCTGACCTTCTTATTGACGAAGAAACACAGATATTGCATCGGAATTAAATACAGTAGGCACAATGCCGACTTAAGTTCAAGAAGACTGACCCTTCTTACTGTCTATGTTTTGAACCATTCCTGTGACACTAGTTATATACACCGATGCTTCACTTCAGGTTTACTGTATCCCTCTGACCTTCGTATTGACGATGAAGCACAGAAATTGCATCGGAATTAAATACAAAAGGCACAATGCCGACTTAAGTACATAAAGACTGACTCTTCTTACAGTCTATGTTTTGAACCATTCCTGTGACACTAGTTATAGATTCCGATGCTTCACTTCAGGTTTACTGTATCCCTCCGAGCTTCTTATTGACGATGAAACACAGAAATTGCATCGGCATTATTTACAATAGGCACAATGCCGACTTAAGTACAAGAAAACTGACTCTTCTTACTGTCTATGTTTTGAACCATTCCTGTGACACTAGTTATAGATTCCGATGCTTCACTTCAGGTTTACTGGATCCCTCTGACCTTCTTATTGACGATGAAACACGTAAATTACATCGGAATTAAATACAAAAGGCACAATGCCGTCTTAAGTACAAGAAGAATGCCTCTTCTTACTGTCTATGCTTTGAACCATTCCTTTGACACTAGTTATAAATTCCGATGCTTCACTTCAGGTTTACTGTATCCCTCTGAACTTCTTATTGACGATGAAACACAGATATTGCATCGGAATTAAATACAAAATGCACAATGCCGACTTAAGTACAAGAAGACTGACCCTTCTTACTGTCTATGTTTGAACCATTCCAGTGACACTAGTTATAGGATCCGATGCTTCACTTCAGGTTTACTGTATTCCTCTGGCCTTCTTATTGACGATGAAACACAGAAATTGCATCGGAATTAAATACAAAAAGGCACAATGCCGACTTAAGTACAAGAAAACTGACTCTTCTTACTGACTTTGTTTTGAACCATTCCTGTCACACTAGTTATAGATTCCGATGCTTCACTTCAGGTTTACTGTATTCCTCTGAGCTTCTTATTGACGATGCACACAGAAATTGCATCAGAATTATATACAAAAGGCACAATGCAGACTTAAGTACAAGAAGACTGACTCTTCTTACTGTCTATGTTTTGAATCATTCCTGTGACACTAGTTCTAGATTCCGATGCTTCACTTCAGGTTTACTGTATCCTTTTCACCTTTTTATTGACGATGAAACACAGAAATTGCATCTTAATTAAATACAAAAGGCACAATGCCGACTTAAGTACAAGAAGACTGCTTCTTCTTACTGTCTATGATTTGAACCATTCCTGTGACACTACTTATAGATTCCGATGCTTCACTTCAGGTTTACTGTATCCCTCTGACCTTATTATTGACGATGAAACACAGAAATTGCATCTTAATTAAATACAAAAGGCACAATGCCAACTTCAGTACAAGAACACTGACTCTTCTTACTGTCTATCGTTTGAACCATTCCTGTGACACTAGTTATAGATTCCGATGCTTCACTTCAGGTTTGCTGTATCCCTCGGACCTTCTTATTGACGATTAAACACAGAAAATTCATCGAAATTAAATACAAAAGGCACAATGCCGACTTAAGTACAAGAAGACTGACTCTTCTTACTGTCTATGTTCTGAACCATTCCTGTGACACTAGTTATAGATTCCGACGCTTCACTTCAGGTTAATTGTATCCCTCTGACCTTCGTATTGACGATGAAACACAGAAATTGCATCGGATTTAAATACAAAAGGCACAATGCCGACTTAGGTACAAAAAGACTGACTCTTCTTACGGTCTATGTTTTGAGCCATTCCTGTGACACTAGTTACAGATTCCGAGGTTTCACTTCAGGGTTACTGTATCCCTCTGACCTTCTTATTGACGATGAAACACAGAAATTGCATCAGAATTAAATAGAAAAGGCACAATCCCGACTTAAGTACAAGAAAACAGACTTTTCTTAATATCTATGTTTTGAACCATTCCTGTGACACTACTTATAGATTCCGATGCATCACTTCAGGTTTGCCGTATTCCTCTGACCCTCTTATTCACGATGAAACACAGAAAATGAATCGGAATTAAATAGAAAAGGCACAATCCCGACATAAGTACAAGAAAACAGACTCTCCTTAATATCTATGCTTTGAACCATTCCTGTGACACTACTTATAGATTCCGATGCATCACTTCAGGTTTACTGTATTCCTCTGACCCTCTTATTCACGATGAAACACAGAAATTGCATCGGAATTAAATACAAAAGGCACAATGCCGACTCATGTACAAGAAGATTGGCTCTTCTTACTGTCTATGTTTTGTACCTTTCCTCTGAGACCGGTTTTAGTTTCCGATGCTTCACTTCAGGTTTACTGTATCCCTTGGACCTTCTTATTGACGACGAAACACAGAAATTGCATCGGAATTAAATAGAAAAGGCACAATGCCGACTTACGTACAAGAAAATTGACTCTTCTTACCGTCTATGTTTTGAACCATTCCTGTGACTCTAGTTATAAATTCCGATGCTTCACTTCAGGTTTACTGTATCACTCTGACCTTCTTATTGACGATGAAACACAGAAATTGCATCGGAATTAAATACAAAAGGCACAATGCCGACTTAAGTACAAAAAGACTGGCTCTTCTTACTGTCTATGTTTTGAACCATTCCTGTGACACTAGTTATAGATTCCGATGCTTCACTTCAGGTTTACTGTATCCCTCTGAGCGTCTTATTGACGATGAAACACAGAAATTGCATCGGCATTATATACAAAAGGCACAATGCCGACTTAAGTACAAGAAGACTGACTCTTCTTACTGTCTATGTTTTGAACCATTCCTGTGACTATAGTTATAGATTCCGATGCTTCACTTCAGGTTTACTGTATCCCTTTCACCTTCTTATTGACGATGAAACACAGAAATTGCATCTTCATTAAATACAAAAGGCACAATGCTGACTTAAGTACAAGAAGACTGCTACTTCTTACTGTCTATGTTTTGAACCATTCCTGTGACACTACTTATAGATTCCGATGCTTCACTTCAGGTTTACTGTATCCCTCTGACCTTATTATTGACGATGAAACACAGAAATTGCATCTTAATTAAATACAAAAAGCACAATGCCGACTTCAGTACAAGAACACTGACTCTTCTTACTGTCTATGTTTTGAACCATTCCTGTGACTCTAGTTATAGATTCCGATGCTTCACTTCAGGTTTACTGTATCCCTTTCACCTTCTTATTGACGATGAAACACAGAAATTGCATCTTAATTAAATACAAAGGGCACAATGCCGACTTAAGTACAAGAAGACTGCTTCTTCTTACTGTCTATGATTTGAACCATTCCTGTGA
Source organism: Schistocerca piceifrons (assembly GCF_021461385.2). Lineage (NCBI taxonomy): Eukaryota > Metazoa > Arthropoda > Insecta > Orthoptera > Acrididae > Schistocerca > Schistocerca piceifrons. The sequence continues at coordinate 163,248 of NW_025728019.1, read as the reverse complement.
CACTACTTATAGATTCCGATGCTTCACTTCAGGTTTACTGTATCCCTCTGACCTTATTATTGACGATGAAACACAGAAATTGCATCTTAATTAAATTCAAAAGGCACAATGCCAACTTCAATACAAGAACACTGACTCTTCTTACTGTCTATGGTTTGAACCATTCCTGTGACACTAGTTATAGATTCCGACGCTTCACTTCAGGTTTATTGTATCCCTCTGACCTTCGTATTGACGATGAAACACAGAAATTGCATCGGATTTAAATACAAAAGGCACAATGCCGACTTAAGTACAAAAAGACTGACTCTTCTTACTGTCTATGTTTTGAGCCATTCCTGTGACACTAGTTATAGATTCCGAGGCTTCACTTCAGGTTTACTGTATCCCTCTGACCTTCTTATTGCCGATGAAACACAGAAATTGCATCAGAATTAAATAGAAAAGGCACAATCCCGACTTAAGTACTAGGAAACAGACTCTTCTTAATATCTATGTTTTGAACCATTCCTGTGACACTACTTATAGATTCCGATGCATCACTTTAGGTTTGCTGTATTCCTCTGACCCTCTTATTCACGATGAAACACAGAAAATGCATCGGAATTAAATAGAAAAGGCACAATCCCTACTTAAGTACAAGAAAACAGACTCTTCTTAATATCTATGTTTTGAACCATAACTGTGACACTACTTATAGATTCCGATGCATCACTTCAGGTTTACTGTATTCCTCTGACCCTCTTATTCACGATGAAACACAGAAATTTCATCGGAATTAAATACAAAAGGCACAATGATGACTCATGTACAAGAAGACTGGCTCTTCTTACTGTCTATGTTTTGTACCTTTCCTCTGAGACCGGTTTTAGTTTCCGATGCTTCACTTCAGGTTTACTGTATCCCTTGGACCTTCTTATTGACGACGAAACACAGAAATTGCATCGGAATTAAATAGAAATGGCACAATGCCGACTTACGTACAAGAAAATTGACTCTTCTTACTCTCTCTGTTTTGAACCCTTCCTGTGACTCTAGTTAAAAATTCCGATGCTTCACTTCAGGTTTACTGTATCACTCTGACCTTCTTATTGACGATGAAACACAGAAATTACATCGGACTTACATACAAAAGGCACAATGCCGACTTAAGTACAAGAAAACTGACTCTTCTTACTGTCTATGTTTTGAACCATTCCTGTGACACTAGTTATAGATTCCAATGCTTCACGTCAGGTTTACTGTATCGCCCTGACCTTCTTATTGACGATGAAACACAGAAATTGCATCGGAATTAAATACAAAAGGCACAATGCCAACCAACGTACAAGAAAACAAACTCTTCTTACTGTTTATGTTTTGATCCATTCCTGTGACACTAGTTAAAGATTCCGATGCTTCACTTCAGGTTTACTGTATCCCTGTGACCTTGTTATTGACGATGAAACACAGAAATTGCGTCGGAATGAAATACAAAAGGCACAATGCCGACTTAAGTTCAAGAAAACTGACTCTTGTTACCGTCTGTGTTTTGAACCATTCCTGTGACACTAGTTATAGTTTCCGATGCTTCACTTCAGGTTTACTGTATCCCTCTGACGTTCTTATTGACGATGATACACGTAAATTGCATCGGAATTAAGTACAAAAGGCGCAATGCCGACCTAAGTACAAGAAGAATGCCTCTTCTTACTGTCTATGTTTTGAACCATTCCTGTGACACTAGTTATAGATTCCGATGCTTCACCTCAGGTCTACAGTATCCCTCTGACCTTCTTATTGACGAAGAAACACAGATATTGCATCGGAATTAAATACAATAGGCACAATGCCGACTTAAGTACAAGAAGACTGACCCTTCTTACTGTCTATGTTTTGAACCATTCCTGTGACACTAGTTATAGACACCGATTCATCACTTCAGGTTTACTGTATCCCTCTGACCTTCGTATTGACGATGAAACACAGAAATTGCATCGGAATTAAATACAAAAGGCACAATGCCGACTTAAGTACAAAAAGACTGACTCTTCTTACTGTCTATGTTTTGAACCATTCCTGTGACACTAGTAATAGATTCCGATGCTTCACTTCAGGTATACTGCATCCCTCTGAGCTTCTTATTGACGATGAAACACAGAAATTGCATTGGCATTATATACAAAAGGCACAATGCCGACTTAAGAACAAGAAGACTGACTCTTCTTACTGTCTATGTTTTGAACCATTCCTGTGACTCTAGTTATAGATTCCGATGCTTCACTTCAGGTTCACTGTATCCGTTTCACCTTCTTATTGACGATGAAACACAGAAATTGCATCTTAATGAAATACAAATGGCACAATGCAGACTTAAGTACAAGAAGACTGACTCTTCTTACTGACTATGTTTTGAACCATTGTTGTGACACTACTTATAGATTCCGATGCTTCACTTCAGGTTTACTGTATCCCTCTGACCTTATTATTGACGATGAAACACAGAAATTGCATCTTAATTAAATACAAAAGGCACAATGCCAACTTCAGTACAAGAACACTAACTCTTCTTACTGTCTATGGTTTGAACCATTCCTGTGACACTAGTTATAGATTCCGATGCTTCACTTCAGGTTTGCTGTATCCCTCGGACCTTCTTATTGACAATTAAACACAGAAAATTCATCGAAATGAAATACAAAAGGCACAATGCCGACTTAAGTACAAGAAGACTGACTCTTCTTACTGTCTATGTTTTGAACCATTCCTGTGACACTAGTTATAGATTCCGACGCTTCACTTCAGGTTTATTGTATCCCTCTGACCTTCGTATTGACGATGAAACACAGAAATTGCATCGGATTTAAATACAAAAGGCACAATGCCGACTTAAGTACAAAAAGACTGACTCTTCTTACTGTCTATGTTTTGAGCCATTCCTGTGACACTAGTTATAGATTCTGAGGCTTCACTTCTGGTTTACTGTATCCCTCTGACCTTCTTATTGACGATGAAACACAGAAATTGCATCAGAATTAAATAGAAAAGGCACAATCCCGACTTAAGTACAAGGAAACAGACTCTTCTTAATATCTATGTTTGAACCATTCCTGTGACACTACTTATAGATTCCGATGCATCACTTCAAGTTTGCTGTATTCCTCTGACCCTCTTATTCACGATGGAACACAGAAAATGCATAGGAATTAAATAGAAAAGGCACAATCCCGACTTAAGTACAAGAAAACAGACTCTTCTTAATATCTATGTTTTGAACCATTCCAGTGACACTACTTATAGATTCCGATGCATCACTTCAGGTTTACTGTATTCCTCTGACCCTCTTATTCACGATGAAACGCAGAAATTGCATCGGAATTAAATACAAAAGGCACAATGCCGACTCATGTACAAGAAGACTGGCTCTTCTTACTGTCTATGTATTGTACCTTTCCTCTGAGACCGGTTTCAGTTTCCGATGCTTCACTTCAGGTTTACTGTATCCCTTGGACCTTCTTATTGACGACGAAACACAGAAATTGCATCGGAATTAAATAGAAAAGGCAAAATGCCAACTTACGTACAAGAAAATTGACTCTTCTTACTGTCTATGTTTTGAACCATTCCTGTGACACTAGTTATAGACACCGATGCTTCACTTCAGGTTTACTGTATTCCTCTGACCTTCGTATTGACGATGAAACACAGAAATTGCATCGGCATTATTTACAAAAGGCACAATGCCGACTTAAGTACAAGAAGACTGACTCTTCTTACTGTCTATGTTTTGAACCATTCCTGTGACTCTAGTTATAGATTCCGATGCTTCACTTCAAGTTCACTGTATCCCTTTCACCTTCTTATTGACGATGAAACACAGAAATTGCATCTCAATTAAATACAAAAGGCACAATGCCGACTTAAGTACAAGAAGACTGCTTCTTCTTACTGTCTATGTTTTGAACCATACCTGTGACACTAGTTATAGATTCCGATGCTTCACTTCAGGTTTACTGGATCCCTCTGACCTTCTTATTGACGATGAAACACAGAAATTGCGTAGGAATTAAATACAAAAGGCACAATGCCGACTTAAGTACAAGAAGACTGACTCTTCCTACTCTCTATGATTTGTACCATTCCTGTGACACTAGTTATAGATTCCGATGCTTCACTTCAGGTTTACTGTATCCCTCTGACCTTCTTATTGACGATGAAACACAGAAATTGCATCCGAATTAAATAAAAAAATCACAATGCCGTTCCAAGTACAAGAACACTGGCTCTTCATACTGTCTATGATTTGAACCATTCCTGTGACACTAGTTATAGATTCCGATGCTCGACTTTAGGTTTACTGAATCCCTCTGACCTTCTTATTGACAAAGAAACACATAAATAGCATCGGAGTTAAATACAAAAGGCACAATGCCGACTCAAGTACAAGTAGACTGGCCCTTCTTACTGTCTATGATTTAAACCATTTCTGTGACACTAGTTATAGATTCCGATGCTTCACTTCAGGTTTACTGTATCCCTCTGACCTTCTTATTGATGATGAAACACAGAAATTGCATCGTAATTTTGTACTAAAGGGCCAATGCCAACTTCAGTAAAAGAAAACTGACTCTTCTTACTGTCTATGTTTTGAACCATTCCTGTGACACTAGTTATAGATTCCAATGCTTTACTTCAGGTTTGCTGTATCCCTCTGAACTTCTTATTGACGATGAAACACAGAAATCGATTCCGAATTAAATACAAATGGCACAATGCCGACCTAAGTACAAGAAAACTGACTCTTCTTACTGTTTATGATTTGAACCATTCCTGTGACACTAGTTATAGATTCCGATGCTTCACTTCAGGTTTACTGTATCCCTGTGACCTTCTTATTGACGATGAAAGACAGAAATTGCATCGGAATTAAATACAAAAGGCACAATGCCGACTTAAGTACAAGAAAACTGACTCTTCTTACTGTCTATGTTTTGAACCAATCCTGTGACACTAGTTATAGATTCTGATGCTTCACTTCAGGTTTACTGTATCCCTCTGACCTTCGTATTGACGATGAAACACAGAAATTGCATCGGAATTAATTACAAAAGGCACAATGCCGACTTAAGTACAAAATGACTGACTCTTCTAACTGTCTATGTTTTGTACCATTCCTCTGACACTAGTTATAGATTCCGATGCTTCACTTCAGGTTTACTGTATCCCTCTGACCTTCCTATCGCCGATGAAACACAGAAAATGCATCGGAATTAAATACAAAAGACACAATGCCGACTTAAGTACAAGAAAACTGACTCTTCTTACTGACTATGTTTTGAAATATTCCTGTGCCACTAGTTATAGATTCCAATGCATCACTTCAGGTTTACTGTATTCCTCTGAGCTTCTTATTGACGATGAAACACAGAAATTGCATCAGAATTATATACAAAAGGCACAATGCCGACTTAAGTACAAAAAGAGTGACTCTTCTTACTGCCTATGTTTTGAACCATTCCTGTGACACTAGTTATAGATTCCGATGCTTCACTTCAGGTTTACTGTATCCCTGTGAGCCTCGTATTGACGATGAAACACAGAAATTGCATCGGAATTATATACAAAAGGCACAATGCCGACTTAAGTACAAGAAGACTGACTCTTCTTACTGTCAATGTTTTGAACCCTTCCTGTGACACTAGTTATAGATTCCGATGCTTCACTTCAGGTTTACTGTATCCCTCTGACCTTCTTATTGACGATCAAACACAGAAAATTCATCGGAATTAAATACAAAAGGCACAATGCCGACTCAAGTACAAGAAAACTGGCTCTTCTTACTGTCTATGTTTTGAACCATTCCAGTGACACTAGTTATAAATTCCGATGCTTCACTTCAATTTTACTGTATCCAGCTGACCTTGTTATTGACGATGAAGCACAGAAATTGCATCGGAATTAAATACAAAAGGTAAAATGCCGACTTAAGTACAAGAAGACTGACTCTTCTTACTGTCTATGATTTGAACCATTCCTGTGACACTAGTTATAGTTTCCCATGCTTCACTTCAGTTTTACTGTATCCCTCTGACCTTCGTATTGACGATGAAACACAGATATGCATCGGAATTAAATACAAAAGGCACAATGCCGACGTAAGTACAAGAAGACTGACTCTTCCTAATGTCTATGCCTTGAACCATTCCTGTGACACTAGTTTTAGATTCCGATGCTTCACTTCTGGTTTTCTGTATCCCTCTGACCTCCTTATTGACGATGAAACACTGAAATTGCATCTTAATTAAATACAAAAGCCACAATGCCGACATAATTACAAGAAGACTGACTCTTATAACTGTCAATGTTTTCTACCATTCCGGTGACATTAGTTATAGATTCCGATGATTCACTTCAGGTAACTGTATCCAGCTGACCTTCTTATTGACGATGAAACACAGAAATAGCATCGGAATTATATACAAAAGGCACAATGCCGACTTAAGTACAAGAAGACTGACTCTTCTTGCTGTCTATGTTTTGAACCATTCCTGTGACACTAGTTATAGATTCCGATGCTTCTCTTCAGGTTTACTGTATCCCTCTGACCGTCGTATTGACTATGAAACACAGAAATTGCTTCGGAATTAAATACAAAAGGCACAATGCCGACTCAAGTACAAGAAGACTGGCTATACTTTCTGTCTATGTTTTGAACCATTGCTGTGACACTAGTTATAGATTCCGATGCTTCAGTCCAGGTTTACTGTATCCAGCTGACCTTCTTATTGACGATGAAACACAGAAATTGCATCGGAATTAAATACAAAAGGCACAATCCCGACTCATGTACAAGAAGACTGGCTCTTCTTACTGTCTATGTTTGCACCTTTCCTCTGAGACCGGTTTTAGTTTCCGATGCTTCACTTCAGGTTTACTGTATCCCTTGGACCTTCTTATTGACGACGAAACACAGAAATTGCATCGAAATTAAATAGAAAAGGCACAATGCCGACTTAAGTACATGAAAATTGACTATTCTTACTGTCTATTTTTTGAACCATTCCTGTGACTCTAGTTATAAATTCCGATGCTTCACTTCAGGTTTACTGTATGACTCTGACCTTCTTATTGACGATGAAACACAGAAATTGCATCGGAATTACATACAAAAGGCACAATGCCGACTTAAGTACAAGAAAACTGGCTCTTCTTACTGTCTATGATTTGAACCATTCCTGTGACACTAGTTATAGATGCCGATGCTTCACTTCAGGTTTACTGTATCCCCCTGACCTTCTTATTGACGATGAAACACAGAAATTGCATCGGAATTAAATACAAAAGGCACAATGCCGACTTAAGTACAAGAAAACTAACTCTTCTTACTGTTTATGTTATGAGCCATTCCTGTGACACTAGGTACAGATTCCGATGCTTCACTTCAGGTTTACTGTATCCCTGTGACCTTGTTATTGACGATGAAACACAGAAATTGCATCGGAATGAAATACATAAGGCACAATGCCGACTTAAGTACAAGAAAAGTGACTCTTCTTACCGCCTATGTTTTGAACCATTTTTGTGACACTAGTTATAGATTCGGATGCTTCACTTCAGGTTTACTGTATCCCTCTGACCTTCTTATTGACAATGAAACACAGAAATTGCATCGGAATTAAATACAAAAGGCACAATGCCGACTTAAGTACAAGAAGACTGGCTCTTCTTACTGTATATGTTTTGAACCATTTCTGTGACATTAGTTATAGATTCCGATGCTTCACTTCAGGTTTACTGTATCCCTCTGTCCATCTTATTGACGAAGAAACACAGATATTGCATCGGAATTAAATACAAAATGCACAATGCCGACTTATGTACAAAAAGAGTGACTCTTCTTACTGCCTATGTTTTGAACCATTCCTGTGACACTAGTTATAGATTCCGATGCTTCACTTCTGGTTTACTGTATCCCTCTGACCTTCTTATTGACGATAAATCACAGAAAATTCTTCGGAATTAAATACAAAATGCACAATGCCGACTCAAGTACAAGAAGACTGGCTCTTCTTACTGTCCATGATTTGAACCATTCCTGTGACACTGGTTATAGATTCCGATGCTTCTCTTCAGGTTTACTGTATCCAGCTGACCTTCTTATTGACGATGAAGCACAGAAATTGCATCGAAATTAAATACAAAAGGTAAAAAGCCGACTTAAGTACAAGGAGACTGACTCTTCTTACTGTCTATGATTTGAACCATTCCTGTGACACTAGTTGTAGGTTCCCATGCTTCACTTCAGTTTTACTGTATCCCTCTGACCTTCTTATTGACGATGAAACACAGAAATTGTATCGGAATTAAATACAAAGGGCACAATGCCGACTCAAGTACAAGAAGACTGTCTCTTTTTACTGTCTATGATTTGAACCAATCCTGTGACACTAGTTATGGATTCCTATGCTTCACTTCGGGTTTACTGTATCCCTCTGTCCTTCTTATTGACGATGAAACACAGAAATTGCATCGTAATTTTATACTAAAGACCCAATGCCAGCATAAGTACAAGAAAACTGACTCTTCTTACTGTCTATGATTTGAACCATTCCTGTGACACTAGTTATAGATTCCGATGCTTCACTTCAGGTTTACTGTATCCCTGTGACCTTCTTATTGACGATGAAATACAGAAATTGCATCGGAATTAAAAACAAAAGGCACAATGGCGACTTAAGTACAAGAAAACTGACTCCTCTTACTGTCTATGCTTTGAACCATTCCTGTGACACTAGTTATAGATTCCGATGCTACACTTCAGGTTTACTATATTCCTCTGAGCTTCTTATTGACGATGAAACACAGAAATTGCATCAGAATTATATACAAAAGGCACAATGCCGACTCAAGTACAAGAAGACTGGCTCTTCTTACTGTCTATGTTTGAACCATTCCTGTGACACTAGTTATAGATTCCGATGCTTCACTTCAGGCTTACTGTATCCAGCTGACCTTCTTATTGACGATGAAGCACAGAAATTGCATCGGAATTAAATACAAAAGGCAAAATGCCGACTTAAGTACAAGAAGACTGACTCTTCTTACTGTCTATGATTTGAACCATTCCTGTGACACTAGTTATAGGTTCCCATGCTTCACTTCAGTTTTACTGTATCCCTCTGACCTCCTTATTGACGTTGAAACACTGAAATTGCATCTTAATTAAATACAAAAGGCACAATGCCATCTTAAGTACAAGAGGACTGACCTTCTTAGTGTCAATGTTTTCCACCATTCCGGTGACATTAGTTATAGTTTCCGATGATTCACTTCAGGTATCTGTATCCAGCTGACCTTCTTATTGACGATGAAACACAGAAATTGCATCGGAATTATATACAAAAGGCACAATGCCGACTTAAGTACAAGAAGACTGACTCTTCTTACTGTCTATGTTTTGAACCATTCCTGTGACACTAGTTATAGATTCCGATGCTTCACTTCAGGTTTACTGTATCCCTTTCACCTTTTTATTGACGATGAAACACAGAAATTCCATCTTAATTAAATACAAAAGGCACAATGCCGACTTAAGTACAAGAAGACTGCTTCTTCTTACTGTCTATGATTTGAACCATTCCTGTGACACTAGTTATAGATTCCGATGCTTCACTTCAGGTCTACTGTATCCCTCTGACCTTCTTATTGACGATCAAACACAGAAAATTCATCGGAATTAAATACAAAAGGCACAATGCCGACTCAAGTACAAGAAGACTGGCTCTTCTTACTGTCTATGTTTTGAACCATTCCTGTGTCACTAGTTATAGATTCCGATGCTTCACTTCAGGTTTACTGTATCCAGCTGACCTTCTTATTGACGATGAAGCGCAGAAATTGCATCGGAATTAAATACAAAAGGCAAAATGCCGACTTAAGTACAAGAACACTGACTCTCCTTACTGTCTGTGATTTGAACCATTCCTGTGACACTAGTTATAGGTTCCCTTGCTTCACTTCAGTTTTACTGTATCCCTCTGACCCTCTTATTGACGATGAAACACAGAAATTGCATCGGAATTAAATACAAAAGGCACAATGCCGACTTAAGTACAAGAAGACTGACTCTTCTTACTGTCAATGTTTTCCACCATTCCGGTGACATTAGTTATAGTTTCCGATGATTCACTTCAGGTAACTGTATCCAGCTGACCTTCTTATTGACGATGAAACACAGAAATTGCATCGGAATTATATACAAAAGGCACAATGCCGACTTAAGTACAAGAAGACTGACTCTTCTTACTGTCTATGTTTTGAACCATTTCTGTGACACTATTTATAGATTCCGACGCTTCACTTCAGGTTTACTGTATCCCTCTGACGTTCTTATTGACGATGAAACACAGAAATTGTCTCGGAACTAAATGCAAAAGGCACAATGCCGACTCAAGTACAAGTAGACTGTCTCTTCTTACAGTCTAAGTTTTGAACCAATCCTGTGACACTAGTTATAAATTCCGATGCTTCACTTCAGGTTTACTGTATCCCTCTCACCTTCTTATTGACGATGAAACACAGAAATTGCATCGGAATTAAATACAAAAGGCACAACGCCGACCTAAGTACAAGAATACTGACTCTTTTTACTGATTATGTTTGAACCATTCCTGTGACAGTAGTTATGGATTCCGATGCTTCATTTCAGGTTTACTGTATCCCTCTGACCTTCTTATTGACGATGAAACACAGAAATTGCATCGGAATTAAATACAAAAGGCACAATGTCGACTCAAGTACAAGAAGACTGGCTCTTCTTACTGTCAATGTTTTGAACCATTTCTGTGTCACTATTTATGGATTCCGATGCTTCACTCCAGGTTTACTGTATCCCTCTGACCTTCGTATTGACGATGAAACACAGACACTGCATCGGAATTAAATACAAAAAGCACAATGCCCACTTAAGTACAAATAGACTGACTCTTGTTACTGTCTATGTTTTGAACCATTCCTGTGACACTAGTTATAGATTCCGATGCTTCACTTCAGGTTTACTGTATCCCTTTCACCTTCTTATTGACGATGAAACACAGAAATTGCATCTTAATTAAATACAAAATTCACAATGCGTTTTGAACCATTCCTGTGACACTAGTTATAGATTCCGATGCTTCACTTCGGGTTTACTGTATCCCACTGACCTTATTATTGACGATGAAAAACAGAAATTAAATCTTAATTAAATACAAAAGACACAATGCCAACTTAAGTACAAGAAGACTGACTCTTCCTACTGTCTATGTTTTGAACGATTCCTGTGACACTAGTTATAGATTCCGTGCTTCACTTCAGGTTTACTGTCTCACTTTGCCGCTCTTATATACGATGAAACACAGAAGTTGCATCCGAATTAAATACAAAAGGCACAATGCCGACCCAAGTACAAGAAGACTGGCTCTTCTTACTGTCTATGTTTTGAACCATTCCTGTGACACTAGTTATAGATTCCGATGCTGCACTTCAGGTTTACTGTATCCCTCTGACCTTCTTATTCACGAAGAAACACATAAATTGCATCGGAAGTATATACAAAAGGCACAATGCAGACTCAAGTACAAGAAGACTGGCTCTTCTTACTGTCTATGTTTTGAACCATTTCTGTGTCACTAGTTATAGATCCCGATGCTTCCCTTCAGGTTTACTGTATCCCTCAGACCTTCTTATTGACGAAGAAACACAGAAATTGCATCGTAATTATATTCAAAAGGCCCAATGCCGACTTAAGTGCAAGAAAACTGACTCTTCTTACTGTCTATGTTTTGAACCATTCCTGTGACACTAGTTATAGATTCCGATGCTTCACTTCAGGTTTACTGTATACCTCTGACCTTCTTATTGACGATGAAACACGTAAATTGCATCGGAATTAAATACAAAAGGCACAATGCCGACTTAAGTACAAGAAGAATGAGTCTTCTTACTGTCTATGTTTTGAAGCATTCCTGTGACACTAGTTATAGATTCCGATGCTTCACTTCAGGTTTACTGTATCCCTCTGACCTTCCTAATGACGAAGTAACACAGATATTGCATCGGAATTAAATACGAAATGCACAATGCCGACTTAAGTACAAGAAGACAGACCCTTCTTACTGTCTATGTTTTGAACCATTTCTGTGACACTAGCTATAGATTCCGATGCTTCACTTCAGGTTTACTGTATCCCTCTGACCTTCTTATTGACGATGAAACACAGAAATTGCATCGGAATTAAATACAAAAGGCACAATGCCGACTTAAGTACAAAAAGACTGACTCTTCTTACTGTCTATGTTTTGAACCATTCCTGTGACACTAGATATAGATTCCGATGCTTCACTTCAGGTTTACTGTATCCCTCTGACCTTCTTATTGACGATGAAACACAGAAATTGTCTCGGAACTAAATGCAAAAGGCACAATGCCGACTCAAGTACAAGTAGACTGTCTCTTCTTACAGTCTAAGTTTTGAACCAATCCTGTGACACTAGTTATAAATTCCGATGCTTCACTTCAGGTTTACTGTATCCCTCTCACCTTCTTATTGACGATGAAACACAGAAATTGCATCGGAATTAAATACAAATGGCACAACGCCGACCTAAGTACAAGAATACTGACTCTTTTTACTGATTATGTTTGAACCATTCCTGTGACAGTAGTTATGGATTCCGATGCTTCATTTCAGGTTTACTGTGTCCCTGTGACCTTTATATTGACGATGAAACACAGAAATTGCATCGGAATTAAATACAAAAGGCACAATGCCGTTTTAAGTACAAGAAAACTGACACTTCTTACTGTCTATGGTTTGAACCATTCCTGTGACACTACTTATAGATTCCGATGCCTCACTTCACGTTTACTGTATCCCTCTGACCTTCTTATTGACGATGAAACACAGAAATTGCATCGGAATTAAATACAAAAGGCACAATGTCGACTCAAGTACAAGAAGACTGGCTCTTCTTACTGTCAATGTTTTGAACCATTTCTGTGTCACTATTTATGGATTCCGATGCTTCACTCCAGGTTTACTGTATCCCTCTGACCTTCGTATTGACGATGAAACACAGACACTGCATCGGAATTAAATACAAAAAGCACAATGCCCACTTAAGTACAAATAGACTGACTCTTGTTACTGTCTATGTTTTGAACCATTCCTGTGACACTAGTTATAGATTCCGATGCTTTACTTCAGGTTTACTGTATCCCTTTCACCTTCTTATTGACGATGAAACACAGAAATTGCATCTTAATTAAATACAAAATTCACAATGCGTTTTGAACCATTCCTGTGACACTAGTTATAGATTCCGATGCTTCACTTCGGGTTTACTGTATCCCACTGACCTTATTATTGACGATGAAAAACAGAAATTAAATCTTAATTAAATACAAAAGACACAATGCCAACTTAAGTACAAGAAGACTGACTCTTCCTACTGTCTATGTTTTGAACGATTCCTGTGACACTAGTTATAGATTCCGTGCTTCACTTCAGGTTTACTGTCTCACTTTGCCGCTCTTATATACGATGAAACACAGAAGTTGCATCCGAATTAAATACAAAAGGCACAATGCCGACCCAAGTACAAGAAGAATGGCTCTTCTTACTGTCTATGTTTTGAACCATTCCTGTGACACTAGTTATAGATTCCGATGCTGCACTTCAGGTTTACTGTATCCCTCTGACCTTCTTATTCACGAAGAAACACATAAATTGCATCGGAAGTATATACAAAAGGCACAATGCAGACTCAAGTACAAGAAGACTGGCTCTTCTTACTGTCTATGTTTTGAACCATTTCTGTGTCACTAGTTATAGATTCCGATGCTTCCCTTCAGGTTTACTGTATCCCTCAGACCTTCTTATTGACGAAGAAACACAGAAATTGCATCGTAATTATATTCAAAAGGCCCAATGCCGACTTAAGTGCAAGAAAACTGACTCTTCTTACTGTCTATGTTTTGAACCATTCCTGTGACACTAGTTATAGATTCCGATGCTTCACTTCAGGTTTACTGTATACCTCTGACCTTCTTATTGACGATGAAACACGTAAATTGCATCGGAATTAAATACAAAAGGCACAATGCCGACTTAAGTACAAGAAGAATGAGTCTTCTTACTGTCTATGTTTTGAAGCATTCCTGTGACACTAGTTATAGATTCCGATGCTTCACTTCAGGTTTACTGTATCCCTCTGACCTTCCTAATGACGAAGAAACACATATATTGCATCGGAATTAAATACGAAATGCACAATGCCGACTTAAGTACAAGAAGACAGACCCTTCTTACTGTCTATGTTTTGAACCATTTCTGTGACACTAGCTATAGATTCCGATGCTTCACTTCAGGTTTACTGTATCCCTCTGACCTTCTTATTGACGATGAAACACAGAAATTGCATCGGAATTAAATACAAAAGGCACAATGCCGACTTAAGTACAAAAAGACTGACTCTTCTTACTGTCTATGTTTTGAACCATTCCTGTGACACTAGATATAGATTCCGATGCTTCACTTCAGGTTTACTGTATCCCTCTGACCTTCTTAGTGACGATGAAGCACAGAAATTGCATCGGAATTAAATACAAAAGGCACAGTGCCGACTTAAGTACAAGATAACTGACTCTTCTTACTGACTATGATTTGAACCATTCCTGTGACACTGTTTATAGATTCCGGTGCTTCACATCAGGTTTACTGTATCCCTCTGAGCTTCTTATTGACGATGAAACACAGAAATTGCATCGGAATTATATACAAAAGGCTCAATGCCGACTTAAGTACAAGAAGACTGACTCTTCTTACTGTCTATGTTTTGAATCATTCCTGCGACACTAGTTATAGATTCCGATGCTTCACTTCAGGTTTACTGTATCCCTTTCACCTTTTCATTGACGATGAAACACAGAAATTGCATCTTAATTAAATACAAAAGGCACAATGCCGACTTAAGTACAAGAAGATTGACTCTTCTTACTCTCTCTGTTTTGAACCATTCCTGTGACACTAGTTATAGATTCCGATGCTTCACTTCAGGTTTACTGTATCTCTCTGACCTTATTATTGACGATGAAACACAGAAATTAAATCTTAATTAAATACAAAAGGCACAATGCCGACTTAAGTACAAGAAGACTGACTCTTCCTACTGTCTATGTTTTGAGCCACTCCTGTGACACTAGTTATAGATTCCGATGCTTCACTTCAGGTTTACTGTATCTCTCTGACGCTCTTATTGACGATGAAACACAGAAGTTGCATCCGAATGAAATACAAATGGCACAATGCCGACCCAAGTACAAGAAGACTGGCTCTTCTTACTGTCTATGTTTTGAACCATTCCTGTGACACTAGTTATAGATTCCGATGCTTGACTTCAGGTTTACTGTATCCCTCTGACCTTCTTATTGACGAAGAAACACATAAATTGAATCGGAATTAAATAAAAAGGCACAATGCCGACTCAAGTACAAGAAGACTGGCTCTTCTTACTGTCTATGTTTTGAACCATGTCAGTGACACTAGTTATAGATTCCGATGCTTCCCTTCAGGTTTACTGTTACCCTCAGACCTTCTTATTGACGAAGAAATACAGAAATTGCATCGTAATTATATTCAAAAAGCCCAATGCCGACTTAAGTACAAGAAAACTGACTCTTCTTACTGTCTATGTTTTGAACCATTCCTGTGACACTAGTTATAGATTCCGATGCTTCACTTCAGGTTTACTGTATCCCTCTGACCTTCTTATTGTCGATGAAACACAGAAATTGCATCTTAATTAAGTACAAAAGGCACAATGCCGACTTCAGTTCAAGAACACTAACTCATCTTACTGTCTATGGTTTGAACCATTCCTGTGACACTAGTTATAGATTCCGATGCTTCACTTCAGGTTTTCTGTATCCCTCTGACCTACTTATTGACGATGAAACACGTAAAGTGCATCGGAATTAAATACAAAAGGCACAATGCCGACTTAAGCACAAGAAGCCTGACTCTTCTTACTGTCTATGTTTTGAACCAATCCTGTGACACTAGTTATAAATTACGATGCTTCACTTCAGGTTTACTGTATCCCTCTGACCTTCTTATTGACGATGAAACACAGAAATTGCATCGGAATTAAATACAAAAGGCACAATGCCGACCTAAGTTGAAGAAAACTGACTCTTCTTACTGTTTATCTTCCATTCATTCCTGTGACACTAGTTATAGATTCCGATGCTTCATTTCAGGTTTACTGTATCCCTGTGACCTTCTTATTGACGATGAAACAAAGAAATTGCATCGGAATTAAATACAAAAGGCACAATGCCGACTTAAGTACAAGTAAACTGACTCTTCTTACTACCATGTTTTGAACCATTGCTGTTACACTAGTTATGGATTCCGATGCTTCACTTCAGGTTTACTGTATCCCTCTGACCTTCTTCTTCTTCTTCTTTCGATTTCGGCCATCTTTGTACCACGTTCAACAATTCACTTGCCCGGCTTTTTGATCTTTTTTTATCTCTTCCCAATATTTCCTCATCTTTTTCGAGTGGTTCCTCCTCCGCTCTTCCGACCATTTCCTGTTATTATTCTTTTGTTTCGTTTCTTCTGGAAAACACTTAATTTCGTTCACTATTTGTCTAAACTTTTCCCTGTCCCTGATTGACTCACGGGTGACATTAAATAGGCCAAATCCATTTTCACCATCTGTATCCATTTATTGTTGGTTTTTTCGTTCCTGTTACTATGTTCAAACACTTTTCTTGTTAGTCTGTTTCCATCCATCCTCGACAGGTGACCATAAAACGTTAGTCTGCGTTTACGCATCGCCTCACTCACTTTCTCAATAGTTTTGTATATTTCCTTATTACGCTTTAGCTTGTACTCTTCTCCAATCTTTCTCGGTCCTAATATTTTTCTCAAAATTTTCCTTTCTTTCTTTTCCATGTTTTCTATTTCCCCCTTTTTGTTAAGAGTTAGGCACTCCGATGCATACAGGCATTCTGGTCTAATGACAGTTTTATAATGTCTTAATTTAGCTTGAATCGAAATGATTTTTTTGTTATATATGTCTTTGGTTTTTTGAAAAGCAAATTCCATTTTCCTTGCTCTCGCCTGGTTTGCACTCTTGTCTAAACCATTCACTTGAATTATTTCGCCTAAATACTTAAATTTTTCGACTCTCTTAATATTGCCGTATTTAGTAATAAGATTTTTCTTGTTATTTCTATGATTAGACATATACACGGTTTTTTCAAATGAAATCTGCAGTCCAGCTCTGGCCGAAACTTCTTGTATTTTCTCCAGGTAGTTCTGAGCTATTTCTTCGTTTTCTGTAATTATTGCCAGATCGTCTGCAAAAGCTAAACAGTCCACTTCTATTTCTTCTTTTTTTGTTCCAATTCTGATGTCATTCTTGGTGCCTTTGAGTTCTTCTTTCCATATTCTGAATATCTTTTCCAGTACGCAGTTGAAGAGGATTGGGGATAAACCATCACCTTGTCTAACACCTGTTTTAATTTCGAACTTCCTTGAAATTTCACCCATAAATTTAACTTTGGCCTTACTGTTTGTTAGCGTCTGTTTGATAATTTGAATTGTTTTCGTATCGACCCCAAATTCTTCCAATACTTTCAGTAATGTTTCTCTATCTACCGAGTCGTATGCTTTTTTGAAATCTACAAATACTATTGCAAATCTCTGGCCTCTTGAGATTCTGTAACGAATTAGTGTTTTCAGGTTAAATATTTGTTCAACACAGGATCTACCTTGTCTAAAACCTGCTTGATATTCACCTATTTTTTTATCCAGAACTGGCTCCACGATTTGAAGTAATTTCCTTGACAAAATTTTGTATCCTACTGGTAGTAGCGAGATCCCTCTATAATTATTAACATCATCTTATCCCCCTTTTTGTGTAGTGGGTGTATCAGGGCACACTGCCAGTCTTCAGGAATTCTTTCTTCGTCCCAGATCTTCTTAAACATATGTTCCAAAACTTGTGGGAGGTTGGTATCCATTATTTTTAGGATTTCTGGTACTATGGAGTCTTCACCTGGGGCTTTATTGTTTTTTAGACTGTGTATTATGTGTTTTATTTCTTCAGCGTCTGGAGGTTTTGACTCGGTATTAGTATTTCGGTGGTTTTCAAAACTCATTTTATCTTTGGGTGGTTCACAATTTAGTAGATTCTCGAAATATTTTGCTAATATTTCACAATTAGTCTTGTTTGTCAAACCTAGCTTGTTCTCTTCATCTTTAAAACATTAATTTGGGGATTGGTATTTGGTTAGCTGTTTTCTAAAAGTTTTGTAGAAATCTCTAGAATTATTTCTTTTAAAGTCTTCCTCAATCTGTTCTAGGTTATCCTGAAATTGTCTTCTTTTTTTATTACGGAAAAGCTTAGCTGTTTCTCTTCTCTGGATTTTAAAATTGTCAAGATCTTGAGGATCTTTTGTGGAGTTCCATTTCTGCCACAATTTCTGTCTCTTCTCCAGGTTCTCATCACATTCATTGTCCCACCATGGATGTCTTCTTACTCTTTTCACGAGACAATTTTCTTTTGCTATTTCAACTATTTCGTTTTTGATCTCCTCCCATCCCGCTTCCTTATTTATTGTGGATATGCCATCGCTATCTTTGTGCAATGCTCTTTGAAACCGTTGTTTAATTTCTTCATTTTTTAACGTTTCTGTGTTATATTTTGGAATTTTGTAAAAGATTTTCTTCTCTTTTCGAAATGGGAGTGGTCTGAATTTAATCGTAGTCAAATAGTGGTCTGAATCAACATCAAGGCTTTTCAGCAGTTTAGTGTTTTGAATTTCTTCTTGACAATGAAGTGAGATAGCCACATGGTCAATTTGGAATTCTCCGAGAAGAGGATTTGGTGATCTCCATGTTTTAGTTTTTCGGCTCAGCTTTTTGAAATGTGTTGTCATTATTTTCAAGTTGAAATGCCTACATACCTCTATAAGCCTTTCTCCATTTTTTGAAGTTCTTTTGTGACCTGGGAAGAGGCCTACTGTTCCATGGTATTTTTTCTCCCTTCCTATTTGTGCGTTAAAATCGCCTACTAACATTTTTATGTTCTTCTTTGAGCATCTATCCAGTTCCATTACAAGTATCTCCCAAAATTCTTCAACTTTCTCCAGGTTATTTTTGTTGTCCTGGTTTATGGGTGCATGGCAGTTGATTATAGAGTATCCTTTGTTTTTACATTTAATCTCAAGAATGGATAGTCTCTCAGAACTCGAGTAGAAGTTAGTAACTGAATCTAAAATTGAGCGATGTACCAGAAATGCTGTTCCCAGGTATGGCATTTGTTTCATTAAGATTTTACCTGGTTTTCCTTTAAATAAACGATAGTTTTCAAAATCTAAAGCAGTTCCATCTAACAACCTTGTTTCTTGTAATGCACATATTAAAATTTCTTTCTGGTTCAGCTTTTCAATCAATAATTTCAATTTTCCTACTTTAATTAGAGAGTTTACATTTAGGGTTGCAAACATAGTTGCTTTCTTAAATTTCAGTGTTGAGGGCTGCATACATGTTGTTTGGGGTCCTCCAAAATCCTTTGACCCCTTTGCATTGTTTCTACGAACAACGGAGGATTTGCCATTCGGTCTACCTCTTGGAGTAGTGTCTATTTTTGACGACGTTCCAGTCATGCTTTGCAGTAATTGTTGGATAACCAATTGGGGGATCGGGTTGCCCCGAATCCGAAATTAAAACCAAGGTAGTAAGCCCTGGAGTTAGCTCTTCCGCTCTCTCTGCCGTTGGGAAATTGTTCCTCTTACGCCATTGAGACCGTTGGCTGGGTTTCACCTAGTAACCCTAGGCAGGGGCCCTATGACAGGGTGCTACCGACTGGAGCCGGACGGACCCTGGTTTTTTTACGAGGTTGTTACTCCTCCCCCTCCACACTTCCCCATCCTCTTGTTTTTAGATGGGCCCGGGTTTGGGACCGGCTTGCGGCGGTGTTTCTGACCTTCTTATTGACGATGAAACACGTAAATTGCATCGGAATTAAATACAAAAGGCACAATGCCGACTTATGTACAAGAAGACTGACTCTTCTTACTGTCTATGTTTGAACCATTCCTGTGACACTAGTTATAGATTACGATGCTTCACTTCAGGTTTACTGTATCCCTCTGACCTACTTATTGACGATGAAACACAGAAATTGCATCGGAATTAAATACAAAGGGCACAATGCCGACTTAAGTACAAGAAGGCTGGCTCTTCTTACTGTCTATGATTTGAACCATTTCTGTGACACTGGTTATAGATTCCGATGCTTCACTTCAGGTTTACTGTATCCCTCTGACCTTCTTATTGACGAAGAAACACAGATATTGCATCGGAATTAAATACAAGAGGCACAATGCTGACTTAAGTATAAGAAGACTGACCCTTCTTACTATCTATGCTTTGAACTACTCTTGTAACACTAGTTATAGATTCCGATGCTTCACTTCAGGTTTACTGTATCCCTCTGACCTTCGTATTGCCGATGAAACACAGAAATGGCATCGGAATTAAATACAAAAGGCACAATGCCGGTTTAAGTACAAAAAGACTAACTTTTCTTACTGTCTATATTTTGAACCATTCCTATGACACTAGTTATAGATTCCGATGCTTCACTTCAGGTTTACTGTATCCCTCTGTGCTTCTTATTGACGATGAAACACAGAAATTGCATCGGAATTATATACAAATGCCACAATGCCGACTTAAGTACAAAAAGACTGACTCTTCTTACTGTCTATGTTTTGAATCATTCCTGTGCCACTAGTTATAGATTCCGATGCTTCACTTCAGGTTTACTGTATCCCTCTGTACTTCGTATTGACGATGAAATACTGAAATTGCATCCGAATTAAATACAAAAACACAATGCCTCCCCAAGTACAAGATGACTGGCTCTTCTTACTGTCTATGTTTTGAACCATTCCCGTGACACTAGTTATAGATTCCGATGCTTCACTCCAGGTTTACTGTATCCCTCTGACCTTCTTATTGACGAAGAAACGCATAAATGGCATCGGCATTAAATACAAAAGGCACAATGCCGACTCAAGTACAAGAAGACTGGCTCTTCTTACTGTCTATGTTTTGAACCATTCCTGTGACACTAGTTATAGATTCCGATGCTTCCCTTCAGGTTTACTGTATCCCTCAGACCTTCTTATTGACGAAGCAACACAGAAATTGCATCGTAATTATATTCAAAAAGCCCAATGCCGACTTAAGTACAAGAAAACTGACTCTTCTTACTGTCTATGTTTTGAACCATTCCTGTGACACTAGTTATAGATTCCGATGCTTCACTTCAGGTTTACTGTATCCCTCTGACCTTCTTATTGACGATGAAACACGTAAATTGCATCGGAATTAAATACAAAATGCACAATGCCGACTTAAGTACAAGAAGAATGAGTCTTCTTACTGTCGATGTTTCGAACCATTCCTGTGACACTAGTTATAGATTCCGATGCTTCACTTCAGGTTTACTGTATCCCTCTGAACTTCTTATTGACGATGAAACACAGAAATTGCATCGGAATTAAATACAAAAGGCACAATGCCGACTCAAGTACAAGAAGACTGACACTTCTTAATGCATATGTTTTGAACCATTCCTGTGACACTAGTAATAGATTCCGATGCTTCACTTCAGGTTTACTGTATCCCTCTGACCTTCTTATTGACGATGAAACACGTAAACTGCATCGGAATTAAATACAAAATGCACAATGCCGACTTAAGTACAAGAAGACTGAGTCTTCTTACTGTCGATGTTTCGAACCATTCCTGTGACACTAGTCATAGATTCCGATGCTTCACTTCAGGTTTACTGTATCCAGCTGACCCTCTTATTGACGATGAAGCACAGAAATTGCATCGGAATTAAATACAAAAGGCACAATGCCAACCTAAGTACAAGAAATACTGACTCTTCTTACTGTTTATGCTTTGAACCATTGCTGTGACACTAGTTATAGATTCCGATGCTTCATTTCAGGTTTACTGTATCCCTGTGACCTTCTTATTGACGATGAAACAAAGAAATTGCATCGGAATTAAATACAAAAGGCACAATGCCGACTTAAGTACAAGAATACTGACTCTTGTTACTACCATGTTTTAAACCATTGCTGTAACACTAGTTATAGATTCCGATGCTTCACTTCAGGTTTACTGTATCCCTCTGACCTTCTTATTTGCGATGAAACTCAGAAATTGCATCGGAATTAAATACAAAAGGCACAATGCCGACTTATGTACAAGAAGACTGCCTCTTCTTACTGTCTATGTTTGAACCATTCCTGTGACACTAGTTATAGATTCCGATGCTTCACTGCAGGTTTACTGTATCCCTCTGAGCTACTTACTGACGATGAAACACAGAAATTGCATCGGAATTAAATACAAAAGGCACAATGCCGACTCAAGTACAAGAAGGCTTGCTCTACTTACTGTCTATGTTTGAACCATTTCTGTGACACTAGTTATAGATTCCGATGCTTCACTTCAGGTTTACTGTATCCCTCTGACCTTCTTATTGACGAAGAAACACAGATATTGCATCGGAATTAAATACAAAATGCACAATGCTGACTTAAGTATATGAAGACTGACCCTTCTTACTGTCTATGTTTGAACCATTCCTGTGACACTAGTTATGGATTCCGATGCTGCACTTCAGGTTTACCGTATCTCTCTGACCTTCTTATTGACGATGAAACACACAAATTGCATCGGAATTAAATACAAGAGGCACAATGCCGACTTAAGTACAAGAAGATTGTCTCTTCCTACTGTCTATGTTTTGAACCATTCCTGTGACACTAGTTATAGATTCCGATGCTTCACTTCAGGTTTACTGTATCCAGCTGTCATTCTTATTGACGATGAAGCACAGAAATTGCATCGGAATTAAATACAAAAGGTAAAATGCTGACTTAAGTACAAGAAGACTGACTCTTCTTACTGTCTATGTTTTGAACCATTCCTGTGACACTAGTTATAGATTCCGATGCTTCACTTCAGGTTTACTGTATCCCTCTGACCTTCCTATTGACGATGAAACACAGAAATTGCATCGGAATTAAATACAAAATTCACAATGCCGACTTAAGTACAAGAAGACTGACACCTCCTACTGTCTATGCTTTGAACCATTCCTGTGACACTAGTTTTAGATTCCGATGCTTCACTACAGGTTTTCTGCATTCCTCTGACCTCCTTATTGACGATGAAACACAGAAATTGCATCTTAATTAAATACAAAAGGCACAATGCCGACTTAAGTACAAGAAGACTGACTCTTCTTACTGTCAATGTTTTCTACCATTCCTGTGACATTAGTTATAGATTCCGATGCTTCATTTCAGGTTTACTGTATCCCTCTGATCTTCTTATTGACAATGAAACACAGAATTTGCATCGGAATTAAATATAAAATGCACAATGCCGACTTAAGTACACAAAGACTGACTCTTCTTACTCTCAATGCTTTGAACCATTCCTGTGACACTAGTTATAGATTCCGATGCTTCACTTCAGGTTTACTGTATCCCTCTGACCTCCTTATTGTCGATGAAACACAAAAATTGCATCGGAATTAAATACAAAAGGCACAATGCCGACTTAAGTACAACAAAAGTGACTCTTCTTACTGTCTATGTTTTGAACCATTCCTGTGACACTAGTAATAGATACCGATGCTTCACTTCTGGTTTACTGTATCCCTCTGACCTTCTTATTGACGATGAAACACAGAAATTGCATCGGAATTAATTACAAAAGGCACAATGCCGACTCAAGTACAAGAAGACTGGCTCTTCTTACTGTCTATGCTTTGACCCATTCCTGTGACACTAGCTATAGATTTCTATGCTTCACTTCAGGTTTACTGTATCCCTCTGACCGTCTTATTGACGATGAAACACAGAGATTGCATGGGAATTAAATACAAAAGGCACAATGCCGACTCAGGTACAAGAAGTCTGGCTCTTCTTACGGTCTATGTTTTGAACCTTTTCTGTGAGACCGGTTTTAGATTCCGATGCTTCACTTCAGGTTTACTGTCTCCCTTGGACCTTCTTATTGACGACGAAACACAGAAATTGCATCGGAATTAAATACAAAAGGCACAATGCCGACTTAAGTACAATAAGACTGACTCTTCTTACTGTCTATGTTTTGAACCATTCCTGTGACACCAGTTATAAATTTCGATGCTTCACTTCAGTTTTACTGTATCCCTCTGACCTTCCTATTGACGATGAAACACAGAAATTGCATCGGAATGAAATACAAAATTCACAATGCCGACTTAAGTACAAGAAGACTGACTCTTCCTACTGTCTATGTTTTGAACCATTCCTGTGACACTAGTTTTAGATTCCGATGCTTCACTTCAGGTTTTCTGCATTCCTCTGACCTCCTTATTGACGATGAAACACAGAAATTGCATCTTAATTAAGTACAAAAGGCGCAATGCCGACTTAAGTACAAGAAGACTGACTCTTCTTACTGTCAATGTTTTCTACCATTCCTGTGACACTAGTTATAGATTCCGATGCTTCACTTCAGGTTTACTGTATCCCTCTGATCTTCTTATTGACAATGAAACACAGAATTTGCATCGGAATTAAATATAAAAGGCACAATGCCGACTTAAGTACACAAAGACTGACTCTTCTTACTCTCAATGTTTTGAACCATTCCTGTGACACTAGTTATAGATTCCGATGCTTCACTTCAGGTTTACTGTATCCCTCTGACTTCTTATTGTCGATGAAACACAGAAATTGCATCGGAATTAAATACAAAATGCACAATGCCGACTTATGTACATAAAGACTGACTCTTCTTACTGTCTATGTTTTGAACCATTCCTGTGACACTAGTAATAGATTCCGATGCTTCACTTCTAGTTTACTGTATCCCTCTGACCTTCTTATTGACGATGAAACACAGAAATTGCATCGGAATTAATTACAAAAGGCACAATGCCGACTCAAGTACAAGAAGACTGGCTCTTCTTACTGTCTATGCTTTGACCCATTCCTGTGACACTTGCTATAGATTCCTATGCTTCACTTCCGGTTTACTGTATCCCTCTGACCTTCTTATTGACGATGAAACACAGATATTGCATCGGAATTATATACAAAAGGCACAATGCCGACTTAAGTACAAGAAGACCGACTCTTCCTACTGTCTATGTTTTGAACCATTCCTGTGACACCTGTTATAGATTCCGATGCTTCACTTCAGGTTTACTGTATCCAGCTGACCTTCTTATTGACGATGAAACACAGAAATTGCATCGGAATTGTATACAAAAGGCAAAATGACGACTTAACTACAAGAAGACTGACTCTTCCTACTGTCTATGTTTTGAACCATTCCTGTGACACTAGTTATAGATTCCGATGCTTCACTTCAGGTTTACTGTATCCCTCTGACCGTCTTATTGACGATGAAACACAGAGATTGCATGGGAATTAAATACAAAAGGCACATTGCCGACTCAGGTACAAGAAGTCTGGTTCTTCTTACTGTCTATGTTTTGAACCTTTTCTGTGAGACCGGTTTTAGATTCCGATGCTTCACTTCATGTTTACTGTCTCCCTTGGACCTTCTTATTGACGACGAAACACAGAAATTGCATCGGAATTAAATACAAAAGGCACAATGCCGACTTAAGTACAATAAGACTGACTCTTCTTACTGTCTATGTTTTGAACCATTCCTGTGACACAAGTTATAAATTTCGATGCTTCACTTCAGTTTTACTGTATCCCTCTGACCGTCTAATTGATGATGATACATAGAATTTGCATCGGAATTAAATACAAAACGCACAATGCCGACTCAAGTACAAGAAGTCTGGCTCATATTACTGTCTATGTTTTGAACCTTTTCTGTGGGACCGGTTTTGGATTCCGATGCTTCAATTCATGTTTACTGTATCCCTTGGACTTTCTTATTGTCGACGAAACACAGAAATTGAATTGGAATTAAATAGAAAAGGCACAATGCCGACATAAGTACAACAAAACTGACTCTTCTTCCTGTCTATGTTTTGAACCATTCCTGTGACACTAGTTATAGATTCCGTTGCTTCACTTCTGTTTTACTGTATCCCCCTGACCTTCTTATTGACTATGAAACACAGAAATTGCATCGGAATTAAATACAAAAGACACAATGCCGACTCAAGTACTAGAAGACTGACTCTTCTTACTGTTTTCTCGTTTTTGTTTATTATTATTGCATATATACGAAAAGAGCCGAGTGAAATACTTTTAGCAATGCTGTGCTTTGCTTTTCTTTATCATCATTACCCTTTAGCGGAATAAAATGTATATATCGAAGTCTTATTGTTCTGGATCTGGCCTACAATTTAAGGAACGATTTTTCGTAACTGCAACTCATGCTAAGAATCAATAATCCTCCCTACTTCATAGTGATTAAAAGTTGAAATTACTTTGTTATGAGCACTGGTGTTACAGTCCATGTGATCGTTCAAAAACACAAGTTCGCAGTGGATTTTATTTCTCGTTAAAATGCTATATCATACCACGACTAGCCCCAGAACATGAGACTCTCATTAAAAAAATACGTTGTCACTATAAAGTTTGCCAGATCAGAACGGAGCACAGCAAGATCCCTATCAGATCCTGAAGGTACATTAAATTATTTGCACTGTAAATTATATCCTATCAGCAGCCCGCGTCAGTCTGCAACACATTATAAAATCTGCTGATCTTCACTGCCAGTCTGGGAGCTAGAAAGAAATAATATTATTTGACTATTATTTTACCGCTTCCTTGCGGTATGCTCGACTATATTGTAAGTCGTTTAAATACGCCGCGGCAGCGGCTCTTCGTTCTCCACGCAGCTCAGCACCACAGATAATATTTATATAACTGAAAAATGTCTCAACAGGATGGGATAATATGCAAGCAAGCTTAACAATAAATAATACAAGTTTTCATTTAAACAACTCTATTAAAACCTTTAAATATCTCAGTGATTACAGACCTTTGTGAATTCACACGTAATGGCGTACATTGCTTAGTCTCGACAAAAGAATGCTACACTAGCGTTCGCTACTACGACACAGGATTTCTTATTCGTTCGACTCCCTGATGAAGAAGACAAAGAAATTGCTATTCGTCACGTATTATATACTAGTGACTTATTTTAATCTCTGTTTAATATTTATCTTCTGTGTCGGTTTTATTACTCGCCGACGCAGATATTCTCAAAATAAATAATAAAAAAAAATACAAAGTTTTATACAATGACACAATATGGTACATCTAATTCTCTAATTACTACATAATCTATTGTTTTTGTTTCTCTACACGTTACAATGCCCCCTGGCAGAATTGACTAACGTTGGAAATGTTCGGCAATATGCTGCCACTAACGTCTGTTTGGTTATTGTCTGTTACCTTGGTTGGATCATTCACTTTACACTTCTTAGTTCTTTTACACTGTAGGTTTAATTACACTTTTTATACTGTTCTTTCACTTTGCGAGGTGACCGTCAACCTAGTCCCAGGGTCATTACATTTATTTGGCTCCCCCATTCGGGCTACGTGCGATCAGAAAACCTGGGAAAACTGCGCCGGAGCCATGGTCATCTCGTCTGGTTTGTTTTAATACCCAGTTTGATCACAAAAAGTTCAGATTGTATCCAATGTTCACATATAACAAAGGCTATTTGTGAGAGCATGTTAAACCTTTAGTCTCTTTGTTACCCATATAATATTTGTGTTTTAGATTGTAATGAAAGTCACTTGTTACACATTTTTACAGTAGTATCATGAATCGTCCTTGCATTTGCTCACGACAATTGGTTTAAAATGTCCAGCATTCATGCGAGTATACTTCATTAACATGACGAAAACATATTATATCTATATATCACTGAACCAATGAATACTTTGAGTCCGTATTGAATAACTCAAGAAAAAAAAACAAATGTTTGTCACGTCATTTCGTGTCCACTAAACCCTATTCATGTTAGTGCATTAAACACATATTTGGTAGTTCATTTGAATGACAACAATGTTGTACGGAGCTGGCGGCGCGAAGCAATTGTTGAGTCGCGTCGTCTGGAACGCCGCGTGCCGACGGCCGCTGGGTTCGACGACCGGCTCTCAGTAACAGCGACGTCGTGCTGCCGTGGCGCCCAAGCAGTCGCGAACCGCGGCGAACCATTCGCCGATGTCGGCGAGTGGCAGTGGTTTACCGCGACCAGCTGGCTGGCGGCACGGCACTCGTCTCGGCTTCTCCGCATGGCTCCCCGTTGTAGCGCATGAAACAAACATTCCACAACGGTGTACTGTCTTTAAGGACACAGATTACTAGCTGTGGAAGAAGATGCAACTTGTTAAAAGCGTTTATTGTTCAGTAAGCCGTCGCTTCACTGGTATGCACAGGATGGTTTGGCGTGATAACAGGTTTCTTGTGGCATTGTGACACTGGTATTCAAGGTTCGTCACACGCACATTGTACTACACATTTTCACTCACTCCACGGTTGGTACACTGCCAGAGCGTCTTTCAACACGTGAAAATGTTTCGTAACACACATACTAAATGTCCCCGTCGAGCGATGTTCGTTTAACTCGACTCCGAACGGATCAATAACTACTGTTTTTATACACTGTCTATTGTTCGTTGAGCACTGCACTAGGACAGTCTGTCACTTAACACTAGACTTATCGACGTATATATTGGTGCAGATACAACAGTCATTTTCTGTCCCTGCTACACACAATATTCCGTCCTTTCCTCCATTGTTTATGCACACAGTTTATTTTTTAATACCTTTTAACTGTTCTTCGCATATTCACTCTCATCTACAGGGCGTCTATTTGTTTTTACCTATTCACAACACACTTTTCATATTGTTACTAGGCGTATATAGCCCTTTTGTAAAATTTTTTAATTTTCTTATCAGTGTAGCTTGCCTGGTTATCACCCATCTATCAAACAGATTTTACCATGTGCATGACAGCTTGACTTGGGCATATTGATCAATAAATACTTCATTTAGCACTAGCATTATTTTTAATGATTTTTCCTATATGACTACAGTGTAGGTTCCACATTGGTTGACTTAATTCGCGTATCGCGTAATGAATATTCAAGGGCGTGTACCAAGTACACAGGCTTCAATTGAAGCATTGTTATATACAAAGCGGATTTTCCACGGAACGGGCTTGTTTTTGGATTAGCTTATGCTCCAGTGTCGTTCTCATATCACTACTGGCAGCAAACATCACATAATTGTTGCATATTACAAACTCCATGTTTGGCTAGTCAAGACTCTCTTTCTCAGGGTTCCTTATCCTAATACAATTGCAACAGTTACCTTACTATATTAGATGGCATCATTAATTGCACTTACATACTACACATAGAAAATGGTTCAAGAAATTAATCCTTTGTATAATGATTCAAGAAATTAATCCTCACTTTATCAACAAGAAGATTGTCACTATAAAGTTTGCCAGATCAGAACGGAGCACAGCAAGATTCCTATCAGATCCTGAAGGTACATTAAATTATTTGCACTGTAAACTATATCCTATCAGCAGCCCGCGTCAATCTGCAACACATCATAAAATCTGCTGATCTTCACTGCCAGTCTGGGAGCTAAAAGAAATAATATTATTTTACTATTATTTTACCGCTTCCTTGCGGTATGCTCGACAATATTGTAAGTCGTTTAAATACGCCGCGGCAGCGGCTCTTCGTTCTCCACGCAGCTCAGCACCACAGATAATATTTATATAACTGAAAAATGTCTCAACAGGATGGGATAATATGCAAGCAAGCTTAACAATAAATAATACAAGTTTTCATTTAAACAACTCTATTAAAACCTTTAAATATCTCAGTGATTACAGACCTTTGTGAATTCACACGTAATGGCGTACATCGCTTAGTCTCAACAAAAGAATGCTACACTAGCGTTCGCTACTACGACACAGGATATCTTATTCGTTCGACTCCCAGATGAAGAAGACAAAGAAATTGCTATTCGTCACGTATTATATACTAGTGACTTATTTTAATCTCTGTTTAACATTTATTTTCTGTGTCGGTTTTATTACTCGCCGACGCAGATATTCTCAAAATAAATAATAAACAAAAATACAAAGTTTTATACAATGACACAATATGGTACATCTAATTCTCTAATTACTACATAATCTATTGTTTTTGTTTCTCTAGACGTTACACTGTCTATGTTTTGAACCATTCCTGTGACCCTACTTATAGATTCCGATGCCTCACTTCAGATTTACTGTATCCCCCCGACCGTCGTATTGACGATGAACACAGAAATTGCATCGGAATTAAATACAAAAGGCACAATGCCGACTCAAGTACAAGAAGACTGGCTCTTCTTCCTGTCTATGTTTTGAACCATTCCAGTGACACTAGTTATAGATTCAGATGCTTCACTTCAGGTTTCCTGTATCGAGCTGACCTTCTTATTGACGAAGAATCACAGAAATTGCATCGGAATTAAATACAAAATGCACAATGGCGACTTAAGTACAAGAAGACTGACTCTTTTTATTGTCTATGTTTTGAACCATTACTGTGACACTAGTTTTACATTCCGATGCTTCACTCCAGGTTCACTGTATCCCTCTGACCTCCTCATTGACGAAGAAACACAGAAATTGCATCTTAATTGAATACAAAAGGCACAGTGCCGACTTAAGTACAAGAAGACTGATTCTTCTTACTGTCTATGTTTTGAACCATTCCTGTGACACTAGTTATAGATTCCGATGCTTCACTTCAGGTTTACTGTATCCCTCTGACCTTCTTATTGACGATGAAACACAGAAAATGCATCGGAATTATATAGAAAAGGCACAATGCCGACTTAAGTAAATAAAGACTGTCTCTTCTTACTCTCTATGTTTTGAACCATTCCTGTGACACTAGTTGTAGATTACGATGCTTCACTTCAGGTTTACTGTATCCCTCTGACCTTCTTATTGACGATGAAACACAGAAATTACATCGGAATTAAATACAAAAGGCACAATGCCGACTTAAGTACAAGAAGACTGACTCTTCTTACTGTCTATGTTTTGAACCATTCCTGTGACACTAGTTATAGATTCCGATGCTTCACTTCAGTTTTACTGTATCCCTCTGACCTTCTTATTGACGATGAAACACAGAAATTGCATCGGAATTAAATACAAATGCACAATGCCGACTTAAGTACAAGTAGACTGACTCTTCTTACTGTCTCTGTTTTGAACCATTCCTGTGACACTAGTTATAGATTCCGATGCTTCACTTCAGTTTTACTGTATCCCTCTGACCGTCTAATTGATGATGATACACAGAATTTGCATCGGAATTAAATACAAAAGGCACAATGCCGACTCAAGTACAAGAAGTCTGGCTCATATTACTGTCTATGTTTTTGAACCTTTCCTGTGAGACCGGTTTTGGATTCCGATGCTTCTATTCAGGTTTGCTGTATCCCTCGGACTTTCTTACTGACGATGAAACACAGAAACTGAATTGGAATTAAATAGAAAAGGCACAATGCCGACATAAGTACAAGGAAACTGACTCCTCTTCCTGTCTATGTTTTGAACCATTCCTGTGACACTAGTTATAGATTCCGATGCTTCACTTCAGGTTTACTGTATCCAGCTGACCTTCTTATTGACGATGAAACACAGAAATTGCATCGGAATTATATACAACAGGCAAAATGCCGACTTAACTACAAGAAGACTGACTCTTCCTACTGTCTATGTTTTGAACCATTCCTGTGACACTAGTTATAGATTCCGATGCTTCACTTCAGGTTACCTGTATCCCTCTGGCCGTCTTATTGACGATGAAACACAGAGTTTGCATGGGAATTAAAAACAAAAGGCACAATGCCGACTCAGGTACAAGAAGTCTGGCTGTACTTACTGTCTATGTTTTGAACCATTCCTGTGACGCTAGTTATAGATTGCGATGCTTCACTTCAGTTTTACTGTATCCCCCTGACCTTCTTATTGACGATGAAACACAGAAATTGCATCGGAATTAAATACAAAAGGCACAATGCCGACTCAAGTACTAGAAGACTGACTCTTCTTACTGTCTGTGTTTTGAACCATTCCTGTGACCCTAGTTATAGATTCCGATGCTTCACTTCAGATTTACTGTATCCCCCCGACCGTCGTATTGACGATGAACACAGAAATTGCATCGGAATTAAATACAAAAGGCACAATGCCGACTCAAGTACAAGAAGACTGACTCTTTTTTCCAGTCTATGTTTTGAACCATTCCTGTGACACTAGTTATGGATTCAGATGCTTCACTTCAGGTTTACTGTATCCAGCTGACGTTCGTATTGACGATGAAACACAGAAATTGCATCGGAATTAAATACAAAAGGCAAAATGGCGAGTGAAGTACAAGAAGACTGACTCTATCTATTGTCTGGGTTTTGAACCATTTCTGTGACACTAGTTTTACATTCCGATGCTTCACTCCAGGTTTACTGTATCCCTCTGACCTCCTTATTGACGATGAAACACAGAAATTGCATAATAATTGAATACAAAAGGCACAATGCCGACTTAGGTACAAGAAGACTGACTCTTCCCACTGTCTATGTTTGAACCATTCTTGTGACACTAGTTATAGATTCCGATGCTTCACTT
Source organism: Schistocerca piceifrons (assembly GCF_021461385.2). Taxonomy (NCBI): domain Eukaryota; kingdom Metazoa; phylum Arthropoda; class Insecta; order Orthoptera; family Acrididae; genus Schistocerca; species Schistocerca piceifrons. The sequence goes on along the minus strand of NW_025728019.1, from coordinate 130,465 downwards.
CAGGTTTACTGTATCCAGCTGACCTTCTTATTGACGATGAAACGCAGAAATTGCATCGGAATTAAATACAAAAGGCACAAAGCCGACTTAAGTACAAGAAGACTGACGCTTCTTACTGTTTATGTTTTGAACCATTCCTGTGACACTAGTTATGGATTCCGATGCTTCACTCCAGGTTTGATGCATCCCTTGGACCTTCGTGTTGACGATGAAACACAGATATTGCATCGGAATTAAAAACAAAAGCACAATGCAAACTTAAGTACAAGAAGGCTGACTCTTCTTACTGACTATGGTTTGAACCATTCCTGTGACACTAGTTATAGATTCCGATGCTTCACTTCAGGATTACTGTATCCCTCTGACCCTCATGTTGACAATGAAACACAGAAATTGTATTGGAATTAATTACAAAAGGCACATTTCCGACGTAAGTACAAGATGACTGACTCTTCTTACTGTCTATGTTTTGAACCATTCCTGTGACACTAGTCATAGATTCCGATGCTTCACTCCAGGTTTACTGTGTCCCACGGACCTTCTTATTGACGATGAAACACAGAAATTGCATCGGAATTAAATACAAAACGCACAATGCCGACTTAAGTACAAGAAGACTGACTCTTCTTACCGACTATGATTTGAACCATTCCTGTGACACTAGTTATAGATTCCGATGCTTCACTTCAGGTTTACTGTATCCCTTGGACCTTCTTATTGACGATGAAACACAGAAATTGCATCGGAATTAAATAGAAAAGGCACAATGCCGATTTAAGTACAAGAAGACTGACTCTTCCTACTGTCTATCATTTGAACGTTTCCTGTGACACTAGTTTTAGATTCCGATGCTTCACTTCAGGTTTGCAGTATCCCTCTGACCATCACATTGTCGATGAAACACATAAATTGCATCGGAATTAAATACAAAAGGCTCAATGCCGACTGAAGTACAAGAAGACTGACTCTTCTTACTGACTGTTTTGATCCATTCCTGTGACACTTGTTATAGATTCCGATGCTTCACTTCAGGTTTACTGTATCCCTTGGACCTCCTTATTGACGATGAAACACAAAAATTGCATCGGAATTAAATACAAAAGGCACAATGCCGACTTAAGTACAAGAAGACTGACTCTTCTCACTGTCTATGTTTGAACCATTCCTGTGACACTAGTAAGAGATTCCGATGCATCACTTCAGGTTTACTGTATCCCTCAGACCTTGTTATTGACGATGAAACACAGAAATTGCATCGGAGTAAAATACAAAAGGCACAATGCCGACATAAGTACAAGAAGACTCACTCTTCCTACTGTCTACGTTTTGAACCATTCCTGTGACACTAGTTATAGATTCCGATGCTACACTTGGGGTTAACTGTATCCCTCTGACTTTCTTATTGACGATGAAACACAGAAATTGCGTCGGAATGAAATACAAAAGGCACAATGCCGACTTAAGTACAAGCAGACTGACTCTTCCAACTTTCTATGTTTTGAACCATTCCTCTGACACTAGTTATAGATTCCGATGCTTCACTTCAGGTTAACAGTATCCCTCTGGCCGTCTTATTGATGATGAAACACAGAGATTGCATGGGAATTAAAAACAAAAGGCACAATGCCGACTCAGGTACAAGAAGTCTGGCTGTACTTACTGTCTATGTTTTGAACCATTCCTGTGACACTAGTTATAGATTCCGATGCTTCACTTCAGTTTTACTGTATCCCCCTGACCTTCTTATTGACGATGAAACACAGAAATTGCATCGGAATTAAATACAAAAGGCACAATGCCGACTCAAGTACTAGAAGACTGACTCTTCTTACTGTCTGTGTTTTGAACCATTCCTGTGACCCTAGTTATAGATTCCGATGTTTCACTTCAGATTTACTGTATCCACCCGACCGTCGTATTGACGATGAACACAGAAATTGCATCGGAATTAAATACAAAAGGCAGAATGCCGACTCAAGTACAAGAAGACTGACTCTTTTTTCCAGTCTGTGTTTTGAACCATTCCTGTGACACTAGTTATGGATTCAGATGCTTCACTTCAGGTTTACTGTATCCAGCTGACGTTCGTATTGACGATGAAACACAGAAATTGCATCGGAATTAAATACAAAAGGCAAAATGGCGAGTGAAGCACAAGAAGACTGACTCTATCTATTGTCTCGGTTTTGAACCATTACTGTGACACTAGTTTTATATTCCGATGCTTCACTCCAGGTTTACTGTATCCCTCTGACCTCCTTATTGACGATGAAACACAGAAATTGCATAATAATTGAATACAAAAGGCACAATGCCGACTTAGGTACAAGAAGACTGACTCTTCCCACTGTCTATGTTTGAACCATTCTTGTGACACTAGTTATAGATTCCGATGCTTCACTTCAGGTTTACTGTATCCAGCTGACCTTCTTATTGACGATGAAACACATAAATTGCATCATAATTAAATACAAAAGGCTCAATGCCGACTTAAGTACAAGAAGACTGACTCTTCTTACTGACTGTTTTGATCCATTCCTGTGACACTAGTTATAGATTCCGATGCTTCACTTCAGGTTTACTGTATCCCTTGGACCTTCTTATTGACGATGAAACACAAAAATTGCATCGGAATTAAATACAAAAGGCACAATGCCGACTTAAGTACAAGAAGACTGACTCCTCTCACTGTCTATGTTTGAACCATACCTGTGACACTAGTATGAGATTCCGATGCATCACTTCAGGTTTACTGTATCCCTCAGACCTTGTTATTGACGATGAAACACAGAAATAGCATCGGAATAAAACACAAAAGGCACAATGCCGACATAAGTACAAGAGGACTCACTCTTCCTACTGTCTACGTTTTGAACCATTCCTGTGACACTAGTTATGGATTCCGATGCTACACTTGGGGTTAACTGTATCCCTCTGACTTTCTTATTGACGATGAAACACAGAAATTGCGTCGGAATGAAATACAAAAGGCACAATGCCGACTTAAGTACAAGCAGACTGACTCTTCCAACTTTCTATGTTTTGAACCATTCCTCTGACACTAGTTATAGATTCCCACGCTTCACTCCAGGTTTACTGTATCCCTTGTACCCTCCTATTGACGATGAAACACAGAGATTGCATCGGAATTAAATAGTAAAGGCACAATGCCGACTTACGTACAAGAAGACTGTCTATTCTTACTGTCTATGTTTTGAACCATTCCTGTGACACTAGTTATAGATTCCGATGCTTCACTTTAGGTTTATAGTATCCCTTGGACCTTGTTGTTGACGATGAAACACAGAAATTGCATCGGAATTAAATACAAAAGGCACAACGCCGACTTAAGTACAAGAAGACTGTTACTTCTTACTGACTATGTTTGATTCATTCCTGTGACACTCGTTATAGATTCAGTTGCTTCACTCCAGGTTTACTGTATCCCTTTGACCTCCTTATTGACGAAGAAACACAGAAATTGCATCTTAATTGAATACAAAAGGCACAGTGCCGACTTAAGTACAAGAAGACTGACTCTTCTTACTGTCTATGTTTTGAACCATTCCTGTGACACTAGTTATAGATTCCGATGCTTCACTTCAGGTTTACTGTATCCCTCTGACCTTCTTATTGACGATGAAACACAGAAAATGCATCGGAATTATATAGAAAAGGCACAATGCCGACATAAGTAAAATAAGACTGTCTCTTCTTACTCTCTATGTTTTGAACCATTCCTGTGACACTAGTTGTAGATTACGATGCTTTACTTCAGAATTACTGTATCCCTCTGACCTTCTTATTGACGATGAAACACAGAAATTGCATCGGAATTAAATACAAATGCACAATGCCGACTTAAGTACAAGTAGACTGACTCTTCTTACTGTCTCTGTTTTGAACCATTCCTGTGACACTAGTTATAGATTCCGATGCTTCACTTCAGTTTTACTGTATCCCTCTGACCGTCTAATTGATGATGATACACAGAATTTGCATCGGAATTAAATACAAAAGGCACAATGCCGACTTAAGTGCAAGAAGACTGACTCTTCTTACTGCCTATGTTTTGAACCATACCTGTGACACTAGTTATGGATTCCGATGCTTCACTCCAGGTTTGCTGTATCCCTTGGACCTTCTTATTGACGATGAAACACAGAAATTGCATCCGAATAAAATACAAAAGGCACAATGCCGACCTAAGTACAAGAAGACTGACTCTTCCTGCTGTCTATGATTTAACCATTCCTGTGACACTAGTTACAGATTCCGATGCTTCACTTCAGGTTTAATGTATCCCTTGGACCTCCTTATTGACGATGAAACACAGAAATTGCATCGGAATTAAATAGAAAAGGCACAATGACGACTTAAGTACAAGAAGACTGACTCTTCCAACTGTCTATGTTTGAACCAATCCTGTGACACTAGTTATAGATTCCGATGCTTCACTTCAGGTTTACTGTATCCCTTGGACCTTCTTATTGACGATGAAACACAGATATTGCATCGGAATTAAATACAAACGGCACAATGCCGACTTAAAAACAAGCAGACGGGATCTTCTTACCGTCTATGTTTTGAACCTTTCCTGTGAGACCAGTTTTAGATTACGAAGCTTCACTTCAGGTTTACTGTATCCCTTGGAGCTTCATATTGACGATGAAACAAAAAAATTTCATCGGAATTAAATACAAAAGGCACAATGCCGACTTAAGTACAAGAAGACTGACTCTTCTTACTGACTATGTTTTGAACCATTCCTGTGCCACTAGTTATAGATTCCGATGCTTCACTTCAGGTTTACTGTACCCCTTGGACCTTCTTACTGACGATGAAACACAGAAATAGCATCGGAATTAAATACAAAAGGCACAATGCCGACATAAGTACAAGAAGACTGACTCTTCTTACTGTCTATGATTGAACCATTCCTGTGACACTAGCTATAGATTCCGATGCTTAACTTCAGGTTTACCGTATCCCTCTGACCTTCTTATTGACGATGAAACACAGAAATTGCATCGGAATTAAATAGAAAAGACACAATGCCGACTTAAGTACAAGAAGTATGACTCTTCCTACTGTGTACGTTTTGAAGTCTTCCTGTGACAGTAGTTATAAATTACGATGCTTCACTTCAGGTTTACTGTATATCTTGGACCTTCTTATTGACGATGAAACACAGATATTGCATCGGAATTAAATACAAACGGCACAATGCCGACTTAAGAAATAGCAGACGGGATCTTCTTACCGTCTATGTTTGAACCATTCCTGTGAGACCAGTTTTAGATTACGAAGCTTCGCTTCAGGTTTACTGTATCCCTTGGACCTTCTCATTGACGATGAGACACAGAAATTGCATCAGGATTAAATACAAAAGGCACAATGCCGAATTAAGTACAAGAAGACTGACTCTTCTTACTGATTATGTTTTGAACCATTCCTGTGACACCAATTATAGATTCTGATGCTTCACTTCAGGTTTACTGTATCCCTCTTACCTTCTTATTGACGATGAAACACAGAAATTGCATCGAAATTAAATACAAAAAGCACGATGCTGACTTAAGTACAAGAAGACTGACTCTTCCTACTGTGTATGTTTTGAAAGATTCCTGTGGGACCAGTTTAGATTACGATGCTTCACTTCAGGTTTACTGTATCCATTGGGCCTTCTTATTGACGATGAAACACAGAAATTGCATCGGAATTAAATACAAAGGGCACAATGCCGACATAAGTACAAGAAGACTGACTCTTCTTACTGTCTATGTTTTGAACCATTCATATGACACTAGTTATAGATTCCGATGCTTCACTCCAGGTTTACTGCATCCCTTGGAGCTTCTCATTGACGATGAAAAACAGAAATTGCATCAGAATTAAATACAAAAGGCACAAGGCCGAATTAAGTACGAGAAAACTGACTCTTCTTACTGATTATGTTTTGAACAATTCCTGTGACACTAGTTATAGATTCTGACGCTTCACTCCAGCTTTACGGTATCCCTTGGACCTTCTTATTGACGATGAAACACAGAAATTGCATCGGAAATAAATACAATAGGCACAATGCCGACTTAAGAACAAGAAGGCTGACTCTTTCTACTGTCTATGTTTTGAACCTGTCATGTGACACTAGTTATAGATTCCGATGCTTCACTCCAGGTTTACTGTATCCCTTGGACCTTCGTTTTGACGATGAAACACAGAAATCGGATCGGAATTAAATAGAAAAGGCACAATGCAGACTTAAGTACAAGAAGACTGACTCTTCTTATTGACTATGATTTGAAAAATTCCTGTGACACCAATTATAGATTCCGATGCTTCACTTCAGGTTTACTGTATCCCTTGGAGCTTCTTGTTGACGATGAAAGACAGAAATTGCATCGGAATTAAATACAAAAGGCACAATGCCGACTTAAGTACAAGAAGACTGACTCTTCGTACTGACTATGTTTTGAACCTGTCATGAGACACTAGTTATAGATTCCGATGCTTCACTCTAGGTTTTCTGTATACCTTGGACCTCCTTATTGACGATGAAACACAGATATTGCATTGGAATTAAATACAAAAGGCACAATGCCGACTTAAGTACAAGAAGACTGACTCTTCTTACTGTCTATGTTTTGAACCATTCCTGTGACGCTAGTTATAGATTCCGATGCTTCACTCCAGGTTTACTGTATCCCTTGGACCTTCTTATTGATGATGAAACAAAGACCTTGCATCGGAATTAAATACAAAAGGCGCAATGCCGACTTAAGTACAAGAAGACTGACTCTTCTTACTGACTATGCTTTGAACCATTCCTGTGACACTAGTTACAGATTCCGATGCTTCACTCCAGGTTTACTGTATCCCTTGGACCTTATTATTGACGACGAAACACCGAAATTGAATCGGAATTAAATAGAAAAGGCACAATGCCGACATAAGTACAAGAAGGCTGACTCTTCCTACTGTCTATGTTTTGAACCATTCCTGTGACACTAGTTATCGATTCCGATGCTTCACTTCAGGTTACTGTATCCCTTGGACATTCCTATTGACGATGAAGCACAGAAATTGCATCGGAATTAAATAGAAAAGACACAATCCCGACTTAAGTACAAGAAGAATGACCCTTCATACTGTGTACGATTTGAAGTCTTCCTGTGACAGTAGTTATAAATTACGATGCTTCACTTCAGGTTTACTGTATATCTTGGACCTTCTTATTGACGATGAAACACCGAAATTGCATCGGAATTAAATACAAACGGCACAATGCTGACTTAAGAAATAGCAGACGGGATCTTCTTACCGTCTATGTTTGAACCATTCCTGTGAGACCAGTTTTAGATTACGAAGCTACACTTCAGGTTTACTGTATCCCTTGGACCTTCTCATTGACGATGAGACACAGAAATTGCATCAGGATTAAATACAAAAGGCACAATGCCGAATTGGGTACAAGAAGACTTACTCTTCTTACTGATTATGTTTTGAACCATTCCTGTGACACCAACTATAGATTCTGATGCTTCACTTCAGGTTTACTGTATCCCTCTTACCTTCTTATTGACGATGAATCACAGAAATTGCATCGAAATTAAATACAAAAAGCACGATGCCGACTTAAGTACAAGAAGACTGACTCTTCCAAATGTCTATGTTTTGAACCATTCCTGTGACACTAGTTATAGATTCCGATGCTTCACTTAAGGTTTACTGTATCCCTCTTACCTTCTTATTAACGATGAAACACAGAAATTGCGTCGGAATTAAATACAAAATGCACAATGCCGAGTTAATTACAAGGAGACTGACTCTTCCTACTGTCTATGTTTTGAACCATTCCTGTTACACTAGTTATAGATTCCGATGCTTAACTTCAGGTTTACTGTACCCCTTGGACATTCTTATTGACGATTAAGGACATAAATTGCAACGGAATTAAATACAAAAGACACAATGCCTTCTAGAGTACAAGAAGACCGACTCTTCTTACTGACTATGCTTTGAACCACTCCTGTGACAGTAGTTATAGATTCCGATGCATAACTTCAGGTTTACTGTATCCCTCTGACCTTCTTATTGACGATGAAACACAGAAATTGAATCGGAATTAAATAAAAAGACACAATGCCGACTTAAGTTCAAGAAGAATGACTTTTCCTACTGTCTATGCTTTGAACCATTCATGTGACACTAGTTATAGATTCCGATGCTTCACTTCAGGTTAACTGTATCCCTCTGACCGTCTTATTGACGATGAAACACAGAAATTGGATCGGAATTAAATACAAAACGCACAATGCCGACTTAAGTACAAGAAAACTGACTCTTCCAACTGTCTATGTTTTGAACCATTCCTGTGACACTAGTTATAGATTCCGATGCTTCACTCCAGGTCTACTGTATCCCTTGGACCTTCTTATTGACGACGAAACACCGAAATTGCATCGGAATTAAACAGAAAAGGCACAATGCCGACTTAAGTACAAGAAGACTGACTCTTCCTACTGTCTATGTTTTGAACCATTCTTGTGACACTAGTTATAGATTCCGATGCTTCACTTCAGGTTTACTGTATCCGTTGGACTTTCCTATTGACGATGAAGCACAGAAATTGCATCGGAATTAAATAGATAAGACACAATGTAGACTTAAGATCAAGAAGACTGACTCTTCCTACTGTCTATGTTTTGAACCATTCATGTGACACTAGTTATAGATTCCGATGCTTCACCCCAGGTTTACTGTATCCCTTGGACCTTCTCATTGACGATGAAACAAAAAAATTGCATCGGACTTAAATACAAAAGGCACAATGCCGACTTAAGAACTAGAAGACTGACTCTTATTACTGTGTATGTTTTGAAAGATTCCTGTGGGACCAGTTTAGATTACTATGCTTCACTTCAGGTTTACTGTATCCATTGGGCCTTCTTATTGACGATGAAACACAGAAATTGCATCGGAATTAAATACAAAGGGCACAATGCCGACATAAGTACAAGAAGACTGACTCTTCTTACTGTCTATGTTTGAACCATTCATGTGACACTAGTTATAGATTCCGATGCTTCACTCCAGGTTTACTGTATCCCTTGGAGCTTCTCATTGACGATGAAACACAGAAATTGCATCAGAATTAAATACAAAAGGCACAATGCCGAATTAAGTACGAGAAGACTGACTCTTCTTACTGACTATGTTTTGAACAATTCCTGTGACACCAATTATAGATTCCGATGCTTCACTTCAGGTTTACTGTATCCCTTGGAGCTTCTTGTTGACGATGAAAGACAGAAATTGCATCGGAATTAAATACAAAAGGCACAATGCCGACTTAAGCACAAGTAGACTGACTCTTCTTACTGACTATGTGTGATTCATTCCTGTGACACTAGTTATAGATTCTGGTGCTTCACTCCAGGCTTACTGTATCCCTTGGACCTTCGTATTGACGATGAAACACAGAAATTGCATCGGAATTAAATACAAAAGGCACAAGCCGACTTAAGTACAAGAAGACTGATTCTTCTTACTGACTATGTTTTGAACCATTCCTGTGACATTAGTTATAGATTCCGATGCTTCACTTCCGGTTTACTGTATCCCTTGGACCTTCTTAATGACGAAGAAACACAGAAATTGCATCGGAATTAAATACAAAAGGCACAATGCCGACTTAAGTACAAGAAGACTGACTCTTCTTACTGACTATGTTTTGAACCTGTCATGAGACGCTAGTTATAGATTCCGATGCTTCACTCCAGGTTTTCTGTATACCTTGGACCTCCTTATTGTCGATGAAACACAGATATTGCATTGGAATTAAATACAAAAGGCACAATGCCGACTTAAGTACAGGAAGACTGACTCTTCTTACTGTCTATGTTTTGAACCATTCCTGTGACGCTAGTTATAGATTCCGATGCTTCACTCCAGGTTTACTGTATCCCTTGGACCTTCTTATTGACGATAAAACACAGAAATTGCATCGGAAGTAAATACAAACGGCACAATGCCGACTTAAGTACAAGAAGACTGACCCTTCTTGCTGACTATGTTTTGAACCATTCCTGTGACACTAGTTATAGATTCCGATGCTTCACTTCAGGTTTACTGTATCCCATGGACTTTCTTATTGATGATGAACCACAGAAATTGCATCGGAATTAAATAGAAAAGGCACAATGCCGGCTTAAGTACAAGAAGACTGTCTCTTCTTACTGTCTATGTTTGAACCATTCCTGTGTCACTAGTTACAGATTCCGATGCTTCACTCCAGGTTTACTGTATCCCTTGGAACTTCTTGTTGACGATGAAACACAGAAATTGCATCGGAATTAAATACAAACGGCACAAGGCTGACATAAGTGCAAGAAAACTGACTCTTCTTACTGACCATGTTTTGAACCATTCTGTGACACTAGTTATAGATTCCGATGCTTCACTCCAGGTTTACTATATCCCTTGGACCTTCTTATGGTCGATGAAACACAGAAATTGTATCGGAATAAAATACAAAAGATACAATGCCGACTTAAGTACAAGAAGACTGACTCTTCTTACTGACTATGTTTTGAACCATTCCTGTGACACTAGTTACAGTTTCCGATGCTTCATTCCAGGTTTACTGTATCCCTTGGACCTCCTTATTGACGATGAAACACAGAAATTGCATCGGAATTAAATAGAAAAGGCACAATGCCGACTTAAGTACAAGAAGACTGACTCTTCCTACTGTCTATGTTTTGAACCATTCCTGTGACACTAGTTATAGATTCCGATGCTTCACTTCAGGTTCACTGTATCCCTTGGAGCTTCTTGTTGACGATGAAACACAGAAATTGCATCGGAATTATATACAAAAGGCACAATGCCGACTTAAGTACAAGAAGACTGACTCTTCTTACTGACTATGTTTAGAACCATTCCTGTGACACTAGTTATCGATTCCGATGCTTCACTCCCAGTTTACTGTATCCCTTGGACCTTCTTATTGACGATGAAAGACAGAAATTGCATCGGAATTAAATACAAAACGCACAATGCCGTCTTAAGTACAAGAAGACTGACTCTTCTTACTGACTATGTTTTGAACCATTCCTGTGACACTAGTTATCGATTCCGATGCTTCACTCCCAGTTTACTGTATCCCTTGGACCTTCTTATTGACGATGAAACACAGAAATTGCATCGGAATTAAATACAAAAGGCACAATGCCGACTAAAGTACAAGAAGACAGACTCTTCTTACAGACTATGTATTGAACCAATCCTGTGACACTAGTTATAGATTCCGATGCTTCACTTCAGGTTTACTGTATCCCTTGGACTTTCTTATTGACGATGAAGCACAGAAATTGCATCGGATTTAGATAGAAACGGCACAATGCCGACTTAAGTACAAGAAGACTGACTCTACCTACTGTCTATGTTTAGAACCATTCCTGTGACACTTGTTATAGAATCCGATGCTTCACTACAGGTTTACTGTATCCCTCCGACCTTCTTATTGACGATGAAACACAGAAATTGCATCGGAATTAAATAAAAAGACACAATGCCGACTTAAGTACAAGAAGAATGACTCTTCTTACTGTCTATGTTTTGAACCATTCATGTGACACTAGTTATAGATTCCGATGCTTCACTCCAGGTTTACTGTATCCCTTGGACCTTCTCACAGACGATGAAACACAGATATTGCATCGGAATTAAATACAAACGGCACAATGCCGACTTAAGAACAAGCAGACGGGATCTTCTTACTGTCTATGTTTGAACCATTCCTGTGAGACCAGTTTTAGATTACGAAGCTACACTTCAGGTTTACTTCATCCCTTGGACCTTCTTAATGACGATGAAACACAGAAATAATTTAGGAATTATTTACTAAATGCACAATGCCGTCATAAGTACACGAAGACTGACTCTTTTTACTGTCTGTTATGAACCTACCCTGTAAGACCAGTTTTAGATTCCGATGCTTCACTTCAGGTTTTAGGTTAGATGGCCTTGGGCAAGTACAGAAAGGGCAACAGCCTCAACGGGTGCGGGGCAAAGTCAGGACATGCGGGGACCAAGCAGCAATCGGTATTGTAATTGTCAACTGTCGAAGCTGCGTTGGTAAAGTACCGGAACTTCAAGCGCTGATAGAAAGCACCGAAGCTGAAATCGTTATAGGTACAGAAAGCTGGCTTAAGCCAGAGATAAATTCTGCCGAAATTTTTACAAAGGATAGATTGCATGCAACCGGTGGTGGAGTGTTCATCGCTGTTAGTAGTAGTTTATCCTGTAGTGAAGTAGAAGTGGATAGTTCTTGTGAATTATTATGGGTGGAGGTTACACTAAACCACCGAACTAGGTTCATAATTGGCTCCTTTTACCGACCTCCCGACTCAGCAGCATTAGTGGCAGAACAACTGAGAGAAAATTTGGAATACATTTCACATAAATTTTCTCAGCATGTTATAGTCTTAGGTGGAGATTTCAATTTACCAGATATAGACTGGAACACTCAGATGTTTAGGACGGGTGGTAGGGACAGAGCATCGAGTGACATTATACTGAGTGCACTATCCGAAAATTACCTCGAGCAATTAAACAGAGAACCAACTCGTGGAGATAACATCTTGGACCTACTTATAACAAACAGACCCGAACTTTTCGAATCTGTATGTACAGAACAGGGAATCAGTGATCATAAGGCCGTTGCATCATCCCTGAATATGGAAGTTAATAGGAATATAAAAAAAGGGAGGAAGGTTTATCTGTTTAGCAAGAGTAATAGAAGGCAGATTTCAGACTACCTAACAGATCAAAACGAAAATTTCTGTACCGACACTGACAATGTTGAGTGTTTATGGAAAAAGTTCAAGGCAATCGTAAAATGCGTTTTAGACAGGTACGTGCCGAGTAAAACTGTGAAGGACGGGTAAAACCCACCGTGGTACAACAACAAAGTTAGGAAACTACTGCGAAAGCAAAGAGAGCTCCACTCCAAGTTTAAACGCAGCCAAAACCTCTCAGACAAACTGAAGCTAAACGATCTCAAAGTTAGCGTAAGGAGGGCTATGCGTGAAGCGTTCATTGAATTCGAAAGTAAAATTCTATGTACCGACTTGACAGAAAATCCTAGGAAGTTCTGGTCTTACGTTAAATCAGTAAGTGGCTCGAAACAGCATATCCAGACACTACGGGATGATGATGGCATTGAAACAGAGGATGACACGCGTAAAGCTGAAATACTAAACACCTTTTTCCAAAGCTGTTTCACAGAGGAAGACCGCAATGCAGTTCCTTCTCTAAATCCTCGCACAAACGAAAAAATGGCTGACATCGAAATAAGTGTCCAAGGAATAGAAAAACAACTGGAATCACTCAATAGAGGAAAGTCCACTGGACCTGACGGGATACCAATTCGATTCTACACAGAGTACGCGAAAGAACTTGCCCCCTTTCTAACAGCCGTGTACCGCAAGTCTCTAGAGGAACGGAGGGTACCAAATGATTGGAAAAGAGCACAGATAGTCCCAGTCTTCAAGAAGGGTCATCGAGCAGATGCGCAAAACTATAGACCTATATCTCTTACGTCGATCTCTTGTAGAATTTTAGAACATGTTTTTTGCTCGCGTATCATGTCATTTCTGGAAACCCAGATTCTACTATGTAGGAATCAACATGGATTCCGGAAACAGCGATCGTGTGAGACCCAACTCGCCTTATTTGTTCATGAGACCCAGAAAATATTAGATACAGGCTCCCAGGTAGATGCTATTTTTCTTGACTTCCGGAAGGCGTTCCATACAGTTCCGCACTGTCGCCTGATAAACAAAGTAAGAGCCTACGGAATATCAGACCAGCTGTGTGGCTGGATTGAAGAGTTTTTAGCAAACAGAACACAGCATGTTGTTATCAATGGAGAGCCGTCTACAGACGTTAAAGTAACCTCTGGCGTCCCACAGGGGAGTGTTATGGGGCCATTGCTTTTCACAATATATATAAATGACTTAGTAGATAGTGTCGGAAGTTCCATGCGGCTTTTCGCGGATGATGCTGTAGTATACAGAGAAGTTGCTGCATTAGAAAATTGTAGCGAAATACAGGAAGATCTGCAGCGGATAGGCACTTGGTGCAGGGAGTGGCAACTGACATTTAACATAGACAAATGTAATGTATTGCGAATACATAGAAAGAAGGATCCTTTATTGTATGATTATATGATAGCGGAACAAACACTGGTAGCAGTTACTTCTGTAAAATATCTGGGAGTATGCGTACGGAGCGATTTGAAGTGGAATGCTCATATAAAACTAATTGTTGGTAAGGCGGGTACCAGGTTGAGATCCATTGGGAGAGTGCTTAGAAAATGTAGTCCAACAACAAAGGAGGTGGCTTACAAAACACTCGTTCGACTTATACTTGAGTATTGCTCATCTGTGTGGGATCCGTACCAGGTCGGGTTGACGGAGGAGATAGAGAAGATCCAAAGAAGAGCGGCAAGTTTCGTCACTGGGTTATTTGGTAACCGTGATAGCGTTACGGAGATGTTTAATAAACTCAAGTGGCAGACTCTGCAAGAGAGGCGCTCTGCATCGCGGTGTAGCTTGCTCGCCAGGTTTCGAGAGGGTGTGTTTCTGGATGAGGTATCGAATATATTGCTTCCCCCTACTTACACTTCCCGAGGAGATCACGAATGTAAAATTAGAGAGATTAGAGCGCGCACGGAGGCTTTCAGACAGTCGTTCTTCCCGCGAACCATACGCGACTGGAGCAGGAAAGGGAGGTAATGACAGTGGCACGTAAAGTGCCCTCCGCCACACACCGTTGGGTGGCTTGCGGAGTATCAATGTAGATGTAGATGTAGATGTAGATGTAGACTGTATCCCTTGGACCTTCTTATTGACGATGAAACAAAAAAATTGCATTGGACTTAAATACAAAAGGCACAATGCCGACTTAAGAACTAGAAGACTGACTCTTCTTACGGTCTAAGTTTTGAAAGATTCCTGTGGGACCAGTTTAGATTACGATGCTTCACTTCAGGTTTACTGTATCCATTGGGCCTTCTTATTGACGATGAAACACAGAAATTGCATCGGAATTAAATACAAAGGGCACAATGCCGACATTAGTACAAGAAGACTGACTCTTCTTACTGTCTATGTTTTGAACCATTCATGTGACACTAGCTATAGATTCCGATGCTTCACTCCAAGTTTACTGTATCCCTTGGTCCTTCGTATTGACGATGAAACACAGAAATTGCATCGGAATTAAATAGAAAAGGCACAATGCAGACTTAAGTACAAGAAGACTGACTCTTCGTACTGACTATGTTTTGAACCATTCCTGTGACACCAATTATAGATTCCGATGCTTCACTTCGGGTTTACTGTATCCCTTGGACTTTCTTATTGACGATGAAACACAGAAATTGCATTGGAAATAAATAGAAAAGGCACAATCCCGACATAAGTACAAGAAGACTGACTCTTCCCACTGTCTACGTTTTGAACCATTCCTGTGACACTAGTTATAGATTCCGATGCCTCACTTCAGGTTTACTGTATCCCTCTTACCTTCTTATTGTCGATGAAACACAGAAATTGCATCGAAATTAAATACAAAAAGCACGATGCCGACTGAAGTACAAGAAGACTGACTCTTCCAACTGGCTATGTTTTGAACCATTCCTGTGACACTAGTTATAGATTCCGATGCTTCTCTTCAGGTTTACTGTATCCCTTGGAGCTTCTTGTTGACGATGAAAGACAGAAAATGCATCGGAATTAAATACAAAAGGCACAATGCCGACTTAAGTACAAGAAGACTGACTCTTCTTACTGACTATGCTTTGATTCATTCCTGTGACACTAGTTATAGATTCCGATGCTTCACTCCCGGTTTACTGTATCCCTTGGACCTTCTTAATGACGATGAAACACAGAAATTGCATCGGAATTAAATACAAAAGGCACAATGCCGACTTAAGTACAAGAAGACTAACTCTTCTTACTGACTATGTTTTGAACCTGTCATGTGACACTAGTTATAGATTCCGAAGCTTCACTCCAGATTTACTGTATACCTTGGACCTCCTTATTGACGATGAAACACAGAAATTGCATTGGAATTAAATACTAAAGGCACAATGCCGACATAAGTACAAGAAGACTGACTCTTCTTACTGTCTATGTTTTGAACCATTCCTGTGACACTAGTTATATATTCCGATGCTTCACTCCAGGTTTAATGTATCCCTTGGACCTTCTTATTGACGATAAAACACAGAAATTGCATCGGAATTAAATACAAAAGGCACAATGCCGACTTAAGTACAAGAAAATTGACCCTTCTTACTGACTATGTTTTGAACCATTCCTGTGACACTAGTTATTGATTCCGATGCTTCACTTCAGGTTTACTGTATCCCATGGACTTTCTTATTGATGATGAAGCACAGAAATTGCATCGGAATTAAATAGAAAAGGCACAATGCCGGCTTAGGTACAACAAGGCTGACTCTTCCAACTGTCTATGATTTGAACCATTCCTGTGACACTAGTTATAGATTCCGATGCTAAACTTCAGGTTTAATTTATCCCTCTGACCTTCTTAATTACAATGAAACACAGAAATTGCATCGGAATTAAATACAAAAGGCACAATGCCGACTTAAGTTCAAGAAGACTGACTCTTCTTACTGACTATGATTTGAACCATTCCTGTGACACTAGTTAAAGACTCCGATGCTTCACTTAACGTTTACTGTATCCCTTGGACCTTCTTATTGACGATGAATCACAGAAATTGCATCGGAATTAAATACCAAAGGCACAATGCCGACTTAAGTACAAGAAGACTGTCTCTTCTTACTGTCTATGTTTTGAACCGTTCCTGTGTCACTAGTTACAGATTCCGATGCTTCACTCCAGGTTTACTGTATCCCTTGGAACTTCTTATTGACGATGAAACACAGAAATTGCATCGGAATTAAATACAAACGGCACAAGGCCAACATAAGTACAAGAAAACTGACTCTTCTTACTGACCATGTTTTGAACCATTCCTGTGACACTAGTTATTGATTCCGATGCTTCACTCCAGGTTTACTGTATCCCTTGGACGTTCTTATGGGCGATGAAACACAGAAATTGTATCGGAATAAAATACAAAAGGCACAATGCCGACTTAAGTACAAGAAGACTGACTCTTCTTACTGACTATGTTTGAACCATTCCTGTGACACTAGTTACAGATTCCGATGCTTCACTTCAGGTTTACTGTATCCCTTGGAGCTTCTTGTTGACGATGGAACACAGAAATTGCATCGGAATTATATACAAAAGGCACAATGCAGACTTAAGTACAAGAAGACTGACTCTTCTTACTGACTATGATTTGAACCATTACTGTGACACTAGTTATCGATTCCGATGCTTCACTCCCAGTTTACTGTATCCCTTGGACCTTCTTACTGACGATGAAACACAGAAATTGCATCGGAATTAAATACAAAATGCACAATGCCGTCTTAAGTACAAGAAGACTGACTCTTCTTACTGACTATGCTTTGAACCATTCCTGTGACACTAGTTATCGATTCCGATGCTTCACTCCCAGTTTACTGTATCCCTTGGACCTTCTTATTGACGATGAAACACAGAAATTGCATCGGAATTAAATATAAAAGGCACAATGCCGACTAAAGTACAAGAAGACAGACTCTTCTTACAGACTATGTATTGAACCATTCCTGTGACACTAGTTATAGATTCCGATGCTTCACCCCAGGTTTACTGTATACCTTGGACCTCCTTATTGACGATGAAACACAGAAATTGCATCGGAATTAAATACAAAAGGCACAATGCCGACGTATGTACAAGAAGACTGACCCTTCTTACAGTCTATGTTTTGAACCATTCCTATGACACTGGTTATAGATTCCGATGCTTCACTTCAGGTTTACTGTATCCCTTGGACTTTCTTATTGACGATAAAGCACAGAAATTGCATCGGATTAAGATAGAAACGGCACAATGCCGACTTAAGTACAAGAAGACTGACACTTCCTACTGTCTATGGTTAGAACCATTCCTGTGACACTAGTTATAGAATGCGATGCTTCACTACAGGTTTTCTGTATCCCTCCGACCTTCTTAATGACGATGAAACACAGAAATTGCATCGGAATTAAATAGAAATGCACATTGCCGACTTAGTACAACAAGACTGACTCTTCCTACTGTCTATGTTTGAACCATTCCTGTGACACTAGTTATAGATTCCGATGCTTCACTTCACTTTGGACCTTCTTATTGACGATGAAACACAGAAATTGCATCGGAATTAAACACAAAAGGCACAATGACGACTTAAGTAAAAGAAGACTGACTCTTCTTACTGACTATGTTTTGAACCATTCCTGTGACACTAGTTATAGATTCCGGTGCTTCACTTCAGGTCTAATGTATCCCTTGGACCTTCTTATTGACGATGAAACACAGAAATTGCAACGGAATTAAATACAAATGGCTTAATGCCGACTTAAGTACTAGAATACTGACTCTTCTTACTGTCTATGTTTTGAACCAACCCTGTGACACTAGTTATAGATTCCGATGCTTCACTCCAGGTTTACTGTATCCCTTCTACCTTCTTATTGACAATGAAACACAGAAACTGCATCGGAATTAAATAAAAATGTCACAATGCCGACTTAAGTACAAGAAGACTGACACTTCTTACTGCCTATGTTTTGAACCATACCTGTGACACTAGTTATGGATTCCGATGCTTCACTCCAGGTTTACTATATACCTTTGACCTTCTTATTGACGATGAAATACAGAAATTCTACCGGAATTGAACAGAAAAGGCACAATGCCGACTTAATTACAAGAAGACTGACTCTTCCAACTGTCTATGCTTTGAACGATTCCTGTGACACTAGTTATAGATTCCGATGCTTTACTTCAGGTTTACCGTATCCCTCTGACCTTCTTATTGACGATGAAACACATAAATTGCATCGGAATTAAATACAAAAGGTACAATGCCGATTTATGTACAAGAAGACTTACTCTTCCCACTGTCTATGTTTTGAACCATTCCTGTGACACCAGTTAAAGACTCTGATGCTTCACCTCAAATTTACTGTATCCGTTGGACCTTCATATTGAAGATGAAACACAGAAATTGCATCGGAATTAAATACAAAAGGCACAATGCCGTCTTAGGTACAAGAAGACTGACTCTTCTTCCTGTCTATGTTTTGAACCATTCCTGTGACACTAGTTATAGATTCCGATGCTTCACTCTAGGTTTACTGTATCCCTCTGACCTTCTTATTGACGATGAAACACAGAAATTGCATCGGAATTAAATGAAAAAGGCACAATGCCGACTTAAGTACAACAAGACTGACTCATCTTACTCTCTAGGTTTTGAACCAGTCCTGTGCCGCTAGTTACAGATTCCGATGCTTCACTCCAGGTTTACTGTTTCCCTTGGGCATTCTTATTGACGATGAAGCACCGAAATTGCATCGGAATTAAATACAAAAGGCACAATGCCGACATAAGCACAAGAAGACTGACTCTTCTTACTGACTATGTTTGAACCATTCCTGTGACACCAGTTATAGATTCCGATGCTTCACATCAGGTTTACTGTATCCCTCAGACCTTCTTATTGACGATGAAACACAGAAATTGCATCGGAATAAAATACAAAAGGCACAATGCCGACTTAAGTACAATAAGACTGACTCCTCCTACTGTCTATGTTTTGAACCATTCCTGTGATACTAGTTATAGATTCCGATGCTTCACTTCAGGTTTACTGTATCCCTCTGTCCTTCTTATTGACGATGAAACACTGAAACTGCAACGGAATTAAATACAAAAGGGACAATGCCGACTTAAGTACAAGATGACTGACACTTCTTCTGTCTATGTTTTGAACCATTCCTGTGACACTAGTTATAGATTTCGATGCTTCACTTCAGGTTTATTGTATCCGTTGGACCTTCTTATTGACGATGAAACACAGAAATTGCATCGGAATTAAATACAAAACGCCCAATGACGACTTAAGTACAAGAAAACTGACTCATCTTACTGACTATGTTTAGAACCATTCCTGTGACACTAGTTATAGATTCCGATGCTTCACTTCAGGTTTACTGTATCCCTCTGACCTTCCTATTGACGATGAAACACAGAAATTGCATCGGAATTAAATCCAAAATGCACAGTGCCGAATTAAGTACAAGAAGACTGACTCTTCTTACCAAGTTGTTTTGAACCATTCCTGAAACACTAGTTATAGATTCCGATGCTTCAGTCCAGGTTTACTGTATCCCTTGGACCTTCTTATTTACGATGAAACACAGAAATTGCATCGGAATTTAATACAAAAGGCACAATGCCGACTTAAATACAAGAAGACTGACTCCTCTTACTGACAATTTTTTGAACCATTCCTGTGACACTAGTTATGGATTCCGGTGCTTCACTTCAGGTTTACTGGATCCCTTGGACCTACTTATTGACGATGAAACACAGAAATTGCATCCGAATTAAATACAAAGGGCACAATGCCGACTTAAGTACAAGAACACTGACTCTTCTTACTGACTATGTTTTCAACCATTCCTGTGACACTAGTTATAGATTCCGATGCTTCACTACAGGTTTATTGTATACCTTTGACCTTCTCATTGACGATGAAACACAGAAATTCCATCGGAATTAAATAAAAAGGCACATTGGCGACATAAGTACTAGAAGACTGACGATTCTTACTGTCTATGTTTGAACCATTCCTGTGACACTAGTTATAGATTCCGATGCTTCACTGCAGGTTTACTGTATCCCTCAGACATTCTTATTGACGATGAAACCCCAGATATTGCATCGGAATAAAATACAAAAGGCACAATGCCGACTTAAGTACAACAAGACTGACTCTTCCTACTGTCTATGTTTTGAACCATTCCTGTGACACTAGTTATAGATTCCGATGCTTCACTTCAGGTTTACTCTATCCCTCTGACCTTCTTATTGACGATGAAACACAGAAATTGCATCGGAATTAATACGACAGGCACAATGCCGACATAAGTACAAGAAGCCTGACTCTTCTTACTGACTAAGTTTGAACCATTCCTGTGACAATAGTTATAGATTCCGATGCTTCACATCAGGTTTACTGTATCCCTTGGACCTTCTTATTGACGATGAAACACACCAATTGCATCGGAATGAAATAGAGCAGGCACAATGCCGACTTAAGTACAAGAAGACTGACTCTTCCTACTGTCTATGTTTTGTACCATTCCTGTGACACTAGTTATAGATTCCGATGCTTCACTACAGGTTCACTGTATGCCTCTGCCCGTCTTATTGACGACGAAACACTGAAATTTCAACGGAATTAAATACAAAACTGACAATGCCGACTTAAGTACAAGATGACTGACACTTCTTCTGTCTATGTTTTGAACCATTCCTGTGACACTAGTTATAGATTTCGATGCTTCACTTCAGGTTTATTGTATCCCTTAGGCCTTCTTATTGACGATGATACACAGAAATTGCTTCGGAATTAAATACAAAACGCCCAATGACGACTTAAGTACAAGAAGGCTGACTCATCTTACTGACTATGTTTAGAACCATTCCTGTGACACTAGTTATAGATTCCGATGCTTCACTTCTGGTTTACTGTATCCCTCTGTCCTTCTTATTGACGATGAAACACAGAAATTGCATCGGAATTGAATCCAAAATGCACAGTGCCGAATTAAGTACAAGAAGACTGACTCTTCTTACCAAGTTGTTTTGAACCATTCCTGAAACACTAGTTATAGATTCCGATGCTTCATTCCAGGTTTGCTGTATCCCTTGGTCCTTCTTATTTACGATGAAACACAGAAATTACATCGGAATTTAATACAAAAGGCACAATGCCGACTTAAATACAAGAAGACTGACTCCTCTTACTGACTATATTTTGAACCATTCCTGTGACACTAGTTATGGATTCCGGTGCATCACTTCAGGTTTACTGGATCCCTTGGACCTACTTATTGACGATGAAACACAGAAATTGCATCGGAATTAAATACAAAGGGCACAATGCCGACTTAAGTACAAGAACACTGACTCTTCTTACTGACCATGTTTTCAACCATTCCTGTGACACTAGTTATAGATTCCGATGCTTCACTACAGGTTTATAGTATACCTCGGACCTTCTTGTTGACGATGAAACACAGAAATTGCATCGGAATTAAATACAAAAGGCACATTGCCGACATAAGTAAAAGAAGACTGACGATTCTCACTGTCTATGTTTGAACCATTCCTGTGACACTAGTTATAGATTCCGATGCTTCACTCCAGGTTTACTGTATCCCTCAGACCTTCTTATTGACGATGAAACACAAAAATTGCATCGGAATAATATACAAAAGGCACAATGCCGACCTAAGTACAATAAGACTGACTCTTCCTACTGTCTATGTGTTGAACCAATCCTGTGACACTAGTTATAGATTCCGATGCTTCACTTCAGGTTTACTGTATCCCTTGGACCTTGTTATTGACGATGAAACACAGAAATTGCATCGGAATTAAATACAAAGGGCACAATGCCGATTTAAGTACAAGAAGACTGACTCTTCTTACTGACTACGCTTTGAACCATTCCTGTGACACCAGTTAAAGACTCTGATGCTTCACCTCAAATTTACTGTATCCCTTGGACCTTCTTATTGAAGATGAAACACAGAAATTGCATCGGAATTAAATACAAAAGGCACATTGCCGACATAAGTAAAAGAAGACTGACGATTCTTACTGTCTATGTTTGAACCATTCCTGTGACACTTGTTATTGATACCGATTCTTCACTCCAGGTTTACAGTATCCCTTGGGCCTTCTTATTGACGATGAAACACAGAAATTGCATCGGAGTTAAATACATTAGGCACAATGCAGACTTTAGTCAAGGAGACTGACTCTTCTTACTGACTACGTTTTCAACTATTCCTGTGACACTAGTTATAGATTCCGATGCTTCACTTCAGATTTACTGTATCCCTCTGACGTTCTTTTTGACGATGAAACACGGAAATTGCGTCGGAATTAAACAAAAAAGGCACAATGCCGACTTAAGTACTACAAGACTGACTCATCTTACTGTCTATGTTTTGAACCATTCCTGTGCCGCTAGTTACAGATTCCGATGCTTCACTCCAGGTTTACTGTTTCCCTTGGACCTTCTTATTGACGATGAAACACCGAAATTGCATCGGAATAAAATACAAAAGGCACAATGCCGACATAAGTACAAGATGACTGACTCTTCTTCTGTCTATGTTTTGAACCATTCCTGTGACACTAGTTATAGATGTCGATGCTTCACTTCAGGTTTAGTGTATCCCTCTGACCCTCTTATTGACGATGAAACACAGAAATTGCATCGGAATTAAATCCAAAACGCACAATGCCGAATTAAGTACAAGAAGACTGACTCTTCTTACCATGTTGTTTTGAACCATTCCTGAAACACTAGTTTTAGATTCCGATGCTTCACTCCAGGTGTACTGTATCCCTTGGACCTTCTTATTGACGATGAAACACACCAATTGCATCGGAATTAAATAGAGCAGGCACAATGCCGTCTTAAGTACAAGAAGACTGACTCTTCCTACAGTCTATGTTTTGTACCATTCCTGTGACACTACTTATAGATTCCGATGCTTCACTTCAGGTTTACTGTATCCCTCTGCCCTTCTTATTGACGATGAAACACTGAAATTGCAACGGAATTAAATACTAAAGGGACAATGCCGACTTAAGTACAAGATGACTGACTCTTCTTCTGTCTATGCTTTGAACCATTCCTGTGACACTAGTTATACATTCAGATGCTTCACATCAGGTTTACTGTATCCCTTGGACCTTCTTATTGACGATGAAACACACCAATTGCATCGGAATTAAATAGAGCAGGCACAATGCCGACTTAAGTACAAGAAGACTGACTCTTCCTACAGTCTATGTTTTGTACCATTCCTGTGACACTACTTATAGATTCCGATGCTTCACTTCAGGTTTACTGTATCCCTCTGCCCTTCTTATTGACGATGAAACACTGAAATTGCAACGGAATTAAATACTAAAGGGACAATGCCGACTTAAGTACAAGATGACTGACTCTTCTTCTGTCTATGTTTTGAACCATTCCTGTGACACTAGTTATAGATTTCGATGCTTCACTTCAGGTTTACTGTATCCCTCTGACCCTCTTATAGACGATGAAACACAGAAATTGCATCGGAATTAAATCCAAAATGCACAATGCCGAATTAAGTACAAGAAGACTGACTCTTCTTACCATGTTGTTTTGAACCATTCCTGAAACACTAGTTTTAGATTCCGATGCTTCACTCCAGGTTTACTGTATCCCTTGGACCTTCTTATTTACGATGAAACACAGAAAATGCATGGGAATTTAATACAAAAGGCACATTGCCGACATAAGTGCAAGAAGACTGACGATTCTTACTGTCTATGTTTGAACCATTCCTGTGACACCCTTTATCGATTCCGATGCTTCACTGCAGGTTTACTGTATCCCTCAGACCTTCTTATTGACGATGAAACACAGAAATTGCATCGGAATAAAATACAAAAGGCACAATGCCGACTTAAGTACAATGAGACTGACTCTTCCTACTGTCCATGTTTTGAACCATTCCTGTGACACTAGTTATGGATTCCGATGCTTCACTTCAGGTTTACTCTTTCCCTCTGACCTTCTTATTGACGATGAAACACAGAAATTGCATCGGAATTAATACGAAAGGCACAATGCCAACTTAAGTACAAGAAGACTGACTCCTCCTACTGTCTATATTTTGAACCATTCCTAAGACACTAGTTATAGATTCCGATGCTTCACTTCAGGTTTACTGTATCCCTAGGACCTTCTTGTTGACGATGAAACATGGAAATTGCATCGGAATTAAATACAAAAGGCACAATGCCGACTTAAGTACAAGAAGACTGACTCTTCTTACTGACTACGTTTTGAACCATTCCTGTGACACTAGTTATAGATTCCGATGCTACACTTCCGGTTTACTGTATCCCTTGGACCTTCGTATTGACGATGAAACACAAAAATTGCTTCGGAAATAAACACAAAAGGCACAATGCCGACTTAAGTACAAGAAGACTGACTCTTCTTACTGACTATGTTTTGAAAAATTCCTGTGTCACTAGTTATAGATTCCAGCGCTTCCCTCCAGGTTTACTGTATCCCTTGAACCTCCTTATTGACGTTGAAACACAGAAATTGCATCGGAATTAAATACAAAAGCACAATGCCGACTTAAGTACATGAAGACTGACTCTTCTTACTGACTATGTTTAGAACCATTCCTGTGACACTAGTTATAGATTCCGGTGCATCATTTCAGGTTTATTGTATCCCTTGGACCATCTTATTGACGATGAAACACAGAAATTGCATCGGAATTAAATACAAAAGCCACAATGCCGACTTAAGTACAAGAAGACTGACTGTTCATACTGACTATGTATGAACCACTCCTGTGACACTAGTTATAGATTCCGATGCTTCACTTCAGCTTTACTGTATCCCTCTGCCCATCTTAATGACGATGAAACACAGAAATTGCATCGGAATTAAATACAAAAGGCACAATGCCGACTTAAGTACAAGAAGACTGACTCTTCTTACAGACTATGATTTGAACCATTCCTGTGACACTAGTTATAGACTCTGATGCTTCACTTCAAATTTACTGTATCCGTTGGACCTTCTTATTGACGATGAAACACAAAAATTGCATCGGAATTAAATACAAAAGGGACAATGCCGTCTTAAGTACAAGAAGACTGACTCTTCTTACTGACTATGCTTTGAACCATTCCTGTGACACTAGTTATAGATTCCGATGCTTCACTTCAGGTTTACTGTATCCCTCTGCCTTCTTATTGACGATGAAACACAGAAATTGCATCGGAATTAAATACAAAAGGCACAATGCCGAATTAAGTACAAGAAGACTGACTCTTCTTACTGTCTATGTTTTGAACCATTCATGTGACACTAGTTATAGATTCCGATGCTTCACTTCACGTTTACTTATACCATGGACCTTCTTATTGACGATGAAACACAGAAATTGCGTCGGAATTAAATACAGAAGGCACAATGCCGACTTAAGTACAAGAAGAAAGACTCTTCTTACAGACTATGTCTTGAACCATTACTGTGACACTAGTTATAGACTCTGATGCTTCACTTCAGGTTTAATGTATCCCTTGGACTTTCTTATTGAAGATGAAACACAGAAATTGCATCGGAATTAAATACAAAAGGCACAATGCCGACTTAAGTACAAGAATACTGTCTCTTCTTACTGTCTATGTATTAAACCATCCCTGTGACACTAGTTATAGATTCCGATGCTTCACTCCAGGTTTACTTTATCCCTTGGACCTTCTTATTTACGATGAAACACAGAAATTGCATCGGAATTTAATACAAAAGGCACAATGCCGACTTAAATACAAGAAGACTGACTCCTCTTGCTGACTATATTTTGAACCATTCCTGTGACACTAGTTATGGATTCCGGTGCATCACTTCAGGTTTACTGGATCCCTTGGACCTACTTCTTGACGATGAAACACAGAAATTGCATCGGAATTAAATACAAAGGGCACAATGCCGACTTAAGTACAAGAACACTGACTCCTCTTATTGACCATGTTTTCAACCATTCCTGTGACACTATTTATAGATTCCGATGCTTCACTACAGGTTTATAGTATACCTCGGACCTTCTTGTTGACGATGAAACACAGAAATTGCATCGGAATTAAATACAAAAGGCACATAGCCGACATAAGTAAAAGAAGACTGACGATTCTCACTGTCTACGTTTGAACCATTCCTGTGACACTAGTTATAGATTCCGATGCTTCACTCCAGGTTTACTGTATCCCTCAGACCTTCTTTTTGACGATGAAACACAAAAATTGCATCGGAATAAAATACAAAAGGCACAATGCCGACCTAAGTACAATAAGACTGACTCTTCCTACTGTCTATGTGTTGAACCATTCCTGTGCCGCTAGTTACAGGTTCCGATGCTTCACTCCAGGTTTACTGTTTCCCTTGGACCTTCTTATTGACGATGAAACACCGAAATTGCATCGGAATTAAATACAAAAGGCACAATGCCGACATAAGTACAAGATGACTGACTTTTCTTACTGACTATGTTTGAACCATTCCTGTGACACTAGTTATACATTCAGATGCTTCACATCAGGTTTACTGTATCCCTTGGACCTTCTTATTGACGATGAAACACAGAAATTGCATCGGAATAAAATACAAAAGGCACAATGCCGACTTAAGTACAATAAGACTGTCTCTTCCTACTGTCCATGTTTTGAACCATTCCTGTGACACTAGTTATAGATTCCGATGCTTCACTTCAGGTTTACTCTTTCCCTCTGACCTTCTTATTGACGATGAAACACAGAAATTGCATCGGAATTAATACAGAAGGCACAATGCCAACTTAAGTACAAGAAGACTGACTCCTCCTACTGTCTATATTTTGAACCATTCCTGTGACACTAGTTATAGATTCCGATGCTTCACTCCAGGTTTACTGTATCCCTTCGACCTTCTTATTGACGATGAAACACAGAAATTGCATCGGAATTAAATAGAAAAGGCACAATGCAGACTTCAGGACAAGAAGACTGTCTGTTTCTACTGTCTATGTTTTGAACCATTCCTGTGACTCTAGTTATAGATTCCGATGCTTCACTTCAGGTTTACTGTATCCCTAGGACCTTCTTGTTGACGATGAAACATAGAAATTGCATCGGAATTAAATACAAAAGGCACAATGCCGACTTAAGTACAAGAAGACTGACTCTTCTTACTGACTACGTTTTGAACCATTCCTGTGACACTAGTTATAGATTCCGATGCTACACTTCCGGTTTACTGTATCCCTTGGACCTTCGTATTGACGATGAAACACAAAAATTGCTTCGGAATTAAATACAAAAGGCACAATGCCGACTTAAGTACAAGAAGACTGACTCTTCTTACTGACTATGTTTTGAACAATTCCTGTGTCACTAGTTATAGATTCCGGCGCTTCACTCCAGGTTTACTTTATCCTTTGAACCTCCATATTGACGTTGAAACACGGAAATTGCATCGGAATTAAATACAAAAGCACTATGCCGACTTAAGTACAAGAAGACTGACTCTTCTTACTGACTATGTCTAGAACCATTCCTGTGACACTAGTTATAGATTCCGGTGCTTCATTTCAGGTTTACTGTATCCCTTGGACCTTCTTATTGACGATGAAACACAGAAATTGCATCGGAATTAAATACAAAAGGCACAATGCCGAATTAAGTACAAGAAGACTGACTCTTCTTACTCTCTATGTTTTGAACCATTCATGTGACACTAGTTATAGATTCCGATGCTTCACTTCACGTTTACTGTATACCTTGGACCTTCTTATTGACGATGAAACACAGAAATTGCGTCGGAATTAAAAACCAAAGGCGCAATGCCGACTTAAGTACAAGAAGTTAGACTCTTCTTACAGACTATGTTTCGAACCATTACAGTGACACTAGTTATAGACTCGGATGCTTCACATCAGGTTAAATGTATCCCTTGGACTTTCTTATTGAAGATGAAACACAGAAATTGCATCGGAATTAAATACAAAAGGCACAATGCCGACTTAAGAACAAGAATACAGTCTCTTCTTACTGTCTATGTATTGAACCATCCCTGTGACACTAGTTATAGATTCCGATGCTTCACTCCAGGTTTACTTTATCCCTTGGACCTTCTTATTGACGATGAAACACAGAAATTGCATCGGAATTAAATACAAAAGGAACAATGCCGACTTTAGTACAAGTAGACTGACTCTTCTTACTGACTATGTTTTGCTTCATTCCTGTGACACTAGCTATAGATTGCGATGCTTCACTCCAGGTTTACTGTATCCCTTGCACCTTTTTATTGACGATGAAACACAGAAATTGCATCGGAATTAAATACAAAAGGCACAATGCCGACTGAAGTACAAGAAGACTGACTCTTCTTAGTGAGTATGCTTTTAACCATTACTGTGACACTACTTATAGATTCCGATGCTGCACTTCAGGTTAACTGTATCCCTTAGACCTTCTTATTGACAATGAAACACAGAAATTGCATCAGAATTAAATACAAAAGGCACAATGCCGACTAAAGTACAAGAAGACTGACTCATCTTACTGACTATGCTTTGAACCATTCCTGTGACACTAGTTATAGATTCCGATGCTTCATTTCTGATTTACTGTATCCCTCTGACCTTCTTATTGACGATGAAACACAGAAATTGAATCGGAATTAAATACTAAAGGCACAATGCCGAATTAAGTACAAGAAGACTATCTCTTCTTACTGTCGATGTTTTGAACCATTCCTGTGACACTAGTTATAGATTCCGATGGTTCACTCCAGGTTCACTGTATCCCTTGGACCTTCTTATTTACGATGAAACACAGAAATTGCATCGGAATTAAATAAAAAAGGCACAATGCCGACTTAAATACAAGAAGACTGACTCTTCTTACTGACTATGCTTTGAACCATTCCTGTGACACTAGTTATAGATTACGATGCTTCACTTCAGGTTTACTGTTTCATTTGGACCTTCTTATTGACGATGAAACACAGAAATTGCATCAGAATTAAATACAAAAGGCACAATGCAGACTTAAGTACAAGAAGACTGACTCTTCTCACTGACTATGTTTTGAAACATTCCTGTGACACTAGTTATAGATTCCGATGCTTCACTTCAGATTTACTATATCACTCTGACCTTCTCATTGACGATGAAACACAGAAATTGCATCGGAATTAAATACAAAAGGCACAATGCCGAATTAAGTACAAGAAAACTGACTCTTCTTTCTGTCGATGTTTTGAACCATTCCTGTGACACTAGTTATAGATTCCGATGCTTCACTCCAGGTTTACTGTATCCCTCTTACCTTCGTATTGACGATGAAACACAGAAATTGCATCAGAATTAAATAAAAAAGGCGCAATGCCGAGTTAAGTACAGGAAGACTGACTCTTCTTACTGTCTATGGTTTGAACCATACCTGTGAGACTAGTTATACATTCCGATGCTTCACTCCAGGTTTTCTATATCCCTTCGACCTTCTTATTGGCGATGAAGCATTGAAATTGCATAGGAATTAAACATAAAAGGCACAATACTGACTTAAATACAAGAATACTGACTCTTCCTACTGTCTATGTTTTGAACCATTCCTGTGACACGAGTTATAGATTCCAATGCTTCACTAAAGGTTTGCTGTATCCCTTGGACCTTCTTATTGACGATGAAACAAAGAAATTGCATCGGAATTAAATATAAAGGGCACAATGGCGACTTAAGTACAAGAAGACTGACTCTTCTTACTGACTATGCTTTGAACCAGTCATGTCACACTAGTTATAGATTCCGGTGCTTCACTTCAGGTTTACTGCATCCCTTGGACTTTCTTATTGACGGTGAAACACAGAAATTGCATCGGAAATAAATATAAAATGCACAATGCCGACTTAAGTACAAGATGACTGACTCTTCCTACTGACTATGCTTTGAACCATTCCTGTGACACTAGTTATAGATTCCGATGCTTCACTACAGGTTTACTGTTTCCCTTGGACCTTCATATTGACGATGAATCACAGAAATTGCATCGGAATTAAATAGAAAAAGGCACAATGATGACTTAAGTACAAGAAAACTGACTCTTCTTGCTGTCGATGTTTTGAACCATTTCTGTGACACTCGTTATAGATTCCGATGCTCACTTCAGGTTTACTGTATCCCTCTGACCTTCTTATTGAAGATGAAACACAGACATTGCATCGGAATTAAATACAAAAGTCACAATGAGGACTTAAGTACAAGAAGGTTGACTCTTCCCACTGTCTACGTTTTGAAGCATTCCTGTGACACTAGTTATAGACTCTGATGCTTCACTTCAGGTTTACTGTTTCATTTGGACCTTCTTATTGACGATGAAACACAGAAATTGCATCAGAATTAAATACAAAAGGCACAATGCAGACTTAAGTACAAGAAGACTGACTCTTCTCACTGACTATGTTTTGAACCATTCCTGTGACACTAGTTATAGATTCCGATGCTTCACTTCAGACTTACTATATCACTCTGACCTTCTCATTGACGATGTAACACAGAAATTGCATCGGAATTAAATACAAAAGGCACAATGCCGAATTAAGTACAAGAAAACTGACTCTTCTTTCTGTCGATGTTTTGAACCATTCCTGTGACACTAGTTATAGATTCCGATGCTTCACTCCAGGTTTACTGGATCCCTCTTACCTTCTTATTGACGATGAAACACAGAAATTGCATCAGAATTAAATAAAAAAGGCGCAATGCCGAGTTAAGTACAGGAAGACTGACTCTTCTTACTGTCTATGGTTTGAACCATTCCTGTGATACTAGTTATACATTCCGATGCTTCACTCCAGGTTTACTATATCCCTTCGACCTTCTTATTGGCGATGAAGCACTGAAATTGCATAGGAAATAAACATAAAAGGCACAATACTGACTTATATACAAGAATACTGACACTTCCTACTGTCTATGTTTTGAACCATTCCTGTGACACGAGTTATAGATTCCAATGCTTCACTAAAGGTTTGCTGTATCCCTTGGACCTTCGTATTGACGATGAAACAAAGAAATTGCATCGGAATTAAATGTAAAGGGCACAATGGCGACTTAAGTAGAAGAATACTGACACTTCCTACTGTCTATGTTTTGAACCATTCCTGTGACACGAGTTATAGATTCCAATGCTTCACTAAAGGTTTGCTGTATCCCTTGGACCTTCGTATTGACGATGAAACAAAGAAATTGCATCGGAATTAAATGTAAAGGGCACAATGGCGACTTAAGTACAAGAAGACTGACTCTTCTTACTGACTATGCTTTGAACCATTCATGTAACACTAGTTATAGATTCCGGTGCTTCACTTCAGGTTTACTGCATCCCTTGGACTTTCGTATTGACGATGAAACACAGAAATTGCATCGGAAATAAATATAAAATGCACAATGCCGACTTAAGTACAAGATGACTGACTCTTCCTACTGACTATGCTTTGAACCATTCCTGTGACACTAGTTATAGATTCCGATGCTTCACTTCAGGTTTACTGTTTCCCTTGGACCTTCATATTGACGATGAAACACAGAAATTGCATCGGAATTAAATAGAAAAAGGCACAATGATGACTTAAGTACAAGAAAACTGACTCTTCTTGCTGTCGATGTTTTGAACCATTCCTGTGACACTAGTTATGGATTCCGATGCTTCACTCCAGGTTTACTGTATCCCTCTGTCCTTATTGACGAAGAAACACAGAAACTGCATCAGAATTAAATAAAAAAGGCACAATACCGACTTAAGTACAAGAAGACTGACTCTTCTTACTGTCTAAGTTTTGAACCATTCCTGTGATACTACTTACAGATGCCGATGCTTCACTCCAGGTTTACTATATCCCTGGGACCTTCTTATTGGCGATGAAACACTGAAATTGCATAGGAATTAAATAGAAAAGGCACAATGCCGACTTAAGTACAAGAAGACTGACTCTTCCTACTGTCTACGGTTTGAACCATTACTGTGACACTCGTTATAGATTCCGATGCTTCACTTCAGGTTTACTGTATGCCTCTGACCTTCTTATTGAAGATGAAACACAGACATTGCATCGGAATTAAATACAAAAGGCACAATGAGGACTTAAGTACGAGAAGGTTGACTCTTCCCACTGTCTACGTTTTGAAGCATCTCTGTGACACTAGTTATAGACTCTGATGCTTCACTACAGGTTTACTGTATCCCATGGACCTTCTTATTGAAGATCAAACACAGAAATTGCATCGGAATTAAATACAAAAGGCACAATGCCGACTTAGGGACAAGAATACTGTCTCTTCTTACTGTCTGTGTTTTGAACCATCCCAGTGACACTAGTTATAGATTCCGATGCATCACTCCAAATTTACTTTATCCCTGGGACCTTCTAATTGACGATGAAACTCAGAAATTGCATCGGAATTAAATACAAAAGGAACAATGCCGACTTTAGTACAAGTAGACTGACTCTCCTTACGGACTATGTTTTGATTCATTCCTGTGACACTAGTTATAGATTCCGATGCTTCACTCCAGGTTTACTGCACCCCTTGTACCTTCTTATTGACGATGAAACACAGAAATTGCATCGGAATTAAATACAAAAGGCACAATGCCGACTTAAGTACAAGAAGACTGACTCTTTTTAGTTACTATGCTTTTAACCATTCCTGTGACACTACTTATAGATTCCGATGCTTCACTTCAGGTTTACTGTATCCTTTAGACCTTCTTATTGACGATGAAACACAGAAATTGCATCGGAATTAAATACAAAAGGCACAATGGCGACATAAGTACAAGAAGACTGACTCCTCTTATTGACTATGCTTTGAACCATTCATGTGACACTAGTTATAGATTCCGGTGTTTCACTTCAGGTTTACTGTATCACTTGGACTTTCTTATTGACGATGAAACACAGAAATTGCATCGGAAGTAAATACAAAAGGCACAATGCCGACTTAAGTACAAGAGGACTGACTCTTCTTACTGACTATGCTTTGAACCATTCCTGTGACACTAGTTATAGATTCCGATGCTTCACTCCAGGTTTACTGTATCCCTCTGACCTTCTTATTGACGATGAAACACAGAAATTGCGTCAGAATTAAATAGAAACGGCACAATGCCGACTTAAGTTCAAGAAGACTGGCTCTTCTTACTGTCTATGCTTTGAACCGTTCCTGTGATACTAGTTATAGATTCCGATGCTTCACTCCAGGTTTACCATATCCCTTGGACCTTCTTAATGGCGATGAAACACTGAAATTGCATAGGAATTAAATAGAAAAGGGACAATGCCGACTCAAGTACAAGAAGACTGACTCTTCCTACGGTCTATGTTTTGAACCTTTCCTGTGACACTCGTTATAGATTCCGATGCTTGACTTCAGGTTCACTGTATCCCTCTGACCTTCTTATTGATGATGAAACACAGAAATTGCATCGGAATTAAATACAAAAGGCACAATGCCGACTTAAGTACAAGAAGACTGACTCTTCCCACTGTCAATGTTCTGAACCATTCCTTTGACACTTGTTATAGACTCTGATGCTTCACTTCAGGTTTACTGTATCCCTTGGACCTTCTTATTGGAGATGAAACACAGAAATTGCATCGGAATTAAATACAAAACGAACAATGCCGACTTAAGTACAAGAAGTCTGACTCTTCTTAGTGACTATGCTTTTAACCATTCCTGTGACACTAGTTATAGATTCCGATGCTTCACTTCAGGTTTACTGTATCCCTTACACCTTCTTATTGACGATGAAACACAGTAATTTAATCGGAATTAACTACAAAAGGCATAATGCCGACTTAAGTACAAGAAGACTGACTCTTCTTAGTGACTATGCTTTGATTCATTCCTGTGACACTAGCTATAGATTCCGTTGCTTCACTCCAGGTTTACTGTATCCCTTGTACCTTCTTATTGACGATGAAACACAGAAATTGCATCGGAATTAAATACAAAAGGCACAATGCCGACTTAAGTACAAGCAGACTGACTCTTCTTAGTGAGTACGCTTTTAACCATTCCTGTGACACTAGTTATAGATTCCGATGCTGCATTTCAGGTTTACTGTATCCCTTAGACCTTCTTATTGACAATGAAACACAGAAATTGGATCAGAAATAAGTAAAAAACGCACAATGCCGACTTAAGTACAAGGGGACTGACTCTTCTTACTGACTATGTTTTGAACCATTCCTCTGAGACTAGTTATACATTCCGATGCTTCATTTCTGATTTACTGTATCCCTCTGACTTTCTTATTGACGATGATACACAGAAATTGCATCGGAATTAAATACTAATGGCACAATGCCGAATTAAGTACAAGAAGACTGTATCGTCTTACTGTCGATTTTTTGAACCATTCCTGTGACACTAGTTATAGATTCCGATGTTTCACTCCAGTTTTACTGTATCCCTTGGACCTTCTTATTGACGATGAAACGCAGAAATTGCATCGGAATAAAATACAAAAGGCACAATGACGACTTAAGTACAAGAAGACTGACTCTTCTAACTGACTATGTATTGAACCATTCATGTGACACTAGTTATAGATTCCGGTGCTTCACGTCAGGTTTACTGTATCCCTTGGACTTTCTTATTGACGATGAAACACAGAAATTGCATCGGAAATAAATACAAAAGGCATAATGCCGACTTAAGTACAAGAAGACTGACTCTTCTTACTGACTGTGCTTTGAACCATTCCTGTGACACTAGTTATAGATTCCGATGCTTCACTTCAGGTTTACTGTTTCCCTTGGACCTTCTTATTGACGATGAAACACAGAAATTGCATCGGAATTAAATACAAAAGGCACAATGCAGACTTAAGTACAAGAAGACTGACTCTTCTTACTGACTATGTTTTGAAGCATTCCTGTGACACTAGTTATAGATTCCGATGCTTCACTTCAGATTTACTATATCCCTCTGACCTTCTTATTGACGATGAAACACAGAAATTGCATCGGAATTAAATACAAAAGGCACAATGCCGAATTAAGTACACGAAAACTGACTCTTCTTACTGTCAATGTTTTGAACCATTCCTGTGACACTAGTTATAGATTCCGATGCTTCAGTCCAGGTTTACTGTATCCCTCTGACCTTCTTATTGACGATGAAACACATTAATTGCATCAGAATTAAATAAAAAACGCACAATGCCGACTTAAGTACAAGAAGACTGACTCTTCTTACTGTCTATGTTTTGAACAATTCCTGTGATACCAGTTATAGATTCCGATGCTTCACTCCAGGTTTACTATATCCCTTCGACCTTCTTATTGACGATGAAACACAGAAATTGCATCGGAATTAAATACAAAAGGCACAATGCCGACTTAAGTACAAGAAGACTGACTCTTCTTAGTGAGTACGCTTTTAACCATTCCTGTGACACTAGTTATAGATTCCGATGGTGCATTTCAGGTTTACTGTATCCCTTAGACCTTCTTATTGACAATGAAACACAGAAATTGGATCAGAATTAAGTAAAAAACGCACAATGCCGACTTAAGTACAAGAGGACTGACTCTTCTTACTGACTATGCTTTGAACCATTCCTGTGACACTAGTTATAGATTCCGATGCTTCACTCCAGGTTTACTGTATCCCTCTGACCTTCGTATTGACGATGAAACACAGAAATTGCGTCAGAATTAAATAGAAACGGCACAATGCCGACTTAAGTTCAAGAAGACTGACTCTTCTTACTGTCTATGCTTTGAACCGTTCCTGTGATACTAGTTATAGATTCCGATGCTTCACTCCAGGTTTGCCATATCCCTTGGACCTTCTTAATGGCGATGAAACACTGAAATTGCATAGGAATTAAATAGAAAAGGGACAATGCCGACTCAAGTACAAGAAGACTGACTCTTCCTACGGTCTATGTTTTGAACCTTTCCTGTGACACTCGTTATAGATTCCGATGCTTGACTCAGGTTCACTGTATCCCTCTGACCTTCTTATTGATGATGAA
This sequence comes from Schistocerca piceifrons, assembly GCF_021461385.2. Taxonomy (NCBI): domain Eukaryota; kingdom Metazoa; phylum Arthropoda; class Insecta; order Orthoptera; family Acrididae; genus Schistocerca; species Schistocerca piceifrons. The sequence continues at coordinate 93,566 of NW_025728019.1, read as the reverse complement.
ACACAGAAATTGCATCGGAATTAAATACAAAAGGCACAATGCCGACTTAAGTACAAGAAGACTGACTCTTCCCACTGTCAATGTTCTGAACCATTCCTTTGACACTTGTTATAGACTCTGATGCTTCACTTCAGGTTTACTGTATCCCTTGGACCTTCTTATTGGAGATGAAACACAGAAATTGCATCGGAATTAAATACAAAACGAACAATGCCGACTTAAGTACAAGAAGTCTGACTCTTCTTAGTGACTATGCTTTTAACCATTCCTGTGACACTAGTTATAGATTCCGATGCTTCACTTCAGGTTTACTGTATCCCTTACACCTTCTTATTGACGATGAAACACAGTAATTTAATCGGAATTAACTACAAAAGGCATAATGCCGACTTAAGTACAAGAAGACTGACTCTTCTTAGTGACTATGCTTTGATTCATTCCTGTGACACTAGCTATAGATTCCGTTGCTTCACTCCAGGTTTACTGTATCCCTTGTACCTTCTTATTGACGATGAAACACAGAAATTGCATCGGAATTAAATACAAAAGGCACAATGCCGACTTAAGTACAAGCAGACTGACTCTTCTTAGTGAGTACGCTTTTAACCATTCCTGTGACACTAGTTATAGATTCCGATGCTGCATTTCAGGTTTACTGTATCCCTTAGACCTTCTTATTGACAATGAAACACAGAAATTGGATCAGAATTAAGTAAAAAACGCACAATGCCGACTTAAGTACAAGGGGACTGACTCTTCTTACTGACTATGTTTTGAACCATTCCTCTGAGACTAGTTATACATTCCGATGCTTCATTTCTGATTTACTGTATCCCTCTGACTTTCTTATTGACGATGATACACAGAAATTGCATCGGAATTAAATACTAATGGCACAATGCCGAATTAAGTACAAGAAGACTGTATCGTCTTACTGTCGATTTTTTGAACCATTCCTGTGACACTAGTTATAGATTCCGATGTTTCACTCCAGTTTTACTGTATCCCTTGGACCTTCTTATTGACGATGAAACGCAGAAATTGCATCGGAATAAAATACAAAAGGCACAATGACGACTTAAGTACAAGAAGACTGACTCTTCTAACTGACTATGTATTGAACCATTCATGTGACACTAGTTACAGATTCCGGTGCTTCACGTCAGGTTTACTGTATCCCTTGGACTTTCTTATTGACGATGAAACACAGAAATTGCATCGGAAATAAATACAAAAGGCATAATGCCGACTTAAGTACAAGAAGACTGACTCTTCTTACTGACTGTGCTTTGAACCATTCCTGTGACACTAGTTATAGATTCCGATGCTTCACTTCAGGTTTACTGTTTCCCTTGGACCTTCTTATTGACACAGAAATTGCATCGGAATTAAATACAAAAGGCACAATGCAGACTTAAGTACAAGAAGACTGACTCTTCTTACTGACTATGTTTTGAAGCATTCCTGTGACACTAGTTATAGATTCCGATGCTTCACTTCAGATTTACTATATCCCTCTGACCTTCTTATTGACGATGAAACACAGAAATTGCATCGGAATTAAATACAAAAGGCACAATGCCGAATTAAGTACACGAAAACTGACTCTTCTTACTGTCAATGTTTTGAACCATTCCTGTGACACTAGTTATAGATTCCGATGCTTCACTCCAGGTTTACTGTATCCCTCTGACCTTCTTATTGACGATGAAACACATTAATTGCATCAGAATTAAATAAAAAACGCACAATGCCGACTTAAGTACAAGAAGACTGACTCTTCTTACTGTCTATGTTTTGAACAATTCCTGTGATACTAGTTATAGATTCCGATGCTTCACTCCAGGTTTACTATATCCCTTCGACCTTCTTATTGACGATGAAACACAGAAATTGCATCGGAATTAAATACAAAAGGCACAATGCCGACTTAAGTACAAGAAGACTGACTCTTCATAGTGAGTACGCTTTTAACCATTCCTGTGACACTAGTTATAGATTCCGATGCTGCATTTCAGGTTTACTGTATCCCTTAGACCTTCTTATTGACAATGAAACACAGAAATTGGATCAGAATTAAGTAAAAAACGCACAATGCCGACTTAAGTACAAGGGGACTGACTCTTCTTACTGACTATGTTTTGAACCACTCCTCTGAGACTAGTTATACAATCCGATGCTTCATTTCTGATTTACCGTATCCCTCTGACTTTCTTATTGACGATGATACACAGAAATTGCATCGGAATTAAATACTAATGGCACAATGCCGAATTAAGTACAAGAAGACTGTCTCGTCTTACTGTCGATTTTTTGAACCATTCCTGTGACACTAGTTATAGATTCCGATGTTTCACTCCAGTTTTACTGTATCCCTTGGACCTTCTTATTGACGATGAAACGCAGAAATTGCATCGGAATAAAATACAAAAGGCACAATGACGACTTAAGTACAAGAAGACTGACTCTTCTAACTGACTATGTATTGAACCATTCATGTGACACTAGTTATAGATTCCGGTGCTTCACGTCAGGTTTACTGTATCCCTTGGACTTTCTTATTGACGATGAAACACAGAAATTGCATCGGAAATAAATACAAAAGGCATAATGCCGACTTAAGTACAAGAAGACTGACTCTTCTTACTGACTGTGCTTTGAACCATTCCTGTGACACTAGTTATAGATTCCGATGCTTCACTTCAGGTTTACTGTTTCCCTTGGACCTTCTTATTGACACAGAAATTGCATCGGAATTAAATACAAAAGGCACAATGCAGACTTAAGTACAAGAAGACTGACTCTTCTTACTGACTATGTTTTGAAGCATTCCTGTGACACTAGTTATAGATTCCGATGCTTCACTTCAGATTTACTATATCCCTCTGACCTTCTTATTGACGATGAAACACAGAAATTGCATCGGAATTAAATACAAAAGGCACAATGCCGAATTAAGTACACGAAAACTGACTCTTCTTACTGTCAATGTTTTGAACCATTCCTGTGAGACTAGTTATAGATTCCGATGCTTCACTCCAGGTTTACTAAATTCCTCTGACCTTCTTATTGACGATGAAACACAGAAATTGCATCGGAATTAAATACAAAAGGCACAATGCAGACTTTAGTACAAGAAGACTGACTCTTCTTGCTGACTATGTCTTGAACCATCCCAGTGACACTAGTTATAGATTCCGATGCTTCACTCCAGGTTTACTTTATCCCTTGTACCTTCTTATTGACGATGAAACACAGAAATTGCATCGGAATTAAATACAAAAGGCACAATGCCGACTTAAGTACAAGAACACTGACTCTTCTTAGTGACTATGCTTTTAACCATTCCTGTGACACTAGTTATAGATTCCGATGCTTCACTTCAGGTTTACTGTACCCCTTAGACGTTCTTATTGACGATGAAACACAGAAATTTAATCGGAATTAACTACAAAAGGCACAATGCCGACTTAAGTACAAGAAGACTGATTCTTCTTACTGACTATGTTTTGAACCATTCCTGTGACACTAGTTACAGATTCCGATGCTTCATTTCTGATTTACTGTATCCCTCTGACCTTCTTATTGACGATGATACACAGAAATTGCATCGGAATTAAATACTAAAGGCACAATGCCGAATTAAGTACAAGAAGACTGTCTCACCTTACTGACTATGTTTTGAACCATTCCTGTGACACTAGTTATAGATTCCGATGCTTCATTTCTGATTTACTGTATCCCTCTGACCTTCTTATTGACGATGAAACACAGATATTGCATCGGAATTAAATACAAAAGGAACAATGCCGAATTAAGTACAAGAAGACTGTCTCTTCTTACTGTCGATGTTTTGAACCATTCCTGTGACACTAGTTATGGATTCCGATGCTTCACTCCCGGCTTACTATATCCCTCTGTCCATCATATTGACGATGAAACACAGAAATTGCATCGGAATTAAATACAAAAGGAACAATGCCGACTTTACTACAAGTAGATTGACTCTTCTTACTGACTATGTTTTGATTCATTCGTGTGACACTAGCTATAGATTCCGATGCTTCACTCCAGGTTTACTGTATCCCTTGTACCTTCTTATTGACGATGAAACACAGAAATTGCATCGGAATTAAATACAAAAGGCACAATGCCGACCTAAGTACAAGAGGACTCTCACTTCTTAGTGAGTATGCTTTTAACCATTCCTGTGACACTAGTTATAGATTCCGATGCTGCACTTCAGGTTTACTGTATCCCTTAGACCTTCTTATTGACAATGAAACACAGAAATTGCATCAGAATTAAGTAAAAAAGGCACAATGCCGACCTAAGTACAAGAGGACTGTCTCTTCTTACTGACTATGTTTTGAACCATTCCTCTGACACTAGTTATACATTCCGATGCTTCATTTCTGATTTACTGTATCCCTCTGACTTTCTTATTGACGATGATACACAGAAATTGCATCGGAATTAAATACTAATGGCACAATGCCGAATTAAGTACAAGAAGACTGTCTCTTCTTACTGTCGATGCTTTGAACCATTCCTGTGACACTAGTTATAGATTCCGATGGTTCACTCCAGGTTTACTGTATCCCTTGGACCTTCTTATTGACGATGATACACAGAAATTGCATCGGAATAAAATACGAAAGGCACAATGACGACTTAAGTACAAGAAAACTGACTCTTCTTACTGTCAATGTTTTGAACCATTCCTGTGACACTAGTTATAGATTCCGATGCTTCACTCCAGGTTTACTGTATCCCTCTGACCTTCTTATTGACGATGAAACACAGAAATTGCATCAGAATTAAATAAAAAAGGCACAATGCCGACTTAAGTATAAGAAGACTGACTCTTCTTACTGTCTATGTTTTGAACCATTCCTGTGATACTACTTATAGATTCCGATGCTTCACTCCACGTTTACTATATCCCTTCGACCTTCTTATTGGCGATGAAACACTGAAATTGCATAGGAATTAAATAGAAAAGGCACAATGCCGACTTAAGTACAAGAAGATTGACTCTTCCTACAGTCTATGTTTTGAACCATTCCTGTGACACTAGTGATAGACTCTGATGCTTCACTTCAGGTTTACTGTATCCCTTGGACCTTCTTATTGAAGATGAAAAACAGAAATTGCGTCGGAATTACATACAAAAGGCACAATGCCGACTTATGAACAAGAATACTGTCAATTCTTACTGTCTATGTTTTGAACCATCCCAGTGACACTAGTTATAGATTCCGATGCTTCCCTCCAGGTTTACTTTATCCCTTGGACCTTCATATTGACAATGAAACACAGAAATTGCATCGGAATTAAATACAAAAGGAACAATGACGACTTTAGTACAAGTTCACTGACTCTTCTTACTGACTATGCTTCGATTCATTCCTGTGACACTAGTTATAGATTCCGATGCGTCACTCCAAATTTACTGCATCCCTTGTACCTTCTTATTGACGATGAAACACAGAAATTGCATCGGAATTGAATAAAAAGGCACAATGCCGACTTAAGTACAAGAAGACTGACTCTTATTAGTGACTATGCTTTTAACCATTCCTGTGACACTAGTTATAGATTCCGATGCTTCACTTCAGGTTTACTGTATCCCTTAGACCTTCTTATTGACGATGAAACACAGAAATTGCATCGGAATTAAATACAAAAGGCACAATGCCGACTTAAGTACAAGAAGACTGACACTTCTTACTGTCTATGTTTGAGCCATTCCTGTGAGACTAATTATAGATTCCGATGCTTCACTCCAGGTTTACTATATCCCTCTGACCTTCTTATTGACGATGAAACACAGAAATTGCATCGGAATTAAATACAAAAGGCAAAATGCAGACTTAAGTACAAGAAGACTGACTCTTCTTGCTGACTATGTCTTGAACCATCCCAGTGACACTAGTTATTGATTCCGATGCTTCACTCCAGGTTTACTTTATCCCTTGTACCATCTTATTGACGATGAAACACAGAAATTGCATCGGAATTAAATACAAAAGGCACAATGCCGACTTAAGTACAAGAACACTGACTCTTCTTAGTGACTATGCTTTTAACCTTTCCTGTGACACTAGTTATAGATTCCGATGCTTAACTTCAGGTTTACTGTATCCCTTAGACCTTCTTATTGACGATGAAACACAGAAATTTAATCGGAATTAACTACAAAAGGCACAATGCCGACTTAAGTACAAGAAGACTGACTCTTCTTACTGACTATGTTTTGAACCATTCCTGTGACACTAGTTATAGATTCCGATGCTTCATTTCTGATTTACTGTATCCCTCTGACCTTCTTATTGACGATGAAACACAGAAATTGCATCTGAATTAAATACAAAAGGAACAATGCCGAATTAAGTACAAGAAGACTGTCTCTTCTTACTGTCGATGTTTTGAACCATTCCTGTGACACTAGTTATAGATTCCGATGCTTCACTCCAGGTTTACTGTATCCCTTGGACCTTCTTATTGACGATGAAACACAGAGATTGCATCGGAATGAAATAAAAAAGGCACAATGCCGACTTAAGTACAAGAGGACTGACTCTTCTCACTGTCTATGTTGTGAACCATTCCTGTGACACTAGTTATGGATTCCGATGCTTCACTCCCGGTTTACTATATCCCTCTGTCCTTCTTATTGACGATGAAACACAGAAATTGCATCGGAATGAAATAGAAAAGGCACTATGCCGAATTAAGTACAAGAAAACTGACTCTTCTTACTGTCAATGTTTTGAACCATTCCTGTGACACTAGTTATAGATTCCGATGCTTCACTCCAGGTTTACTGTATCCCTCTGACCTTCTAATTGACGATGAAACACAGAAATTGCATCAGAATTAAATAAAAAAGGCACAATGCCGACTTAAGTACAAGAAGACTGACTCTTCTTACTGTCTATGTTTCGAACCATTCCTGTGATACTAGTTATAGATTCCGATGCTTCACTCAAGGTTTACTATATCCCTTCGACCTTCTTATTGGCGATGAAACACTGAAATTGCATCGGAATTAAGTACAAAAGGCACAATGCCGACTTATGAACAAGAATACTGTCTCTTCTTACTGTCTATGTTTTGAACCATCCCAGTGACACTAGTTATAGATTCCGATGCTTCCCTCCAGGTTTACTTTATCCCTTGAACGTTCTTATTGACGATGAAACACAGAAATTGCATCGGAATTAAATACAAAAGGAACAATGCCGACTTTATTACAAGTACACTGACTCTTCTTACTGACTATGCTTTGATTCATTCCTGTGACACTAGTTATAGATTCCGATGGTTCACTCCAAGATTACTGCATCCGTTGTACCTTCTTATTGACGATGAAACACAGAAATTGCATCGGAATTAAATACAAAAGGCACAATGCCGACTTAAGTACAAGAAGACTGACTCTTATTAGTGACTATGCTTTTAACCATTCCTGTGACACTAGTTATTGACTCCGATGCTTCACTTCAGGTTTACTGTATCCCTTAGACCTTCTTATTGACGATGAAACACAGAAATTGCATCGGAATTAAATACAAAAGGCACAATGCCGACTTAAGTACAAGAAGACTGACTCTTATTAGTGACTATGCTTTTAACCATTCCTGTGACACTAGTTATAGACTCCGATGCTTCACTTCAGGTTTACTGTATCCCTTAGACCTTCTTATTGACGATGAAACACAGTAATTGCATCGGAATTAAATACAAAAGGCACAATGCCGACTTAAGTACAAGAAGACTGACTCTTCTTACTGTCTATGTTTGAGCCATTCCTGTGAGACTAGTTATAGATTCCGATGCTTCACTCCAGGTTTACTATATCCCTCTGACCTTCTTATTGACGATGAAACACAGAAATTGCATCGGAATTAAATACAAAAGGCACGATGCAGACTTAAGTACAAGAAGACTGACTCTTCTTGCTGACTATGACTTGAACCATCCCAGTGACACTAGTTATAGATTCCGATGCTTCACTCCAGGTTTACTTTATCCCTTGTACCTTCTTATTGACGATGAAACACAGAAATTGCATCGGAATTAAATACAAAAGGCACAATGCCGAATTAAGTACAAGAACACTGACTCTTCTTAGTGACTATGCTTTTAACCATTCCTGTGACACTAGTTATAGATTCCGATGCTTCACTTCAGGTTTACTGTAACTCTTGGACCTTCTTATTGAAGATGAAAAACAGAAATTTCATCGGAATTAAATACAAAAGGCACAATGCCGACTTATGAACAAGAATACTGTCTCTTCTTACTGTCTATGTTTTGAACCATCCCAGTGACACTAGTTATAGATTCCGATGCTTCCCTCCAGGTTTACTTTATCCCTTGGACCTTCTTATTGACGATGAAACACAGAAATTGCATCGGAATTAAATACAAAAGGAACAATGCCGACTTTAGTACAAGTACACTGACTCTTCTTACTGACTATGCTTTGATTCATTCCTGTGACACTAGTTATAGATTCCGATGCTTTACTCCAAGTTTACTGCATCCCTTGTACCTTCTTATTGACGATGAAACACAGAAATTGCATCGGAATTAAATACAAAAGGCACAATGCCGACTTAAGTACAAGAAGACTGACTCTTATTAGTGACTATGCTTTTAACCATTCCTGTGACACTAGTTATAGATTCCGATGCTTCACTTCAGGTTTACTGTATCCCTTAGACCTACTTATTGACGATGAAACACAGAAATTGCATCGGAATTAAATACAAAAGGCACAATGCCGACTTAAGTACAAGAAGACTGACTCTTCTTACTGTCTATGTTTGAGCCATTCCTGTGAGACTAGTTATAGATTCCGATGCTTCACTCCAGGTTTACTATATCCCTCTGACCTTCGTATTGACGATGAAACACAGAAATTGCATCGGAATTAAATACAAAAGGCACAATGCAGACTTAAGTACAAGAAGACTGACTCTGCTTGCTGACTATGACTTGAACCATCCCAGTGACACTAGTTATAGATTCCGATGCTTCACTCCAGGGTTACTTTATCCCTTGTACCTTCTTATTGACGATGAAACACAGAAATTGCATCGGAATTAAATACAAAAGGCACAATGCCGAATTAAGTACAAGAAGACTGACTCTTCTTACTGACTATGTTTTGAACCATTCCTGTGACACTAGTTATAGATTCCGATGCTTCATTTCTGATTTACTGTATCCCTCTGACCTTCTTATTGACGATGATACACAGAAATTGCATCGGAATTAAATACTAAAGGCACAATGCCGAATTAAGTACAAGAAGACTGTCTCTTCTTACTGTCGATGTTTTGAACCATTCCTGTGACACTAGTTATAGATTTCGATGCTTCACTCCATTTTTACTGTATCCCTTGGGCCTTGTTATTGACGATGAAACACAGAAATTGCATCGGAATTAAATACAAAAGGAACAATGCCGACTTTAGTACAAGTACACTGACTCTTCTTACTGACTATGCTTTGATTCATTCCTGTGACACTAGTTATAGATTCCGATGCTTTACTCCAAGTTTACTGCATCCCTTGTACCTTCTTATTGACGATGAAACACAGAAATTGCATCGGAATTAAATACAAAAGGCACAATGCCGACTTAAGTACAAGAAGACTGACTCTTATTAGTGACTATGCTTTTAACCATTCCTGTGACACTAGTTATAGATTCCGATGCTTCACTTCAGGTTTACTGTATCCCTTAGACCTACTTATTGACGATGAAACACAGAAATTGCATCGGAATTAAATACAAAAGGCACAATGCCGACTTAAGTACAAGAAGACTGACTCTTCTTACTGTCTATGTTTGAGCCATTCCTGTGAGACTAGTTATAGATTCCGATGCTTCACTCCAGGTTTACTATATCCCTCTGACCTTCGTATTGACGATGAAACACAGAAGTTGCATCGGAATTAAATACAAAAGGCACAATGCAGAATTAAGTACAAGAAGACTGACTCTTCTTGCTGACTATGACTTGAACCATCCCAGTGACACTAGTTATAGATTCCGATGCTTCACTCCAGGTTTACTTTATCCCTTGTACCTTCTTATTGACGATGAAACACAGAAATTGCATCGGAATTAAATACAAAAGGCACAATGCCGAATTAAGTACAAGAAGACTGACTCTTCTTACTGACTATGTTTTGAACCATTCCTGTGACACTAGTTATAGATTCCGATGCTTCATTTCTGATTTACTGTATCCCTCTGACCTTCTTATTGACGATGATACACAGAAATTGCATCGGAATTAAATACTAAAGGCACAATGCCGAATTAAGTACAAGAAGACTGTCTCTTCTTACTGTCGATGTTTTGAACCATTCCTGTGACACTAGTTATAGATTCCGATGCTTCACTCCATTTTTACTGTATCCCTTGGGCCTTGTTATTGACGATGAAACACAGAGATTGCATCGGAATGAAATAAAAAAGGCACAATGCCGACTTAAGTACAAGAGGACTGACTCTTCTCACTGTCTATGATTTGAACCATTCCTGTGACACTAGTTATGGATTCCGATGCTTCACTCCCGGTTTACTATATCCCTCTGTCCTTCTTATTGACGATGAAACACAGAAATTGCATCGGAATTAAATACAAAAGGAACAATGCCGACTTTAGTACAGGTAGATTGACTCTTCTTACTGACTATCTTTTGATTCATTCCTGTGACACTAGCTATAGATTCCGATGCTTCACTCCAGGTTTACTGTATCCCTTGTACCTTCTTATTGACGATGAAACACAGAAATTGCATCGGAATTAAATACAAAAGGCACAATGCCGACTTAAGTACAAGAAGACTGACTCTTCTTAGTGTGTATGGTTTTAACCATTCCTGTGACACTAGTTATAGATTCCGATGCTGCACTTCAGGTTTACTGTATCCCTTAGACCTTCTTATTGACAAAGAAACACAGAAATTGTGTCAGAATTAAGTAAAAAAGGCACAATGCCGACTTAAGTACAAGAGGACTGACTCTTCTTATTGACTATGTTTTGAACCATTCCTCTGACATTAGTTATACATTCCGATGCTTCATTTCTGATTTACTGTATCCCTCTGACTTTCTTATTGACGATGATACACAGAAATTGCATCGGAATTAAATACTAATGGCACAATGCCGAATTAAGAACAAGAAGACTGTCTCTTCTTACTGTCGATGTTTTGAACCATTCCTGTGACACTAGTTATAGATTCCGATGGTTCACTCCAGGTTTACTGTATCTCTTGGACCTTCTTATTGACGATGAAACACAGAAATTGCATCGGAATAAAATACAAAAGGCACAATGACGACTTAAGTACAAGAAGACTGACTCTTCTTACCGACTATGTATTGAACCATTCATGTGACACTAGTTATAGATTCCGGTGCTTCACGTCAGGTTTACTGTATCCCTTGGACTTTCTTATTGACGATGAAACACAGAAATTGCATCGGAAATAAATACAAAAGGCACAATGCCATCTTAAGTACAAGAAGACTGACTCTTCTTACTGACTGTGCTTTGAACCATTCCTGTGACACTAGTTATAAATTCCGATGCTTCACTTCAGGTTTACTATTTCCCTTGGACCTTCTTATTGACGATGAAACACAGAAATTGCATCGGAATTAAATACAAAAGACACAATGCAGACTTAAGTACAAGAAGACTGACTCTTCTTACTGGCTATGTATTGAAGCATTCCTGTGACACTAGTTATAGATTCCGATGCTTCACTTCAGATTTACTATATCCCTCTGACCTTCTTATTGACGATGAAACACAGAAATTGCATCGGAATTAAATACAAAAGGCACAATGCCGTCTTAAGTACAAGTAGACTGACTCTTCTTACTTTCTATGTTTTGAACCATTCCTGTGATACTAGTTATAGATTCCGATGCTTCACTCCAGGTTTACTATATCCCTTCGACCTTCTTATTGGCGATGAAACACTGAAATTGCATAGGAATTAAATAGAAAAGGCACAATGCAGACTTAAGTACAAGAAGACTGACTCTTCTCACTGTCTATGTTTTGAACCATCCCAGTGGCACTAGTTATAGATTCCGATGCTTCCCTCCAGGTTTACTTTATCCCTTGGACCTTCTTATTGACGATGAAACACAGAAATTGCATCGGAATTAAATACAAAAGGAACAATGCCGACTTTAGTACAAGTACACTGACTCTTCTTACTGACTATGCTTTGATTCATTCCTGTGACACTAGTTATAGATTCCGATGCTTCACTCCAAGTTTACTGCATCCCTTGTACCTTCTTATTGACGATGAAACACAGAAATTGCATCGGAATTAAATACAAAAGGCACAATGCAGACTTAAGTACAAGAAGACTGACTCTTCTTACTGGCTATGTATTGAAGCATTCCTGTGACACTAGTTATAGATTCCGATGCTTCACTTCAGATTTACTATATCCCTCTGACCTTCTTATTGACGATGAAACACATAAATTGCATCGGAATTAAATACAAAAGGCACAATGCCGTCTTAAGTACAAGTAGACTGACTCTTCTTACTTTCTATGTTTTGAACCATTCCTGTGATACTAGTTATAGATTCCGATGCTTCACTCCAGGTTTACTATATCCCTTCGACCTTCTTATTGGCGATGAAACACTGAAATTGCATAGGAATTAAATAGAAAAGGCACAATGCAGACTTAAGTACAAGAAGACTGACTCTCCTTACTGTCTATGTTTTGAACCATCCCAGTGGCACTAGTTATAGATTCCGATGCTTCCCTCCAGGTTTACTTTATCCCTTGGACCTTCTTATTGACGATGAAACACAGAAATTGCATCGGAATTAAATACAAAAGGAACAATGCCGACTTTAGTACAAGTACACTGACTCTTCTTACTGACTATGCTTTGATTCATTCCTGTGACACTAGTTATAGATTCCGATGCTTCACTCCAGGTTTACTATATCCCTCTGACCTTCGTATTGACGATGAATCACAGAAATTGCATCGGAATTAAATACAAAAGGCACAATGCAGACTTAAGTACAAGAAGACTGACTCTTCTTGCTGACTATGACTTGAACCATCCCAGTGACACTAGTTATAGATTCCGATGCTTCACTCCAGGTTTACTTTATCCCTTGTACCTTCTTATTGACGATGAAACACAGAAATTGCATCGGAATTAAATACAAAAGGCACAATGCCGAATTAAGTACAAGAAGTCTGACTCTTCTTACTGACTATGTTTTGAACCATTCCTGTGACACCAGTTATAGATTCCGATGCTTCATTTCTGATTTACTGTATCCCTCTGACCTTCTTATTGACGATGATACACAGAAATTGCATCGGAATTAAATACTAAAGGCACAATGCCGAATTAAGTACAAGAAGACTGTCTCTTCTTACTGTCGATGTTTTGAACCATGCCTGTGACACTAGTTATAGATTCCGATGCTTCACTCCATTTTTACTGTATCCCTTGGGCCTTGTTATTGACGATGAAACACAGAGATTGCATCGGAATGAAATAAAAAAGGCACAATGCCGACTTAAGTACAAGAGGACTGACTCTTCTCACTGTCTATGATTTGAACCATTCCTGTGACACTAGTTATGGATTCCGATGCTTCACTCCCGGTTTACTATATCCCTCTGTCCTTCTTATTGACGATGAAACACAGAAATTGCATCGGAATTAAATACAAAAGGAACAATGCCGACTTTAGTACAGGTAGATTGACTCTTCTTACTGACTATCTTTTGATTCATTCCTGTGACACTAGCTATAGATTCCGATGCTTCACTCCAGGTTTACTGTATCCCTTGTACCTTCTTATTGACGATGAAACACAGAAATTGCATCGGAATTAAATACAAAAGGCACAATGCCGACTTAAGTACAAGAAGACTGACTCTTCTTAGTGTGTATGGTTTTAACCATTCCTGTGACACTAGTTATAGATTCCGATGCTGCACTTCAGGTTTACTGTATCCCTTAGACCTTCTTATTGACAAAGAAACACAGAAATTGTGTCAGAATTAAGTAAAAAAGGCACAATGCCGACTTAAGTACAAGAGGACTGACTCTTCTTATTGACTATGTTTTGAACCATTCCTCTGACATTAGTTATACATTCCGATGCTTCATTTCTGATTTACTGTATCCCTCTGACTTTCTTATTGACGATGATACACAGAAATTGCATCGGAATTAAATACTAATGGCACAATGCCGAATTAAGAACAAGAAGACTGTCTCTTCTTACTGTCGATGTTCTGAACCATTCCTGTGACACTAGTTATAGATTCCGATGGTTCACTCCAGGTTTACTGTATCTCTTGGACCTTCTTATTGACGATGAAACACAGAAATTGCATCGGAATAAAATACAAAAGGCACAATGACGACTTAAGTACAAGAAGACTGACTCTTCTTACCGACTATGTATTGAACCATTCATGTGACACTAGTTATAGATTCCGGTGCTTCACGTCAGGTTTACTGTATCCCTTGGACTTTCTTATTGACGATGAAACACAGAAATTGCATCGGAAATAAATACAAAAGGCACAATGCCATCTTAAGTACAAGAAGACTGACTCTTCTTACTGACTGTGCTTTGAACCATTCCTGTGACACTAGTTATAAATTCCGATGCTTCACTTCAGGTTTACTATTTCCCTTGGACCTTCTTATTGACGATGAAACACAGAAGTTGCATCGGAATTAAATACAAAAGGCACAATCCAGACTTAAGTACAAGAAGACTGACTCTTCTTACTGGCTATGTATTGAAGCATTCCTGTGACACTAGTTATAGATTCCGATGCTTCACTTCAGATTTACTATATCCCTCTGACCTTCTTATTGACGATGAAACACAGAAATTGCATCGGAATTAAATACAAAAGGCACAATGCCGTCTTAAGTACATGTAGACTGACTCTTCTTACTTTCTATGTTTTGAACCATTCCTGTGATACTAGTTATAGATTCCGATGCTTCACTCCAGGTTTACTATATCCCTTCGACCTTCTTATTGGCGATGAAACACTGAAATTGCATAGGAATTAAATAGAAAAGGCACAATGCAGACTTAAGTACAAGAAGACTGACTCTTCTTACTGTCTATGTTTTGAACCATCCCAGTGGCACTAGTTATAGATTCCGATGCTTCCCTCCAGGTTTACTTTATCCCTTGGACCTTCTTATTGACGATGAAACACAGAAATTGCATCGGAATTAAATACAAAAGGAACAATGCCGACTTTAGTACAAGTACACTGACTCTTCTTACTGACGATGCTTTGATTCATTCCTGTGACACTAGTTATAGATTCCGATGCTTCACTCCAAGTTTACTGCATCCCTTGTACCTTCTTATTGACGATGAAACACAGAAATTGCATCGGAATTAAATACAAAAGGCACAATGCCGACTTAAGTTCAAGAAGACTGACTCTTATTAGTGACTATCCTTTTAACCATTCCTGTGACACTAGTTATAGATTCCGATGCTTCACTTCAGGTTTACTGTATCCCTTAGACCTTCTTATTGACGATGAAACACAGAAATTGCATGGGAATTAAATACAAAAGGCACAATGCCAACTTAAGTACAAGAAGACTGACTCATCTTACTGTCTATGTTTGAGCCATTCCTGTGAGACTAGTTATAGATTCCGATGCTTCACTCCAGGTTTACTATATCCCTCTGACCTTCTTATTGACGATGAAACACAGAAATTGCATCGGAATTAAATACAAAAGGAACAATGCCGACTTTAGTACAAGTACACTGACTCTTCTTACTGACTATGCTTTTATTCATTCCTGTGACACTTATTATAGATTCCGATGCTTCACTCCAGGTTTACTATATCCCTTCGACCTTCTTATTGGCGATGAAACACTGAAATTGCATAGGAATTAAATAGAAAAGGCACAATGCCGACTTAAGTACAAGAAGACTGACTCTTCTTACTGTCTATGTTTTGAACCATCCCAGTGATACTAGTTATAGATTCCGATGCTTCACTTCAGGTTTACTGTATCCCTTAGACCTTCTTATTGACGATGAAACACAGAAATCTAATCGGAATTAACTACAAAAGGCACAATGCCGACTTAAGTACAAGAAGACTGACTCTTCTTACTGACTATGTTCTGAACCATTCCTGTGACACTAGTTATAGATTCCGATGCTTCATTTCTGATTTACTGTATCCCTCTGACCTTCTTATTGACGATGATACACAGAAATTGCCTCGGAATTAAATACTGAAGGCACAATGCCGAATTAAGTACAAGAAGACTGTCTCTTCTTACTGTCGATGTTTTGAACCATTCCTGTGACACTAGTTATAGATTCCGATGCTTCACTCCAGGTTTACTGTATCCCTTGGACCTTCTTATTGACGATGAAACACAGAGATTGCATCGGAATGAAATAAAAAAGGCACAATGCCGACTGAAGTACAAGAGGACTGACTCTTCTCACTGTCTATGTTTTGAACCATTCCTGTGACACTAGTTATGGATTCCGATGCTTCACTCCCGGTTTACTATATCCCTCTGTCCTTCATATTGACGATGAAACACAGAAATTGCATCGGAATTAAATACAAAAGGAACAATGCCGACTTTAGTACAAGTACACTGACTCTTCTTACTGACGATGCTTTGATTCATTCCTGTGACACTAGTTATGGATTCCTATGCTTCACTCTCGGTTTACTATATCCCTCTGTCCTTCTTATTGACGATGAAACACAGAAATTGCATCGGAATTAAATACAAAAGGAACAATGCCGACTTTAGTACAAGTAGACTGACTCTTCTAACTGACTATGCTTTGATTCATTCCTGTGACACTAGCTATAGATTCCGATGCTTCACTCCAGGTTTACTGTATCCCTTGTACCTTCTTATTGACGATGAAACACAGAAATTGCATCGGAATTAAATACAAAAGGCACAACGACGACTTTACTACAAGTAGACTGACTCTCCTTACTGACTATGATTTGATTAATTCCTGTGACACTAGCTATAGATTCCGATGATTCACTCCAGGTTTACTGTATCAATTGGACCTTCTTATTGACGATGAAACACAGTAATTGCATCGGAATTAAATAAAAAAGGCACAATGCCGACTTAAGTACAAGTAGACTGACTCTTCGTACTGGCTATGTACTGAAACATTCATGTGACACTAGTTATAGATTCCGGAGCTTCACTTCAGGTTTACTGTATCCCTTGGACTTTCTTATTGACGATGAAACACAGAAATTGCATCGGAAATAAATACAAAAGGCACAATGCCGACTTATGTACAAGAAGACTGACTCTTCTTACTGACTATGTTTTGAACCATTCCTGTGACACTAGTTATAGTTTCCGATGCTTCACTCTAGGTTTACTATATCCCATCGACCTTCTTATTGGCGATGAAACACTGAAATTGCATAGGAATTAAATAGAAAAGGCACAATGCCGACTTAAGTACAAGAAGACTGACTCTTCCTACTGTCTATGTTTTGAACCATTCCTGTGACACTCGTTATAGTTTCCGATGCTTCACTTTAGGTTTACTATATCCCTCTGACATTCTTATTGATGATAAAACACAGAAATTGCATCGGAATTAAATACAAAAGGCACAATGGCGACTTTAGTACAAGTAGACTGACTCTCCTTACTGACTATGATTTGATTAATTCCTGTGACACTAGCTATAGATTCCGATGCTTCACTCCAGGTTTACTGTATCAATTGGACCTTCTTATTGACGATGAAATACAGTAATTGCATCGGAATTAAACAAAAAAGGCACAATGCCGACTTAAGTACAAGTAGAATGACTCTTCATACTGTCTATGTTTGAACCATTCCTGTGACACTAGTTATATATTCCGATTCTTCACTCCATGTTTACGGTATCCCTTGTACCTTCTTATTGTCGATGAAACACAGAAATTGCATCGCAATAAAATACAAAAGGCACAATGGCGACTTAAGTACAAGAAGACTGACTCTTCTTACTGGCTATGTATTGAAACATTCATGTGACACTAGTTATAGATTCCGGAGCTTCACTTCAGGTATACTGTATCCCCTGGACTTCCTTATTGACGATGAAACACAGAAAATGCATCGGTAATAAATACAAAAGGCACAATGCCGACTTAAGTACAAGAAGACTGACTCTTCTTACTGACTATGCTTTGAACCATTCCTGTGACACTAGTTATAGATTCCGATGCTTCACTTCAGGTTTACTGCTTCCCTTGGACGTTCTTATTGACGATGAAACACAGAAATTGCATCGGAATTAAATACAAAAGGAACAATGCCGACTTTAGTACAAGTACACTGACTCTTCTTACTGACTATGCTTTGACTCATTCCTGTGACACTAGTTATAGATTCCGATGTTTCACTCCAGGATTACTGTATCCCTTGGACCTTCTTATTGACGATGAAACACAGAAATTGCATCGGAATTAAATAGAAAAGGCACAATACCGACTTAAGTACAAGAAGACTGACTCTTCTTACTGACTATGTTCTGAACCATTCCTGTGACACTAGTTATAGATTCCGATGCTTCATTTCTGATTTACTGTATCCCTCTGACCTTCTTATTGACGATGATACACTGAAATTGCCTCGGAATTAAATACTAAAGGCACAATGCCGAATTAAGTACAAGAAGACTGTCTCTTCTTACTGTCGATGTTTTGAACCATTCCTGTGACACTAGTTATAGATTCCGATGCTTCACTCCAGGTTTACTGTATCCCTTGGACCTTCTTATTGACGATGAAACACAGAGATTGCATCGGAATGAAATAAAAAAGGCACAATGCCGACTGAAGTACAAGAGGACTGACTCTTCTCACTGTCTATGTTTTGAACCATTCCTGTGACACTAGTTATGGATTCCGATGCTTCACTCCCGGTTTACTATATCCCTCTGTCCTTCTTATTGACGATGAAACACAGAAATTGCATCGGAATTAAATACAAAAGGAACAATGCCGACTTTAGTACAAGTAGATTGACTCTTCTTACTGACTATGTTTGATTCATTCCTGTGACACTAGCTATAGATTCCGATGCTTCACTCCAGGTTTACTGTATCCCTTGGACCTTCTTATTGACGATGAAACACAGAAATTGCATCGGAATTAAATACAAAAGGCACAATGCCGACTTAAGTACAAGAAGACTGACTCTTCTTACTGACTATGTATTGAACCATTCATGTGACACTAGTTATAGATTCCGATGCTTCACTTCAGATTTACTATATCCCTCTGACCTTCTTATTGACGATGATACACAGAAATTGCATCGGAATTAAATACTAATGGCACAATGCCGAATTAAGTACAAGAAGACTGTCTCTTCTTACTGTCGATGTTTTGAACCATTCCTGTGACACTAGTTATAGATTCCGATGGTTCACTCCAGGTTTACTGTATCCCTTGGACCTTCTTATTGACGATGAAACACAGAAATTGCATCGGAATTAAATAAAATAAGCACAATGCCGACTTAAGTACAAGAAGACTGACTCTTCTTACTGTCTATGTTTGAACCATTCCTGTGACACTAGTTATATATTCCGATTCTTCACTACAGGTTTACTATATCCCTCTGACCTTCTTATTGACGATGAAACACAGAAACAGCATCGGAATGAAATAGAAAAGGTACAATACCGACTTAAGTACAGGAAGACTGAGTCTTCCTACTGTTTATGATTTGAACCATTCCTGTGACAGTAGTTATAGATTACAATGCTTCACTAAAGGTTTACTGTATCCCTTGGACCTACTTATTGACGATGAAACACAGAAATTGCATCGGAATAAAATACAAAAGGCACAATGACGACTTAAGTACAAGAAGACTGACTCTTCTTACTGACTATGTATTGAACCATTCATGTGACACTAGTTATAGATTCCGATGCTTCACTTCAGATTTACTATATCCCTCTGACCTTCTTATTGACGATGAAACACAGAGATTGCATCGGAATTAAATAAAAAAGGCACAATGCCGACTTAAGTACAAGAGGACTGACTCTTCTCACTGTCTATGATTTGAACCATTCCTGTGACACTAGTTATGGATTCCTATGCTTCACTCTCGGTTTACTATATCCCTCTGTCCTTCTTATTGACGATGAAACACAGAAATTGCATCGGAATTAAATACAAAAGGAACAATGCCGACTTCAGTACAAGTAGACTGACTCTTCTAACTGACTATGTTTTGATTCATTCCTGTGACACTAGCTACAGATTCCGATGCTTCACGCCAGGTTTACTGTATCCCTTGTACCTTCTTATTGACGATGAAACACAGAAATTGCATCGGAATTAAATACAAAAGGCACAATGACGACTTAAGTACAAGAAGACTGACTCTTCTTACTGACTATGTATTGAACCATTCCTGTGACACTAGTTATAGATTCCGATGCTTCACTCCAGGTTTACTATATCCCATCGACCTTCTTATTGGCGATGAAACACTGAAATTGCATAGGAATTAAATAGAAAAGGCACAATGCCGACTTAAGTACAAGAAGATTGACTCTTCCTACTGTCTATGTTTTGAACCATTCCTGTGACACTCGTTATAGATTCCGATGCTTCACTTTAGGTTTACTGTATCCCTCTGACATTCTTATTGATGATAAAACACAGAAATTGCATCGGAATTAAATACAAAAGGCACAATGGCGACTTTAGTACAAGTAGACTGACTCTCCTTACTGACTATGATTTGATTAATTCCTGTGACACTAGCTATAGATTCCGATGCTTCACTCCAGGTTTACTGTATCAATTGGACCTTCTTATTGACGATGAAACACAGTAATTGCATCGGAATTAAAGAAAAAAGGCACAATGCCGACTTAAGTACAAGTAGAATGACTCTTCATACTGTCTATGTTTGAACCATTCCTGTGACACTAGTTATATATTCCGATTCTTCACTCCATGTTTACTGTATCCCTTGTACCTTCTTATTGTCGATGAAACACAGAAATTGCATCGCAATAAAATACAAAAGGCAAAATGGCGACTTAAGTACAAGAAGACTGACTCTTCTTACTGGCTATGTATTGAAACATTCATGTGACACTAGTTATAGATTCCGGAGCTTCACTTCAGGTATACTGTATCCCTTGGACTTCCTTATTGACGATGAAACACAGAAAATGCATCGGTAATAAATACAAAAGGCACAATGCCGACTTAAGTACAAGAAGACAGACTCTTCTTACTGACTATGCTTTGAACCATTCCTGTGACACTAGTTATAGATTCCGATGCTTCACTTCAGGTTTACTGCTTCCCTTGGACGTTCTTATTGACGATGAAACACAGAAATTGCATCGGAATTAAATACAAAAGGCACACTGCAGACTTAAGTGCAAGAAGACTGACTCTTCTTACTGACTATGTTTTGAAGCATTCGTGTGACACTAGTTATAGATTCCGATGCTTCACTTCAGATTTACTATGTCCCACTGACGTTCTTATTGACGATGAAACACAGAAATTGCATCGGAATTAAATACAAATTTCACAATGCCGAATTAAGTACAAGAAAACTGACTCTTCTTACTGTCGATGTTTTGAACCATTCCTGTGACACTAGTTATAGATTCCGATGCTTCACTCCAGGTTTACTGTATTCCTCTGACCTTCTTATTGACGATGAAACACAGAAAATGCATCAGAATTAAATAAAAAAGGCACAATGTCGATTTAAGTACAAGAAGACTGACTCTTCTTACTGTCTATGTTTTGAACCATTCCTGTGATACTAGTTATAGATTCCGATGCTTCACTCCAGGTTTACTATATCCCATCGACCTTGTTATTGGCGATGAAACACTGAAATTGCATAGGAATTAAATAGAAAAGGCACAATGCCGACTTAAGTACAAGAAGACTGACTCTTCCTACTGTCTATGCTTTGAAACATTCCTGTGACACTCGTTATAGATTCCGATGCTTCACTTTAGGTTTACTGTATCCCTCTGACATTCTTATTGATGATGAAACACAGAAATTGCATCGGAATTAAATACAAAAGGCACAATGCCGACTTATGAACAAGAATACTGTCTCTTCTTACCGTCCATGTTTTCAACCATCCCAGTGACACTAGTTATAGATTCCGATGCTTCTCTCCAGGTTTAATTTATCCCTTGGACCTTCTTATTGACGATGAAACACAGAAATTGCATCGGAATTAAATACAAAAGGAACAATGCCGACTTTAGTACAAGTAGACTGTCTCTTCTTACTGACTATGATTTGATTCATTCCTGTCACACGAGTTATTGATTCCGATGCTTCACTCCAGGTTTACTGCACCCCTTGTACCTTCTTATTGACGATGAAACACAGAAATTGCATCGGAATTAAATACAAAAGGCACAATGCCGACTTAAGTACAAGAAGACTGACTCTTCTTAGTTACTATGCTTTTAACCGTTCCTGTGACACTAGTTATAGATTCCGATGCTTCACTTCAGGTTTACTGTATCCCTTAGACCTTCTTATTGACGATGAAACAAGGAAATTGCATCGGAATTAAATACAAAAGGCACAATGCCGACTTAAGTACAAGAAGACTGACTCTTCTTACTGTCTATGATTGAGCCATTCCTGTGAGACTAGTTATAGATTCCGATGCTTCACTCCAGGTTTACTATATCCCTTTGACCTTCTTATTGACGATGAAATACAGAAATAGCATCGGATTTAAATAGAAAAGGCACAATACCGACTTAAGTACAAGAAGACTGACTCTTCCTACTGTCTATGTTTGAACCATTCCTGTGACACTAGTTATAGATTCCAATGCTTCACTAAAGGTTTGCTGTATCCCTTGGACCTTCTTATTGACGATGAAACACAGAAATTGCATCGGAATTAAATATAAAATGCACAATGCCGACTTAAGTACAAGAAGACTGACTCTTCTTATTGACAATGCTTTGAACCATTCATGTGACACTAGTTATAGATTCCGGTGCTTCACTTCAGGTTTTCTGTATCCCTTGGACTTTCTTATTGACGATGAAACACAGAAATTGCATCGGAAATAAATATTAAAGCCACAATGCTGACTTAAGTACAAGAAGACTGACTCTTCCTACTAACTATGCTTTGAACCATTCCTGTGACACTGGTTATAGATTCCGATGCTTCACTTCAGGTTTACTGTTTCCCTTGGACCTTGTTATTGACGATGAAACACAGAAATTGCATCGGAATTAAATACAAAAGGCACAATGCAGACTTAAGTACAAGAAGACTAACTCTTCTTGCTGACAATGTCTTGAACCATCCCAGTGACACTAGTTATAGATTCCGATGCTACACTCCAGGTTTACTTTATCCCTTCGACCTTCTTATTGACGATGAAACACAGAAATTGCATCGGAATTAAATACTAAAGGCACAATGCCGAATTAAGTACAAGAAGACTGTCTCTTCTTACTGTCGATGTTTTGAACCATTCCTGTGACACTAGTTATAGATTCCGATGCTTCACTCGCGGTTTACTATATCCCTCTGTCCTTCTTATTGACGATGAAACACAGAAATTGAATCGGAATCAAATACAAAAGGCACAATGGTGACATAAGTACAAGAAGACTGACTCTTCTTATTGACTATGGTTTGAACCATTCATGTGACACTAGTTATAGATTCCGGTGCTTTACTTCAGCTTTACCGTATCTCTTGGACTTTCTTATTGACGATGGAACACAGAAATTGCATCGGAAGTAAACACAAAAGGCACAATGCCGACTTAAGTACAAGAAGACTGACTCTTCTTACTGACTATGCTTTGAACCATTCATGTGACACTAGTTATAAATTCCGATGCTTCACTCCAGGTTTACTTTATCCCTTGTACCTTCTTATTGACGATGAAACACAGAAATTGCAACGGAATTAAATACAAAAGGCACAATGCCGACTTAAGTACAAGAACACTGACTATTCTTAGTGACTATGCTTTTAACCATTCCTGTGACACTAGTTATAGATTCCGATGCTTCACTTCAGGTTTACTGTATCCCTTAGACCTTCTTATTGACGATGAAACACAGAAATCTAATCGGAATTAACTACAAAAGGCACAATGCCGACTTAAGTACAAGAAGACTGACTCTTCTTACTGACTATGTTCTGAACCATTCCTGTGACACTAGTTATAGATTCCGATGCTTCATTTCTGATTTACTGTATCCCTCTGACCTTCTTATTGACGATGATACACAGAAATTGCCTCGGAATTAAATACTAAAGGCACAATGCCGAATTAAGTACAAGAGGACTGTCTCTTCTTACTGTCGATGTTTTGAACCATTCCTGTGACACTAGTTATAGATTCCGATGCTTCACTCCAGGTTTACTGTATCCCTTGGACCATCTTATTGACGATGAAACACAGAGATTGCATCGGAATGAAATAAAAAAGGCACAATGCCGACTGAAGTACAAGAGGACTGACTCTTCTCACTGTCTATGTTTTGAACCATTCCTGTGACACTAGTTATGGATTCCGATGCTTCACTCCCGGTTTACTATATCCCTCTGTCCTTCTTATTGACGATGAAACACAGAAATTGCATCGGAATTAAATACAAAAGGAACAATGCCGACTTTAGTACAAGTAGATTGACTCTTCTTACTGACTATGTTTGATTCATTCCTGTGACACTAGCTATAGATTCCGATGCTTCACTCCAGGTTTACTGTATCCCTTGGACCTTCTTATTGACGATGAAACACAGAAATTGCATCGGAATTAAATACAAAAGGCACAATGCCGACTTAAGTACAAGAAGACTGACTCTTCTTACTGACTATGTATTGAACCATT
The DNA here is from genome assembly GCF_021461385.2 of Schistocerca piceifrons. Classification (NCBI taxonomy): domain Eukaryota; kingdom Metazoa; phylum Arthropoda; class Insecta; order Orthoptera; family Acrididae; genus Schistocerca; species Schistocerca piceifrons. The sequence continues at coordinate 68,560 of NW_025728019.1, read as the reverse complement.
CATGTGACACTAGTTATAGATTCCGATGCTTCACTTCAGATTTACTATATCCCTCTGACCTTCTTATTGACGATGATACACAGAAATTGCATCGGAATTAAATACTAATGGCACAATGCCGAATTAAGTACAAGAAGACTGTCTCTTCTTACTGTCGATGTTTTGAACCATTCCTGTGGCACTAGTTATGGATTCCTATGCTTCACTCTCGGTTTACTATATCCCTCTGTCCTTCTTATTGACGATGAAACACAGAAATTGCATCGGAATTAAATACAAAAGGAACAATGCCGACTTTAGTACAAGTAGACTGACTCTTCTAACTGACTATGTTTTGATTCATTCCTGTGACACTAGCTATAGATTCCGATGCTTCACTCCAGGTTTACTGTATCCCTTGTACCTTCTTATTGACGATGAAACACAGAAATTGCATCGGAATTAAATACAAAAGGCACAATGACGACTTTACTACAAGTAGACTGACTCTCCTTACTGACTATGATTTGATTAATTCCTGTGACACTAGCTATAGATTCCGATGCTTCACTCCAGGTTTACTGTATCAATTGGACCTTCTTATTGTCGATGAAACACAGAAACAGCATCGGAATGAAATAGAAAAGGTACAATACCGACTTAAGTACAGGAAGAATGAGTCTTCCTACTGTTTATGTTTTGAACCATTCCTGTGACAGTAGTTATAGATTACAATGCTTCACTAAAGGTTTCCTGTATCCCTTGGACCTACTTAGTGACGATGAAACACAGAAATTGCATCGGAATAAAATACAAAAGGCACAATGACGACTTAAGTACAAGAAGACTGACTCTTCTTACTGACTATGTATTGAACCATTCATGTGACACTAGTTATAGATTCCGATGCTTCACTTCAGATTTACTATATCCCTCTGACTTTCTTATTGACGATGAAACACAGAGATTGCATCGGAATTAAATAAAAAAGGCACAATGCCGACTTAAGTACAAGAGGACTGACTCTTCTCACTGTCTATGTTTTGAACCATTCCTGTGACACTAGTTATGGATTCCTATGCTTCACTCTCGGTTTACTATATCCCTCTGTCCTTCTTATTGACGATGAAACACAGAAATTGCATCGGAATTAAATACAAAAGGAACAATGCCGACTTTAGTACAAGTAGACTGACTCTTCTAACTGACTATGTTTTGATTCATTCCTGTGACACTAGCTATAGATTCCAATGCTTCACTCCAGGTTTACTGTATCCCTTGTACCTTCTTATTGACGATGAAACACAGAAATTGCATCGGAATTAAATACAAAAGGCACAATGACGACTTTACTACAAGTAGACTGACTCTCCTTACTGACTATGATTTGATTAATTCCTGTGACACTAGCTATAGATTCCGATGCTTCACTCCAGGTTTACTGTATCAATTGGACCTTCTTATTGTCGATGAAACACAGAAATTGCATCGCAATAAAATACAAAAGGCACAATGGCGACTTAAGTACAAGAAGACTGACTCTTCTTACTGGCTATGTATTGAAACATTCATGTGACACTAGTTATAGATTCCGGAGCTTCACTTCAGGTATACTGTATCCCTTGGACTTCCTTATTGACGATGAAACACAGAAAATGCATCGGTAATAAATACAAGAGGCACAATGCCGACTTAAGTACAAGAAGACTGACTGTTCTTACTGACTATGCTTTGAACCATTCCTGTGACACTAGTTATAGATTCCGATGCTTCACTTCAGGTTTACTGCTTCCCTTGGACGTTCTTATTGACGATGAAACACAGAAATTGCATCGGAATTAAATACAAAAGGCACACTGCAGACTTAAGTACAAGAAAACTGACTCTTCTTACTGACTATGTTTTGAAGCATTCGTGTGACACTAGTTATAGATTCCGATGCTTCACTTCAGATTTACTATGTCCCACTGACATTCTTATTGACGATGAAACACAGAAATTGCATCGGAATTAAATACAAATGGCAAAATGCCGAATTAAGTACAAGAAAACTGACTCTTCTTACTGTCGATGTTTTGAACCATTCCTGTGACACTAGTTATAGATTCCGATGCTTCACTCCAGGTTTACTGTATTCCTCTGACCTTCTTATTGACGATGAAACACAGAAAATGCATCAGAATTAAATAAAAAAGGCACAATGTCGACTTAAGTACAAGAAGACTGACTCTTCTTACTGTCTATGTTTTGAACCATTCCTGTGATACTAGTTATAGATTCCGATGCTTCACTCCAGGTTTACTATATCCCATCGACCTTGTTATTGGCGATGAAACACTGAAATTGCATAGGAATTAAATAGAAAAGGCACAATGCCGACTTAAGTACAAGAAGACTGACTCTTCCTACTGTCTATGTTTTGAAACATTCCTGTGACACTCGTTATAGATTCCGATGCTTCACTTTAGGTTTACTGTATCCCTCTGACATTCTTATTGATGATGAAACACAGAAATTGCATCGGAATTAAATACAAAAGGCACAATGCCGACTTATGAACAAGAATACTGTCTCTTCTTACCGTCCATGTTTTGAACCATCCCAGTGACACTAGTTTTAGATTCCGATGCTTCTCTACAGGTTTCCTTTATCCCTTGGACCTTCTTATTGACGATGAAATACAGAAATTGCATCGGAATTAAATACAAAAGGAACAATGCCGACTTTAGTACAAGTAGACTGACTCTTCTTACTGACTATGATTTGATTCATTCCTGTCACACTAGTTATTGATTCCGATGCTTCACTCCAGGTTTACTGCACCCCTTGTACCTTCTTATTGACGATGAAACACAGAAATTGCATCGGAATTAAATACAAAAGGCACAATGCCGACTTAAGTACAAGAAGACTGACTCTTCTTAGTTACTATGCTTTTAACCGTTCCTGTGACACTAGTTATAGATTCCGATGCTTCACTTCAGGTTTACTGTATCCCTTAGACCTTCTTATTGACGATGAAACAAGGAAATTGCATCGGAATTAAATACAAAAGGCACAATGCCGACTTAAGTACAAGAAAACTGACTCTTCTTACTGTCGATGTTTTGAACCATTCCTGTGACACTAGTTATAGATTCCGATGCTTCACTCCAGGTTTACTGTATTCCTCTGACCTTCTTATTGACGATGAAACACAGAAAATGCATCAGAATTAAATAAAAAAGGCACAATGTCGACTTAAGTACAAGAAGACTGACTCTTCTTACTGTCTATGTTTTGAACCATTCCTGTGATACTAGTTATAGATTCCGATGCTTCACTCCAGGTTTACTATATCCCATCGACCTTGTTATTGGCGATGAAACACTGAAATTGCATAGGAATTAAATAGAAAAGGCACAATGCCGACTTAAGTACAAGAAGACTGACTCTTCCTACTGTCTATGTTTTGAAACATTCCTGTGACACTCGTTATAGATTCCGATGCTTCACTTTAGGTTTACTGTATCCCTCTGACATTCTTATTGATGATGAAACACAGAAATTGCATCGGAATTAAATACAAAAGGCACAATGCCGACTTATGAACAAGAATACTGTCTCTTCTTACCGTCCATGTTTTGAACCATCCCAGTGACACTAGTTTTAGATTCCGATGCTTCTCTACAGGTTTCCTTTATCCCTTGGACCTTCTTATTGACGATGAAATACAGAAATTGCATCGGAATTAAATACAAAAGGAACAATGCCGACTTTAGTACAAGTAGACTGACTCTTCTTACTGACTATGATTTGATTCATTCCTGTCACACTAGTTATTGATTCCGATGCTTCACTCCAGGTTTACTGCACCCCTTGTACCTTCTTATTGACGATGAAACACAGAAATTGCATCGGAATTAAATACAAAAGGCACAATGCCGACTTAAGTACAAGAAGACTGACTCTTCTTAGTTACTATGCTTTTAACCGTTCCTGTGACACTAGTTATAGATTCCGATGCTTCACTTCAGGTTTACTGTATCCCTTAGACCTTCTTATTGACGATGAAACAAGGAAATTGCATCGGAATTAAATACAAAAGGCACAATGCCGACTTAAGTACAAGAAGACTGACTCTTCTTACTGTCTATGATTGAGCCATTCCTGTGAGACTAGTTATAGATTCCGATGCTTCACTCCAGGTTTACTATATCCCTTTGACCTTCTTATTGACGATGAAATACAGAAATAGCATCGGATTTAAATAGAAAAGGCACAATACCGACTTAAGTACAAGAAGACTGACTCTTCCTACTGTCTATGTTTGAACCATTCCTGTGACACTAGTTATAGATTCCAATGCTTCACTAAAGGTTTACTGTATCCCTTGGACCTTCTTATTGACGATGAAACACAGAAATTGCATCGGAATTAAATATAAAATGCACAATGCCGACTTAAGTACAAGAAGACTGACTCTTCTTATTGACTATGCTTTGAACCATTCATGTGACACTAGTTATAGATTCCGGTGCTTCACTTCAGGTTTTCTGTATCCCTTGGACTTTCTTATTGACGATGAAACACAGAAATTGCATCGGAAATAAATATTAAAGCCACAATGCTGACTTCAGTACAAGAAGACTGACTCTTCCTACTAACTATGCTTTGAACCATTCCTGTGACACTAGTTATAGATTCCGATGCTTCACTTCAGGTTTACTGTTTCCCTTGGACCTTGTTATTGACGATGAAACACAGAAATTGCATCGGAATTAAATACAAAAGGCACAATGCAGACTTAAGTACAAGAAGACTAACTCTTCTTGCTGACAATGTCTTGAACCATCCCAGTGACACTAGTTATAGATTCCGATGCTACACTCCAGGTTTACTTTATCCCTTCGACCTTCTTATTGACGATGAAACACAGAAATTGCATCGGAATTAAATACTAAAGGCACAATGCCGAATTAAGTACAAGAAGACTGTCTCTTCTTACTGTCGATGTTTTGAACCATTCCTGTGACACTAGTTATAGATTCCGATGCTTCACTCGCGGTTTACTATATCCCTCTGTCCTTCTTATTGACGATGAAACACAGAAATTGAATCGGAATCAAATACAAAAGGCACAATGGTGACATAAGTACAAGAAGACTGACTCTTCTTATTGACTATGCTTTGAACCATTCATGTGACACTAGTTATAGATTCCGGTGCTTCACTTCAGGTTTACCGTATCTCTTGGACTTTCTTATTGACGATGGAACACAGAAATTGCATCGGAAGTAAACACAAAAGGCACAATGCCGACTTAAGTACAAGAAGACTGACTCTTCTTACTGACTATGCTTTGAACCATTCATGTGACACTAGTTATAAATTCCGATGCTTCACTCCAGGTTTACTGCACCCCTTGTACCTTCTTATTGACGATGAAACACAGAAATTGCATCGGAATTAAATACAAAAGGCACAATGCCGACTTAAGTACAAGAAGACTGACTCTTCTTCGTTACTATGCTTTTAACCATTCCTGTGACACTAGTTGTAGATTCCGATGCTTCACTTCAGGTTTACTGTATCCCTTAGCCCTTCTTATTGACGATGAAACAAGGAAATTGCATCGGATTTAAATACAAAAGGCACAATGCCGACTTAAGTACAACAAGACTGACTCTTCTTGCTGTCTATGACTTGAACCATCCCAGTGACACTAGTTATAGATTCCGATGTTTCACTCGAGGTTTACTGTATCCCTTGGACCTTCTTATTGACGATGAAACACAGAAATTGCATCGGAATTAAATAAAAAGGGCACAATGCCGACTTAAGTACAAGAAGACTGACTCTTCTCACTGTCTATGTTTTGAACCATTCCTGTGACACTAGTTATAGATTCCGATGCTTCACTCGCGATTTCCTATATCCCTCTGTCCTTCTTATTGACGATGAAACACAGTAATTGCATCGGAATTAAATAGAAAAGGCACAATACCGACTTAAGTACAAGAAGACTGACTCTTCCTACTGCCTATGTTTTGAACCATTCCTGTGACACTAGTTATAGATTCCGGCGCTTCATTTCTGATTTACTGTATCCGACTGACTTTCGTATTGACGATGATACCCAGAAATTGCATCGGAATTAAATACTAAAGGCACAATGCCGAATTAAGTACAATAAGACTGTCTCTTCTTACTATCGATGTTTTGAACCATTCCTGTGACACTAGTTATAGATTCCGATGTTTCACTCCAGGTTTACTGTATCCCTTAGACCTTCTTATTGACGATGAAACACAGAAATTGCATCGGAATTAAATAAAAAAGGCACAATGCCGACTTAAGTACAAGAAGACTGACTCTTCTCACTGTCTATGTTTTGAACCATTCCTGTGACACAAGTTATAGATTCCGATGCTTCACTCGCGGTTTACTATATCCCTCTGTCCTTCTTATTGACGATGAAACACAGAAATTGCATCGGAATTAAATAGAAAAGGCACAATACCGACTTAAGAACAAGAAGACTGACTCTTACTACCGTCTATGTTTTGAACCATTCCTGTGACACTAGTTATAGATTCCAATGCTTCACTAAAGGTTTACTGTATCCCTTGGACCTTCTTATTGACGATGAAACACAGAAATTGCATCAGAATTAAATACAAAAGGCACAATGCCGACTTAAGTACAAGAAAACTGACTCTTCTTAGTGACTATGCTTTTAACCATTCATGTGACACTAGTTATAGATTCCGGTGCTTCACTCCAGGTTTACCGTATCCCTTCCACTTTCTTATTGACGATGAAACACAGAAATTGCATCGGAAGTAAATACAAAAGGCACAATGCCGACTTAAGTACAAGAAGACTGACTCTTCTTACTGACTATGCTTTGAACCATTCATGTGACACTAGTTATAGATTCCGGTGCTTCACTTCAGGTTTTCTGTATCCCCTGGACTTTCTTATTGACGATGAAACACAGAAATTGCATCGGAATTAAATACTAAAGGCACAATGCCGGATTAAATACAAGAAGACTGTCTCTTCTTACTGTCGATGTTTTGAACCATTCCTGTGACACTAGTTATAGATTCCGATGCTTCACTTCAGATTTACTGTATCCCTCTGACCTTCTTATTGACGATGAAACACAGAAATTGCATCGGAATTAAATACAAAAGGCACAATGCCGAATTAAGTACAAGAAAACGGACTCTTCTAACTGTCGATGATTTGAACCATTCCTGTAACACTAGTTATAGATTCCGATGCTTCACTCCAGGTTTACTGTATCCCTCTGACCTTCTTATCGACGATGAAACACAGAAATTGCATCAGAATTAAATACAAAAGGCACAATGCCGACTTAAGTACAAGAAAACTGACTCTTCTTAGTGACTATGCTTTTAACCATTCCTGTGACACTAGTTATAGATTCCGATGCTTCACTTCAAATTTACTGTATCCGTTGGACCTTCTTATTGACGATGAAACACAGAAATTGCATCGGAATTAAATACAAAAGGCACAATGGCGACTTAAGTACAAGAAGACTGACTCTTCTTACTGACTATGCTTTGAACCATTCATGTGACACTAGTTATAGATTCTGGTGCTTCACTTCAGGTTTACTGTATCCCTTGGACTTTCTTATTGACGATGAAACACAGAAATTGCATCGGAAATAAATACAAAAGGCACAATGCCGACTTAAGTACAAGAAGACTCACTCTTCCTACTGATTATGCTTTGAACCATTCCTGTGACACTAGTTATAGATTCCGATGCTTCACTTCAGGTTTACTGTTTCCCTTGGACCTTCTTATTGACGATGAAACACAGAAATTGCATCGGAATTAAATACAAAAGGCACAATGCAGACTTAAGAACAAGAAGACTGACTCTTCCTACTGTCTATGTTTTGAACCATTCCTGTGACACTCGTTATAGATTCCGATGCTTCACTTCAGGTTTACTGTATCCCTCTGACCTTCTTATTAATGATGAAACACAGAAATAGCATCGGAATTAAATACAAAAGGCACAATGCCGACTTAAGTACAAGAAGACTGACTCTTCCCACTGTCTATGTTCTCAACCATTCCTTTGACACTAGTTATAGATTCCGATGCGTCACTTCAGGTTTACTGTATCCCTTGGACCTTCTTATTGAAGATGAAACACAGAAATTGCATCGGAATTTAATACAAAAGGCACAATGCCGACTTAATTACAAGAAGACTGACTCTTCTTACAGACTATGTTTTGAACCATTCCTGTGACACTAGTTATAGACACTGATGCTTCACTTCAGGTTTACTGTATCCCTTGGACCTTCTTATTGAAGATGAAACACAGAAATTGCATCGGAATTAAATACAAAAGGCACAATGCCGACTTAAGAACAAGAATACTGTCTCTTCTTACTGTCTATGTTTTGAACCATCCCTGTGACACTAGTTATAGATTCCGATGCTTCACTCCAGGTTTACTTTATCCCTTGGACCTTCTTATTAACGATGAAACACAGAAATTGCATCGGAATTAAATAGAAAAGGCACAATACCGACTTAAGTACAAGAAGACTGACTCTTCCTACTGTCTATGTTTTGAACCATTCCTGTGACACTAGTTATAGATTCCGATGTTTCACTCTCGGTTTACTATATCCCTCTGTCCTTCTTATTGACGATTAAACACAGAAATTGCATCGGAATTAAATAGAAAAGGCACAATACCGACTTAAGTACAAGAAGACTTACTCTTTCTACTGTCTATGTTTTGAACCATTCCTGTGACACTAGTTATAGATTCCAATGCTTCACTAAAGGTTTACTGTATCCCTTGGACCTTCTTATTGACGATGAAACACAGAAATTGAATCGGAATCAAATACAAAAGGCACAATGGTGGCATAAGTACATGAAGACTGACTCTTCTTATTGACTATGCTTTGAACCATTCATGTGACACTAGTTATAGATTCTGGTGCTTCCCTTCAGGTTTACCGTATCCCTTGGACTTTCTTATTGACGATGAAACACAGAAATTGCATCGGAAGTAAATACAAAAGGCACAATTCCCACTTAAGTACAAGAAGACTGACTCTCCTTACTGACTATGCTTTGAATCATTCCTGTGACACTAGTTATAGATTCCGATGCTTCACTTCAGATTTACTGAATCCCTCTGACCTTCTTATTGACGATGAAACACAGAAATTGCATCGGAATTAAATACAAAAGGCACAATGCCGAATTAAGTACTAGAAAACTGACTCTTCTTACTATCGATGTTTTGAACCATTCCTGTAACACTAGTTATAGATTCCGATGCTTCACTCCAGGTTTACTGTATCCCTCTGACCTTCTTATTGACGATGAAACACAGAAATTGCATCAGAATTAAATAGAATATGCACAATGCCGACTTAAGTACAAGAAGACTGACTCCTCTTACTGTCTATGTTTTGAACCATTCCTGTGATACTAGTTATAGATTCCGAAGCTTCACTCTAGGTATACTATATCCCTTGGACCTTCTTAATGGCGATGAAACACTGAAATTGCATAGGAATTAAATAGAAAAGGCACAATGCCGACTTAAGTACAAGAAGACTGCCTCTTCCTACTGTCTATGCTTTGAACCATTCCTGTGACACTCGTTATAGATTCCGATGGTTCACTTCAGGTTTACTGTATCCCTCTGACCTTCTTATTAATGATGAAACTCAGAAATTGCATCGGAATTAAATACAAAAGGAACAATGCCGACTTAAGTACAAGAAGACTGACTCTTCCCACTGTCTATGTTCTGAACCATTCCTTTGCCACTAGTTATAGATTCCGATGCTTCACTTCGGGTTTACTGTATCCCTCTGACCTTCTTATTGACGATGAAACACAGAAATTGCATCAGAATTAAATAGAATATGCACAATGCCGACTTAAGTACAAGAAGACTGACTCCTCTTACTGTCTATGTTTTGAACCATTCCTGTGATACTAGTTATAGATTCCGATGCTTCACTCTAGGTATACTATATCCCTTGGACCTTCTTATTGACGATGAAACACAGAAATTGCATCGGAATTAAATACAAAAGGAGCAATGCCGACTTTAGTACAAGTAGACTGACTCTTCTTACTGACTATGTTTGATTCATTCCTGTGACCATTGTTTTAGATTCCGATGCTTCACTCCAGGTTTACTGTATCCCTTGGACCATTTTATTGACGATCAAACACAGAAATTGCATCGGAATTAAATCCAAAAGGCACAATGCCGACTTAAGAACAAGAAGACTGACTCTTCTCACTGTCTATGTTTTGAACCATCCCTGTGACACTAGTTATAGATTCCGATGCTTCACTCCAGGTTTACCTTATCCCTTGGACCTTCTTATTAACGATGAAACACAGAAATTGCATCGGAATTAAATAGAAAAGGCACAATACCGACTTAAGTACAAGAAGACTGACACTTCCTACTGCATATGTTTTGAACCATTCCTGTGACACTAGTTATAGATTCCGGCGCTTCATTTCTGATTTACTGTATCCGACTGACTTTCTTATTGACGATGATACACAGAAATTGCATCGGAATTAAATACTAAAGGCACAATGCCGAATTATGTACAAGAAGACTGTCTCTTCTTACTGTCGATGTTTTGAACCATTCCTGTGACACTAGTTATAGATTCCGATGTTTCACTCCAGGATTACTGTATCCCTTGGACCTTCTTATTGACGATGAAACACAGAAATTGCATCGGAATTAAATAAAAAGGCACAATGCCGACTTAAGTACAAGATGACTGACTTTTCTCACTGTCTATGTTTTGAACCATTCCTGTGACACTAGTTATAGATTCCGATGTTTCACTTGCGGTTTACTATATCCCTCTGTCCTTCTTATTGACGATGAAACACAGAAATTGCATCGGAATTAAATAGAAAAGGCACAATACCGACGTAAGTACAAGAAGACTGACTCTTCCTACTGTCTATGTTTTGAACCATTCCTGTGACACTAGTTATAGATTCCAATGCTTCACTAAAGGCTTACTGTATCCCTTGGACCTTCTTATTGACGATGAAACACAGAAATTGAATCGGAATCAAATACAAAAGGCACAATGATGACATAAGTACAGGAAGACTGACTCTTCTTATTGACTATGCTTTGAACCATTCATGTGACACTAGTTATAGATTCCGATGCTTCACTTCAGATTTACTGTATCCCTCTGACCTTCTTATTGACGATGAAACACAGAAATTGCATGGGAATTAAATACAAAAGGCACAATGCAGACTTAAGTACAAGAAGACTGACTCTTCCTACTGTCTATGTTTTGAACCATTCCTGTGACACTCGTTATAGATTCAGGTGCTTCACTTCAGGTTTACTGTATCCCTCCGACCTTCTTATTAATGATGAAACACAGAAATTGCATCGGAATTAAATACAAAAGGCACAATGCCGACTTAAGTACAAGAAGACTGACTCTTCCCACTGTCTATGTTCTGAACCATTCCTTTGACACTAGTTATAGATTCCGATGCTTCACTTCAGGTTTACTGTATCCCTTGGACCTTCTTATTGACGATGAAACACAGAATTTGCATCGGAATTTAATACAAAAGGCACAATGCCGACTTAATTACAAGAAGACTGACTCTTCTTACAGACTATGTTTTGAACCATTCCTGTGACACTAGTTATAGACTCTGATGCTTCACTTCAGGTTTACTGTATCCCTTCGACCTTCTTATTAACGATGAAACTCAGAAATTGCATCGGAATTAAATAGAAAAGGCACAATATCGACTTAAGTACAAGAAGACTGACTCTTCCTACTGCCTATGTTTTGAACCATTCCTGTGACACTAGTTATAGATTCCGGCGCTTCATTTCTGATTTACTGTATCCGACTGACTTTGTTATTGACGATGATACACAGAAATTGCATCGGAATTAAATACTAAAGGCACAATGCCGAATTAAGTACAAGAAGACTGTCTCTTCTTACTGTCGATGTTTTGAACCATTCCTGTGACACTAGTTATAGATTCCGATGTTTCACTCCAGGTTTACTGTATCCCTTGGACCTTCTTATTGACGATGAAACACAGAAATTGCATCGGAATTAAATAAAAAAGGCACAATGCCGACTTAAGTACAAGAAGACTGACTCATCTCACTGTCTATGTTTTGAACCATTCCTGTGACACTAGTTATAGATTCCGATGTTTCACTCGCGGTTTACTATATCCCTCTGTCCTTCTTATTGACGATGAAACACAGAAATTGCATCGGAATTAAATAGAAAAGGCACAATACCGACATAAGTACAAGAAGACTGACTCTTCCTACTGTCTATGTTTTGAACCATTCCTGTGACACTAGTTGTTGATTCCAATGCTTCACTAAAGGTTTACTGTATCCCTTGGACCTTCTTATTGACGATGAAACACAGAAATAGAATCGGAATCAAATACAAAAGGCACAATGGTGACATAAGTACAAGAAGACTGACTCTTCTTATTGACTATGCTTTGAACCATTCATGTGACACTAGTTATAGATTCCGATGCTTCACTTCAGATTTACTGTATCCCTCTGACCTTCTTATTGACGATGAAACACAGAAATGGCATCGGAATTAAATACAAAAGGCACAATGCCGAATTAAGTACAAGAAAACTGACTCGTCTTACTGTCGATGTTTTGTACCATTCCTGTGACACTCGTTATAGATTCCGATGGTTCACTTCAGGTTTACTGTATCCCTCTGACCTTCTTATTAATGATGAAACACAGAAATTGCATCCGAATTAAATACAAAAAGCACAATGCCGACTTAAGTACAAGAAGACTGACTCTTCCCACTGTCTATGTTCTGAACCATTCCTTTGCACTTGTTATAGATTCCGATGCTTCACTTCAGGTTTACTGTATCCCTTGGACCTTCTTATTGACGATGAAACACACAAATTGCATCGGAATTTAATACAAAAGGCACATTGCCGCCTTAATTACAAGAAGACTGACTCTTCTTACAGACTATGTTTTGAACCATTCCTGTGACACTAGTTATAGACTCTGATGCTTCACTTCAGGTTTACTGTATCCCTTGGACCTTCTTATTGAAGATGAGACACAGAAATTGCATCGGAATTAAATACAAAAGGCACAATGCCGACTTAAGGAAAAGAATACTGTCTCTTCTTACTGTCTATGATTTGAACCATTCCTGTGACACTCGTTATAGATTCCGATGGTTCACTTCAGGTTTACTGTATCCCTCTGACCTTCTTATTAATGATGAAACTCAGAAATTGCATCGGAATTAAATACAAAAGGAACAATGCCGACTTAAGTACAAGAAGACTGACTCTTCCCACTGTCTATGTTCTGAACCATTCCTTTGCCACTAGTTATAGATTCCGATGCTTCACTTCGGGTTTACTGTATCCCTCTGACCTTCTTATTGACGATGAAACACAGAAATTGCATCAGAATTAAATAGAATATGCACAATGCCGACTTAAGTACAAGAAGACTGACTCCTCTTACTGTCTATGTTTTGAACCATTCCTGTGATACTAGTTATAGATTCCGATGCTTCACTCTAGGTATACTATATCCCTTGGACCTTCTTATTGACGATGAAACACAGAAATTGCATCGGAATTAAATACAAAAGGAGCAATGCCGACTTTAGTACAAGTAGACTGACTCTTCTTACTGACTATGTTTGATTCATTCCTGTGACCCTAGTTTTAGATTCCGATGCTTCACTCCAGGTTTACTGTATCCCTTGGACCTTTTTATTGACGATCAAACACAGAAATTGCATCGGAATTAAATCCAAAAGGCACAATGCCGACTTAAGAACAAGAAGACTGACTCTTCTCACTGTCTATGTTTTGAACCATCCCTGTGACACTAGTTATAGATTCCGATGCTTCACTCCAGGTTTACTTTATCCCTTGGACCTTCTTATTAACGATGAAACACAGAAATTGCATCGGAATTAAATAGAAAAGGCACAATACCGACTTAAGTACAAGAAGACTGACACTTCCTACTGCCTATGTTTTGAACCATTCCTGTGACACTAGTTATAGATTCCGGCGCTTCATTTCTGATTTACTGTATCCGACTGACTTTCTTATTGACGATGATACACAGAAATTGCATCGGAATTAAATACTAAAGGCACAATGCCGAATTATGTACAAGAAGACTGTCTCTTCTTACTGTCGATGTTTTGAACCATTCCTGTGACACTAGTTATAGATTCCGATGTTTCACTCCAGGATTACTGTATCCCTTGGACCTTCTTATTGACGATGAAACACAGAAATTGCATCGGAATTAAATAGAAAAGGCACAATACCGACTTAAGTACAGGAAGACTGACTCTTCTTATTGACTATGCTTTGAACCATTCATGTGACACTAGTTATAGATTCCGATGCTTCACTTCAGATTTACTGTATCCCTCTGACCTTCTTATTGACGATGAAACACAGAAATTGCATGGGAATTAAATACAAAAGGCACAATGCAGACTTAAGTACAAGAAGACTGACTCTTCCTACTGTCTATGTTTTGAACCATTCCTGTGACACTCGTTATAGATTCAGGTGCTTCACTTCAGGTTTACTGTATCCCTCTGACCTTCTTATTAATGATGAAACACAGAAATTGCATCGGAATTAAATACAAAAGGCACAATGCCGACTTAAGTACAAGAAGACTGACTCTTCCCACTGTCTATGTTCTGAACCATTCCTTTGACACTAGTTATAGATTCCGATGCTTCACTTCAGGTTTACTGTATCCCTTGGACCTTCTTATTGACGATGAAACACAGAATTTGCAACGGAATTTAATACAAAAGGCACAATGCCGACTTAATTACAAGAAGACTGACTCTTCTTACAGACTATGTTTTGTACCATTCCTGTGACACTCGTTATAGATTCCGATGGTTCACTTCAGGTTTACTGTATCCCTCTGACCTTCTTATTAATGATGAAACACAGAAATTGCATCCGAATTAAATACAAAAAGCACAATGCCGACTTAAGTACAAGAAGACTGACTCTTCCCACTGTCTATGTTCTGAACCATTCCTTTGCACTTGTTATAGATTCCGATGCTTCACTTCAGGTTTACTGTATCCCTTGGACCTTCTTATTGACGATGAAACACACAAATTGCATCGGAATTTAATACAAAAGGCACATTGCCGCCTTAATTACAAGAAGACTGACTCTTCTTACAGACTATGTTTTGAACCATTCCTGTGACACTAGTTATAGACTCTGATGCTTCACTTCAGGTTTACTGTATCCCTTGGACCTTCTTATTGAAGATGAGACACAGAAATTGCATCGGAATTAAATACAAAAGGCACAATGCCGACTTAAGGAAAAGAATACTGTCTCTTCTTACTGTCTATGATTTGAACCATTCCTGTGACACTCGTTATAGATTCCGATGGTTCACTTCAGGTTTACTGTATCCCTCTGACCTTCTTATTAATGATGAAACTCAGAAATTGCATCGGAATTAAATACAAAAGGAACAATGCCGACTTAAGTACAAGAAGACTGACTCTTCCCACTGTCTATGTTCTGAACCATTCCTTTGCCACTAGTTATAGATTCCGATGCTTCACTTCGGGTTTACTGTATCCCTCTGACCTTCTTATTGACGATGAAACACAGAAATTGCATTAGAATTAAATAGAATATGCACAATGCCGACTTAAGTACAAGAAGACTGACTCCTCTTACTGTCTATGTTTTGAACCATTCCTGTGATACTAGTTATAGATTCCGATGCTTCACTCTAGGTATACTATATCCCTTGGACCTTCTTATTGACGATGAAACACAGAAATTGCATCGGAATTAAATACAAAAGGAGCAATGCCGACTTTAGTACAAGTAGACTGACTCTTCTTACTGACTATGTTTGATTCATTCCTGTGGCCCTAGTTTTAGATTCCGATGCTTCACTCCAGGTTTACTGTATCCCTTGGACCTTTTTATTGACGATCAAACACAGAAATTGCATCGGAATTAAATCCAAAAGGCACAATGCCGACTTAAGAACAAGAAGACTGACTCTTCTCACTGTCTATGTTTTGAACCATCCCTGTGACACTAGTTATAGATTCCGATGCTTCACTCCAGGTTTACTTTATCCCTTGGACCTTCTTATTAACGATGAAACACAGAAATTGCATCGGAATTAAATAGAAAAGGCACAATACCGACTTAAGTACAAGAAGACTGACACTTCCTACTGCCTATGTTTTGAACCATTCCTGTGACACTAGTTATAGATTCCGGCGCTTCATTTCTGATTTACTGTATCCGACTGACTTTCTTATTGACGATGATACACAGAAATTGCATCGGAATTAAATACTAAAGGCACAATGCCGAATTAAGTACAAGAAGACTGTCTCTTCTTACTGTCGATGTTTTGAACCATTCCTGTGACACTAGTTATAGATTCCGATGTTTCACTCCAGGTTTACTGTATCCCTTGGACCTTCTTATTGACGATGAAACACAGAAATTGCATCGGAATTAAATAAAAAAGGCACAATGCCGACTTAAGTACAAGAAGACTGACTCTTCTCACTGTCTATGTTTTGAACCATTCCTGTGACACTAGTTATAGATTCCGATGTTTCACTCCCGGTTTACTATATCCCTCTGTCCTTCTTATTGACGATGAAACACAGAAATTGCATCGGAATTAAATAGAAAAGGCACAATACCGACATAAGTACAAGAAGACTGACTCTTCCTACTGTCTATGTTTTGAACCATTCCTGTGACACTAGTTGTTGATTCCAATGCTTCACTAAAGGTTTACTGTATCCCTTGGACCTTCTTATTGACGATGAAACACAGAAATTGAATCGGAATCAAATACAAAAGGCACAATGGTGACATAAGTACAAGAAGACTGACTCTTCTTATTGACTATGCTTTGAACCATTCATGTGACACTAGTTATAGATTCCGATGCTTCACTTCAGATTTACTGTATCCCTCTGACCTTCTTATTGACGATGAAACACAGAAATGGCATTGGAATTAAATACAAAAGGCACAATGCCGAATTAAGTACAAGAAAACTGACTCGTCTTACTGTCGATGTTTTGTACCATTCCTGTGACACTCGTTATAGATTCCGATGGTTCACTTCAGGTTTACTGTATCCCTCTGACCTTCTTATTAATGATGAAACACAGAAATTGCATCCGAATTAAATACAAAAAGCACAATGCCGACTTAAGTACAAGAAGACTGACTCTTCCCACTGTCTATGTTCTGAACCATTCCTTTGCTCTTGTTATAGATTCCGATGCTTCACTTCAGGTTTACTGTATCCCTTGGACCTTCTTATTGACGATGAAACAGACAAATTGCATCGGAATTTAATACAAAAGGCACATTGCCGCCTTAATTACAAGAAGACTGACTCTTCTTACAGACTATGTTTTGAACCATTCCTGTGACACTAGTTATAGACTCTGATGCTTCACTTCAGGTTTACTGTATCCCTTGGACATTCTTATTGAAGATGAGACACAGAAATTGCATCGGAATTAAATACAAAAGGCACAATGCCGACTTAAGGAAAAGAATACTGTCTCTTCTTACTGTCTATGATTTGAACCATCCCTGTGACACTAGTTATAGATTCCGATGCTTCACTCCAGGTTTACATTATCCCTTGGACCTTCTTATTAACGATGAACCGCAGAAATTGCATCGGAATTAAATACAAAAGGAGCAATGCCGACTTTAGTACAAGTAGACTGACTCTTCTTACTGACTATGTTTTGATTCATTCCTGTGACACTAGTTATAGCTTCCGATGCCTCACTCCAGGTTTACTGTATCCCTTGTACCATCTTAATGACGATGAAACACAGAAATTGCATCAAAATTAAATAAAAAAGGCACAATGCCGACTTAAGTGCAAGAAGACTCACTCTTCCTACAGACTATGCTTTGAACCATTCCCGTGACACTAGTTATAGATTCCGATGCTTCACTCCAGGTTTACTGTATCCCTTGTACCATCTTAGTGACGATGAAACACAGAAATTGCATCGGAATTAAATACAAAAGGCAGAATGCCGACTTAAGTACAAGAAGACTGACTCTTCTTAGTGACTATGCTTTTAACCATTCCTGTGACACTAGTTATAGATTCCGATGCTTCACTTCAGGTTTACTGTATCCCCTAGACCTTCTTATTGACGATGAAACACAGAAATTGCATCGGAATTAAATACAAAAGGCACAATGCCGACATAAGTTAAAGAAGACTGACTCTTCTTGCTGACTATGCTTTCAACCATTCCTGTGACACTAGTTATAGATTCCGATGCTTCATTTCTGATTTACTGTATCCCTCCGACCTTCTTATTGGTAATGAAACAGAGAAATTGCATCGGAATTAAATACAAAAGGCACAATGGCGACTTAAGTACAAGAAAACTGACTCTTCTTACTGACTACGCTTTGAACCATTCATGTGACACTAGTTATAGACTCTGATGCTTCACTTCAGGTTTACTGTATCCCTTGGACCTTCTTATTGAAGATGAAACACAGAAATTGCATCGGAATAAAATTTAAAAGGCACAATGCCGACTTAAGTACAAGATGACTGACTCTTCTTACTGTCTATGTTTTGAACCATTCCTGTGACACTAGTTATAGATTCCGATGCTTCACTCCCGGTTTACTATATCCCTCTGTCCTTGTTATTGACGATGAAACACAGAAATTGCATCGGAATTGAATAGAAAAGGCACAATACCGACTTAAGTACAAGAAGAATGACCCTTCCTACTGTCTATGTTATGATTCATTCCTGTGACACTAGTTATAGATTCCAATGCTTCACTCCAGGTTTACTGTATCCCTTGTACCTTCTTATTGACGATGAAACACAGAAATTGCATCGGAATTAAATACAAAAGGCACAATGCCGACTTAAGTACAAGAAGACTGACTCTTCTTAGTGACTATGCTTTTAACTATTCCTGTGACACTAGTTATAGATTCCGATGCTTCACTTCAGGTTTGCTGTATCCCTTAGACATTCTTATTGACTATGAAACACAGAAATTGCATCGGAATTAAATAGAAAAGGCACAATGCCGACTTAAGTACAAGAGGACTGACTCTTCTTACTCACTATGTTTTGAACCATTCCTGTGACACTAGTTATAGTTTCCGAAGCTTCACTTCGGGTTTACTGTATCCCTTAGACCTTCTTATTGACGATGAAACACAGAAATTGCATCGGAATTAAATAAAAATGGCTCAATGCAGACTTAAGTACAAGAAGACTGACTCTTCTTACTGTCTATGTTTTGAACCATTCCTGTGACACCACTTATAGATTGCGATGCTTCACTCCAAGTTTACTATATCCCTCTGACCTTCTTATTGACGATGAAACACAGAAATTGCATCGGAATTAAATAGAAAGGGTACAATACCGACTTAAGTACAAGAAGACTGACTCTTCCTACTGTCTATGTTTTGAACCATTCCTGTGACACTAGTTATAGATTCCGATGCTTCACTCCAGGTTTACTGTATCCCTTGGACCTTCTTATTGACGACGAAACACAGAAATTGCATCGGAATTAAATACAAAAGGCACAATGGCGACTTAAGTACAAGAAGACTGACTCTTCTTACTGACTATGCTGTGAACCATTCATTTGACACTAGTTATAGATTCCGGTGCTTCACTTCAGGTTTACTGTATCCGTTGGACTTTCTTATTGACGATGAATCACAGAAATTGCATCGGAAATAAATACAAAAGGCACAATGTTGACTTAAGTACAAGAAGACTCACTCTTTCTACTGATTATGCTTTGAACCATTCCTGTGACACTAGTTATAGATTCTGATGCTTCACTTCAGGTTTACTGTCTCCCTTGGACCTTCTTATTGACGATGAAACTCAGAAATTGCATCGGAATTAAATACAAAAGGCACAATGCAGACTTAAGTACAAGAAGACTGACTCTTCCTACTGTCTATGTTTTGAACCATTCCTGTGACACTAGTTATAGACTCTGATGCTTTACTTCAGGTTTACTGTATCCCTTGGACCTTCATATTGAAGATGAAACACAGAAATTGCATCGGAATTAAATACAAAAGGCACAATGCCGACTTAAGAACAAGACAACTGTCTCTTCTTACTGTCTATGTTTTGAACCATCCCTGTGACACTAGTTATAGATTCCGATGCTTCACTACAGGTTTACTTTACTCCCTTGGACCTTCTTATTGACGATGAAACACAGAAATTGCATCGGAATTAAATACAAAAGGAACAATGCCGACTTTAGTACAAGTAGACTGACTCTTCTTACTGACTATGTTTTGATTCATTCCTGTGACACTAGTTATAGATTCCGATGCTTCACTCCAGGTTTACTGTATCCCTTGTACCATCTTATTGACGATGAAACACAGAAAGTGCATCGGAATTAAATACAAAAGGCACAATGCCGAATTAAGTACAAGAAAACTGACTCTTCTTACTGTCGATGATTTGAACCATTCCTGTGACACTGGTTATAGATTCCGATGCTTCACTCCAGGTTTACTGTATCCCTCTGACCTTCTTATTGACGATAAAACACAGAAATTTCATCAAAATTAAATAAAAAAGGCACAATGCCGACTTAAGTACAAGAAGACTGACTCTTCTTACTGTCTATGCTTTTGAACCATTCCTGTGATACTAGTTATAGATTCCGATGCTTCACTCCAGGTTTACTATACCCCATGGACCTTCTTATTGGCGATGAAACATTGAAATTGCATCGGAATTAAATAGAAAAGGCACAATGCCGACTTAAGTACAAGTAGACTGACTCTTCTTAATGACAATGTTTTGATTCATTCCTGTGACACTAGTTATAGATTCCGATGCTTCACTTCAGGTTCACTGTATCCCTCTGACCTTCTTATTGATGATGAAACACAGAAATTGCATCGGAATGAAATACAAAAGGCACAATGCCGTCTTAAGTACAAGAAGACTGACACTTCCCACTGTCTATGTTTTTGAACCGTTCCTGTGACACTAGTTATAGACTCTGATGCTTCACTTCAGGTTTACTGTATACTTTGGACGTTCTTATTGAAGATGAAACACAGAAATTGCATCGGAATTAAATACAAAAGGCTCAATGCCGACTTAAGAACAAGAATATTGTCTCTTCTTACTGTCTATGTTTTGAACCATCCCAGTGACACTAGTTATAGATTCCGATGCTCCACTCCAGGTTTACCTTATCCCTAGGACCTTCTTATTGACGATGAAACACAGAAATTGCATCGGAATTAAATACAAAAGGAACAATGATGACTTTAGTACAAGTAGACTGACTCTTCTTACTGACTATGTTTTGATTCATTCCTGTGACACTAGTTATAGCTTCCGATGCCTCACTCCAGGTTTACTGTATCCCTTGTACCATCTTAATGACGATGAAACACAGAAATTGCATCAAAATTAAATAAAAAAGGCACAATGCCGACTTAAGTGCAAGAAGACTCACTCTTCCTACAGACTATGCTTTGAACCATTCCCGTGACACTAGTTATAGATTCCGATGCTTCACTCCAGGTTTACTGTATCCCTTGTACCATCTTAGTGACGATGAAACACAGAAATTGCATCGGAATTAAATACAAAAGGCAGAATGCCGACTTAAGTACAAGAAGACTGACTCTTCTTAGTGACTATGCTTTTAACCATTCCTGTGACACTAGTTATAGATTCCGATGCTTCACTTCAGGTTTACTGTATCCCCTAGACCTTCTTATTGACGATGAAACACAGAAATTGCATCGGAATTAAATACAAAAGGCACAATGCCGACATAAGTTAAAGAAGACTGACTCTTCTTGCTGACTATGCTTTCAACCATTCCTGTGACACTAGTTATAGATTCCGATGCTTCATTTCTGATTTACTGTATCCCTCCGACCTTCTTATTGGTAATGAAACAGAGAAATTGCATCGGAATTAAATACAAAAGGCACAATGGCGACTTAAGTACAAGAAAACTGACTCTTCTTACTGACTACGCTTTGAACCATTCATGTGACACTAGTTATAGACTCTGATGCTTCACTTCAGGTTTACTGTATCCCTTGGACCTTCTTATTGAAGATGAAACACAGAAATTGCATCGGAATAAAATTTAAAAGGCACAATGCCGACTTAAGTACAAGATGACTGACTCTTCTTACTGTCTATGTTTTGAACCATTCCTGTGACACTAGTTATAGATTCCGATGCTGCACTCCCGGTTTACTATATCCCTCTGTCCTTGTTATTGACGATGAAACACAGAAATTGCATCGGAATTGAATAGAAAAGGCACAATACCGACTTAAGTACAAGAAGAATGACCCTTCCTACTGTCTATGTTATGAACCATTCCTGTGACACTAGTTATAGATTCCAATGCTTCACTAAAGGTTTACTGTATCCCTTGGACCTTCGTATTGACGATGAAACACAGAAATTGCATCGGAATTAAATACAAAAGGCACAATGCCGACTTAAGTACAAGAAAACTGACTCTTCTTACTGACTACGCTTTGAACCATTCATGTGACACTAGTTATAGATTCCGGTGCTTCACTTCAGGTTTACTGTATCCCTTGGACTCTCTTGTTGAAGGTGAAACACAGAAATTGCATCCGAATTTAATACAAATGGCACAATGCCGACTTAATTACAAGAAGACTGACTCTTCTTACAGACTATGCTTTAAACCATTCCTGTGACACTAGTTATAGACTGTGATGCTTCACTTCAGGTTTACTGTATCCCTTGGACCTTCTTATTGAAGATGAAACACAGAAATTGCATCGGAATTAAATACAAAAGGCACAATGCCGACTTAAGGACAAGAATACTGTCTCTTCTTACTGTCTATGCTTTGAACCATCCCTGAGACACTAGTTATAGATTCCGATGCCTCACTCCAGGTTTAGTTTATCCCTTGGACCTTCTTATTGACGATGAAACACAGAAATTGCATCGGAATTAAATACAAACGGAACAATGTCGACTTTAGTACAAGTAGACTGACTCTTCTTACTGACTATGTTTTGATTCATTCCTGTGACACTAGTTATAGATTCCGATGCTTCACTCCAGGTTTACTCTATCCCTTGTACCTTCTTATTGACGATGAAACACAGAAATTGCATCGGAATTAAATACAAAAGGCACAATGCCGACTTAAGTACAAGAAGACTGCCTTTTCTTAGTGACTATGATTTTAACCATTCATGTGACACTAGTCATATATTCCGATGCTTCACTTCAGGTTTGCTGTATCCCTTAGACATTCTTATTGACTATGAAACACAGAAATTGCATCGGAATTAAATAGAAAAGGCACAATGCCGACTTAAGTACAAGAGGACTGACTCTTCTTACTGACTATGTTTTGAACCATTCCTGTGACACTAGTTATAGTTTCCGATGCTTCACTTCAGGTTTACTGTATCCCTTAGACCTTCTAATTGACGATGAAACACAGAAATTGCATCGGAATTAAATAGAAAAGGCACAATGCCGACTTAAGTACAAGTAGACTGACTCTTCTTACTGTCTATGTTTTGAACCATTCCTGTGACACCAGTTATAGATTCCGAAGCTTCACTTCAGATTTACTGTATCCCTCTGACCTTCTTATTGACGATGAAACACAGAAATTGCATCGGAATTAAATAGAAAGGGTACAATACCGACTTGAGTACAAGAAGACTGACTCTTCCTACTGTCTATGTTTTGAACCATTCCTGTGAGACTAGTTATAGATTCCGATGCTTCACTCCAGGTTTACTGTATCCCTTGGACCTTCTTATTGACGATGAAACACAGAAATTGCATCGGAAATAAATACAAAAGGCACAATGGCGACTTAAGTACAAGAAGACTGACTCTTCTAACTGACTATGCTTTGAACCAGTCATGTGACACTAGTTATAGATTCCGGTGCTTCACTTCAGATTTACTGTCTCCCTTGGACTTTCTTGTTGACGATGAAACACAGAAATTGCATCGGAAATAAATACAAAAGGCACAATGCCGACTTAAGTACAAGAAGACTCACTCTTCCTACAGACTATGCTTTGAACCATTCCTGTGACACGAGTTATAGATTCCGATGCTTCACTTCAGGTTTACAGTTTCCCTTGGACCTTCTTATAGACGATGAAACACAGAAATTGCATCGGAATTAAATACAAAAGGCACAATGCAGACTTAAGTACAAGAAGACTGACTCTTCTTACTGACTATGTTTTGAACCATTCCTGTGACACTAGTTATAGATTCCGATGCTTCACTTCAGATTTTCTGTATCCCTCTGACCTTCTTATTGACGATGAAACACAGAAATTGCATCGGAATTAAATACAAAAGGCACAATGCCGAATTAAGTACAAGAAAACTGACTCTTCTTACTGTCGATGATTTGAACCATTCCTGTGACACTAGTTATAGATTCCGATGCTTCACTCCAGGTTTACTGTATCCCTCTGACCTTCTTATTGACGATGAAACACAGAAATTTCATCAAAATTAAATAAAAAAGGCACAATGCCGACTTAAGTACATGAAGACTGACTCTTCTTACTGTCTATGTTTTGAACCATTCCTGTGATACTAGTTATAGATTCCGATGCTTCACTCCTGGTTTACTATATCCCATGGACCTTCTTATTGGCGATGAAACATTGAAATTGCATCGGAATTAAATAGAAAAGGCACAATGCCGACTTAAGTACAAGTAGACTGACTCTTCTTAATGACTATGTTTGATTCATTCCTGTGACACTAGTTATAGATTCCGATGCTTCACTTCAGGTTCACTGTATCCCTCTGACCTTCTTATTGATGATGAAACACAGAAATTGCATCGGAATGAAATACAAAAGGCACAATGCCGACTTAAGTACAAGAAGACTGACACTTCCCACTGTCTATGTTTTGAACCGTTCCTGTGACACTAGTTATAGACTCTGATGCTTCACTTCAGGTTTACTGTATACTTTGGACCTTCTTATTGAAGATGAAACACAGAAATTGCATCGGAATTAAATACAAAAGGCTCAATGCCGACTTAAGAACAAGAATACTGTCTCTCCTTACTGTCTATGTTTTGAACCATCCCAGTGACACTAGTTATAGATTCCGATGCTTCACTCCAGGTTTACTTTATCCCTTGGACCTTCTTATTTACGATGAAACACAGACATTACATCGGATATAAATTCAAATGGAACAATGCCGTCTTTAGTACAAGTAGACTGACTCTTCTTACTGACTATGTTTTGATTCATTCCTGTGACACTAGTTATAGATTCCGATGCTTCACTCCAGGTTTACTGCACCCCTTGTACCTTCGTATTGACGATGAAATACAGAAATTGCTCCGGAATTTAATACAAAAGCCACAATGCCGACTTAAGTACAAGAAGACTGACTCATCTTAGTGACTATGCTTTGAACCATTCCTGTGACACTAGTTATAGATTCCGATGCTTCATTTCTGATTTACTGTATCCCTCTGACCTTCTTATTGATAATGAAACACAGAAATTGCATCTGAATTAAATACAAAAGGCACAATGCCGACTTAAGTACAAGAAGACTGACTCTTCCCACTGTCTATGTTTTGAACCATTCCTGTGACACTAGTTATAGATTCCAATGCTTCACTAAAGGTTTACTGTATCCCTTGGACCTTCGTATTGACGATGAAACACAGAAATTGCATCGGAATTAAATACAAAAGGCACAATGGCGACTTAAATACAAGAAAACTGACTCTTCTTACTGACTATGCTTTGAACCATTCATGTGACACTAGTTACAGATTCTGGTGCTTCACTTCAGGTTTACTGTATCCCTTGGACTTTCTTATTGACGATGAAACACAGAAATTGCATCGGAAGTAAATACAAAAGGCACAATGCCGACTTTAGTACAAGAAGACTGACTCTTCTTACTTACTATGTTTTGAACCATTCCTGTTACACTAGTTACAGGTTCCGATGCTTCACTTCAGATTTACTGTATCCCTCTGACGTTCGTATTGACGATGAAACACAGAAATTGCCTCGGAATTAAATTGAAAAGGCACAATGCCGACTTAAGTACATGAAGACAGACTCTTCCTACTGTCTATGTTTTGAACCGTTCCCGTGACACTAGTTATACATTCCGATGCTTCACTTCAGGTTTACTGTATCCCTTGGACTTTCTTATTGACGATGAAACACAGAAATTGCAACGGAGTTAAATACAAATGGCACAATGCCGACTTAAGTACAAGAAGACTGACTCTTCTTCTGTCTATGTTTTGAAATATTCCTGTGACACTAGTTATAGATTTCGATGCTTCACTTCAGATTTACTGTATCCCTTCGACCTTCTTATTGACGATGAAAAACAGAAATTGCATCGGAATTAAATACAAAAGGCACAATGCCGACTTAAGAACAAGAATACTGACTCTTCTTTCTGACAATGTTTTGATCCATTCCTGTGACACTAGTTATAGATTGCGATGCTTCACTTCAGGTTTACTGTATCCCTCTGACCTTCTTGTTGACGACGAAACACAGAAACTGCATCGGAATTAAATCCAAAAGGCACAGTGACAAATTAAGTAAAAGAAGACTGACTCCTCTTACTGTCTATGTTTTGAACCATTCCTGTGACACTAGTTATAGATTCCGATGCATCACTCCAGGTTTACTGTATCCCTTAGACCTTCTTATTGACGATGAAACACAGAAATTGCATCGGAATTTAATACAAAATGCACAATGAGGACTTAAGTACAAGAAGACTGACGCTTCTTACTGACTATGTTTTGAACCATTCCTGTGACACTAGTTATAGATTCCGGTGCTTCACTTCAGGTTTACTGGATCCCTTGGATCTACTTATTGACGATGAAACACAGAAATTGCTTCGGAATTAAATACAAAAGGCACATTGCCGACTTAAGTACAAGAATACTGACTCTTCCTACTGTCTATGTTTTGAACCATTCCTGTGACACTAGTTATAGATTCCGATGCTTCACTTCAGGTTTACTGTATCCCTCTGCCCTTCGTATTGACGATGAAACGCAGAAATTGCAACGGAATTGAATATAAAAGGCACAAGGCCAACTTAAGTACAAGATCACTGACTCTTCTCACTGACAATGATTTGAACCATTCCTGTGACACAAGTTATAGATCCTGATGCTTCACTTCAGGTTTACTGTATCCCTTGGACCTTCTTATTGGCGATGAAACACAGAAATTGCATCGGAATTAAATACAAAAGCCGCAATGCCGACTTAAGTACAAGAAGTGTGACTCATCTTACTGTCTATGTTTGAACCATTCCTGTGACACTAGTTATAGATTCCGATGCTTCACTCCTGGAATACTGTATCCCCTGGACCGTCATATTGACGATGAAACACAGAAATTGCATCGGAATAAATACAAAAGGCACAAGAAGACTGACTCTTCTTACAGTCTATGTTTTGAACCATCCCTGTGACACTAGTTATAGATACCGATGCCTCACTCCAGGTTTACTGTATCCCTTGGACTTTCTTATTGACGATGAAACACAGGAATTGCATCGGAAGTAAATACAAAAGGCACAATGCCGAATTATTACAAGAAGACTGACTCTTCTTACTGTCTATGTTTTGAACCATTCCTGTGACACTAGTTATAGATTCCGATGCTTCACTCCAGGTTTACCATATCCCTCTGACCTTCTTATTGACGATGAAACACAGAAATTGCATCGGCATTAAATGGAAAAGGTACAATACCGACTTAAGTACAAGAAGACTGACTCTTCCTACTGTCTATGTTTTGAACCATTCCTGTGAAACTAGTTATAGATTCCGATGCTTCACTCCAGGTTTACTGTATCCCTTGGACCTTCTTATTGACGATGAAACACAGAAATTGCATCGGAATTAAATACAAAAGGCACAATGCCGACTTTAGTACAAGAAGACTGACTCTTCTTACTTACTATGTTTTGAACCATCCCTGTTACACTAGTTACAGATTCCGATGCTTCACTTCAGATTTACTGTATCCCTCTGACGTTCGTATTGACGATGAAACACAGAAATTGCCTCGGAATTAAATTGAAAAGGAACATTGCCGACTTAAGTACATGAAGACAGACTCTTCCTACTGTCTATGTTTTGAACCATTCCTGTGACACTAGTTATAGATTCCGATGCATCACTCCAGGTTTACTGTATCCCTTAGACCTTCTCATTGACGATGAAACACAGAAATTGCATCGGAATTTAATACAAAATGCACAATGGGGACTTAAGTACAAGAAGACTGACTCTTCTTACTGACTATGTTTTGAACCATTCCTGTGACACTAGTTATAGATTCCGGTGCTTCACTTCAGGTTTACTGGATCCCTTGGACCTACTTATTGACGATGAAACACAGAAATTGCTTCGGAATTAAATACAAAAGGCACATTGCCGACTTAAGTACAAGAATACTGGCTCTTCTTACTGACTATGCTTTGAACCGTTCCTGTGACATTAGTTATAGATTCCGATGCTTCACTTCAGGTTTACTGTATCCCTTGGACCTTCTTATTGACGATGAAACACAGTAATTGCATCGGAATTAAATAGAAAATGCACAATGCCGACTTAAGTATAAGAACACTAACTCTTCCTACTGTCTGTGTTTTAAACCATTCCTGTGACACTAGTTATAAATTCCGATGCTTCACTTCAGGTTTACTGTATCCCTCTGCCCTTCTTATTGACGATGAAACACAGAAATTCCATCGGAATTAAATACACAAGGCACAATGCCAACTTCAGTACAAGAAGACTGACTCTTCTTCTGTCTATGTTTTGAACCATTCCTGTGACACTAGTTATAGATTTCGATGCTTCACCTCAGGTTTACTGTATCCCTTGGACCTTCTTATTGACGATGAAACACAAAAATTGCAACGGAATTAAATATAAAAGGAACAAGGCCAACTTAAGTACAAGATCACTGACTCTTCTCACTGACTATGATTTGAACCATTCCTGTGACACAAGTTATAGATCCTGATGCTTCACTTCAGGATTACTGTATCCCTTGGACCTTCTTATTGGCGATGAAACACAGAAATTGCATCGGAATTAAATACAAAAGCCGCAATGCCGACTTAAGTACAAGAAGTGTGACTCATCTTACTGTCTATGTTTTGAACCATTCCTGTGACACTAGTTATAGATTCCGATGCTTCACTCCCGGAATATTGTATCCCTTGGTCCTTCATATTGACGATGAAACACAGAAATTGCATCGGAATAAATACAAAAGGCACAATGCCGACTTAAGTACAAGAATACTGACTCTTTTTACTGTCTATGTTTTGAACCATCCCTGTGACACTAGTTATAGATACCGATGCCTCACTCCAGGTTTACTGTATCCCTTGGACCTTTTTATTGGCGATGAAACACAGAAATTGCTTCGGAATTAAATGCAAAAGGCACAAAGCCGACTTAAGTACAAGAAGACTGACTCTTTTTACTGACTATGTTTTGAACCATTCCTGTGACACTAGTTATAGATTCTGATTCTTCACTTCGGGTTTACTGTATTCCTTGGACCTTCTTATTGGCGATGAAACACAGAAATTGCATCGTAGTTAAAAACAAAAGGCATAAAGCCGACTTAAGTAGAAGAAGATTGACTCATCTCACTGTCTATGATTAGAACCATTCCGGTGACACTAGTTATAGATTCCGATGCTTCACTCCAGGTTTACTGTATCCCTTGGACCTTGATATTGACGATGAAACACAGAAAATGCATCGGAATTAAATACAAAAGGCACAATGCCGACTTAAGTACAAGAAGACTGACTCTTCTTCCTGACTATGTTTTGAACCATTCCTGTGACACTAGTTATAGATTCCGATGCTTTACTTCAGGTTTACTGTATCCCTCTGACCTGCTTATTGACGATAAAACACAGAAATTACATCGGAATTAAATACAAAAGGCATAATGCCGACTTAAGTACAAGAAGACCGACTCTCCTTACTGTCTATTTATTGAACCATTCCTGTGACACTAGTTATAGATTCTGATGCTTCACTTCAGATTTACTGTACCCTCTGACGTTCCTATTGACGAGGAAACACAGAAATTGCGTCGGAAATAAATACATAAGGCACAAGGCCGAATTAAGTCCAAGAAGACTGACTCTTCTTACTGTCTATGTTTTGAACCATTCCTGTGACACTAGTTATAGATTCCGATGCTTCACTTCAGGTTTACTGTATCCCTTGGACCTTCTTATTGACGATGAAACACAGAAACTGCATCGGAATGAAATAAAAAAGGCACAATGCCGACTTAAGTACAAGAAGACTGACGCTTCTTACTGTTTATGTCTTGAACCATTCCTGTTGCATCGGAATGTAATACAAATGGCACAATGCCGACTTAAGTACAAGAAGACTGACTCTGCTTACTGTCTATGTTTTGTACCATTTCTGTGATACTAGTAATAGGTTTCGATGCTCCACTTCAGGTTTACTGTATCCCTTGGACCTTCATATCGACGATGAAACACAGAAATTGCATCGGAATTAAATACAAAAGGAACAATGCCGACTTAAGTACAAGAAGACTGACTCTTCTTACTGACTGTGTTATGAATCATTCCTGTGACACTAGTTATTAATTCTGATGCTTCACTTCAGGTTTACTGTATCCCTTGGACCTTCTTATTGACGAAGAAACACAGAAATTGCATCGGAAATAAATACGAAAGGAACAAGGCCGACTTAAGTACAAGACGACTGACTCTTCTTACTGACTATGTTATGAACCATTCCTGTGACACTAGTTATAGATTCTGATGCCTCACTTCAGGTTTACTGTATCCCTTGGACCTTCGTATTCGCGATGAAACACAGAAATAGCATTGGAATTAAATACCAAAGGCACAATGCCGACTTAAGTACAAGAAGACTGACTCATCTTACTGTCTATGTTTTGAACCATTCCTGTGACACAAGATATAGATTCCGATGCTTCACTCCAGGTTTACTGTATCCCTTGGACCTTCATATTGACGATGAAACACAGAAATTGCATCGGATTTAAAAACAAACAGCACAATGCCGACATAAGTACAAGAAGACTCACTCTTCTTACTGACTATGTTTTGAACCAATCCTGTGACACTAGTTATAGATTCCGATGCTTCACTTCAGGTTTACTGTATCCCTTGGACCTTCCTATTGACGATGAGACACAGAAATCGCATCGGAATTAAATACAAAATGCACAATGCCGACATAAGTACTAGAAGACTGGCTCTTCTTACTGATTATGCTTTGAACCATTCCTGTGACACTAGTTATAGATTCCGATGCTTCACTTCAGGTTCACTGTATCCCTTGGACCTTCTTATTGACGATTTAACACAGAAATTGCATCGGAATTAAATAGAAAAGGCACAATGCCGACATAAGTACGGGAAGACTAACTCTTCACACTGTCTATGTTTTGAATCATTCCTGTGACACTAGTTGTAGATTCCGATGCTTCACTTCGGATTTACTGTATCCCTCTGCCCTTCTTATTGAAGATGATACACAGAGATTGCATTGGAATTAAATACAAAAGGCACAATGCCGACTTAAGTACAAGAAGACTGACTCTTCTTCTGTCTATGTTTTGAACCATTCCTGTGACACTAGTTATAGATTTCGATGCTTCACTCCAGGTTTACTGTATCCCTTGGACCTTCATATTGACGATGAAACACAGAAATTGCATAGGAATTAAATTGAAAAGGCACAATGACGACATAAGTACAAGAAGACTAACTCTTCACACTGTCTATGTTTTGAACCATTCCTGTGACACTAGTTGTAGATTCCGATGCTTCACTTCAGGTTAACTGTATCCCTCTGCCCTTCTTATTGAAGATGAAACACAGAAATTGCATTGGAATTAAATACAAAAGGCACAATGCCGACTTAAGTACAAGAAGACTGACTCTTCTTACTGACTATGTTTTGAACCATTCCTGTGACACTAGTTGTAGATTCCGATGCTTCACTTCAGGTTTACTGTATCCCTCTGACCTTCTTATTGACGATAAAAAACAGACATTACATCGGAATTAAATACAAAAGGCACAATGCCGACTTAAGTACAAGAAGACTGACTCTTCTTACTGTCTATGCTATGAACCATTCCTGTGACACTAGTTATAGATTACGATGCTTCGCTTCAGATTTACTGTATCCCTCTGACGTAGTTATTGTCGATGAAACACAGAAATTGCGTCGGAATCAAATACAAAAGGCACAATGCCGAATTAAGTACAAGAAGACTGACTCTTCTTACTGTCTATGTTTCAACCATCCCTGTGACACTAGTTACAGATTCCGATGCTTCACTCAATGTTTACTCTATCCCTTGGACCTTCTTATTGACGAAGAAACACAGAAATTGCATCGGAATTAAATAAAAAAGGCACAATGCGTACTTAAGTACAAGAAGACTCACTCTTCTTACTGTCTATGTTTTTAACCATTCCTGTGACACTAGTTACAGATTCCGATGCTTCACACCAGGTTTACTGTATCCCTTGGACCTTCTTATTGACGATGAAACACAGTAAGTGCATCGGAATTAAATACAAAAGGCACATTGCCGACTTAAGTACAAGAAGACTGGCTCTTCTTACTGACTATGATTTGAACCATTCCTGTGACACTAGTGATAGATTCCGGTGCTTCACTTCAGGTTCACTGTATCCGTTGGACCTTCTTATTGACTAGCAAACACAGAAATTGCATCGGAATTAAATAGAAAAGGCACAATGCCGACTTAAGTACAAGAAGACCGATTCAACCCACTGTCTATGTTTTGAACCATTGCTGTGACACTAGTTATAGATTCCGATGCTTCACTTCAGGTTTACTGTATCACTCTGACCTTCTTATTGACGATGAAACACAGAAATTGCGTCGGAATTAAATACAAAAGGCACAATGCCGACATAAGTACAAGAAAACTGATTCTGCTTATTGTCTACGTTTTGAACCATTTCTGTGATACTAGCTATAGATTTCGAGGCTTCTCTTCAGGTTTACAGTAACCCTTGGACCTTTTATTGACGATGAAACACAGAAATTGCATCGGAATTAATTACAAAAGGCACAATGCCCACTTAAGTTCAAGAAACTGACTCTTCGTACTCTCTATGTTTTGAACCATTTTTGTGACACTAGTTTTTTATTCCGATGCTTCACTTGAGGTTTACTGTATCCCTCGGACCTTCTTATTGGCGATGAAGCACAGAAATTGCATCGGAATTAAATAGAAAAGGCACAATGCCGACTTAAGTACAAGAAGACTGACTCTTCCTACTGTCTATGCTTTGAACCATTCCTGTGACACTAGTTATAGATTCCGATGCGTCACTTCAGGTTTACTGTATCCCTCTGACCTTCTTATGAGACGATAAAACACAGAAATTATATCGGAATTAATTACAACTGGCACAATGCCGACTTAAGTACAAGAAGACTGACTCTTCTTACTGTCTATGGTTTGAACCATTCCTGTGACACTAGTTATAGATTCCGATGCTTCACTTCAGATTTACTGTATCCCTCTGACATTCTTATTGACGATGAAACTCAGAAATTGCGTCGGAATTAAATATAAAAGGCACAATGCCGAATTAAGTACAAGAAGACTGACTCTTCTTACTGTCTATGTTTTGAACCATTCCTGCGGCACTAGTTATAGATTCCGATGCTTCACTCTAGGTTTACTGTTTCCCTTGGACCTTCTTATTGACGATGATACACAGATATTGCATCGGAATTAAATAAAAAAGGCACAATGCCGACTTAAGTACAGTAAGACTGACTCTTCTTACTGTCTATGTTTTGCACCATTCCTGTGACACTAGTTACAGATTCCGATGCTTCACTCCAGGTTTACTGTATCCCTTGGACCTTCTTATTGACGATGAAACACAGAAATTGCATCGGAATTAAATACAAAAAGCACAATGCCGACTTAAGTACAAGAAGTCTGGCTCTTCTTACTGACTATGCTCTAAACCAATCCTGTGACACTAGTTATAGATTCCGATGCTTCACTTCAGGTTCACTGTATCCCTTGGACCTTCTTATTGACGATAAAACACAGAAATTGCATCGGAATTAAATAGAAAAGGCGCAATGCCGACTTAAGTACAAGAAGACTGATTCTTCCTACTGTCTGTCTTTTGAAGCATTCTTGTGACACTAGTTATAGATTCCGATGCTTCACTTCAGGTTTTCTGTATCCCTCTGCCCTTCTTATTGACGATGAAACACAGAAATTGCATCAGAATTAAGTACAAAAGGCACAATGCCGACTTAAGTACAAGAAGACTGACTCTGCTTACTGTCTATGTTTTGAACCATTTCTGTGATACTAGTTATAGATTTCGATGGCGTCACTTCAGGTTTATTGTATCCCTTGGACCTTCTTATTGACGTTGAAATACAGAAATTGCATCGGAATTAAATACAAAAGGCACAATGCCGTCTTAAGTACTAGAAGACTGGCTCTTCTTACTGACTAAGCTTTGTACCATTCCTGTGACACTAGTTATAGATTCCGATGCTTCCCTTCAGATTTACTGTATCCCTCTGACCTAGTTATTGACGATGAAACACAGAAATTGCGTCGGAATCAAATACAAAAGGCACAATGCCGACTTAAGTACAAGAAGACTGATTCTTCCTACTGTCTGTCTTTTGAAGCATTCTTGTGACACTAGTTATAGATTCCGATGCATCACTTCAGGTTTACTGTATCCCTCTGCCCTTCTTATTGACGATGAAACACAGAAATTGCATCAGAATTAAGTACAAAAGGCACAATGCCGACTTAAGTACAAGAAGACTGACTCTGCTTACTGTCTATGTTTTGAACCATTTCTGTGATACTAGTTATAGATTTCGATGGCGTCACTTCAGGTTTATTGTATCCCTTGGACCTTCTTATTGACGTTGAAATACAGAAATTGCATCGGAATTAAATACAAAAGGCACAATGCCGACTTAAGTACAAGAAGAATGACTCTTCTTACTGACTATGGTTTGAACCATTCCTGTGACACTAGTTATAGATTCCGATGCTTCACTTCAGGTTTACTGTATCCCTTGGACCTTCCTATTGACGATGAGACACAGAAATCGCATCGGAATTAAATAGAAAAAGCACAATGCCGTTTTAAGTACAAGAAGACTTACTCTTCCTACTCTCTATGTTTTGAACCATTCCTGTGACACTAGTTACAGATTCCGATGCTTCACTCCAGGTTTTCTGTATCCCTTGGACCTTCTTATTGTCGATGAAACGCAGAAATTGCATCGGAATCAAATACAAAATCACAATGCCGACTTAAGTACAAGAAGACTGACTCTTCTTCTGTCTATGTATTCTACCACTCCTGTGACACTAGTTATAGATTTCGATGCTTCACTTCAGGTTTACTGTATCCCTTGGACCTTCTTATTGACGATGAAACACAGAAATTGCATCGGAACTAAATACTAAAGGCACAAGGCCGACTTAAGTACAAGAAGACTGACTCCTCTTACTATGTTTTGAACCATTCCCGTGACACTAGTTATAGATTCGGATGCTTCACTTCAGGTATACCTTATCCCTTGGACCTTCTTATTGGCGATGAAACACAGAAATTGCATCGGAATTAAATACCAAAGGCACAATGCCGACTTAAGTACAAGAAGACTGACTCATCTTACTGGCTATGTTTTGAACCACTCCCGTGAAACTAGTTGTAGATTCCGATGCTTCACTCCAGGTTTACTGTATCCCTTGGACCATCATATTGACGATGAAACACAGAAATTACATCGGAATTAAATACAAAAGGCACAATGCCGACTTAAGTACAAGAAGACTGACTCTTCTTACTGTCTATGTTTTGAACCATTCCTGTGACACTAGTTATAGATTCCGATGCATCACTTCAGATTTACTGTATCCCTCTGACATTCTTATTGACGATGAAACACAGAAATTGCGTCGGAATTAAATACAAAAGGCACAATGCCGCCTTAAGTACAAGAAGAATGACTCTGCTTACTGTCTATGGTTTGAACCATTTCTGTGATACAAGTTATAGTTTTCGATGCCTCACTTCAGGTTTACTGTATTCGTTGGACCTTCTTATTGTCGATGAAACGCAGAAATTGCATCGGAATTAACTACAAAATCACAATGCCGACTTAAGTACAAGAAGACTGACTCCTCTTACTGACTATGTTTTGAATCATTCCTGTGACACTAGTAATAGATTCTGATGCTTCACTTCAGGTGTACTGTATCCCTTGGACCTTCTTATTGGCGATGAATCACAGAAATTGCATCGGAATTAAATACAAAAGGCACAATGCCGACTTAAGTACAAGAAGACTGACTCATCTTACTGTCTATGTTTTGAACCATTCCTGTGACACAAGTTAGAGATTCCGATGCTTCACTTCAGGTCTACTGTTTCCCTCAGCCCTTCTTATTGACGATGAAACACAGAAATTGCACCGGAATTAAATACAAAAGGCACAATGCCGAATTAAGTACAAGAAGATTGACTCTTCTTCTGTCTATGTATTGAACCACTCCTGTGACACTAGTTATAGATTTCGATGCTTCACTTCAGGTTTACTGTATCCCTTGGACCTTCTTATTGACGATGAAACACAGAAATTGCATCGGAATTAAATACAAAAGGCACAAGGCCGAATTAAGTACACGAAGACTGACTCCTCTTACTATGTTTTCGACCAGTCCCGTGACACTAGTTATAGATTCTGATGCTTCACTTCAGGTATACTGTATCCCTTCGACCTTCTTATTGGCGATGAAACACAGAAATTGCATCGGAATTAAATACAAAAGGCACAATGCCGACTTAAGTGCAAGAAGACTGACTCTGCTTTCTGTCTATGTTTTGAACCATTTCTGTGGTACTAGTTATAGATTCCGATGCTTCACTCCAGGTTTACTGTATCCCTTGGACCTTCATATTGACGATGAAACACAGAAATTACATCGGAATTAAATACAAAATGCACAATGCCGACTTAAGTACAAGAAGACTGACTCTTCTTACTGTCTATGTTTTGACCATTCCTGTGACACTAGTTATAGATTCCGATGCTTCACTTCAGATTTATTGTATCCCTCTGACGTTCTTATTGACGATGAAACATAGAAATTGCGTCGGAATTTAATACAAAAGGCACAATGCCGTATTAAGTACAAGAAGACTGACTCTTCTTACTTTCTATGTTTTGAACCATTCCTGTGGTACTAGTTATAGATTCCGATGCTTCCCTCTAGGTTTACTGTTTCCCTTGGACCTTCTTATTGACGATGAAACACAGAAATTGCATCGGAATTAAATAGAAAAGGCACAATGCCGACTTAAGTACAATAAGACTGACTCTTCTTACTGTCTATGTTTTGAACCATTCCTGTAACACTAGTTACAGATTCCGACGCTTCACTCCAGGTTTACTGTATCCCTTGGTCCTTCTTATTGACGATGAAACACAGAAATTGCATCGGAATGAAATACAAAAGGCACAATGCCAACTTAAGTACAAGAAGACTGGCTCTTCTTACTGACTATGCTTTGAACCATTCCTGTGACACTAGTTTTAGGTACCGATGCTTCACTTCAGGTTCACTGTTTCCCTTGGACCTTCTTATTGACGATGAAACACAGAAATTGCATCGGTATTAAACAGAAAAGGCACAATACCGACTTAAGTAAAGAAGACTGACTCTTCTTACTGACTATGTTTTGAACCACTCCTGTGACACTAGTTACAGATTCCGATGCTTCACTTCAGATTTACTCTATCCCTCTGACGTTCTTATTGACGATGAAACACAGAAATTGCGTCGGAATTAAATACAAAAGGCACAATGTCGAATAAAGTACAAGAAGACTGAGTCTTCTTACTGTCTATGTTTTGAACCATTCCTGTGAACTAGTTACAGATTCCGATGCTACACTCCAGGTTAACTGTATCCCTTGGACCTTCTTATTGACGATGAAACACAGAAATTGCATCGGAATTAAATGCAAAAGGCACAATGCCGACATAAGTACAAGAAGACTGGCTCTTCTTACTGACTATGCATTGAACCATTCCTGTGACACTAGTTATAGATTCCGATGCTTCACTTTAGGTTCACTGTATCCCTTGGACCTTCTTATTGACGATGAAACACAGAAATTGCATCGGAATTAAGTACAAAAGGCACAATGCCGACTTAAGTACAAGAAGACTGACTCTGCTTTCTCTCTATGTTTTGAACCATTTCTGTATTACTAGTTATAGATTTCGGTGCTTCCCTTCAGGTTTATTGTATCCCTTGGACCTTCTTATTGACGATGAAACACAGAAATTGCATCGGAATGAAAAACAAAAGGCACAATGCCGACTTAAGTACAAGAAGACTGACTCTTCCAACTCTCCATGGTTTGAACAATCCCTGTGACACTGGTTGTAGATTCCGATGCTTCACTTCAGGTTTACTGTATCCCTTGGACCTTTATATTGACGATGAAAAACACAAATTGCATCGGAATTAATTACAAAAGGCACAATGGCGACTTAAGTACATGATGACTGACTCATCTTACTGTCTGTGCTTTGAACCATTCCTGTGACACTAGTTATAGATTCCGATGCTTCACTTTAGGTTCACTGTATCCCTTGGACCTTCTTATTGACGATGAAACACAGAAATTGCGTCGGAATTAAGTACAAAAGGCACAATGCAAACTTAAGTACAAGAAGACTGACTCTTCCAACTCTCTATGTTTTGAACCATCCCTGTGACACTGGTTGTAGATTCCGATGCTTCACTTCAGGTTTACTGTATCCCTTGGACCTTCATATTGACGATGAAAAACACAAATTGAATCGGAATTAATTACAAAAGGCACAATGGCGACTTAAGAACATGAAGACTGACTCATCTTACTGTCTATGTTTTGAACTATTCTTGTGACACTAGTTATAGATTCCGATGCTTCACTTTAGGTTCACTGTATCCCTTGGACCTTCATATTGACGATGAAACACAGAAATTGCATCGGAATTAAATAAAAAAGGCACAATGCCGACTTAAGTACTAGAAGACTGGCTCTTCTTACTGACTATGCTTTGAACCATTAATGTGACACTAGTTATACATTCCGATGCTTCACTTCAGGTGCAATGTATCCCTTGGACCTTCTTATTGACGATGGAACACAGAAATTGCATCGGAATTAAGTGGAAAATGCACAATGCCGACTTAAGTACAGGAAGACTGTCTCCTCTTACAGTCTATGTTTTGAACCATTCCTGTGACACTAGTTATAGATTCCGATGCTTCACTTCAGGTTTACTGTATCCCTTGGACCTTCTTATTGACGATGAAACACAGAAATTGCATCGGAATTAAATACAAAAGGCACAATGCCGACTTAAGTACAAGAAGACTGACTCTGCTTACCGTCTATGGTTTGAACCATTTCTGTGATACTAGTTATAGTTTTCGATGCTTCACTTCAGGTTTACTGTATTCCTTGGACTTTCTTATTGTCGATGAAACGCAGAAATTGCATCGGAATTAAATACAAAATCACAATGCCGACTTAAGTACAAGAAGACTGACTCCTCTTACTGACTATGTTTTGAATCATTCCTGTGACACTAGTAATAGATTCTGATGCTTCACTTCAGGTGTACTGTATCCCTTGGACCTTCTTATTGGCGATGAATCACAGAAATTGCATCGGAATTAAATACAAAAGGCACAATGCCGACTTAAGTACAAGAAGACTGACTCATCTTACTGTCTATGTTTTGAACCATTCCTGTGACACAAGTTATAGATTCCGATGCTTCACTTCAGGTCTACTGTTTCCCTCAGCCCTTCTTATTGACGATGAAACACAGAAATTGCATCGGAATTTAATACAAAAGGCAAAATGCCGAATTAAGTACAAGAAGACTGACTCTTCTTCTGTCTATGTATTGAACCACTCCTGTGGCACTAGTTATAGATTTCGATGCTTCACTTCAGGTTTACTGTATCCCTTGGACCTTCTTATTGACGATGAAACACAGAAATTGCATCGGAATTAAATACAAAAGGCACAATGCCGACTTAAGTACAAGAAGACTGACTCATCTTACTGTCTATGTTTTCAACCATTCCCGTGACACTAGTTATAGATTCTGATGCTTCACTTCAGGTATACTGTATCCCTTGGAACTTCTTATAGGCGATGAAACACAGAAATTGCATCGGAATTAAATACAAAAGGCACAATGCCGACTTAAGTACAGGAAGACTGACTCTGCTTTCTGTCTATGTTTTGAACCATTTCTGTGGTACTAGTTATAGATTCCGATGCTTCACTCCAGGTTTACTGTATCCCTTGGACCTTCCTATTGACGATGAGACACAGAAATCGCATCGGAATTAAATAAAAAAAGCACAATGCCGTTTTAAGTACAAGAAGACTGACTCTTCCTACTCTCTATGTTTGAACCATTCCTGTGACACTAGTTACAGATTCCGATACTTCACTCCAGATTTTCTGTATCCCTTGGACCTTCTTATTGACGATGAAACACAGAAATTGCATCGGAATTAAATACAAAAGGCACAATGCCGTCTTAAGTACTAGAAGACTG
This sequence comes from Schistocerca piceifrons, assembly GCF_021461385.2. Taxonomy (NCBI): domain Eukaryota; kingdom Metazoa; phylum Arthropoda; class Insecta; order Orthoptera; family Acrididae; genus Schistocerca; species Schistocerca piceifrons. Next base: position 27,615 of record NW_025728019.1, on the reverse strand, counting down.
TCTCTTCTTACTGACTATGCTTTGAACCATTCCTGTGACACTAGTTATAGATTCCGATGCTTCATTTCAGGTTCAATGTATCCCTTGGATCTTCTTATTGCCGATGAAACACAGAAATTGCTTCGGAATTAAATAAAAACGGCACAATGCGGACTTAAGTACAAGAAGACTGACTCATCCTACTGTCTATGTTTTGAACCATTCCAATGACACTAGTTACAGATTCCGATTCTTCACTTCAGGTTTACTGTATCCCTCTGCCCTTCTTATTGACGATGAAACACAGAAATTCCATCGTAATTAAATACAAAAGGCACAATGCCGACTTAAGTACAAGAAGACTGACTCTGCCTACTGTCTATGATTTCAACCATTCCTGTGACACTAGTTATAGATTCTGATGCTTCACTTCAGGTTTACTGTATCCCTTGGACCTTCTTATTGGCGATGAAACACAGAAATTGCATCGGAATTAAGCACAAAAGCCACAATGCCGAGCTAAGTACAATAAGACTGACTAATCTTACTGTCTATGATTTGAACCATTCCTGTGAAACTAGTTATGGATTCCGATGCTTCACTCCAGGTTTACTGTATCCCTTGGACCTTCATATTGACGATGAAACACAGAAATTACATCGGAATTAAATACAAAAGCACAATGCCGACTTAAGTACAAGAAGACTGACGCTTCTTACTGTCTATGTTTTGAACCATTCCTGAGACACTAGTTATAGATTCCGATGCTTCACTTCAGATTTATTGTATCCCTCTGACGTTCTTATTGACGATGAAACACAGAAATTGCGTCGGAAATAAATAGAAAAGGCACAATGCCGAATTAAGTACAAGAAGACTGACTCTTCTTACTGTCTATGTTTTGAACCATTCCTGTGACACTAGTTACAGATTCCGATGCTTCACTCCTGGTTTACTGTATCCCTTGGACCTTCTTATTGACGATGAAACACAGAAATTGCATCGGAATGAAATACAAAAGACACAACGCCGACTTAAGTACAAGAAGACTGACTCTTCCAACTCTCTTTGATTGAACCATTCCTGTGACTCTAGTTATAGATTCCGATGCGTCACTTCAGGTTTACTGTATCCCTCTGACATTCTTATTGACGATGAAACACAGAAATTGCATCAGTATTAAACAGAAAAGGCACAATAACGACTTAAGTACAACAAGGCTGACTCTTCCTACTGTCTATGCTTTGAACCATTCCTGTGACACTAGTTATAGATTCCGATGCTTCACTTCAGGTTTACTGTATCCCTTGGACCTTCTTATTGGCGATGAAACACAGAAATTGCATCGGAATTAAGCACAAAAGCCACAATGCCGAGCTAAGTACAATAAGACTGACTAATCTTACTGTCTATGATTTGAACCATTCCTGTGAAACTAGTTATAGATTCCGATGCTTCACTTAAGGTTTATTGTATCCCTTGGACCTTCGTATTGACGATGAAACACAGAAATTGCATCGGAATTAAATACAAAAGGCACAATGCCCACTTATGTACTAGAAGACTGACTCTTCTTACGGACTATGTTTTGAACCATTCCTGTGACACTAGTTACAGAATCTGATGCTTCACATCAGGTTTACTGTATCCCTTGGACCTTCTTATTAGCGATGAAACACAGAAATTGCATAAGAATTAAATACAACAGGCACAATGCCGACTTAAGTACAAGAAGACTGACTCATCTTACTGTCTATGTTTTGAACCATTCCTGTGACACTAGTTATAGATTCCGATGCTTCCCTGCAGGTTTAATGTATCCCTTGGCTCTTATTTTTGACGATGAAACACAGAAATTGCGTCGGAATTAAATAGAAAAGGCACAATGCCGACATAAGTACAAAAAGACTGACGCTTCTTACTGACTATGTTTTGAACCATTCCTGTGACACTAGTTATAGATTCCGATGCTTCACTTCAGGTTTACTGTATCCCTTGGACCTTCTTATTGACGTTGAAACACACAAATTGCATCGGAATTAAATACAAAGTCACAATGGCGACATAAGTACATGAAGACTGACTCATCTTACTGTCTATGATTTGAACCATTCCTGTGACACTAGTTATAGATGCTGATGCTTCACTTCAGGTTTACTGTATCCCTTGGACCTTCTTATTGGCGTTGAAACACAGAAATTGCATCGAAATTAAATACAAATCGCACAATGCCGACTTAAGTACAAGAAGACTGACTCATCTTACTGTCTATGTTTTGAACCATTCCTTTGACACTAGTTAGGGATTCCGATGCTTCACTCCAGGTTTACTGTATCCCTTGGACCTTTATGTTGACGATGAAACACAGAATTGCATCGGAATTAAGTACAAAAGGCACAATGCCGACTTAAGTACAAGAAGACTGTGACTCTTCTTACTGACTATGTTTTGAACCATTCCTGTGACACTATTTATAGATTCCGCTGCTTCACTTCACGTTTACTGTATCCCTCTGACCTTCTTATTGACGATTAAACACAGAAATTACATCGGAGTTAAATACAAACGGCACAATGCCGACTTATGTACAAGAAGACTGACTCTTCTTGCTGTCTATGTTTTGAACCATTCCTGTGACACTAGTTATAGTTTCCGATTCTTCATTCCAGGTTTACTGTATCCCTTGGACCTTCTTATTGACGATGAAACAGAGAAATTGCATCGGAATTAAATAGAAAAGGCACAATGCCGACTTAAGTACAAGAAGACTGACTCTTCTTACTGTCTATGTTTTGAACCATTCCTGTGACACTAGTTGCAGATTCCGATGCTTCACTCCAGGTTTACTGTATCCCTCGGACCTTCTTATTGACGATGAAACTCAGAAATTGCATCGGAATTAAATACAAAAGGCACAATGCCGACTTAAGTACAAGAAGACTGATTCCTCCTACTGTCTATGATTTGAACCATTCCTGTGACACTAGTTATAGATTCCGATGCTTTACTTCAGGTTTACTGTATCCCTCTGCCCTTCTTATTGATGATGAAACACAGAAATTGCATCGGAATTAAATTCAAAATGTACAATGCCGACTTAAGTACAAGAAGACTGACTCTGCTTTCTGTCTATGTTTTGAACCATTTCTGTGATACTAGTTATAGATTTCGATGCTTCACTTCAGGTTTATTGTATCCCATGGACCTTCTTATTGACGATGAAACACAGAAATTGCATCGGAATTAAATACAAAGGTCACAATGCCCACATAAGTACAAGAAGGCTGACTCTTCTTACGGACTATGTTTTGAACCATTCCTGTGACACTAGTTATAGATTCTGATGCTTCACTTCAGGTTTACACTATCCCGTGGACCTTCGTATTAGCGATGAAACACAGAAATTGCATAGGAATCAAAAACAAAAGGCACAATGCCGACTTAAGTACAAGAAGACTGACTCATCTTACTGTCTATGTTTTGAACCATTCCTGTGACACTAGTTATAGATTCCGATGCTTCCCTGCAGGTTTACTGTATCCCTTGGCCCTTCATTTTGACGATGAAACACAGAAATTGCATCGGAATTAAATAGAAAAGGCACAATGCCGACTTAAGTACAAAAAGACTGACGCTTCTCACTGACTATGTTTTGAACAATTCCTGTGACACTACTTATTGTATCCCTTAGACCTTCCTATTGACGATGAGACACAGAAATCGCATCGGAATGAAATAGAAAAAGCACAATGCCGACTTAACTACAAGAAGACTGACTCTTCCTACTCTCTACGTTTTGAACCATACCTGTGACACTAGTTTTTTATTCAGATGCTTCACATGAGGTTTACTGTATCCCTCGGACCTTCTTATGGACGATGAAACACAGAAATAGCATCGGAATTAAATAGAAAAGGCACAATCCCGACCTAAGTACAAGAAGACTGACTCTTCCTACTGTCTATGTTTTGAACCATTCATGTGACACTAGTTATAGATTCCGATGCTTCACTTCAGGTTTACTGTATCCCTTGGACCTTCTTATAGACGATGAAACACACAAATTGAATAGGAATTAAATACAAAGTAACAATGGCGACATGAGTACATGAAGACTGACTCATCTAACTGTCTATGTTTTGAACCATACCTGTGACCCTAGTTATAGATGCTGATGCTTCACCTCAGGTTTACTGTATCCCTTGGACCTTCTTATTGACGTTGAAGCACAGAAATTGCATCGAAATTAAATACAAAAGGCACAATGCCGACTTAAGTACAAGAAGACTGACTCATCTTACTGTCTATGTTTTGAACCATTCCTGTGACACTAGTTATAGATTCTGATGCTTCACTCCAGGTTTACTGCATCCCTTGGACCTTCATATTGACGATGAAACACAGAATTTGCATCGCAATTAAATACAAAAGGCACAATGCCGACTTAAGTACAAGAAGACTGTGACTCTTCTTACTGACAATGTTTTGAACCATTCCTGTGACACTATTTATAGATTCCGATGCTTCACTTCACGTTACCTGTATCCCTCTGACCTTCTTATTGATGATTAAACAGAGAAATTACATCGGTATTAAATACAAAAGGCACAATGCCGACTTAAGTACAAGAAGACTGACTCTTCTTAGTGTCTATGTTTTGACCCATTGCTGTGACACCAGTTATAGATTCCAATGCTTCACTTCAGATTTACTGTATCCCTCTGACGTTCTAATTGACGATGAAACACAGAAATTGCGTCGGAATTAAATACAAAAGGCACAATGCCCACTTAAGTACAAGAAGACTGACTCTTCTTAGTGTCTATGTTTTGAACGATTCCTGTGACGCTAGTTACAGATTCCGATGCTTCACTCCAGGTTTACTGTTTTCCTTGGACCTTCTAATTGACGATGAAACACAGAAATTGCATCGGAATTAAATACAAAGGGCACAATGCCCACTTAAGTACAAGAAGACTGACTCTTCTTACGGACTGTGTTTTGAACCATTCCTGTGACACTAGTTTTAGATTCTGATGCTTCACTTCAGGTTTACAGTATCCCTTGGACCTTCTTATTAGCGCTGAAAGACAGAAATTGCATAGGAATCAAATACAAAAGGCACAATGCCGACTTAAGTACAAGAAGACTGGCTCATCTTACTGTCTATGTTTTGAACCATTCCTGTGGCACTAGATATAGATTCCGATGATTCCCTGCAGGGTTACGGTATCCCTTGGCCCTTCTTTTTGACGATGAAACACAGAAACTGCATCGGAATTAAATAGAAAAAGCACAATGCCGACTTAAGTACAAAATGACTGACGCTTCTTACTGACTATGTTTTGAACCATTCCTGTGACACTAGTTATAGATTCCGAGCTTCACTTCAGGTTTACTGTATCCCTTAGACCTTCCTAATGTCGATGAGACACAGAAATCGCATCGGAATGAAATACAAAAGGCACAATGCCGACTTAAGTACAAGAAAACTGGCTCTTCTTACTGACTATGCTTTGAACAATTCCTGTGACACTAGTTACAGATACCGATGCTTCACTCCAGGTTTACTGTATCCCTCGGACCTTCTTATTGACGATGAAACTCAGAAATTGCATCGGAATTATAAACAAAAGGCACAATGCCGACTTAAGTACAAGAAGACTGGCTCTTCTTACTGACTACGCTTTGAACCATTCCTGTGACACTAGTTATAGATTCCGATTGTTCACTTCTGATTCACTGTATCCCTTGGAGCTTCTTATTGACGATGAAACACAGAAATTGCATCGGAATTAAATAGAAAAGGCACAATGCCAACTTAAGTACAAGAAGACTGATTCTTCCTACTGTCTATGTTTTGAACCATTCCTGTGACACTAGTTATAGATTCCGATGCTTCACTTCAGGTTTACTGTATCCCTCTGCCCTTCTTATTGACGATGAAACACAGAAATTGCATCTGAATTAAATACAAAAAGCACAATGCCGACTTAAGTACAAGAAGACTGACTTTTCCTGCTCTCTATGTTTTGAACCATTCCTGTGACACTAGTTTTTTATTCCGATGCTTCACTTGAGGTGTACTGTATCCCTCGGACCTTCTTATGGACGATGAATCACAGAAATCGCATCGGAATGAAATACAAAAGGCAAAATGCCGACTTAACTACAAGAAGACTGACTCTTCCAAATCTCTATGTTTTGAACCATTCCTGTGACACTAGGTACAGATCCCGATGCTTCATTTCAGGTTTACTGTATCCCTCTGACTTTCATATTGACGATGGAACACAGAAATTGCATCGGTATTAAACAGAAAAGGCACAATACCGACTTAAGTACAACAAGACTGACTCTTCCTACTGTCTATGTTTTGAACCATTCCTGTGACACTAGTTATAGATTCCGATGCTTCACTTCACGTTTACTGTATCCCTCTTACCTTCTTATTGACGATTAAACACAGAAATTACATCGGAGTTAAATACAAACGGCACAATGCCGACTTATGTACAAGAAGACTGACTCTTCTTGCTGTCTATGTTTTGAACCATTCCTGTGACACTAGTTATAGATTCCGATTCTTCATTCCAGGTTTACTGTATCCCTTGGACCTTCTTATTGACGATGAAACATTGAAATTGCATCGGAATTAAATAGAAAAGGCACAATGCCGACTTAAGTACAAGAAGACTGACTCTTCTTACTGTCTATGTTTTGAACCATTCCTGTGACACTAGTTACAGATTCCGATGCTTCACTCCAGGTTTACTGTATCCCTCGGACCTTCTTATTGACGATGAAACACAGAAATTGCATCGGAATTAAATTCAAAATGTACATTGCCGACTTAAGTACAAGAAGACTGACTCTGCTTTCTGTCTATGTTTTGAACCATTTCTGTGATACTAGTTATAGATTTCGATGCTTCACTTCAGGTTTATTGTATCCCATGGACCTTCTTATTGACGATGAAACACAGAAATTGCATCGGAATTAAATACAAAGGTCACAATGCCCACATAACTACAAGAAGGCTGACTCTCCTTACGGACTATGTTTTGAACCATTCCTGTGACACTAGTTATAGATTCTGATGCTTCACTTCAGGTTTACACTATCCCTTGGACCTTCGTATTAGCGATGAAACACAGAAATTGCATAGGAATCAAAAACAAAAGGCACAATGCCGACTTAAGTACAAAAAGACTGACGCTTCTTACTGACTATGTTTTGAACAATTCCTGTGACACTACTTATTGTATCCCTTAGACCTTCCTATTGACGATGAGACACAGAAATCGCATCGGAATGAAATAGAAAAAGCACAATGAAGACTTAACTACAAGAAGACTGACTCTTCCTACTCTCTACGTTTTGAACCATACCTGTGACACTAGTTTTTTATTCCGATGCTTCACATGAGGTTTACTGTATCCCTCGGACCTTCTTATGGACGATGAAACACAGATATTGCATCGGAATGAAATACAAAAGGCATAATGCCGACTTAAGTACAAGAAGACTGACTCTTCGAACTCTCTATGCTCTGAACCATTCCTGTGACACTAGTTATAGATTCAGATGCTTCACTTCAGGTTTACTGTATCCCTCTGACTTTCTTATTGACGATGAAACACAGAAATAGCATCGGAATTAAATAGAAAAGGCACAATCCCGACCTAAGTACAAGAAGACTGACTCTTCCTACTGTCTATGTTTGAACCATTCATGTGACACTAGTTATAGATTCCGATGCTTCACTTCAGGTTTACTGTATCCCTTGGACCTTCTTATTGACGATGAAACACACAAATTGAATAGGAATTAAATACAAAGTAACAATGGCGACATAAGTACATGAAGACTGACTCATCTTACTGTCGATGTTTTGAACCATACCTGTGACACTAGTTATATATGCTGATGCTTGACCTCAGGTTTACTGTATCCCTTGGACGTTCTTATTGACGTTGAAGCACAGAAATTGCATCGAAATTAAATACAAAAGGCACAATGCCGACTTAAGTACAAGAAGACTGACTCATCTTACTGTCTATGTTTTGAACCATTCCAGTGACACTAGTTATAGATTCTGATGTTTCACTCCAGGTTTACTGCATCCCTTGGACCTTCATATTGACGATGAAACACAGAATTTGAATCGGAATTAAATACAAAAGGCACAATGCCGACTTAAGTACAAGAAGACTGTGACTCTTCTTACTGACTATGTTTTGAACCATTCCTGTGACACTATTTATAGATTCCGATGCTTCACTTCACGTTTACTGTATCCCTCTGACCTTCTAATTGACGATTAAACAGAGAAATTACATCGGAATTAAATACAAAAGGCACAATGCCGACTTAAGTACAAGAAGACTGACTCTTCTTAGTGTCTATGTTTTGACCCATTGCTGTGATACTAGTTATAGATTCCAATGCTTCACTTCAGATTTACTGTATCCCTCTGACGTTCTAATTGACGATGAAACACAGAAATTGCGTCGGAATTAAATACAAAAGGCACAATGCCCACTTAAGTACAAGAAGACTGACTCTTCTTAGTGTCTATGTTTTGAACCATTCCTGTGACGCTAGTTACAGATTCCGATGCTTCACTCCAGGTTTACTGTTTCCCTTGGACCTTCTAATTGACGATGAAACACAGAAATTGCATCGGAATTAAATACAAAGGGCACAATGCCCACTTAAGTACAAGAAGACTGACTCTTCTTACGGACTGTGTTTTGAACCATTCCTGTGACACTAGTTTTAGATTCTGATGCTTCACTTCAGGTTTACAGTATCCCTTGGACCTTCTTATTAGCGCTGAAACACAGAAATTGCATAGGAATCAAATACAAAAGGCACAATGCCGACTTAAGTTCAAGAAGACTGGCTCATCTTACTGTCTATGTTTTGAACCATTCCTGTGGCACTAGATATAGATTCCGATGCTTCCCTGCAGGTTTACGGTATCCCTTGGCCCTTCTTTTTGACGATGAAACACAGAAATTGCATCGGAATTAAATAGAGAAAGCACAATGCCGACTTAAGTACAAAATGACTGACGCTTCTTACTGACTATGTTTTGAACCGTTCCTGTGACACTAGTTATAGATTCCGAGCTTCACTTCAGGTTTACTGTATCCCTTAGACCTTCCTATTGACGATGAGCCTCAGAAATCGCATCGGAATGAAATACAAAAGGCACAATGCCGACTTAACTACAAGAAGACTGGCTCTTCTTACTGACTATGCTTTGAACCATTCCTGTGACACTAGTTACAGATTCCGATGCTTCACTCCAGGTTTACTGTATCCCTCGGACCTTCTTATTGACAATGAAACTCAGAAATTGCATCGGAATTAAAAACAAAAGGCACAATGCCGACTTAAGTACGAGAAGACTGGCTCTTCTTACTGACTATGCTTTGAACCATTCCTGTGACACTAGTTATAGATTCCGATTCTTCACTTCAGGTTTACTGTATCCCTCTGCCCTTCTTATTGACGATGAAACACAGAAATTGCATCTGAATTAAATACAAAAAGCACAATGCCGACTTAAGTACAAGAAGACTGACTTTTCCTGCTCTCTATGTTTTGAACCATTCCTGTGACACTAGTTTTTTATTCCGATGCTTCACTTGAGTTTTACTGTATTCGTCGGACCTTCTTATGGACGATGAAACACAGAAATTGCATCGGAATGAAATACAAAAGGCACAATGCCGACTTAAGTACAAGAAGACTGACTCTTCCAACTCTCTATGTTTTGAACCATTCCTGTGACACTAGTTACAAATTCCGATGCTTCATTTCAGGTTTACTGTATCCCTCTGACTTTCTTATTGACGATGGAACACAGAAATTGCATCGGTATTAAACAGAAAAGGCACAATACCGACTTAAGTACAACAAGACTGACTCTTCCTACTGTCTATGTTTTGAACCATTCCTGTGACACTAATTATAGATTCTGATGCTTCACTTCAGGTTTACTGTATCCCTTGGACCTTCTTATTGTCGATGAAACAGAGAAATTGCATCGGAATTAAATAGAAAAGGCACAATGCCGACTTAAGTACAAGAAGACTGACTCTTCTTACTGTCTATGTTTTGAACCTTTCCTGTGACACTAGTTACAGATTCCGATGCTTCACTCCAGGCTTACTGTATCCCTCGGACCTTCTTATTGACGATGAAACTCAGAAATTGCATCGGAATTAAATACAAAAGGCACAATGCCGACTTTAGTACAAGAAGACTGGCTCTTCTTACTGACTATCCTTTGTAAAATTCCTGTGACACTAGTTATAGATTCCGATTCTTCACTTCTGGTTCACTGTATCCCTTGGACCTTCTTATTGACGATGAAACACAGAAATTGCATCGGAATTAAATAGAAAAGGCACAATGCCGACTTAAGTACAAGAAGACTGATTCTTCCTACTGTCTATGTTTTGAACCATTCCTGTGACACTAGTTATAGATTCCGATGCTTCACTTCAGGTTTACTGTATCCCTCTGCCCTTCTTATTGACGATGAAACACAGAAATTGCATCGGAATTAAATACAAAAAGCACAATGCCGACTTAAGTACAAGAAGACTGACTTTTCTTACTCTCTATGTTTTTACCATTCCTGTGACACTAGTTTTTTATTCCGATACTTCACTTGAGGTTTACTATATCCCTCGGACCTTCTTATGGACGATGAAACACAGAAATTGCATCGGAATGAAATACAAAAGGCACGAAGCCGACATAAGTACAAGAAGACTGACTCTTCCAACTCTCTATGTTTTGAACCATTCCTGTGGCACTAGTTATAGATTCCGATGCTTCACTTCAGGTTTACTGTATCCCTTGGACCTTCTTATTGACGATGAAACACAGAAATTGCATCGGAATTAAATACAAAAGGCACAATGCTGACTTGAGTAGAAGAAGACTGACTCATCTTACTGTCTATGTTTTGAACCATTCCTGTGACACTAGTTATAGATTCCGATGCTTCACTCCATATTTACTGTATCTCTTGGACCTTCATATTGACCATGAAACACAGAAATTGCATCGGAATTAAATACAAAAGGCACAATGCCGACTTAAGTACAAGAAGACTGTCTCTTCCTACTGACTATGTTTTGAACCATTCCTGTGACACTAGTTATAGATTCCGATGCTTCACTTCAGGTTTACTGTATCCCTCTGACCTTCTTATTGACGATAAAACACAGAAATGAAATCGGAATTAAATACAAAAGGCACAATGCTGACTTAAGTACAAGAAGACTGACTCTTCTTACTGTCTATGTTTTGTACGATTCCTGTGACACTAGTTACAGATTCCGATGCTTCACTTCAGATTTACTGTATCCCTCTGACGTTCTTATTGACGATGAAAACAGAAATTTCGTAGGAATTAAATACAAAAGGCACAATGCCGACTTAAGTACAAGAAGATTGACTCTTCCAACTTTCTATGTTTTGAACCATTCCTGTGACACTAGTTATAGATTCAGATGCCTCACTTCAGGTTTACTGTATCCCTCTGCCCTTCTTATTGACGATGAAACACAGAAATTGCATCGGAATTAAATACAAAAGGCACAATTCCGACTTAAGTACAAGAAGACTGATTCTTCCTACTGTCTTTGATTTGACCATTCCTGTGACACTAGTAATAGATTCCGATGCTTCACTTCAGGTTTAATGTATCCCTCTGCCCTTCTTATTGACGATGAAACACAGAAATTGCATCGGAATTAAATACAAAAGGCACAATGCCGACTTAAGTACAAGAAGACTGACTCTGCTTTCTGTCTATGTTTTGTACCATTTCTATGATACTAGTTATAGATTTCGATGCTTCACTTCAGGTTTATTGTATCCCTTGGACCTTCTTATTGACGATGAAACACAGAAATTGCATCGGAATTAAATACAAAAGGCACAATGCCCACTTAAGTACTAGAAGACTGACTCTTCTTACGGACTATGTTTTGAACCATTCCTGTGACACTATTTATAGATTCTGATGCTTCACTTCAGGTTTACTGTATCCCTTGGACCTTCTTATTAGCGATGAAACACAGAAATTGCATAGGAATTAAATACAATAGGCACAATGCCGACTTAAGTACAAGAAGACTGACTCATCTTACTGTCTATGTTTTGAACCATTCCTGTGACACTAGTTATAGATGCTGATGCTTCACTTCAGGTTTACTGTATCCCTTGGACCTTCTTATTAGCGTTGAAACACAGAAATTGCATCGGAATTAAATACAAAATTCACAATGCCGACTTAAGTACAAGAAGACTGTGACTCTTCTTACTGACTATGTTTAGAACCATTCCTGTGACACTATTTATAGATTCCGATGCTTCACTTCACGTTTACTGTATGCCTCTGACCTTCTTCTTGACGATTAAACACAGAAATTACTTCGGAATTAAACACAAAAGGCACAATGCCGACTTAAGTACAAGAAGACTGACTCTTCTTACTGTCTATGTTTTAAACCGTTCCTGTGACACTAGTTATAGATTCCGATGCTTCACTTCAGATTTACTGTATCCCTCTGACGTTCTTATTGACGATGAAACTCAGAAATTGCATCGGAAGTAAATACAAAAGGCACAATCCCGACTTAAGTACAAGAAGACTGGCTCTTCTTACTGACTATGCTTTGAACCATTCCTGTGAAACTACTTATAGATTACGATGCTCCACTTCTGGTTCACTGTATCCCATGGATCTTCTTATTGACGATGAAACACAGATATTGCATCGGAATTAAATAGTAAAGGCACAATGCCGACTTAAGTATAAGAAGACTGACTCTTCCAACTCTCTATGTTTTGAACCATTCCTGTGACACTAGTTATAGATTCAGATGCTTCTCTTCAGCTTTACTGTATCCCTCTGACCTTCTTGTTGACGATGAAACACAGAAATAGCATCGGAATTAAATAGAAAAGGCACAATACCGACCTAAGAACAAGAAGACTGACTCTTCCTGCTGTCTATGATTTGAACCATTCCTGTGACACTAGTTATAGATTCCGATGCTTCACTTCTGGTTTGCTGTATCCCTCTGACGTTCTTATTGACGATGAAACTCAGAAATTGCGTCGGAATTAAATACAAAAGGCACAATGTCGACTTAAGTACAAGAAGACTGACTCTTCTTACTGTCTATGTTTTGAACCATTCCTGTGACACTAGTTATAGATTCCGATGCTTCACTTCAGGTTTACTGTATCCCTCTGCCCATCGTATTGACGATGAATCACAGAAATTGCATCGGAATTAAATACAAAATGCACAATGCCGACTTAAGTACAAGAAGACTGACTCTTCTTACTGTCTATGTTTTGAACCATTCCTGTGACACTAGTTATAGATTCCGATTCTTCACTCCAGGTTTACTGTATCCCTTGGACCTTCTTATTGACGATGAAACAGAGAAATTGCATCGGAATTAAATAGAAAAGGCACAATGCCGACTTAAGTACAAGAAGACTGACTCTTCTTACTATCTATGTTTTGAACCATTCCTGTGACACTAGTTACAGATTCCGATGCTTCACTCCAGGTTTACTATATCCCTCGGACCTTCTTATTGACGATGAAACTCAGAAATTGCATCGGAATTAAATACAAAAGGCACAATGCCGACTTAAGTACAAGAAGACTGGCTCTTCTTACTGACTATGCTTTGAACCATTCCTGTGACACTAGTTGTAGATTCTGATGCTTCCCTTCTGTTTCACTGTATCCCTTGGATCTTCTACTTGACGATGAAACACAGAAATTGCATTGGAATTAAATAGAAAAGGCACAATGCCGACTTAAGTACAAGAAGAGTGATTCCTCCTACTCTCTATGATTTGAACCATTCCTGTGACACTAGTTACAGATTCCGATGCTTCACTTCAGATTTACTGTATCCCTCTGACGTTCTTATTGACGATGAAACACAGAAATTTTGTGGGAATTAAATACAAAAGGCACAATGACGACTTAAGTACAAGAAGACTGACTCTTCCAACTCTCTATGTTTTGAACCATTCCTGTGACACTAGTTATAGATACAGATGATTCACTTCAGGTTTACTGTATCCCTCTGCCCTTCTTATTGACGATGAAACACAGAAATTGCATCGGAATTAATTACAAAAGGCACAATGCCAACTTAAGTACAAGAAGACTGATTCTTCCTACTGTCTTTGATTTGAACCATTCCTGTGACACTAGTTATACATTCCGATGCTTCACTTCAGGTTTACTGTATCCCTCTGCCCTTCTTATTGACGATGAAACACAGAAATTGCATCGGAATTAAATACAAAAGGCACAATGCCGACTTAAGTACAAGAAGACTGACTCTACTTTCTGTCTATGTTTTGAACCATTTCTGTGATGCTAGTTATAGATTTCGATGATTCACTTCAGGTTTATTGTATCCCTTGGACCTTCGTATTGACGATGAAACACAGAAATTGCATCGGAATTAAATACAAAAGGTACAATGCCCACTTAAGTTCTAGAAGACTGACTCTTCTTACGGACTATGTTTTGTACCATTTTGTGACACTACTTATAGATTCTGATGCTTCACTTCAGGTTTACTGTATCCCTTGGACCGTCTTATTAGCGATGAAACACAGAAATTGCATAGGAATTATATACAATAGGCACAATGCCGACTTAAGTACAAAAAGACTGACGCTTCTTACTGACTATGTTTTGAACCATTCCTGTGACACTAGTTATAGATTCCGATGCTTCACTTCAGGTTTACTGTATCACTTAGACCGTCCTATTGACGTTGAGGCACAGAAATCGCATCAGAATGAAATAGAAAAAGCACAATGCCGACTTAAGTACAAGAAGACTGACTCTTCCTACTCTCTATGTTTTGAACCATTCCTGTGACACTAGTTTTTTATTCCGATTCTTCACTTGTGGTTTACTGTATCCCTCGGACCTTCTTATGGACGATGAAACACAGAAATTGCATCGGAATGAAATACAAAAGGCACAATGCCGACTTAAGTATAAGAAGACTGACTCTTCCAACTCTCTATGTTTTAAACCATTCCTGTGACACTAGTTATAGATTCAGATGCTTCACTTCAGGTTTACTGTATCCCTCTGACTTTCTTATTGACGATGAAACACAGAAATAGCATCGGAATTAAACAGAAAAGGCACAGAACCGACCTAAGAACAAGAAGACTGACTCTTCCTACTGTCTATGTTTTGAACCATTCCTGTGACACTAGTTATAGATTCCGATGCTTCACTTCAGGTTTTCTGTATCCCTTGGACCATCTTATTGACGATGAAACACACAAATTGCATCGGAATTAAATTCAAAGTCACAATGGCGACATAAGTACATGAAGACTGACTCATCTTACTGTCTATGTTTTGAACCATTCCTGTGACACTAGTTATAGATGCTGTTGTTTCACTTCAGGTTTACTGTATCCCTTGGACCTTCTTATTGACGTTGAAACACAGAAATTGCATCGAATTTAAATACAAAAGGCACAATGCCGACTTAAGTACAAGAAGACTGATTCATCTTACTGTCTATGTTTTGAACCATTCCTTTGACACTAGTTATAGTTTCCGATGCTTCACTCCAGGTTTACTGTATCCCTTGGACCTTCATATTGACGATGAAACACAGAATTTGCATCGGAATTAAATACAAAAGGCACAATGCCGACTTAAGTACAAGAAGACTGTGACTCTTCTTACTGACTAAGTTCTGAACCATTCCTGTGACACTATTTATAGATTCCGATGCTTCACTTCACGTTTACTGTATCCCTCTGATCTTCTTATTGACGATTAAACACAGAAATTACATCGGAATTAAATACAAAAGGCACAATGCCGGCTTAAGTACAAGAAGACTGACTCTTCTTACTGTCTATGTTTTGAACCATTCCTGTGACACTAGTTATAGATTCCGATGCTTCACTTCAGATTTACTGTATCCCTCTGACGTTCTTATTGACGATGAAACACAGAAATTGCATTTGAATTAAATAGAAAAGGCACGATGCCGACTTAAGTACAAGAAGACTGATTATTCCTACTGTCTATGTTTTGAACCATTCCTGTGACACTAGTTATAGATTCCGATGCTTCACTTCAGGTTTACTGTATCCCTCAGCCCTTCTTATTGACGATTAAACACAGATATTGCATCGGAATTAAATACAAAAGGAGCAATGCCGACTTTAGTATAAGAATACTGACTCTTCTTACTGTCTATGTTTTGAACCATTCCTGTGACACTAGTTATAGATTCCGAATCTTCACTCCAGGTTTACTATATGCCTTGGACCTTCTTATTGACGATGCAACAGAGAAATTGCATCGGAATTAAATACAGAAATCACAATGCCAACATAAGTACAATAAGACTGACTCTGCTTTCTGTCTATGATTTGAACCATATCTGTGATACTAGTTATAGATTTCGATGCTTCACTTCAGGTTTACTGTATCCCTTGGTCCGTCTTATTGACGATGAAACACAGAAATTGCATCGGAATTAAATACAAAAGGCACAATGCCCACTTAAGTACTAGAAGACTGACTCTTCTTACGGACTATGTTTTGAACCATTCCTGTGACACTAGTTATAGATTCTGATGCTTCACTTCAGGTTTTCTGTATCCCTTGGACCTTCTTATTGACGATGAAACACACAAATTGCATCGGAATTAAATACAAAGTCACAATGGCGACATAAGTACATGAAGACTGACTCATCTTACTGTCTATGTTTTGAACCATTCCTGTGACACTAGTTATAGATTCAGATGCTTCACTTCAGGTTTACTGTATCCCTCTGACTCTCTTATTGACGATGAAACACAGAAATTGCATCGGAATTAAATACAAAAGGCACAATGCCGACTCAAGTACAAGAAGACTGGCTCTTCTTACTGACTATGCTTTGAACCATTCCTGTGGCACTAGTTATAGATTCCGATGCTTCACTTCTGGTTCACTGTATCCCTTGGACTTTCTTATTGACGATGAAACACAGAAATTGCGTGACAGTTAAATAGAAAAAACACAATGCCGACTTAAGTACAAGAAGACTGATTCCTCCAACTGTCTATGATTTGAACCATTCCTGTGACACTAGTTATAGATTCCGATGCTTCACTTCAGGTTTACTGTATCCCTCTGACTTTCTTATTGACGATGAAACACAGAAATAGCATCGGAATTAAATTGAAAAGGCACAATACCGACCTAAGTACAAGAAGACTGATTCTTCCTACTGTCTATGTTTTGAACCATTCCTGTGACACTAGTTATAGATTCCGATGCTTCACTTCAGGTTTACTGTATCCCTTGGAGCTTCTTATTGACGATAAAACACACAACTTGCATCGGAATTAAATACAAAGTCACAATGGCGGCATAAGTACATGAAGACTGGCTCATCTTACTGTCTATGTTTTGAACCATTCCTGTGACGCGAGTTATAGATGCAGGATGCTTCACTTCAGGTTTACTGTATCCCTCTGCCCTTCTTATTGACGATGAAACACAGAAATTGCATCGGAATTAAATACAAAAAGCACAATGCCGACTTAAGTACAAGAAGACTGACTTTTCTTACTCTCTATGTTTTTACCATTCCTGTGACACTAGTTTTTTATTCCGATACTTCACTTGAGGTTTACTATATCCCTCGGACCTTCTTATGGACGATGAAACACAGAAATTGCATCGGAATGAAATACAAAAGGCACAAAGCCGACATAAGTACAAGAAGACTGACTCTTCCAACTCTCTATGTTTTGAACCATTCCTGTGACACTAGTTGTAGATTCAGATGCCTCACTTCAGGTTTACTGTATCCCTCTGCCCTTCTTATTGACGATGAAACACAGAAATTGCATCGGAATTAAATACAAAAGGCACAATTCCGACTTAAGTACAAGAAGACTGATTCTTCCTACTGTCTTTGATTTGACCATACCTGTGACAATAGTTATAGATTCCGATGCTTCACTTCAGGTTTAATGTATCCCTCTGCCCTTCTTATTGACGATGAAACACAGAAATTGCATCGGAATTAAATACAAAAGGCACAATGCCGACTTAAGTACAAGAAGACTGACTCTGCTTTCTGTCTATGTTTTGTACCATTTCTATAATACTAGTTATAGATTTCGAAGCTTCACTTCAGGTTTATTGCATCCCTTGGACCTTCTTATTGACGATGAAACACAGAAATTGCATCGGAATTAAATACAAAAGGCACAATGCCCACTTAAGTACTAGAAGACTGACTCTTCTTACGGACTATGTTTTGAACCATTCCTGTGACACTATTTATAGATTCTGATGCTTCACTTCAGGTTTTGCTGTATCCCTTGGACCTTCTTATTAGCGATGAAACACAGAAATTGCATAGGAATTAAATACAATAGGCACAATGCCGACTTAAGTACAAGAAGACTGACTCATCTTACTGTCTATGTTTTGAACCATTCCTGTGACACTAGTTATAGATGCTGATGCTTCACTTCAGGTTTACTGTATCCCTTGGACCTTCCTATTAGCGTTGAAACACAGAAATTACATCGAAATTAAATACAAAAGGCACAATGCCGACTTAAGTACAAGAAGAGTGACTCATTTCACTGTCTATGATTTGAACCATTCCTTTGACACTAGTTATAGATTCCGATGCTTCACTAAAGGTTTACTGCATCCCTTGGACCGTCATATTGACGATGAAACACAGAATTTGCATCGGAATTAAATACAAAAGGCACAATGCCGACTTAAGTACAAGAAGACTGTGACTCTTCTTACTGACTATGTTTAGAACCATTCCTGTGACACTATTTATAGATTCCGATGCTTCACTTCACGTTTACTGTATGCCTCTGACCTTCTTCTTGACGATTAAACACAGAAATTACATCGGAATTAAACACAAAAGGCACAATGCCGACTTAAGTACAAGAAGACTGACTCTTCTTACTGTCTATGTTTTGAACCGTTCCTGTGACACTAGTTATAGATTCCGATGCTTCACTTCAGATTTACTGTATCCCTCTGACGTTCTTATTGACGATGAAACTCAGAAATTGCATCGGAAGTAAATACAAAAGGCACAATCCCGACTTAAGTACAAGAAGACTGGCTCTTCTTACTGACTATGCTTTGAACCATTCCTGTGAAACTACTTATAGATTACGATGCTCCACTTCTGGTTCACTGTATCCCATGGATCTTCTTATTGACGATGAAACACAGATATTGCATCGGAATTAAATAGTAAAGGCACAATGCCGACTTAAGTATAAGAAGACTGACTCTTCCAACTCTCTATGTTTTGAACCATTCCTGTGACACTAGTTATAGATTCAGATGCTTCTCTTCAGCTTTACTGTAACCCTCTGACCTTCTTGTTGACGATGAAACACAGAAATAGCATCGGAATTAAATAGAAAAGGCACAATACCGACCTAAGAACAAGAAGACTGACTCTTCCTGCTGTCTATGTTTTGAACCATTCCTGTGACACTAGTTATAGATTCCGATGCTTCACTTCTGGTTTACTGTATCCCTCTGACGTTCTTATTGACGATGAAACTCAGAAATTGCGTCGGAATTAAATACAAAAGGAACAATGTCGACTTAAGTACAAGAAGACTGGCTCTTCTTACTGACTGTGCTTTGTACCGTTCCTGTGACACTAGTTATAGATTCCAATGCTTCACTTTAGGTTCACTGTATCACTTGGACATTCTTATTGACGATGAAACACAGAAATTGCATTTGAATTAAATGGAAAAGGCACAATGCTGACTTAAGTACAAGGAGACTGATTATTCCTACAGTCTATGTTTTGAACCATTCCTGTGACACTAGTTATAGATTCCGATGCTTCACTTCAGGTTTACTGTATCCCTCTGCCCATCTTATTGACGATGAATCACAGAAATTGCATCGGAATTAAATACAAAAGGCACAATGCCGACTTAAGTACAAGAAGACTGACTCTTCTTACTGTCTATGTTTTGAACCATTCCTGTGACACTAGTTATAGATTCCGATTCTTCACTCCAGGTTTACTGTATCTCTTGGACCTTCTTATTGACGATGAAACAGAGAAATTGCATCGGAATTAAATAGAAAAGGCACAATGCCGACTTAAGTACAAGAAGACTGACTCTTCTTACTATCTATGTTTTGAACCATTCCTGTGACACTAGTTACAGATTCCGATGCTTCACTCCAGGTTTACTGTATCCCTCGGACCTTCTTATTGACGATGAAACTCAGAAATTGCATCGGAATTAAATACAAAAGGCACAATGCCGACTTAAGTACAAGAAGACTGGCTCTTCTTACTGACTATGCTTTGAACCATTCCTGTGACACTAGTTGTAGATTCCGATGCTTCACTTCTGGTTCACTGTATCCCTTGGATCTTCTACTTGACGATGAAACACAGAAATTGCATTGGAATTAAATAGAAAAGGCACAATGCCGACTTAAGTACAAGAAGAGTGATTCCTCCTACTCTCTATGATTTCAACCATTCCTGTGACACTAGTTACAGATTCCGATGCTTCACTTCAGATTTACTGTATCCCTCTGACGTTCTTATTGACGATGAAACACAGAAATTTTGTGGGAATTAAATACAAAAGGCACAATGACGACTTAAGTACAAGAAGACTGACTCTTCCAACTCTCTATGTTTTGAACCATTCCTGTGACACTAGTTAGAGATACAGATGATTCACTTCAGGTTTACTGTATCCCTCTGCCCTTCTTATTGACGATGAAACACAGAAATTGCATCGGAATTAATTACAAAAGGCACAATGCCAACTTAAGTACAAGAAGACTGATTCTTCATACTGTCTTTGATTTGAACCATTCCTGTGACACTAGTTATATATTCCGATGCTTCACTTCAGGTTTACTGTATCCCTCTGCCCTTCTTATTGACGATGAAACACAGAAATTGCATCGGAATTAAATACAAAACAGGCCACCAATGCCGACTTAAGTACAAGAAGACTGACTCTACTTTCTGTCTATGTTTTGAACCATTTCTGTGATGCTAGTTATAGATTTCGATGATTCACTTCAGGTTTATTGTAGCCCTTGGACCTTCGTATTGACGATGAAACACAGAAATTGCATGGGAATTAAATACAAAAGGTACAATGCCCACTTAAGTTCTAGAAGACTGACTCTTCTTACGGACTATGTTTTGTACCATTTTGTGACACTACTTATAGATTCTGATGCTTCACTTCAGGTTTACTGTATCCCTTGGACCGTCTTATTAGCGATGAAACACAGAAATTGCATAGGAATTAAATACAATAGGCACAATGCCGACTTAAGTACAAAAAGACTGACGCTTCTTACTGACTATGTTTTGAACCATTCCTGTGACACTAGTTATAGATTCCGATGCTTCACTTCAGGTTTACTGTATCACTTAGACCGTCCTATTGACGTTGAGGCACAGAAATCGCATCAGAATGAAATAGAAAAAGCACAATGCCGACTTAAGTACAAGAAGACTGACTCTTCCTACTCTCTATGTTTTGAACCATTCCTGTGACACTAGTTTTTTATTCCGATTCTTCACTTGTGGTTTACTGTATCCCTCGGACCTTCTTATGGACGATGAAACACAGAAATTGCATCGGAATGAAATACAAAAGGCACAATGCCGACTTAAGTATAAGAAGACTGACTCTTCCAACTCTCTATGTTTTAAACCATTCCTGTGACACTAGTTATAGATTCAGATGCTTCACTTCAGGTTTACTGTATCCCTCTGACTTTCTTATTGACGATGAAACACAGAAATAGCATCGGAATTAAATAGAAAAGGCACAGAACCGACCTAAGAATAAGAAGACTGACTCTTCCTACTGTCTATGTTTTGAACCATTCCTGTGACACTAGTTATAGATTCCGATGCTTCACTTCAGGTTTTCTGTATCCCTTATACCATCTTATTGACGATGAAACACACAAATTGCATCGGAATTAAATACAAAGTCACAATGGCGACATAAGTACATGAAGACTGACTCATCTTACTGTCTATGTTTTGAACCATTCCTGTGACACTAGTTATAGATTCCGATGCTTCACTTCAGGTTTTCTGTATCCCTTGGACCATCTTATTGACGATGAAACACAGAAATTGCATTTGAATTAAATAGAAGGCACGATGCCGACTTAAGTACAAGAAGACTGATTATTCCTACTGTCTATGCTTTGAACCATTCCTGTGACACTAGTTATAGATTCCGATGCTTCACTTCAGGTTTACTGTATCCCTCAGCCCTTCTTATTGACGATGAAACACAGATATTGCATCGGAATTAAATACAAAAGGAGCAATGCCGACTTTAGTACAAGAATACTGACTCTTCTTACTGTCTATGTTTTGAACCATTCCTGTGACACTAGTTATAGATTCCGAATCTTCACTCCAGGTTTACTATATGCCTTGGACCTTCTTATTGACGATGCAACAGAGAAATTGCATCGGAATTAAATACAGAAGGCACAATGCCGACATAAGTACAATAAGACTGACTCTGCTTTCTGTCTATGTTTTGAACCATATCTGTGATACTAGTTATAGATTTCGATGCTTCACTTCAGGTTTACTGTATCCCTTGGTCCTTCTTATTGACGATGAAACACAGAAATTGCATCGGAATTAAATACAAAAGGCACAATGCCCACTTAAGTACTAGAAGACTGACTCATCTT
Organism: Schistocerca piceifrons; assembly: GCF_021461385.2. NCBI lineage: Eukaryota > Metazoa > Arthropoda > Insecta > Orthoptera > Acrididae > Schistocerca > Schistocerca piceifrons. The sequence goes on along the minus strand of NW_025728019.1, from coordinate 4,790 downwards.
ACTGTCTATGTTTTGAACCATTCCTGTGACACTAGTTATAGATTCAGATGCTTCACTTCAGGTTTACTGTATCCCTCTGACTCTCTTATTGACGATGAAACACAGAAATTGCATCGGAATTAAATACAAAAGGCACAATGCCGACTCAAGTACAAGAAGACTGGCTCTTCTTACTGACTATGCTTTGAACCATTCCTGTGGCACTAGTTATAGATTCCGATGCTTCACTTCTGGTTCACTGTATCCCTTGGACTTTCTTATTGACGATGAAACACAGAAATTGCGTGACAATTAAATAGAAAAAACACAATGCCGACTTAAGTACAAGAAGACTGATTCCTCCAACTGTCTATGATTTGAACCATTCCTGTGACACTAGTTATAGATTCCGATGCTTCACTTCAGGTTTTCTGTATCCCTTATACCATCTTATTGACGATGAAACACACAAATTGCATCGGAATTAAATACAAAGTCACAATGGCGACATAAGTACATGAAGACTGACTCATCTTACTGTCTATGTTTTGAACCATTCCTGTGACACTAGTTATAGATTCCGATGCTTCACTTCAGGTTTTCTGTATCCCTTGGACCATGCTTATTGACGATGAAACACAGAAATTGCATTTGAATTAAATAGAAGGCACGATGCCGACTTAAGTACAAGAAGACTGATTATTCCTACTGTCTATGCTTTGAACCATTCCTGTGACACTAGTTATAGATTCCGATGCTTCACTTCAGGTTTACTGTATCCCTCAGCCCTTCTTATTGACGATGAAACACAGATATTGCATCGGAATTAAATACAAAAGGAGCAATGCCGACTTTAGTACAAGAATACTGACTCTTCTTACTGTCTATGTTTTGAACCATTCCTGTGACACTAGTTATAGATTCCGAATCTTCACTCCAGGTTTACTATATGCCTTGGACCTTCTTATTGACGATGCAACAGAGAAATTGCATCGGAATTAAATACAGAAGGCACAATGCCGACATAAGTACAATAAGGCTGACTCTGCTTTCTGTCTATGTTTTGAACCATATCTGTGATACTAGTTATAGATTTCGATGCTTCACTTCAGGTTTACTGTATCCCTTGGTCCTTCTTATTGACGATGAAACACAGAAATTGCATCGGAATTAAATACAAAAGGCACAATGCCCACTTAAGTACTAGAAGACTGACTCATCTTACTGTCTATGTTTTGAACCATTCCTGTGACACTAGTTATAGATTCAGATGCTTCACTTCAGGTTTACTGTATCCCTCTGCCCTTCTTATGGACGATGAAACACAGAAATTGAATCGGAAATAAATACAAAAAGCACAATGCCGAATTAAGTACAAGAAGACTGACTCTGCTTTGTGTCTATGTTTTGACCCATTTCTGTGATACTAGTTATGGATTTCGATGCTTCACTTCAGGTTTATTGTATCCCTAGGACCTTCTTATTGACGATGAAACACAGAAATTGCATCGGAATTAAATACAAAGGGCACAATGCCCACTTAAGTACAAGAAGACTGACTCTTCTTACGGACTATGTTTTGAACCATTCGTGTGACACTAGTTATAGATTATGATGCTTCACTTCAGGTTTACAGTATCCCTTGGAAATTCTAATTAGCGATGAAACACAGAAATTGCATAGGAATAAAATACAAAAGGCACAATGCCGACTTAAGTACAAGAAGACTGACTCATCTTACTGTCTATGTTTTGAACCATTCCTGTGACACTAGTTAAGATTCCGATGCTTCCCTGCAGGTTTTCTGTATCCCTTGGCCCTTCTTTTTGACGATGAAACACAGAAATTGCATCGGAATTAAATAGAATAAGCTCAAAGCCGACTTAAGTACAAAAAGACTGACGCTTCTTACTGACCATGTGTTGAACCATTCCTGTGACACTAGTTATAGATTCCGATGCTTCACTTCAAGTTTACTGTATCCCTTAGACCTTCCTATTGACGATGAGACACAGAAATCGCATCGGAATGAAACAGAAGATGCACAATGCCGACTTAAGTACAAGAAGACTGACTCTTCCAATACTCTACGTTTTGAACCATTCTGTGACACTAGTTCTTTATCCGATGCTTCACTTGAGGTTTACTGCATCCCTCGGACCTTCATATGGACGATGAAACACAGAAATTGCATCGGAATGAAATACAAAAGGCATAATGCCGACTTAAGTATAAGAAGACTGACTCTTCCAACTCTCTATGTTTTGAACCATTCCTGTGACACTAGTTATAGATTCAGAGGCTTCACTCCAGGTTTACTGTATCCCTCTGACTTTCTTATTGACGATGAAACACAGAAATAGCATCGGAATTAAATAGAAAAGGCACAATACCGACCTAAGTACAAGAAGACTGATTCTTCCTACTGTCTATGTTTTGAACCATTCCTGTGACACTAGTTATAGATTCCGATGCTTCACTTCAGGTTTACTGTATCCTTGGAGCTTCTTATTGACGATAAAACACACAAATTGCATCGGAATTAAATACAAAGTCACAATGGCGGCATAAGTACATGAAGACTGGCTCATCTTACTGTCTATGTTTTGAACCATTCCTGTGACGCGAGTTATAGATGCAGGATGCTTCACTTCAGGTTTACTGTATCCCTTGGACCTTCTTATTGGCGTTGAAACACAGACATTGCATCGAAATTAAATACAAAAGGCACAATGCCGAATTAAGTGCAAGAAGTCTGACTCATCTTACTGTCTATGTTTTGAACCATTCCTTTGACACTAGTTATAGATTCCGATGCTTCACTCCAGGTGTACAGTATCCCTTGGACCTTCATATTGACGATGAAACACAGTAATTGCATCGGAATTAAATAGAAAAGGCACAATGCCGACTTAAGTACAAAAAGAGTGACGCTTCTTACTGACTAATTTTTGAACCATTCCTGTGACACTAGTTAAAGATTCCGATGCTTCACTTCAGGTTTACTGTATCCCTTAGACCTTCCTATTGACGATGAGACACAGAAATCGCATCGGAATGAAATGGAAAAATCACAATGCCGACTTAAGTACAACAAGACTGGCTCTTCCTACTCTCTACGTTTTGAACCATTCCTGTGACACTAGTTTTTGATTCCGATGCTTCACTTGATGTTTACTGTATCCCTCGGACCTTCTTATGGACGATGAAACACAGAAATTGCATCGGAATGAAATACAAAAGGCGTAATGCCGGCTTAAGTACAAGAAGACTGACTCTTCCAACTCTCTATGTTTGAACCATTCCTGTGACACTAGTTATTCATTCAGATGCTTCACTCCAGGTTTACTGTATCCCTCTGACTTTCTTATTGACAATGAAACACAGAAATAGCATCGGAATTAAATAGAAAAGGCACAATACCGACCTAAGTACAAGAAGACTGACTCTTCCTACTGTCTATGTTTTGAACCATTCCTGTGACACTAGTTATAGATTCCGATGCTTCACTTCAGGTTTACTTTATCCCTTGGACCTTCTTATTGACGATAAAACACACAAATTGCATCGGAATTAAATACAAAGTCACTATGGCGACATAAGTACACGAAGACTGAATCATCTTACCGTCTATGTTTTGAACCATTCCTGCGACCCTAGTTATAGATGCTGATGCTTCACTTCAGGTTTACTGTATCCCTTGGACCTTCATATGGACGATGAAACACAGTAATTGCATCGGAATGAAATACAAAAGGCACAATGCCGACTTAAGTACAAGAAGACTGACTCTTCTTACTCTCTATGTTTTGAACCATTCCTGTGACACTAGTTACAGGCTCCGAAGCTTCACTCCAGGTTTACTGTTTCCCTTGGACCTTCTTATTGACGATGAAACACAGAAATTGCATCGGAATTAAATACAAAAGGCACAATGCCGACTTTAGTACAAGAAGACTGATTATTCGTACTGTCTATGTTTTTAACCATTCCTGTGACACTAGTTATAGATTCCGATGCTTCACTTCAGGTTTACTGTATCCCTCAGCCCTTCTTATTGACGATGAAACACAGAAATTGCATCCGAATTAAATACAAAAGGCACAATGCCGACTTAAGTACAAGAACACTGACTCTTCTTACTGTCTATGCTTTGAACCATTCCTGTGACACTAGTTATGGATTCTGATTCTTCACTCCAGGTTTACCGTATCCCTTGGACATTCTTATTGACGATGAAACAGAGAAATTGCATCGGAATTAAATAGAAAAGGCACAATGCCGACTTTAGCACAAGAAGACTGTCTCTTCTTACTGTCTATGTTTTGAACCATTCCTGTGACACTAGTTACAGATTCCGATGCTTCCCTCCAGGTTTACTGTATCCCTCGGACCTTCTTATTGACGATGAAACTCAGAAATTGCATCGGAATTAAATACAAAAGGCAGAATGCCGACTTAAGTACAAGAAGACTGCCTTTTCTTACTGACTATGCTTTGAACCATTTCTGTGACACTAGTTATAGATTCGGATGCTTCCCTCCAGGTTTACTGTATCCTTCGGACCTTCTTATTGACGATGAAACTCAGAAATTGCATCGGAATTAAAAACAAAAGGCACAGTGCCGACTTAAGTACAAGAAGACTGACTCTTCCTACTGCCTATGTTTTGAACCATTCCTGTGACACTAGTTATAGATTCCGATTCTTCACTCCAGGTTTACTGTATCCGATGGACCTTCTTATTGACGATGAAACATAGAAATTGCATCGGAATTAAATAGAAAAGGCACAATGCCGACTTAAGTAGA